>NW_004524584.1:20912660-20913217 GCF_000260255.1 Octodon degus | reverse complement strand
CCAAAGCAGCCCATCCCCCACAAGGGCCAGCCTCTCTAGAGAGCTCAGGGTCCTGGCTTCAGGCCTGGCTCAGAGCTTGAAGGACTTCTCAACTGTGCGTTCCTCTTCTTTCTGCCTGTAGCCCTGGAGGAAACAGTATCGCTTCACACAGGTAGATGCCAGGACATTTCCTTGGTGTCCTGTAGGAGTCGGACCTCACAATGCCATGCCACAGGAGCCTGTGGTGCCATTTACTAGCACGAAAGAGAGAACAGAACCAGTCTCCAGAAACCCAAAGTCCCATGTCCTTCTTCAGGAATGAGCTCTGCTGTGCACCGAATTGGACTTGGCATCAAAGTGCAGCTGCTCCTCACAAAGTAAGGCTCCTGCTCTCTGCCAGTCCTCAGCCGTGAAAGATCTGGGGGCTCTCATGGTCTGCTAACCATTCCACACCTCCCATCTACCCCTCAGCCCTTCCTGCACCTCCCAGTGCAGCCTGGCCATGCCAGAAAACTCACCAGGCTGTCCCCACCCAACCTGAGGACCCTGACCGTGGGCCACATTCTTGGAACTTAAGG
>NW_004524584.1:20899707-20911174 GCF_000260255.1 Octodon degus | reverse complement strand
CCTTCCTTCCTTCCTTTTTACCTTCCTTGCTTTCCTCCTTTCCTTTTCTTCTTCTTCTTTTCTTTACTTGCATTTATAAGACTAAAAGGCCTTGTAGAGCTCCAACGCTATATCTAAGCATAAGTCAATTCTGCCGTAATCTTTTGAGACACTGAACTAATGTTGCTTAAGGTTTCCTTCCCAATTCCATCATTTTGTAAAAAGAAGCCATGGTGTACATCACTGGAAAAGAAAAGCTAAGGTTTAAAAAATAAACAAAATGTTCTGAGTCACGTATTTAAATACACTAAGGGCTGAAAAGTGAGATTCGAGTATCACATTCCCTGGTAAGTACACAGTTGTGCTTGCATTTATTAGACGTCTCCTCCCTCAGCAAATAATTCCCATCCATAAGGGCTCCCCGATGCCACCTTTGGTAATCACCATGACACTCCTCCCTTTAGGCCCTCATGCAAGTCTCTCACTTTCCATTAAGAGCTGAGTGGCTTCTCTGAGAACAGGAACTGCACTGCAATCACCCTGCTGTCCCTGCACTCGGCTGGGAGCTCTGTAGCCCTTCCCCACTCAAGCCAGGTGCTGAGGGTGCAGGAACAGTGTGGACTCCTGACCCCAAGTTGGCCACTCTCCTACCAACCTCTGGACATCTCCAGGGGCAAAACCGCTTTGAATTGCATATGTTTGAATGAGAAGACAAGAGGACTTCAAAGCCACTTAATACCAAAGCATTTCACCTTGAATTCCGACCCCTAGGAAAGGGGTCTGTCGGGCAGCCCTGAGTTGTAGTGATGGAGTGTGTCATTTCTTTCACACTTGTTTGTTGCTTGGGGCATTCCTGGCTGGTATTGGTGGCATCCCTTTGAGATAACGAAGGTTCTGACTCTCTGTACAAAGAGTTATGAAGCTCATCCCAGAGTGCAGCTTTGAGTTCTTGTGAGCCTTTACTTAAATTTCATCACAAGAGTTTTCTCCAAAGGACTTGCAAACAGCCCCAGCATACTTCATTGTGATTCACATTCCACTTCAGCCCTTCTGCTGTACAGTTGTCTTGGTACTCAGGTGCCAAAACACTGTGGCACTGGAAGCTTTTCTCTTGCAGAGAATAAAGAGCTTGGTGTCTATAGTACTTAATAAAGTAGGTAGCAATTATTAATATAATAATTCTTTATTAGTTGAACTGGAACCAGAGACATAAGTGCTTCAAGATTTAGACTCAGAATATGAAAGGCAAATTAAAGTAAGTCCAAGAAAAAGTCTGTGAACTTAATTTAGTTGAATTCTTTATTTTCAAAGTAGAATGAGTGATTATCCTTACTCATAACTGTTTTTTTTAAAGTGGGCTTCAATTTGAAATTCTGGAGTTATTGGTCCTTTATTAAATCCCAAAGCCAAAACCAGGGACTTTGTTGCATGTACTAAGTGGGACATTGTGAGATCTCAGGGGCTCGCTCCACCAAATGCTGTGGTCTGGAGCTGGCCAAGGAGTCCTGCTCCTCCTGGATGAGGAGAAGCCGTAATTGTAGGACTTCATGTTACAGCAAAAGGAAATTGCATGCTCACGCTTCCTTATGTGCAAGCAGTTAGCAGACTGTATATGTTTTAGCTGGAAGTGAAGGGCTCTACACCTTTGAGAGGCAAATAGTACTGGCTGTGCAGCCACAGGGCTCAGAAAGTGCAGGTGCCCAAGCACCTCCTTGCTTTCCGAAGCCCAGAAGATAGCCCTGGTAACAGTGATTGTGCAGGAACAAGGACAGAGGACCACTGGGCCACCTGCATCTGACTGTCACTATAATGCCCAGACCTGAGGCCACCACAACTGAACAAAGAGCCTCAAGAATTCCTACAAACTAAAGTGCACAAAGGACAGGGATATTAAATGCCCCATCTTTGTTCGTTTGTTTTTTACATCCTTCCAAGAAAGAGTTAAAATTCTTTGTAGGAGGAACATTCCCTATGCTGGTTTTTGATGTCTTTGGAAATTGAGAGGTTTTTATATTCTGAATGGATACTCTGGGGTTGTCCTGCTGGCTGTGTAAAGCTTACTCATCCTCCATGTCAGCACCTACAGGGGACGCTCAAGGACGTCAGGAGGGAGCTCAGCGGCAGCTCCTCCTTTGTCATTTGGAGCCCTGCACAGGTCTGGTTTAGTGTACAGAGCCCCATCCAGCATCTCCAAGGATGATACTCATGTGCTACATGTCCCCTCTTTAAGCAAAGTGTCATCACCATGGGCCTACACCGCGTCCACTTTCAAAGCCTCTGTTAAGTGTAATATGTCAATATATTCAATAGCAAAGGAACAGAATACAGTTGGGGGTAACCCAAGTAACACTTCTAAGATGTACTTGTACTTTAGGTTTGTCAAGATTCCTGAATTATAAACATTTTTGATTTATAGTGTCATAAGAAGCATGGTTTTCTTTTGTAAAATTGAAGAAAAACAGTACAGCCTGTGTGTGTGTGTGTTCAGGAATTAAAGGCTTTGGCTTAGTATGGCCCTGGCTCCTGTCTGGACCAAAGGAAGGTGAGCTGGTAGCAGGAGAGGAGTCCCTCTAAGCCGACAGCAGCTCAGGCTGAAGAGGGCTGGTGGAGGTTGGGGAGGCTGCTGGGAGGCCTTGGGCAGGAGTCGTGAGCAGCTCCTCAGGACCTCGCCCCTGTGAGTGCTGGGCACTCTCTGGACTCCTTTCAGCCACCCCACTGATGCCCCTCAGCCTGGTGCGGACCTGGGGACTGAGGAAGGCTGGCCAATTCAGATTTTTTCCAGAGGAGGCTGAGGGTTTTGAAGCCTGAAAAAATACCTCTTACCAGAGTAGTCCATAAAGCTTAACAGCCAAGGAGATGGAACTTTGGCAATTGGGAAGGGCCCCAAGGGATGAGGGAGGAACAAAGGCAAAGGGTAGAGGCTGGAAGAAACATTAAAGTGTCTTATGTGAACGTACCTGCTCCCCAGAGCCATGTGACTGCTACTGCAGTGCTGAACTAACAAATATTAAAAAAAAAATAAATAAATAAAAACCACCTCTGCGCACGGCACACAGTTGGGCCTGGGTGCCGTAGCTGGAAAAGGCACACAACACCCCAGCAGGACAGTGACCCAGGATCCTCAGGCCCCGACCTCAGGTATCTGGAGCTGCCTCAGGAGTTCTCTGGGGTTCCTACAAGGGCTCCCTTGGTTTTGTTCCTTCCTGGGAGATTTCATTTCCCAGAACCTTTACTATTACTCACCTAGTGCATTTTGCAGGTCACATGGACTTCCTCAGAGCAGGCATGCTGGGATGAGCACTGGGTGAAGAGGAGGGGACGTGACACCAACATCAACCCATCTGGCCACTGTGAGTACAGCTCCAAGTCTGAGCAGCTGATGGCAACTCAGCATTCCAGGATGGTCCAGGGTTCTCTCACACAGGTGCAAAGCCTCAGGCAGTCAGGTAGACCAGAAGGCCAAGTGCCCTGGGTTGGGCAAGTTTCTTCTGAGATCCTTACCTTCCTTCCCTCCAGCAGGGCATCCTGTCCTTGCAAGTCTGCCCGGGGAAGCTGACAAATGCTCGCAGTGACCAGGTCAGGAAGGCCACAGGGAAGCATCTTTTTTATTATTAATTTTATTGAGAAACAAATAGCAATGAGACAGTTTCAAAACTGATTAGTAGGATGGTTTCAATAATTAGTACATTGTATATGATTGTCTTTGTAGTGGTTATTCATAGTGCGAGATGTAGACATAGTATCCACCACACATCCGCAGAGCTGAGTGGAGCCCCTGGTATGCAGGGAGGGACTTGGTTTAAATCCTTCAGAGCTCGGGAGTGAGTACTGACGGCAACTTTGGTTTCAAACCCCAAGGCCTTCCCTCGTCTATTTCACAGTAAATTCTCTGGCACTGCAAATGAGCATCCTTCAAAACCCTTCCAGACAGACTAATAAAATAGGAGCTCATTCACAAACACCTCTTTGCTTTCATGAAAAATGATCCACCCTTAAAACTGCTGGAACTGTATGAAAAAGATGAAGAAAAGAGGCTCATAAATTCCAGGGGAAGACCTGGGGGGGAGGCAGAGACTTCAGCGCTGAACAGGGCGGACAGCTGGCACGTGCATGGGGTGGGAGCCCTGCAGAGGGAGGCATGAGCTTCGGGGTGCAGCCTGGGGTCCCAAGAAGGGCAGAGCCAGGGCAAGGGGCCCAGGAGGTGCTGAGTGCGCCCCACAGTGCGCTAGTGCAGGCTCCGGGAGAACTGCCGTGTGTTTTTTAAGTTGAACAAAGCCAACTTAAACATTTCAACACCTTGAATTACTGGCATCTTGCTCTTCACTGGTGAAAAAGCACAGTTCACACGCAAAATGTTTTAAATGTTTGCATGTGCGCAGAAGCCACACACACACTCATGGTATTTTTGATATCTTTAGGTGCTTGTGAATCACACAAAATATATGTGCACAGATATACATAATGCACAGCAAGTATACACAGCGCCTTGGAAAGGCAGAGTCGTCGGCCACACGCAGCACGTCTTGTCAGAATTCAACACATCACCTCGCTGGTGCTGCAACATAACAAGTGGCAGTTTAAAAGTAAAGTGCAGGGATCGGGGAGATGGCTCAGTGGAGTAAGTGCTTCCCTGGCAAGCGCGAGGGCCTGAGTTCAATCCCCGGTTCTGCCAAAAAAACAAAAAAAAAGTAACAGGACAACAAATATGAATGATAATCGAATGCAAATGGTAGTATTCTGGTATTTTGGAGACAAAAGAAATAGGCATACAATTTAAAGGTTATTGTGGCAGATATTCAAAGAGTTTAATTTGCCTTGATGTAACAAGGGAAGAAATTTCCTTCTGAAATCTTTCAGATGAAGAAATATTTGAGATAAGTTTGTATAGAGGAGTGACCAGAAAGCTACTGTAATCCATGCAGAGTGGGTGTGGGCACAGATGGGGCTGTAGGTACTTTAACCAAGTTGAGGCTCCAGCTGAGCCCTGGGCTAGGTGGGTGGGCTAGTTGATTAAGTTTGGGCTGTCCTAACTTGCCCTGCTTGTTTTTTAGATGTAGTTAGTACAGGGTCGATAGGGTCTCACTACTCAGATGGGACTTGTGATCCTTCTGTTTTCAGCCTCCCAAGCAGCAGGATTACAGGCTGGCACCATCATACGCAGTCTCAATCACCATCTCAGCATGCCCTGGGGGGGAGGCGGAGCCAGCACAGCACACTGAAGATCCAACCAGTCCCTACCTCTGCCTTAGTAGGTGCTTTAATCCCCTGAGCTATCTGGACAGTCCCTTGTGCCTTGCTTTTGTTTACATCTTTTGACAGTATGATTCAAGGGGACACCAGTTGGCACTGATGCCAACTGCTGGTACTCAACATGTACCTAACTTGCTTGGACTCAGGAAGCAGGGACCACGAATGTCCTGCCAGGATCACCCTGTAAGCGCAGTTGTCACCTAAGAAGTAGAGCCCGGTGAAGCCTTCAGCTGTGTAGGAGTGTGATGGTTTTATCCACCATTCCAAGCATTTGCGGTTGTCACACTTATGCTAGTGATGTACAGCAAAGAAACTCCCAACTTGAAAGATACCTGGGATGAGTTCTTGGTTTCTAAAACCAAAGAATGAATTTTAAGAACAATGGAGGCTAAGAGCAGAATATTTATTGGGGTAAAGAAAGCTTCTGTCCAGCAGAGGGACTGAAGGGGACCCAAGTGGGTTGTCAAGGAACCTGTCTCTTCTAGTAATTTTATAGAGCAAATCCACGAGGTGAGGTAGGTCCAAGGTGGGAAACATGGAAACTCATTGAATGGGCATGAGGTGGGACAAAACTATGACCAACCAGTAGGATTACAAGCACCACGGCTCAGGTAAAACCGATCAAAGCAGGATCAAGTGGAGAAGCATGGCATGCGGTAAGCAGGCATGAATACAGAAGAGGGGCTCGTCCTGTAGGGGGTTGGATCTGTGACTCTTCCCAGATTTTTCAAGGTGACAGAGACCTATTTAGAATATCACCCCTGATGTCTATCCCTAGGGAGGTATGGGGCTGCATTTATTTACTCTTTATCTTGAGTCCTGGCCCACAGCAGGAGTCTCTCCCATAGTTGCAAATTGTCTTTCACACTGGCCCCTTTGAGGGCCTACCTCTATCTGACTACTTATAATATTTTTATTTAACTCAGCTGCCTACAGCATTAGGAATAACAACATTGTTCTAAAAGCCAGTGTCCTTTCTCCCAGTAGCAGCCCTTGTGGGACCCTACCTGCTCCCTGTCTTCCCCACATTTAAGCTTCAGAGCTTCAGACTCCAAGTTCCTCATCTCTGGGGCCTGGTCAGTTTGGCTCCTGTCTGGATCCTTCAGAGGGACCCCTTTCCTGCACCAGGCTGCATGCAGCTGTGGAGGGAGACCCCAGCCCAGCCCCAAGGCAGCCCAGCAAGGTGTGAGAGAGGATGGAGGACATGAGCCTGTGGAGGAGGCAGACAAGGAAGGTGATATTTCAGAGCTGTGATTTGGGGGAAAGCTGCAGCTTCAGGACACAAAAGTTACTCACGTCTCCTGTTTTACTTTGTTTGGATTTTGTTTGTTTTATTTCTATGTTTATTTTTATTTATTTATTTTTTTTGTTTTGATTTTCCCTCCAAGAAACTTACTCAGAAACCAAGAAATTCCTAAGTGTCTTAAAAACTCAATAACTTGGCCATAGAAGTGGTGCCGCACAGCCAGGAGTGGGAAGAAGTTGGACATTAGACTGCTGGAGGCTCAGACTTTTCACTGATGTTTATCTGCCACTTTACAAAGTTCACTGTTAAAAGATGAACTCAGTCCAGATGACTGCACCCCATAACTGCCGCTCCTCCCCTTGGGACAGCTGACCCGGGTTCACCTGGCTGCAGTAGTTCTAGCTTTGCAGTCAACTTGGCTGGGGAGGATGCAGCATTGGCCTTTGGCATCTGCCCAGTGTGGCCACCCCTCACAGCCCAGGCTCCAGGACCATCTCCACCCTCCGGGGCTGTTAGAGCCCCAAGGGAGGGGAGGAGAAAGAGGACCGGGCTGCTCCTCCGCTTCAACAAGCCCGAGCCATCTCCTCACTTAGCAAAGACAAAATGTGAGGTGTTTTCTGCTGTGGAATAGGCTGTGACAAGTAATGAATTAGCTATTAAAGAAAATCAACTGAGTTTGATTTTGAGACTGACTTGCTCATGACAGACAATGTCCCTGCGCTCTGATGCAGGAAGCAAGAGAGGATGACAAGTCCTCCGGGGGGTTGGCTCCCTCCCCAGGGCCAAGGAAGAACAAATGGCATGAGAAAGAAAGTTAGGAGGGGTTAGAAAGATGCAGGTTCCATCTGGGTCACCTCTACACCAAGTGGCCCTGGGTTAGGAAGAGAAAGCGCTGCTGGGGGAGGGGCAGGCTGGAGGGCACCTTGGGTCCCTGGAAACCTGGAGCTGGTGGTGCACGTCTGTAACCCAGCATCTGGGGAGGCTGGGTAGGAGCGTGGCTAGCTTAAGTCCAGCCTAGGGAGCATAGCAACTCAGGCACTGTTGCAAAATGAAAGAGGACCTGAGGTAATGGCGCAATGTGAGACTCGGGGTTCAATCCTCAGTACAGTTGCAAAGAAGAAAGAAGAGGAGAAGGAGGTGGAGCAAGAGGAAAGGGAGGAAAAAGAGGAGAGGGAGGAGGAATAGGAGGCAAGAAAGGAGGAGAAGGAAAAGGAGAGAGAGGGAAGGAGAGGGGAAGAAACAAGAAAAAGGAATATAAAGGAAAGAGAAATGGGGTTTTTTTTGGGTCTTGCAGGACACTGTCTGGAAGTAGTGGGGACCCCTTTCTCTGGCTGCACACCTCAGTCTCCAAAGGTGCCCCACACTTCAATGGCCTTTGTGGGGTGTCTGCAGAGCTGCACTCTGGAACTCAACTCTGGGTGGAAAGGGAGGTGTGGCCTGGAAGTATGTGCTGGGGCTGCCCCACTACACACAATGTGCACGTGGCCTGCAGGACGGGCAGTGTCTGCAGACAGAGTGTGGGGCTGAACTGAGAGCTGTCCTGGGGCTCCTCCCACCAGGTGGACGCTGCAGTTTCTGCAGGAGGCAGCAGCCAGAAGGTGACTCTGCACCCAGGCCGAGGGTGGCTTCTGTTTGGCATTCCTGAAGGCCTTCTAACTTAATCTATTGCTCCCCTAGTTTGAGTGAAAGAGGAACTGTTTTCTCTGACCAAAACTACAGGCTGATTCCTGGAAAAGTGAAAAAGTGTAAAGTAACAGAGTGTATGAAAGAAGAATGGAAAGAAGAAAGACAGGGAGGAGGAAGAGAGAGGCCCTGGGCTGAGAGTCATGCAGGGACATCAGAGCAGACTGGGGAGAGCCCTGCGCTGCGTGGCTCTGCACCCTTAGGTGTAGCAGCAGCTCCTCTTGATAACCTCGGGGCCCAGAGGTCAGACTGGGGAGAGGCATGGGGACAGATGTTTTCTCGAAGCCACTGTGGCTTCCTTCATGCTGCATATCACCTCTCTCCTCCAGGATGTGATATTGTACCTGATGACTAGACCTGACACATTGAGATCGTGGTGAAGTGTAAGACTTCCCAGCCCAGAAAGATGACAGGGTCAGCGATTTTCTTCTTGGGAGGCAGCCTATTCCCCAAGCCAGAGCTTCCTTCTCCACTCCTCTTTTCTCTTTCTCCTTCCAGAAAATGCAGCTGGAGGGCATCTGGTTGGCTTGTTCCAAAGGAAACAAGCCATAGCCATCTATCTCCTCATTTAGCAAAGACAAAAGGTGCCTCTGGAGGAGCCCACATCAAAGGGCCCTGGGTTACACATCAAGCTGATGATCCCATAAGCCAGTCCCTAGATCCAAAGCCCATCATGTCCCCCCTGGGCCACTGGCTGTCATTTTGCCCTCTGCTCTTCCCAAGGTGGTTCTGAGGAAGAGGACTAGGCTGTTCCTCTCCTTCAAAGAGAGTCCTGAAAGCCATCCCACCTTAGCGCCTTCCTTTCTACTCCAAAGAGATAGGAGGAAAAGAGAGAGAGAGAGAGAGAGAGAGAGAGAGAGAGAGAGAGAGAGAGAGCCTGGTGGAGTTAAGTGGATTAATCCCCTCTGCAGCACAAAGAGCAGGAGCAGCAACCCTGCATTGGGTCTTTATCCCCAGGTGGTGGCTGAGGCCTCTGCAGATGCACATGCCTTCCAATGACTTCATGGCCTCATTAGCTGGTTTGGGGACCACCTGCTTGCCCCTCTCTAATCCACTTACATTGGATGATCAGGGGTGGATCTAAGGAGATCAGCCCTGTGGGCTTTAAGAGTCCAGACATGAAACCATGAGAGGAAGAAAAAAGCCAAAAATAAACCCATTCATCAGGACGTGTGAGGTGACTTTCATTTTAAATCTCCTCTTCGAAAGCTAATGCTGAGGAGGGGCTGGGCGGTCACCAGCTCCACACCCAGGGGCTTTTCAAGTCTCCTGCTTGGCCTCCCTTTGGATTCTTGGTAGCTCCTTGCTGTTTCCAAGATCTAATAACTGCCTTCCTTACCCTCCCTCAAACCTCTCCTTGCCGGTGTCATGAGGGGTGAGACAGAAGAAATAGCACGTGGATCCTTCTTGGCCATGGCCTTGAGGACTCTTGAGAGCAGAATCACAGAGTCCTTGTACCCTGCCCCGCGGAGTCCACAGACAGCAGCAGGATGGGTTGCATGGAATAGGGGCACAGGAGACGGGGCCAGGGGCACTGTAGACCATGCAGCTCGGTGGCTTCCCTGGGATGACATTGCCACCAACAGCTCAATTCCAGAGAACGCTGGTGGGAGGCTCCAGAGCAGCAGCACAGGAGAAGCGCTAGCTCGGTGGAGCCTCCCGGGGGTGCTGAGGAGAAAGCTGCATTTCTGAAGAAACAGGCACCTTTGAGATCCCCAACACTGCGGCTCCCTGAGTGTCTACAGCACAGGCACCCCACCCCCCGCGTCTCCGAACACGGGCCATCAGGCAGCGCTAACACCCTGGCCTCCCTCCAGCCCAGTGTGGACAGCAGCCAGGCACCTGGAGATGGAAGAGAGCACATGATGTGTGGGTCTGGACTGTGACAATGGCACAGAGGAAGTGAGAGCCATTTATCGTTTTTCTGCCTCAGGTTCTGCAGGCTGTGGGCATCGATCCCCCAGTGCATGCGAGGGAGGATTCATTCTGTCAGAGACAGGTCCTTTCTAACTTGCTGGGGACGCCCTAGAGTATATGAGAATAATCAGTTTTCCTGACCAAGGAGCCGTTGAATGATACTGGAGGAACAGAAGCATAAAGCCTGTTTTCAGGAAGCTCAGATGTCAGTTAAGCGTGCATTTCCCTAGTGTCAGGCCAGCTAGTTGTGACGTCAGCAGGCTGCAAAGGGTGCAGCTCTTCTTAGCTTTTATGATGAGCGTTGTGGACTTATCCTCAGGAGTCCCCAGCCTCAACGCCCTTCATCAAAATGATGCCAAGTGGGAAGGGCAGGACAAATAGCTCAGCGGATTAAAGTGCCTGCAAGCAGGGTCAAGGGCTGAGGGTTCAAGCCCCAGGCCTGCTGTGCTGAGAGGGCAATTGAGACTGGGCGCGGTGGTGCGCCCCTGTAATCCCAGCTCTTGGGAGGCTGTAAACAAGTGGATCACTACGAGTCTGATCTAGTAGTAAAAGCCTGAACACCCGGTAAACCCTTCCTTAAAATACAAAAAAAAAAAAAAAAAAAGAGTCTTGCCAAGTGGGGAACCGCTTACCCATAGCAGTGCGCTTCTTTGGAGAATGATAAAACTACTAGCAAACAAAAAGGGCAGTGGTCAACAGCCACAGAGCTAGTCCACCAATGGCCTGTGCAGAGTGGGGGCTTCCCCAAAGGCTGAGTCCTGGGTCTCCAGGCCTCCTGTTGCCCCCATGACACTCACAGATTCACCAAGAGTCCAGTTGTAGGGAGGATGCCCGGAAGGATACTGACCCTGACCCCTGACAGTGAGTGTGATGCCCACCCAGCCTGAGGAGGCTAAGCTAGACAATGTGTGACAAAGACACTCGCCCTCCATAGGCCAGGGGACCAGCTCTCTGTGCACCCCACGGGGCTGAGTCCACAGGACCTGCAGGGACCCAGGCCAAGAGACCCCAAGCCAGCCGCGCACTGTGATGGTGAGAGGCCGCTTCTCCTGGGGCTCGTCAAAACAACAAATGAATCAGGGTTTAAAACTCCTTCAACATTGGAAGAGCCTTTCAGTTTCCCATAAGGCCTGTTATCACCAGTAACACAAACACAGCTGAAGTGAGATGCAGTGACCATATGGGTACACTGGGGACACATACAAATATACATGCTTCAGCCTTTCTCCTTCTTCCTTCCTTTTTACTTTTGTAAGTGAACTCAGTGTGGCTCCAGGGCAACAGGAGTGGCAACCCCTGTCTACTGCGCAGCTGAGAGGGGCCCACCTGCGCCTGTCCTGTCCACCTCCGCTGCTCCCCCAGTGCCACCACTACCCACTGGCGAGTCTGCCT
>NW_004524584.1:20872157-20899441 GCF_000260255.1 Octodon degus | reverse complement strand
TCTCTCTCTGTGTCTGTCTCTCTCTCTCTCTTTCTCCCCCCCTCCCGTTAGCTCATGTTTTCAGTACACAATGAGTGCATTAGTTGACAAGTGGGTGATCGGTGATCGAGGTATCCATCCATGCACGTGTCACACCTTGATCCTTGTGCCCTTCCCCTTGTCCTCCTCTCCCTCTGGCCTCTCCCTATACTCCTGTTCCCTTCCCCTGGGATGTTGTCTAAATTTGCTTTGGTATGTTAAATACCAGGCAGCCCAGAAGAACTCATCTCTGGGAAGGAATCAGGGAGACCCCTTTGCCATACATAGATGCAAATTCACAGCATTTTTACCTTTGTAAGTGAACTCAGTCTGGCTCCAGGGTGACAGGAGCGGCAACCCTTGTCTATTGTGCAGCTGAGAGGGGCCCACCTGCGCCTGTCCTGTCCACTATCACTGTTCCCCAGTGCCACCACTACCCACTGGCGTGTCTGCTTTCCAGAGACAGGTGCCACCCAGTAAGATGCCACTCAGCCTGCTTTCTTCCCCAGGGATCCACCTGCCCCCAAAAGCAGAGAAACCACATAAGGCATATAGTTCCTGGGATCATGAACTGTACTTCCTTGTGGACTGTAGGTACTGATTTCTGTTCGGGGTACTGGATGCCACGGGGTCGCGGGGAGAGCCACTTTACAGTGCTCAAGGTCAGCGAGGTGATCAGCTGCAATGACAGCGTGAAGCCACGATGAGACAATGATGGAAACAGCGCTTGACCTCCGCGTCCTCCTCCCAGGAATCGTAGCCCCAGCCGGGCCTGAGCAAAATATTAAAGAAACTCCACTTGAGAAATGCTTTATGAAGCACTTGAAAGGCTTAGAGCTATCAAGGTCGTCAGACACACGTCTGAGAAAGAGTCACAGCTGAGCTGGGACAAAGGGGCCAGGATGCCTGGGTGCAGTGTGTTTGCAGGGGCTGTCAGGTGGGGACCTGCCATGTGAGGACCAGGACAGCTCGCAGGAGTCCTTACTGGTTCATAAATTTAACAAATTCAGCGCAGCAAGGTTAATGATAGAGGTATCTCCAGGCGGGGCAGCTGGAATTAGGATTGTTGTAACTTTCTGTTAAATCTAAAGCTATTATCTTCACTCTTAATTTTTTAAAAAAAATTTAATGCTTAAGAAAACTTTACTTAGATTAAATAAGTGTCCGTCCTCAAAGGCTGGCCACTCTGGTTGGTTGCATTTGGAAGCCATGCTGCCTTGTCCCGCTGTACGCTGGAGTCACTAGAAAGGCTGATTTCTGTGTGTGTGCATCCGTGTTGCTCATGTGTGTGTGCATTTGCCTGTGAGTGATCCTCTGTAAGGTGAAGTTGTTGACACCCCTTCACAGTACAACTCCGACACCTGTCCTGTCTCCAGCTCTCCCTCCTCAAATCCAAGGCATATCGTACAACAGGCCAGGCAGGTGCCATCTGTGCCCACTCACCGAGGTCAGGAGCCAAGTCGGTGCTGTGGAAGCCACAGGGGACCCCTCTCTGTCCTCCCTCTCCTTGTCTTCACATCGTGGAGTCCTTGGCCATTGCTTGCTGCAGCAAGCACTGTACTCCGATGGCTGAATTCTCCACCTGCCTCCACCCAAGCCTTACTGGAGCCTGTCACTTGTCCCTTCTCTTCTTCAGCGTCTCTGTATTGTCATTTCCGTTGTGTTACTTTCAAGGTAGAGGCATGGCCCCATCCTCAGACACAGATCTCCCAGCAGGATTCTGCCAGGTATCCAGACTCGATTCTAGGCTTCTCCTCTTGCCTCCTCCAAGCACCTAACCTGATTATTCTTCACCTAGCAGCTGAGAGATATTTTGCATATGTAAATGAGATGGCATGATTGTCCTTCTCAAGCCTTCTAATGACTTCCTCTGCTCTTAGGCTGCACTCTAGAGTCCTCATCTGGGACCAAGCTCCAGGGGCCTGTGAATTTTCTTGACCACAAGCCCCTCTTCCCGAAGGCTCTGCTTCAGGTGTCAGGACATCCTCAGGTCCCTCCCTATACCTGGCATTGCCCTCTTGCGGCTCTGGGCTCATGCATCCCACCCCATGTCCCATAACCACGCAGTCCAAGGCGATGCTCCTCTTCTCTGCTCTGCCACTGCTCCTTCTATGTGTGTTTCTCAGGCAGTGCAAGACCCAGTTCAGAAGAGGCATGGCCTTTGTGTTTGCAGTTCTATTTTTGTGGGGGCAGGGCCCTGAAATGCAGTGCATTCTACACAAAATCTTAAATGAATGTGTGAGTGAAGGAGCTCTTAGTGTCATGTGACGTCTGTCCTCTTCGCCGTCTCTGTCAGCTACTCCTAAGGCTTCTGTTTCATCCTCCACTTCTTCTTGAGCTCCTGCAGCCTTCAATGAGTGGGCAGTGCTGGAGTTTCCCTGTCAAGCCTCTGGACATCCCAGCCAAGGGACACTCCCCTGTCCCACTCACTCACTCTCAGCCCTCTCTGCCACCATGTGCCAGGAGGCTCTTGGCACTGCCTGACCCCTTCTGCACCCTGACCTGAGAGAAAGCACTCAAGCATCTTCTCCCTTCTCTGTACACAGGACCACCCTGCCCCTCTTTGCCCTCAAATCTCTATGATGCCTCCAGCTCCTCAAATGCCAACTTGAATTTTTTAGCACATGCTTAGAAATAGCCAAGCTGCACCCTGTCGGGCACCTCCCAGCTTTCCTCTTCCAGCTTCTGAGGCTTCTCCTTTTCAGTGAAGAGCAGAAGCCTGGCCTTATCTGTGAAGCTACTTCTCTCTGCCATTGTTCTTGCTGTTCCAGCCTAGTGATGTGTGGGGTCCTCTTTCTCTGAGCTGTGCCTTCTCTCTCTCCATGGCCTCCATCATTTCTGATTCAGACTATTGTCATGGTTCTGTCCAGTGCAATATGGACCTCTTAGACTATGACTTTCAAATGACCTTCCTCATGTGAGTCATAGGGTTTTCTCTATTGCCTCTGTACCTCCTGGATTCCTTCATATTTCCCTCATTAGGAGGTTCACCCTTCTCAGCACCCACGGGCTGACACCCAGTCCACGGGTCTTATCCGCTCTTCCCTTCACTGGGGTGTCCCAGATGCTTCCCACCCCCACACACAGATCCCCCAGCCCATCATAGCCTATCATAGCCCTCCGGGGCTGCCAGCAAGGGCACTGTGCTCCTCTGAGGCAGAAACTCATACTTCTCCAACTTCTCCTGTCTCCAGACTAGCACAATCCCCCAACCCTCAGGTCCCTAAACTCCTCGCAAAATACTCTACTCTCATTTTTTATCCTTTCTACCAGGCTGCAATGGTCTCCAAGTCAGAAGTCATCTCTCTGTCATTGCCTCTGACTTGTGAGGGTCTCCAGACACCTACTCAAGGCAACGGCACAGTCGAGACCCTGCCACCCACAGGGAGCTACTGTTGTGAGCCTAACATCTCCAGACCACAGGAACATAAGAGCTAGTGTGTGCGCGCACACTCACGTGTGTGTGTGTGTGTGTGCACGTGCGTGTACATGTGTACACCCATGTGCTGGCAGTAGAAACTGCCTTAGCAGATAGGCAAGTGAGATGAGACACTAGTGTTGTGGATGACTTGCTCATTTTCAAAAGTTGACCACAGTCTACATGAAAAGGGCAGGGAGGGTTAGGAGGAGAGTCTCAAGGGGAGACTGTGCCTGCCTTCGCTCCACCTTCTCACCGGTGAGGTGAGCAGGCAGGGGGCTTGCCCGTACTCCGGAGAGAGCCGCCACCCTCAGCCCAGCCCTGGGCTTGCAGGCTCCTTGTGGCACCCACTTGCACCCGGGGCAGTGTGGCCTCTCCGGTGTAAAGGCAGGAAGATCACTGTGTGGGGGTATCCTGCGCATCTCTGTGAGACACTCATCTCTCAGGTAGTGTGAGGTGGCTTTGAAACCCAGTGCAGGCGGAGGAACTTGGGAGGAAATGCAGCAGTGGGGATGAGGTGACACTTGCCAGTCTTGGGTGCACAAAGAGCTCCGAGGTTGTCCTTAGGGAAATGTCCCTCGGCTGCCTCCCACCCCCCATGCCCTGGTGGAAGCTAAATGAAGTTTTCCTTCTGGGAGGAGCTGGGGGTGACACAGCCGCATCAGCTTCCTTTGTCCTCACTGAAGCTCTTTGGAGCAGGCATGCCCACCCTTGTTTGGAAGCTCTAATATCCGACGTGCATCAGGAGTGCTCCATTGTGCTGGTCACCAGCGGCTCTATTAGAAGCAGTCTGTGCTTTTCCAGGGCTACATGGGGCATGGTGTAATTCCATTTACTCCATGACCACAGGAAAGGGAAATCAGGTAATTAAATGTGAGAAACCGAGGGCGGCCTGGAGGAGCCCTTTCTGCTCAGCTGGATTTCCCCAGGCAGCTGCATGCCCTGGCATCCCAGGAGCTCAGGGCGGCCGTACAAAGCCCGGACACACGGGGCTGGTTGTCAGGCGCCAGGAAGCCAGCCATGTCCCACTCCGTGTCACTGCAGCGTCAACTGGCAAAGGCCCAGGGGTGGGGTTTCTGTCACGGGGCATGCTTTATGCTCCAAGGCCCATTGTCCAGGGGCAGATGTAGGAGGCCCGGGGGCGTGGTTGGATGCCCAAAAGTGTACAAGAAAGAGGGCAGGAAGAGGGCGGGAGAGAAGGGCGGGCAGAGAAAGGCAGCTTGGACGAGTGAGTGACGGCAGACAAGGGAGCACCTTTGTGCTCTGGATGCGCCCTTTAAAGACCTTTCAGGCAGGACCCCGGGCAGGGGCAGGACCCCCGGGCAGGGGCATCTCCTTTGCGCTTTAAAAAGAAAGTGGTCTGCTAACTCGGCTGAAATCGCTCCCTCTCGGATTCAGACCTCCAAACTTGTGAAGGATCAAGGAGTCACAAGTGGACCTTCCAGAGCTTGTGGGGGGCGGGGGGCTGCGCTGCCGCTGAGGGTCCTGTGGCCAGGTTGGAGCCAGGCAGAGCCCAGGGGAGCCCTCTTGTCCAGCATCCACAGCCGGCAGGGCAAAGGCCTCACCTGCTTAGTTGCTTTTCGCTTTTAATGTAAATAACTATGTTTGACATTTCAATTTAGTCCTTACAGCTTTTAATACATTTTTGTACTGTATTCTTCTGCAGATAATTTACTTCCCAGGGTTTCTTTGTAATAAGGACTATGATGGGGAAAAGTTCTCATTTATGTGTAAATTTTGTTAACTGTGTAATCTGCATAGTCACATTCCCCAAGGCTGCTGGTTTTAAGTCTGCATTTTTAAATCGGCTCAGTGATCAACTATCTCTTTTTTAAAAAAAAAAAAAAAAAAAAAAAAAAAAAAAAAACTATCGAGTGAGGGTGCCATGTGGCTTAATTATTTTTATTTTCAGATCAGTGACAGCAAGGATAGTTCAAAGGATGAGGACTCAGGAGTAAACAGGTCCCAAAGCAAGACAGGGGGAAATTAGGTGCTCCTGCATCTGCAGTGGTCCCCCAGGACCCTCAGGGGCTGCTTCCCAGCATGCAATTCTGCCCCGCACCTCTCCCTAAGGTGCCACCTTCTGCTCTCCAAGTGAGCACAGAGTTTGAAGAGCCCTTGTGGCCTGTTCCCAGCTCTACTGTGTTCTCTCAGTGTTGCTCCCAGGGTCCCCACTCTGAGGTCTCCAGGCCCCTAGGCTGGCACTGCCCACATCCTGCACTGTTCCTCGTTCCCTGCACCTGATTGCTGGCTTCTGGACTGCCTAACATCCGCTGTCCCAACACTGCATGCCACCCTCTAGGCAGTGCTGTCCTTAAAGCAGAGAGGGGCCTTGCCGGCTCCCTTGCCGGCTCCCACCGTCTAGCACTTCGCTGGCCTCCAGGTGCTTTGGATCACCGCAGTCACTGCTTTCCCATGGCTCATGTCCCGTCGAAGGACGTGGCCCTCCTGAGCCGATGGGCAGCCCACCAGTGACAGGAGAACCACGCTCTGCGTCTGTCGGTTGCAGAGACAGTGCTCATCCCCTGGCTGTGCATGCCTGCCCGATCTCCCACATCCATTCCCTTGTGGGGAACCAATTAAGGAGAGAAAGCCGTGATCACTCTTGAGCCCCACGTCCGAGGCCTGGCTCTGTCTGCTGAAGCTGCTGCTCTTACGGGGGTCAGACTCAGGCTTGGGGACCTCGTGTGGGGTCTACACTGCTGTGGCATCAGGCACTGGCGGCCTCCTAGGCTTCCCTGAGGAGCTTGGGCTTAAAGCGACCAAGTAGTGAGGATTTTGAAAAGACAAACAGCTCTGTTTTTGGATATGGGTAACACAAGATGTCAGCTGAGAGCACGATTTTAAGGATGAATACAATTACTTGTTCCTGTTTGACTCGCTACATCACAGCGGGGAGCCAACTTGGGTGGAGAAAACCAAATTTCGCATTGTCCTGCCTGACATGAGGTCAGAACAGTTTGTCTATGAAATCTGTTTGAAGTGTGTGGTTCTCGTCTTTCCTTGTTGTACATTGCCAGATGAATTTCGTATGGCTGAGATTGGGAAACCAAGCCATGAAGCCTGTGGCAGAGAGCAGGGGTTGCAGCTCCCCAGGAGGAGCTCTGGGTATTGAGTCTCCCCGACTCTCGCAAAACTGGCAGAATATGATGTGATTTTGTACTCTCGCACGAAAAACTGAAGCCCTTTGGATGTCAATTCTGTGGGTTTTTATTTAGAAAGGCAGTGAAAAGTTATCTTTCCCCGATTTTTTTTTAAAGTGATGCCGGTCCTATTGTAGGAACATTATAAATAGCTGACCTGATAGAGGTTTATGATAAATATGGTGCTGCTTTCTCTCATTTCCTCAGTTGGAAGTGAGTTTAGCTGTTTTCAGTGTAGAAGAGGGAAGTCACCAGGACCCAGGGTGGAGAGGCGAGGATGGGCTCTGTTCTACAGAGCCCAGTTGCAGAGTATTTATTCTACTTGGGCTTTGTGTCTGACCACCTATCTGAAAGGAGACAGAGGTTGAAAGCCTCCTGAAACCACTCAGAGCAGTTAGACTAGGGTCCAGCAAATAGTGTCTGGTTGCTTGCAGTGTCACAAATGTTCTCTGTGATGGCACTTCCTGCCACCCTGGGGGATGCCTTAGAATCACACACTCCTCTGCTGAGAACTGCGTCTCCAGGGGCTATGAAAACAGACAGGATAGAGGAGCAGTGTGGCTGAAGATTTAGGATACCTGCCTGGTGGGGGGACAGGAAACCAGCATTGTGGTCCAAACGGTGGTGGGAAGAGGGACTAGGACTCTGAGGAGCTGGGTGCCATCCTTTCACCCATCCTTAAAAACCTCTGCCATCTGGCTGGAGCCCTGCCACTCAACTGTGCAAGAGGACAAGAGGCCAGGTCTTCCTGGAAATCAAAGGCAATGTCTAGGGATCTGCACCCAGAACAAATGTGAGCTTGCTGACTGCCTGGGTTGGGCCCCTTGGGAAGCCCTTTGGTGCCCTGACTCACACACACTCAGGGAAGAGAGCTAGCCCAGGGCTCCCAGGGAAGCTGGCCTGGCCAGCGCCAACCAACAGCCCGAAGGTCACTGTCTTCAGGCAGATACCTCATCCCTACCACCCCAACCAGGCAATCCTTGTGTGAAAAAGACAAAGACAAGCAACTTAGAGTTTGACTCAACTTAGCTAGATTATGAAAGGACAGATACAGAGCAAATGCAATTGAATTTCGGAATAATGCATAGTTACAAAACCCCAAATCAAACACTTCTTTGCCATTCATTTGCATCAGGACAGACATCTCTGCAGGTAGTCACGGTTGAGATATCTGATTCATTTACTTCTTATCCCCATAGCTTCCTGGCTCTACAGTAAGTGCCAGACATGCCCTGCAATTTTGAATGCAATGGATGAAGAAAGAGAATTAAGTGACATGACTCTAATAACACTTTTTAAAAAATATTTTTAAGATAAGCTTCACGAATTGAAAGACAAAATTCAAGCTTGAAAATCTTTGAAGGTTCAACTTAACTGAAAAAAATTGTCTTTTAAAATTTTTTATTATTATTTTTCTAAGCTGATTAATAGGACATTTTCAATAAGAATGGGGTGGTGAATGAAAGCAAGAGACAGGAAAAGGAATGTTGTGGGACTGTCCTGCTTCAAGGTTGTATATGGTTAGTTTTTTGGACTTATGTGTAAACATAAGAAGTATATAATTCTTTATGCCTATTTTTAAAATATATTCTAACTTTTAAATGTTTTTCATCATATTCTGTAGGGACTTAAAGTTCAACATATCAATACTTGATGAAAAATAACTGTTCCATGTTATGCCTAAGATGTTTGATATTCAGACAGACAGTGAGGTTAAGCTTACCAGCCTAGGTTGTATGGTAATAACAATAAGCTTGTCTTCTGGATGGTTAACAACCTAAGTTTGCAGACCAAGTTAGAGAAAAAGGAGGGCTGCAAGGAAAGCCAATTTTTTGGCCTTAGCCTTTCAAGGTCAATTGAGACTCAGGACATGAGAACTTGTACTGTTACATCATGTAACTCAGTACTGTCCCAAATTTTCTGATCAAGGAAATTATGGGGCCAAAGAGGAAAGTGATCAAAGATGTAGAGTGTGCCTAAGGAGAGTCACATGGAGAGAAAACATTCTCTCAGGCTTTCACACAGAGCACATTGGCCAAACAATGGCCGTGACTCATCCACATGGCTGACACTGACAAAGGTTCTATAATCTGAGGTACAGGATCTCAGCATAAATCCTGAGGGGATTTCACTGACCTTATCAGACCCAAAAGCTACAACTCTTGTTGCATAGGTCCTGATTTACCTTGGTCTTAGCCATCCAGCAGAAAAGTATAAAAATGAAATATAAGAAGTAAAGTCATGCTGTTATGTTGAGCTATGGGGGACTCAGGTCAACAATTTCTGACATTGCCAGTCAAGCAGAAGACCCAATGCTATTATGGGCTACTGGACTCTTTTAGAATATTTTACTGAGTTTACACACCTATAATATTCAAATAACAGAACTTAACAAAAAAAGGGGAAACAGATGAATATCCATTTTGTATCTGTGTATTCAAGGTGGTTAGGATAGATATATAGTTACATTCTCTTAATGAATAGAATAATTCGTTCTAATGGTGTTTGTAAATAGGATATCATGTCCGCATCTTGTATAGCAATTAACCACTTGGAAGAATGTATGCAGTGTGTTAATTATTGAAACTGTCCTACCAATTTGATTTGAAACTGCCTCATTGCTATTTGTTTCTCAATAAAATTATGGAAAAAAATAAAAAATTAAAAAAATATTATTATTTTTCCAAGCTGATTAATAGAACATTTTCAATAATTAATACATTACACATTGTGATCTTCTCAGTAGTCATCCACAGCACAAGAAGCAGCCAGGACATCCTGTCCAAACACTACTACTACAAATCCTTCCTCTCGCTGAACCAAGCAAAAGCAGCCGTACATCTATCCTAACTATTCTGTATATACAAATACAAAATGGTCCTTCCTCTCTATGCCCCCTCTCCAGTTCAGTCCTGTCAGAGAAGGGTATTCTGTTGGCATCTAAATATTATAGGTGCTTGAATTCAGCAAAACAATCTAACACAGTCCAGTAGTCCACAATAGTAGGGGGTTATCCGCAGAACTGGCAATGTCAGAAGTTGTTGACTTGAGCCTTTTACAGCTCAGCATATTAATATGGCTTTACTTTATATACCTCATTTTTATACTTTTCTGCTGGATGGTTAAGACCAAGATAAAGCAAGATCTATATAACAAAAAATGTAACTTTTGTATCTGATAAGGTCAGCCAAGTACCCTCAGGATTTATCCTGTAAACCTGTACTGCACTTTGTAGATCCTTTGTCAGCGTCAGCCATGTGGATGAGTCACAGCCATTGCTTAGCCAATTTGCTCTCTGTAAAAGCCTGAGAGAATGTTTTCCCTCCATGTGACTTTCCTTGAGCATACTATACATCATCGATCACATTCCTCTGTGGCTCCATACTCTCCTTGATCAGAAAATTTGTGGCATAACTGAGTGACATAATGGTACAATATGGGTTCTTCTATGTGCTGAGTCTTCACTGACCTTGAAAGGCTAGGGCTAAAATGTTGGCAGACCTTGCAACCCTTGCTTTTCTCCAGTTTTTGATCTGCAAACTTAGGTTGTTAACCCTCCAGAAGAGAAGCTTATTATTACCCTGCAACATATGCAGTTCGCTTTACCTTATCAGGCTAAATATTGAACATCTTAGGCATAATGTGGAACAGGTATCTTCCATCAAGTATTGATGTGTTGAAATCTAAGTCCTTACAGAATATGAAAAAAAGAATTAAATTAAGCAAATAGGAATCAACACATATTTTTACACAGAAATTTAGAAATCTAACCATATACAGCATTGTAGCAGGACAGTCTGGTGACATTTTTTTCAACTGAAAAATTGACTAAGCATTTTCATGGATGGAACAGGAATGCAAGGGTTGTGTTTCTGGCACAAGAAACAACCCTGCCTGTCCTCCTCTCTGCTGAAGGTTCCCTTCTGAACATCTCAAATGCTCCTTGATTCCTTTCCTTGGGGGTGAGCAACCTAACAAATGCTACTTAGAAAAGAAAACCGTTTTGATTTGCACTGCCCTGGTAGCGACAGATGCTGGGTATTTCCCCCATACATACAGACCCTTTGCACTTCCGTCGAGTAGGAGTGTTCAGTTCATTTCTCCATTTATTTCTTGGGCCCGTTGTTTTTCTGCATTAGGTTTTTTGAGCTCTGTATATGACCCTCCATCAGAAGAGCATCAGGAGAGGATTCCCTTTCATTCCACAGGCTGGCTCCTCGCTCTGCTGTTTTCTTTGCTGGACAGAAAATTTCAAGGTGCACATATTTATTTTAAAAGGAAAACAGTGCTTTGAAGAGGTGGGCAACAGGTCTTCATGGTGACAGACATGGAGATGAAGATGCAAATTAAAGCAGAAACAGTTACGTCAATAAGAAGGCATGAGCGTAGACAGCAGCTCCGTGATGCGCCCCCTTAGAGTTAGCCCCGGCTTTCCTCCGTTCTGCAATTAAACATTCAGACAAGAAACACCCAGGTTGGTCTGTGTTTTCTTCCCATTGACTTCCTGGCTGACTGGCACAGCGGAGGAAATCTGCAGACACCTGTGCCCCAGCGCCATTCAAGAGCCAAAAGCCCTGCCCGTGGCCCTGGAGACAGGGATGAAAACCCCTCTCCTGCTGCTGGGGCTTGGATCTGGAATATCTGCCCAAATCTCATGGGTTCTGGGGTTGGGCTTTCACAAGGTGAGTGGATCACACAGTGTTACACCTCTCAGTAGGTTGGGCCGCTGAGTCTGTAGCCATCCTCTTAGGAGGTAGGGCCTGGCCAGAGGAGAGGTGTCACTGCGGGCATGACTTTGGGGGGTGAGTCTCCCTCCCTGGCTTCATCCCCTACCTGTCTGCTTCCTGGCTATGCTACTGAATGACTAAAATGAGTTTTAGATTTCATAATTTCTAAAATAAGGATCAGAGCCTATTGATAGGCTGGAGTCTTTTGAATTCTATGTTAGTATTAAAATAATTCTAATTAAAAATTATTCATGGGAGGCATTAGAATTCAGAAGCGATGCAAGTCTATATGGGGAGACTACTTAGGATGCTTCTACTGATAAACTGTGGTAGAATTTACTTTCATTAGATCTCTGATGTAAATTTAATTAAAAGGAGAAATGGGACCTGTCCTCTGGCTTGTTTGTGTTTGCTTTTATAAGTGGATCATAACAGCAATTCTAGAAATATTTATTCTCCACAGATTGCTTTACTTGGGAGCTGGTATGTACTTGGTGTCTAATAGATTAATCTAATGTTGGTGTTGATTTTTGGGCAACCCAAGAATTGCTAAATGAACCTAGAAAGGGGATGTTTCTTTCCTTCATCCTTTTTATATTATTCCTTTTTTTTTTGTATTTTAGGGAAGGGTCTACAGGGTGTTCAGGGTCTCACTACTAGATCAGACTCATAGTGATCTGTCTGCTTATAGCCTCCCAAGAACTGGGATTACAGGCATGTGCCACTATGCCCAGTCTTAATTGCTGTCTCAGCAAGCCCCGGGAATGGGGCTGGCATGGTAGGCCTGGGGACCAAACCCCTGGCCCCTGAGCCTGCTTGTAGGCACTTTAATCAGCTGAGCTATTTGGCCCGCCCTTATATTATTCCTTTTTCTCTTCTACTTTCCAGCCTTTAGAACTCACCACCAAGTCATCCAAAATAAACACTCTAACATATTCGTTAAGGGTATTTTTCATAGACTATGCCAACATAATTGGAGAGAAACAAAAACAGTGTTAAAACTCTCAATTGTGAGATTGCACTGTTGTTTTCTAGAATAAAAGTCATTCTTCAATTCTGGACCAGCACCACCATCCATGGTTACCCCAGGGACAGTCCCAGGGCCAACTGTGGCCTGGGAGGTGCTGCGAATTTCAACTGGGCAATGTCCGCCTCCATTAATCTATTCTCTGCAGTTGCCTGGGTATCCTGCAATCAAAGTTCATATGTTTTGAATTGGTTGCAAAGAATCTAAGGAACACTGATCACAGCCCATGTGGTCTTCAGCACAAGGGTTGTCTAATTAGCAAAGGAGACCCACATATCGAGGACGGCCAGCCCTTGGGCGTGCTGCCCCCTCGCCTCCACTTCCTGTGTGTGAGTGCAACTCTCCTCAGTGTGCTTCTTGCAATGAGTGATCTTTGAATTTAACATTTCTACATGTATAAAACAATTCTTGTGATTAAATACCTGTATTACAAACCTGCAGTATACTCCTCTTGCTTGAGATTCTTTTTCATGACAGCCTGGTACTTGAGGCAGTTCATCATTAAGAAGGGGAAATTGTAAGTTCACTGTCTTTGTATCCTAGATGCAAGAGATGGGGGGACCTCCAGCCAGGGAGCCCCACTGTAAGTGTGAGGCTCTCTAACCACCAGGGGGGCATAAATTGTCCCACCCCTCATCCTATCCAAGTTGTCTCATCTTCTGCAGGTGACTTGGGTGGACAAAGGTAAAAGCAATTTGATAAAAGTGTTCTTTGTTATCATGAAACATATGCTAATAGGAAAATGCATTATCAGCTGTTGAGAAACTTCCTGTGTAGAAATTTTTAAAAATGCCTTTAATGAGGTGTTGTAAAGAATATAATGTGTGTGTTTAGATTAAAAAATCTTTATTACAGTAAATGACACTGGCTTGACTCTCCTGCAAGATCCTCTCACATTGCCCACACTTATCCCTTTCTACTGTTGCTTTCCGCAGTAGTTCTGGAGTTCTCTTTCATGAGTGTCTTTCCTTGCTCCACCCTGGCTCTTGTGATGTCTTGAATTGACTCAAAGCTTTTGTTTTTTGTGGTCATTTCAATTTTGGGGCACAGCCAGGAGCTTCATCACGTCAGACACATTGAATAAGGTAGATACAGATGCAGTACGAAGTTTTTGCCTGACAGAAACTGCCATGCCCATGGCTCAGGATCCCCAAGGCAGCCCAGGGAGACACTGCAAGGACTGCGGGGCCAGTGTGCTCCAAGTGATGGGGGGCATTGAGGGTGCTTCATGGCAGTGTGTCTTCTACTAGGGTGGATTTCTAATTTTTTATACAATATTTATTGTCTATGTGATTGTAACTCACATTTAAAAAAGCAACCACTATTCTAAAGTCATTTTTTGCTTTTCTGGGAGGAAATGTTCAGCATAAGCAGGTAGTTGGATTGGCTACTCTGCATTTCAAATCAGTTTAGTTTTCAGATGTCAGCTAACCCTGACTGGAGGCACAGAGTCTTCATGGCCCCCATCCTCTCCAGAGGGCAAGGGGCTAAGTAGCCATGTACTTCGAGCAGCCAGGATGGTGCCCATGCCTGTGCCAGAGCCAGGACACAGCCTCACATATCGTAGGGCCCTCAGTCTATCCGCACTTCATTTGAAGGTCAGGGTTTGTGCACATTTTAGGGGACTAAGTGTAGGGATCCCACCTAATTGTTCACTCATTGTCACCACGTAGCATCTGTTGACATTAGTAACGTAATTGCAGCAATAAAGAGCTCATTGACTGAGTGTCTAAGGAATAATCAGCGGGGCCATCACATCTGTCTTGCTTTACTTGACAGCCCATCTTGACTCTGAATAGACCATGTGGGGCTCACCATTGTGTCCAGGGAAAAGAGCAGCAGCAGCAGCAGCTTCCCTCTCCTCTCTGCCAGCCTTTCCTTCCAAAGCAGGAGCACAGGCTTCGCTGTCTGCTGCGAGGGCGTGTGGATCATGTGCACCAGTCTGCACGCTGCATCCCTGGGACCTGCATAACTCCCAGCCTCCTGACAGGTTGGACTTACCCTTGATTAGGAAGACAGGAAGCAAAGGCAGGAGGTGAACTCCAGTGTTCAGCAGTCAGGCAGAAACTGACAGGAGAGGACCTGGGCTGGCTGGGTCAGCCGCCAGATGCCTTCGCTTTTCCCTTAAGAACTCAGCTGTAGAGGAGAGCTTGGAAACTTTGTTCTTGGGCTAAGGGATCATGCTCCTGATAGGCAGTTCTACAGATAAATGTGCATCTGCCCCATGGTCAACCACAGCCACAGAAAAGGTGAACTCAATCAAGTCAAGTGAAGAGTGGTACTGGATACGTGTTGGCTGGCTTTTACCTCCACTCAGTGGGTGTGGCTGAGGGACACAGTCCCAGGGGATCTTGGCACAGGCCTGGCTGGAGTCCCCTGGCCTTCACACCAGGGTCTGGCCTTCTGTAGCTCATATGGACCAGGACCCTCCCAGCAGAGTGCAGAGGCATCTGCCTGCCCAAAGCGACCATGGGTCGAAGAGCCAATGGCTCCTTCATTCCCCGGAGTCCAGTCCTAATGAAAAGGGGGAACATGTAGATGTCTTGCTCCTCATTCCCTTCTCCCCTGCCTGGGACACACACACACACACACACACACACAGCACAGGGAATCAATGAAGATGAAGAATGGGGCCCCCATGTTTGATGTTGTTAATTGTCCAAGCCAAGTCACGCACTCAGAGCAGGCGGGAAGCTGCGAGTCACATTGCTGTCCTCTGTCTCTGTTTCCCACACAAATGCTGAGTCAGGGCCAAGCTTCCCCACTCTTATTCTCAGAATCCTGCATCCTGCAGCCCCGCAGTTGCTCCCTGTCTGCTTGCTCGAATACACGGGGCCTGTTCCTATTCATCCTCATACACCAGCAGATGCGAGCCTGGAATCATGCGTACAGATGTGGCTGGAGCTGCAGAGATTGGCAGTGTGTGTGTGTGTGTGTGTGTGTGTGTGTGTGTGTGTATGCAGAAGATCCTGTTTAAAGAGCCAGGATGGGGCTGGGCTACAGATTACTAGTGCATTATGAATGTGAACAGCCCCTGTAATGCAAGTGTGCCTCTCTGAAATTTGCCACAGGTTCCTGAAAGACTCTGAGACCACCCCAAAGTGAAGACCAGGATGACCCAGGGACTCAGGGTATGTAGGGGAGACTGAAATGAGTTGGTGCCCCAGGCCCAGCAGAGGGCCAGGACTAGGTTGGGCTCTGCTGATAGGAAAGCACAGACTCTGGTCCCAGGCAGCAGGCCAGCACCAGCCATGGGAGTCCACCCGTCTCCCAGCAGCCAGCCAGGCCCCATGCATGCACTTCCCGGTATACAAGGAAGACCCAGTGGCTACAGCTACCCACAGGAGGGAGCCCACCTCACCAGGGATAGACGGCAAGGAAGGGAGCACAGCGCCTTCCACTCAGGACTCCTTCCAACCTACATCATTGCCACAGTGAAGTAAATCTTAAATAGAAAATGAAGTTTGAATGATTTCCTCACAGTTTTAAGGTTTGCCAATGAACTTGAAGATTGCCCTGAGGGCACGGGAATTAAAATGTATGACTGCTAAAAATTCCTGCAGCATTTTAGAACTCCAGACAGTAGAGTAAGCTGTATTTCCCAGCAGATCTTCCTTCTGACAAGTAGGAAACCCAAAGGTGGGATCAGGGTATCAGAGAGGCACATCCTGTCCTGGGTGCTTCTTGTGACAGGGTAATTTGGGACAGAGTTTGAGTAATCAACTCTTGTCTTGAAAATGTGACAATAAATGCTAATTTTTTAAAGCAAAGGCAAAGTAAAGGCATAAGATCCTTGTCTGCCATCCCGGCTTTCCATGGAAGGCTGGACCATAAAGATGCACGTTGCTCACGTGACTTCAGATACATCAACAATGAAATGCAAAATCAGGAATTTATCTTGAAAGCATAGCAAGGATCTTTACAATATAGATGAGACACAACTGTCCAAAGACAAGGTAACTATTGAAGCCGATTCGGGAAGAAATGATGAAAATCACACTCCTGATGCTCTGCTTGCTTGCCCACATTTCTATGACCCCACACACACTGCCACCCGAAGCCTGTGAAGTCATGGGCCAGCAGGGCCATCCACCAGCGAGACTGGCACAGTGCCCCTCATGTGAGTCATTTCTAACTCCTTGCACATGCACAAGCACTGTGGGATAGTACTCCTGTAAGTTGTTGAAATTCCTAAGAGCATGAAGAGGCAGCTACAACTTAATTCTAACTCTTAGCAACATCAGCTCACTATGGCTGCCAGTGTAGTAAAATGAGCATTTTTAAATACCTGTGATTTAAAACAAATGTCTTGACTCTAGTGTGGTGAAGACCCTGGCTACTTTCTTCTGGTGTTTTCCAGCAGTGCCTCTCTGGGCTCAGGAAGGGAAGGAACAAGAGGAGCAGTGTCGTAGACTCGTTGATCACTGCACTGAGATACATTGGGATAGGATGTAGATCAGTATGGGGACTAAGAAGGGCTCTCTCTGAAGATGCCTGGATGTTTGGAGATGGACTGGGGGAGGGCCTGTCACGGTGTCCTTGCCCTTCTGGGGTCTCTGTGGACTGTGAAGGGACCAGAGCAAAATCCCAGGGCACAGCTGTGGGTCTGCCCCACTGCAAGACAAAGAATATGTTTTCCCCACTCCTCTTCGAACTTCTCCTTTTCCTCTTTCTTCCTCCTCTGCATCTTCCTTTCCTCGGTCTTCCTTTTCCCCTCTCATCTTTTGTACTCTATTTGCTTACGCAGTAGCAACAAAAGTTTCAGCAACTAAAGCCGATAGACATACATACAAATCCAATCCGTCTAAACTGCTGTTTCCAAGCCACTTGGCAAAGGCCATTTCAAGGATAGCACTTAATCTGATTTTCCTTGTAGGTAGGAAAGCATCACAGCAGACATGATAGACAACTGAGGTACGTAAGAATTTAAGGCTCCTCCTCTGCCTTACTGATTTATTTCAAGCCAAGCAATATAGAAAGAAGGAAGAATTCTAGAGTGCAGAGGTTCGTCAGCTCAGCATTGCTACTAGAATCCAGAAGCTTGGGAAGGGGGGCCATGGAATGTGGGAAAGCAGTTCTGGGACCCAGCTGCCAACATTTGCAGCATTCCCAATGTGTAGATCCTGGATGCACAGCCATGTGTGATGCCTTCCCTGTGGGAGGCTCCTAGGCTGGACACATGGACGAGCTGATGGAGCACCAGAGACAGCCCAGAATTCCCACAGGAAGTGTCCACGTCCTCAGAGGAATGAAACAAAGGGGCTTTCCTGAAGTAGAAGCCATGGGCATGCTTCATGCAGGAGGTGACTGAATTCAAGAAAGGGGATGAGTAGACAGCTTTTCACCTGGACTTTCACATCAGTGGGTTTTGATCACTGGGCTCAGAGCCCACTGCGCCTAGGACTTGGCAGTGGTGTGTTTGATTTCATATATGAAAGTGAACCATGTGGGGCCCAGGTACGTGCAAGTAAGGGACAGCAGCTTGTGGAAGTGGTTCTGTTAAGGACTGAGTTCTTGTCTATCTACGATGTTCGGGCCTCGGATGAAGAGAAGCAGTAGAGTCTCCCAGATTTTATTTTCATTTCTACTTGATGTATTAAGATGCAAAATAACTTTGATAAAACACAGCAACACAGACACCTTCTTTAAGTAGAATTGCTCCTTAAAAATCACAAAGAAATGGTTTAATCCGTGATGGGAAGGGTCCCCTATGAACCAGACAATGTTCCATCTCAGTGATAAATGTCTCCCCACCATCCTGAGATGTATGACTGCGTGTGTCAACCTTTATCGTAAAAGGAGTTTAAATTGATGTGGGTTCTAAATGCAGCCTAGGCTGACTAAAGTCAAGCAACCTATCAAACCTGAGAGGAACATTAAGAATGTCTGGACACACACGTGGGTGGAGACAGAAGGCCAGGAAGGATAAGACCATACTAGAAATAATGATCTAATTTGTTGAACAGAGATTTCCCCTGACTTTCAGACTGGTGAGGTTGGCTATTTAATCCAAGATTTAGAAGTCCAAATAAAAAGAAGTACACACAAAGCTGTGTTCCTGTTGACTCCAGTGTCAGTCTGATTTTCAGTGGGGCTATGGGCTGCGATGTTCGGGCCTTGGATGAAGAGTAGGAGCAGCGTCTCCCAGATCGATGAGGGTCATTCACCACCTTCACAAATAACGCCAGGATCCATGAGGATCGGATTAATTAAGTTCTTTTATTTGACCCAGTTGGAAATACACAGCACATCTCTATAGGGGAGGGCTTAATTTCAGGGTCTCCAGTTCAGAATAATGGGGGCAACTGGGGTGTACCCGCCACACTGTGTTTGAACAAAGATAGGAGTTGGACCGGCTCGTAGCTCCGCTCTGAGGGCCCAGGGCTTTGCGGAGGCAGCTTTCAGACCATGGCGTGCCTGACTCTGCCAAGAGGACTCAGGAGTGTAAGGCAGGGTCTGTTGGCTACAGGGACCTGTGGGGCACAGCCACAATCCACACAGCTGGAGTCAGGACCGACTTATCCTCAGCAGGTTGCATTTGCCAATTCACCCAACCCCTTGAGCCTTGGGGGTCTCATAAGAGAAATGGGCCCCGGTCACTACCTTGCTCTCCAGGAGTGCCGAGTATTAAGTGAAATCATAAAGAAATCCCACCACACGTCTAGCTGGCTCCTGGCCCCTTCCCTTGTCCCCATCTTCTCTGGGCTGCCTTTCCATAGCTCTGCCTTGAATGTTCTTTCAAGTAACTTGATGCTATATCCTATCGTTCTATGCCTGGAATTTTATTCCAGAGGAACCTTGAGGATTACTTGGAGTGGGGAGAGAGACCAATAAACTGCCTGGCAGGTGGTTCGGGGTTGTGGTGAGCTAATGTCTCAGAAGTCCTTCAGGAGGGGGGCAAGAGCTCCAAAGACCATTCTTGGTGTTTAAAATAGAAATTAGCAATAATAGGGCCTGTAGAAATTATATCTGGGCCTCTGATTATACAATCTGATTACAAATTCTGACATTTCAATTATAAACAGGACTTGGCATTATTAAAATTGGATTTTTCTTAAACACCTACAGTTTCCTCCTTTTTTCATTCCTTGGCAATAAAATTTAGGTAATGAGAATGCTCTTGTAAAAAAAAAGACTGGCTGGAACTATTGGATAGTAAAAATTTTTTTAGACTCATTACATAAATGAAAGGTATTTTGCTTTAACATTTATTGAAGCTTTTTTTTTTTTTTGAAGGACAACAGTCTCTTTAGGCAAACAAAAACAAATAAGGAACAAATTTTATGTATAAAAAGTATGGTTAAACCAACGAAGACAAAAGGCCACAGAGTGCAGAATCTTCCCGTGCCGGGCAGGGCAGCCGGGGTGGAGCCTTCCCCGAGGCCGCAGCGCTGCACCTAGGAAGCCGGGCTCTCCCCGCTCCACCGCTCCTACCCAAACGAACCGCGGAGGGCCAGCCAGGTGGGCAGTGGGACCCCCACCTCCCAGCCCTCGGAGCGAGGGTGGCTCCTGGTGGCCACTGGACTCTCAGCTGAGCTCCTTTCTCGCAAGTGGCACACACATCTCTCAAGCATGCAAACCTTCCCAAGGGGGCCACGCCAGATCGCGGACAAGGTGCGTGCGTCCAGCTGATGTGCCCTTCTTGGTGCTCTATGCCAGGCCTCCCACAGCGCAACACAGAGGGAGGACAGACCTGCTGCCCCTTCTGCCGGAGTGTTCTGACCCACCACCATTCCCTCGGATTTAAGGACCCCCAGATCTTCAAGGGCAGCTGTTTCATCCTCAGAGTGTCCCCCACCAGGCACCCCGCTCACTGACTAGGTCTTTATCCTCTCTGGGCCTCCACCCCTGTCCTCAGCCCTCTTGGCAGTGCCCAGGGAGAGCATGCACTCAGCCTGTGTCATTCTTTAGGGAACTGGCGCTGGATTTAGGGAAGTGCTGGCTCCTGGTGCCACACACAGGACTCTCATGCGAGGACATTTGCTCCCCAGCATAGTGAGGGAGACAATCAGAAGCATTGTTGGCTTCAGTGGGCTGTGAACTGCGGTCGCCTTCACACCGCAGACACTTACAGAGCCTGCAGTGCCCAACACAGTGCTTGGGGAGCTCAAGGAGAGGAGCCGTTGCTCTTCACTCCTCCAAGAACCTTCACTCTGGGCAGCCTGGTGAGTGACAAGCTATTCATAGCTATGTGGCTTTTTCTGTCATAATTTTTTAAATGTTTACTGAAACAGTCACTGTGTTTTTCAGAGGCATTGCCGTCTTCTTTCCTTGTGTGGTGCTAGGAGCTGGAGCAGGCCTACTGAGCTGCACCCTCAGCCATCGCAAACTTAGGTTCTGTCTCCCTAACTTGCCCAGGCTCACCTTCAACCTCGTCTCCTCTTGCCTCGGGTTCTCCAGTAGCTAGGAGTATAGGCATAGGCCACCACACTCAACTGAGTTTCTTTAGCTCTTTAACTCATGCACAACTGCAGCATAGCCTGCTCAGAATATCATTGGCTGAGTGTTTGGGTGCTAACAATTTGAGGCCTTGCTCCTCCTCCTGGTCTTTGCCAGGCTTGCACGGCAATGACGCCTTGGCTCAGCAGGTATGCAGCTTGGGCCTCTCAGCCCTGCAGCTCCTCTCTCTGCAGGGCAGTGGGGTGCTGCAGGGCAGCGCTGGCAGGCGGGCAGTCATGGCTTCCATTCACTGTGATATTCCTGGTGGCTATGTGCCTACACCCCACCACACTGCACCCTGAAATGTTCACACCAGCCTGGTAAAGTAGAAAGGGTCACACAGTGTGTAGATGAGGACTCAGAAGCCACGGTGTCTCAGAGGCAGTGGGCAGGTCCAAGGATCACAGAATAGGGACAGCTTTGTATCAAGGGACCCCTGAAGAGAGATCCATGCAATGGACAGTTGATACTGAAATGATATTGTCCACTTCAAGGAAAAATAAACTTTCTATTTTTCTTCTTTAGAAAAATTCTTAAGCTTGGGTTAAGCCAGAGTGAAAACAGGCCTGCAAGTGCTATGGGGGATGGAGGACACCTCTAAGGATCGCCAGCTGATGTCAGGGTGTCAACGTCACAGAGCAGAGGGACCCACGCTGTGGCACTGTCCCCTCATCAACCACACCCAGATGTGTCACTCAGACTGTGCTGGTCCCAGAGCCACTCTGTGGGGCCAACACTGAGTCCCCTCCCTGCTCCTGCCTACTGCCTGCCCACATCCTGCAAGGTGGCCCCCGCAGTTGCCTGAGCTGTGCCCCTGCCTCACCCCCAGTCTGCTTCCTGCCCAGCCCTGGCCCCCGCATTCTCCTGCCCTCCTTCCTGGTTCTCTCTCTACCCATGCTCTCCTTCCCCCAGTGCTCCCCATGTGCCGGACACTCCCAACATCTGCCTGTTCTGTTACTGTGGCCTCGAGACAAGTGCAGAGGATCCTGCCAGATACTGGCCACAGTGCCACACAGCCTGGCCACCCCGGAGCCTGTGGCCTGGCCACCCCGGAGCTCCAAGAATCCTAGGCTTGGAATATGTATTCACAGCACCACATCCCCACCACAAGCAAGCATTTCAAAGCTGAGTTTGAGATAGCAACTAGAAATTGATATAGGTGATGCGTAAACCTATGTGAGTGAAAGAATTCAACCAGCTCAATAAAAAGATGCTCAAAATATCAGTAGTATTTTCTGAGCTAATGAATACAAAATATTAGTAGTACCTTTTTGTTCTAATGAATCTCTAACCAGACCACATCCCTTGTACCTGCATAAAAGCCTCCTTTGCCCAAGTCTCTGCTGGCGTCTTCTGTGCAGTCTCCCAAGTCCCACCACCTCTCAGCCAGGTGGCCCGGCTGCTGTCCCAGCTTCTCCATCCTCAGGAGTGGACAGCAGGGCTCCTAAAGCGATGCCCACGCATCCCGCCCGGTGCCAGCCCATGACTGTCTCAGGAGGGAGCACTGTCACTCCTTTATGTTCATCATGTGATTTCCTCCATGTTCCAGAGATTGGAATCAGAATGATGCTCGATTCACTTTATTTGGACCCCTTTTATTAGTTATATTAAAGGGAATAAGTGTGATGGCAAACACAGAAAATGCTGGTGCACTATTTTCTTTTAAAAAGAAAGATTTCCCTTTAGTCTTCTTCTGACTAGCAAATATTGACAAATCTGAGTTTGAGACGGCAATAAGAAAGTGAACTATCTATCTATCTATATCTATATCTATCTATGTATTTATCTATCTATACATATATAGATATCTATATATTATACACATACGAGAGTAAAGAATTCAACCAACTCAAAAAAAAAAAAAAAAAGGTTTTGCAAATTAGGGGCCGGGGGGTTGGTTCGGCGTTTTGTTTAAACTGTCTGGCAAGTATAAGATCCTGAGTTTAATCCTCAGCACAAAAAAAAAAAAAAAAAAAAAAATGATGTGCAAAATATTAGTATTTTTTGGCTGAATGAACACAAAATAAATTTGGAAATTATAAATATGTTCTATTTGAAATTATTAGAAGTCTATCATAGTATTTCTCTCCCCCAGGCAAAGACTAACGAATATTGGACATAATTTATAAATGGGAAAAATACAAAGCACAGTGTTAGCCTGTGACGTCCCATCCAGGACAGCAGCTTACCGCTCTCTGTGGTGAGGCACTCGAGATCACTTGGATGCATGAAAGGGGTCAGCACGGAGGGAGAGCTCTTTGCTTTGCAGTAAAGAAACAGACAAGAGGCATTACTCCGTGGCCATCCGGTTAGGGGGTCCAGATGGTTGACTGAGGCACAGTAGAGCTCTAGGCAGGTTGCCCTCGATTCCACCAGGAAACACAGGGATGAAGGAGGAAAGCTGGATAATGCCCACCTTGTGGAGAGTCCAACGATGGTGGTTAGGCTGCATTCCAGGGCACATGTAGGTTACCCCAGCTTTGCCATCTACTATTGCTGTTAAAGGCATTGGAATTTAATAGTGCATTCAGTGTAAAAGATGAAGAAGTTATCTTTAAAAGCAGAAGGACAACATGGTCATTGAGTTTGCCATAAATTACATCTGGATGCCCCCGAAAGCCTCCCACACTCATAGGTAAGGCTTTGGGGAGCTGGCTGGGCATGGAGCATGACACTGCATTCTTGTGCTAGTGAGTCAAGAGTTAAATGAGACGCTTTGGCGGTGGTGTCTGGTGGGAGATCCATAAGTGGGGGTGTGGCCCGGAGGGGTCTATAGCTCTCCTCCTCCCTTGATCCCTCTGTGCTCCTGTCTGCAGTGCCACCTCTGCTTCTCCTGCGCTGTGCTGCTCTGCTCAGCTGTAGCCAACCACAGGCTAAAGCCACCACTACTTGGGAGCAAAAATAAACCTCTCCTCCATAAGTTGTGGGTGTTGGGTATTGTGCCTCAACGGGGATGAAGCGACTAAGTTAGAATTCATACGGGAGTGAGGAGAGACTCTTTCTCTGTGGTAATGGGTCTTTGAGTGGATTGGAGAAGATATTAGAGCCTCACCCAAAGAGTGTTAGAGGTCCAGTGTCACCCCTAGAGCTAGGGCACTGGAGTATGGGACTCCCAGGGGGTGCTTACTGGTAACTGTTAATTGTCTGCTATTAAATTGGGGGCAGTGGATAAAAAGGTAACAAAGAGTTCATCTCTAGCCTCAAGATTATTGGTGAAAAAGAATGAATGAATTATGAGTAAATGAATAACATCTCCAGAATTTAGTAAGGAAGGTGTAGTTTGGGGGCCACACAACTGACATGGAAATGCAAGTCCTGATCCTTGCTCAGCAGCAACAGCATCCCCACACCTCACCTGCTCACAGTGACCCGGTCCTAGGCTACAAGTCGGTACAATCTGAGGAAAGCAGCATCACTAACTCAGGGTCACCGGGAGGATGGAGGAGTCATGGGAGAATCCAGGCAGCCCTGTTGTAGCTCCCCAGTGCCACTCTCAGCCAGGAGTCATGCTTTTGAGCAGGTTCCTGCCCATTTCCAAGCCCCACTTCTAGATCTATGACATGGCCAGCAAATCTCTTCTTTGACACGAGAGAGCTCGGTGCAGAAGCAGGGAGTGCTGCCACCCAGGATGCTCAGCCTGCACCCAGGACATGTGTCCTCACTGTGTTTTGCACTCCTCAGCAGATTTTACCTGTACAAGGCCAATCAAATCCAGAACGGCCAGGAATACACCATACAATGCAAATACAGTAGATAATACGCGACACATAATAACAATCCTATGTGATAGTTGGCAGGCTGAAAGTCACTATGATAACCACATGTTAGCCATGAGCATTGGCCACTTTCCACTGAACTTACACTTGCCTAAATTTACTCCCTTAAGAGGTAGACATTGCTGTTCCTGGAGAAAAGGAAACTAGAGAGGCTACAGGATGCAAGCCACTCACTGGTCACCACAGCTGTGTGCTGCACAACACAAAGATGTACGCCTTAAGGCTGATTACAGTTTTGGCAACTGGCTCCACGGGATGCAGTTGTACAGTGTCCTACATCTGAATACATTTTTTTCCCAAAGAAAGTGTGAGAGGGTTACAGCAGCAACCTCTACCTGGAGACACGTAGAAGGCGTGAATGCAGGTGGGATCCCCACGCCCGCTACTGTCTGACCTGTGCCCAGGGTCACTGCGTGCTTCCTCTGTTGGGGAGCCTGCACTCCAGGGGCTTCCATGATTCTGATGCTACACAAGGGTCTGGTTTCTTATTCCCTGATATTCCTGTTTTGTCTTTAGTCTTTTAAATCCATGCTATGGAAAAGATGCAAAGAATTGTATGCCTGGCGTAATAATCCCAAGCATGTTGAGGGTTAGCTGTTTTGAAAATGCAAAGTGCATGGTCGACACAATTGAAGGCAAATGTAAGAAAACTAGCCATGGAGATAGCTTAGTGGTCTAAGTGCTGCCTGGCAAGCGCAAGGACCCAGGTTCAATCCCTGGTACGACATGCTATGCTGGCCCTGTGCTGAGCTGGCCACTGCAGCCAGATGTGGTGTGCATGCCTATTATCTCAGCACTGGAGAGGCTGAGTCAGGATGATTGCTAAGAGTCTGAGCTGGGTAGCAAGACCCTATACCAACCAAATTTTTAAAAAAGCAAGAAAACTGAGTGAACTGTCTGCATCACCTGATTGCCTGGTGGTAGTATCTGCGACACTGGCTACATGCTGCACGTGCAGGGACACTACAAATTCCTGCTGAGAAGACTCTAGACAGCCTAGACGCTCAACCACCTGCTCCCCAGCAGCATGCCACCAAAGCAGTGCTGTCCCTTAAAGCCTTCTGTGACAACACACTTGTCTGTCTTTGTGGGACCCAGTGCAGAAGCCACTGGTGACATTTGGCTAGTGAAAAATGTAAACAGATTTGTGATACTGGGATTGAACCCAGGCCCCTTGCACTGATTTTCATGCCTGGCCCTTTTTATATTACTTTTCAGTTTTGAAGCAAGGTCTTACAGAGTGGCTAAATTGCCCAGGCTGGACATGAATTTGTCATCCCGCTGCCTCAGCCCTGGGACTCTAGGCCTGGACCACACAGCTGGCTACGACTGCCTGCTTTCATTCCCTATAATGCACTTTAGGTTCATCCATGTTTCAGAATTCCCTTCCTTTTCAAGGCCAAATAATACTTCACTGTGTACAAAGGCACATTTTGTTCACCCGTGTATCCACCTGTGGACACCTGGGCCACTTCACCATGGGCTGTGATGGAGCTGTACACGTATCTGCTCAAGTAAGGAAGAGTTGCCTTTGAAACACAACCAGCCACACATGGCTGGGGACAGTGGTATTGGACAGTGGTCTCCAAGGCTGGACTGGATTACAGAGTCCCTAGAGTTCCTAGTGGTCACCTCTGGATCACATATTGCAGTGAGCAGGAGGAAAGTGGGGAGAGAGCTGAGATGCTTCACACCGGCTTTCTCTCCTTCACCCGCGTGGCTGTCTTGGTTGAGCTGTCACACTGAGAAGGGAAGGACATGCGGGCTCCTGTCCAGTTGTGCCTGCTGCCTCTGCAGTGGCGGAGTGGCGGGCACCATTCTGTCCTTCCAACTGCACCTCCGGGCCCCAGCTCTGCCTGCCCTGTTGGTACTGGATGAAAGGCCTGTGAGGGCTTCACCATTAGGATCAATATCCTGGCCATTATGTGGGCAAAGGAGGCAGCAAATCACATTTACGCGGATTGTCAGACTCATTATTATAAGCAGATGGCAGCTCATGCACTACAATGCAGGCCCGAAAAGACTGACATTATTTCAAATTAAAATCTATAATGCTAATATGCATCTCCGAGTCTTTGTGCAGGCTCGAGTGCATTAATCTTCTGGATGATTTGCTGATGTGCACGCTGTTTGCACATGAGTGGTGCTAAAAGGAGGGCTTTTAACCGAGAATGCTTAACATTTATTCATACAGATTGATAAAAGCTAACATGCAATTTTCTTTACTAGTAGCTCCCTAATAGGAATTAATGGGACATTTTAAAGAGAAATTCCAAGTTCAGGGGACCCAGAAAGAAATACTCCCAGCAAAGAGAAGCAATGTCATGCTCCTGTGCCTAACATGACTGCGTTAGATCTCTGTATCAGTTTAAACTGCAGCAACCTTTCTGTCTGTTCCCAGCTAGACGAGAATGGAAAAGGCCCCAGAGCAGGACACCTCTAAGCACAGCTGCCTCTGAGGAAGGGGCTTTTGGAAGTGACTCTAGAACTTGTGCATTCATCTTGTACAAAGGTGAAAATATCCTATTTTTATAAAACTGGTTGCTGGTCTGCAATTGCTCTATAAAAATCAACACTTGCGCTTCAAAAAGTTGTAGTTTTGAACTAAGTGGATGTGTTCGTGTTTCCTAGAAAGTGATACATGAGTTCTAATCATAAGCATTTGAATAGAGGAAAGCTCAGTGATTGGTTTTGGGGATTTATAGTTTGGGTTTTCAAGGTTTTTTTTTTTTTTTT
>NW_004524584.1:20834005-20871991 GCF_000260255.1 Octodon degus | reverse complement strand
GGGATTGAACTCAGGCCCTTGCGCCTGCCAGGGAAGTGCTTATTCCACTCAGCCATCTCCCGGGCCCCAAAAGGTTGGGTTTTTTTCTTTGTTTGTTTGTTTTGTTTTGTTTTTGCAGAACCAGGGATTGAACTCATGTCCTTGTGCTTGCCAGGGAAGTGCTTATTCCACTGAGCCATCTCCCTGGCCTTATTTTTGAGATAAATTTAAATATCTGCACTAAAATTGAAGCATGCACAAAAATATCATAGTAAATAGAATGTGAATTCATTTGCATGTAAACCTGGTGATATTCTCCCAATAGAATAAAAACTATACCAACTTTTCTTGATGTCCAAAGAGTCTTCAATAAATAAAAGTAATAATCTTGAAATAAATCCTTTCCATTTAAGGACAGAAGTAACCTGCTCATTCTGCTAAACAGCCACATAAACGTGGAAGCCAGTGTGACAACAGAGGACCAGACCTCGGCATTAAAAGCACTGGCACAACTCTCAGATAAGTGTAAAAATCTTTCTTAAGTGAGAAAAGTTGTGAGCAGTGGTGTCAGGGAGCCAGAGGTGAGCTCTGCCCTGAAGAGTCTTTTACTTCTCCGCAGGTCAGCTCAGAGACCCAGTATCCATCTACAGAGAAAGCCTGCTCAGTGATGCTTCTAAGACAAAGTAGCTTGTCTGTATTCCCTTGGAGGAAGTTAGCTCCACACCCATTCAATACACCAAATGAGAGAACAACAAACTAAATTAGATGCCACTTACCTAGAGTGGCAAACTCTCCGTGAAGTAACCATGGACTGAGATCTACAAGGAGAACAATTTCAGCCAAGTGCCCAAGCATTCCTCTGTCAAAAGAACCAGTCATGACGTTTCAGGAAATTAAGAGCTTTGGATCAGCTGACACAATCCTCTAATTTGAGAAAAGGTGGCCTAGGCATGTCACACATGTCACTGGACTGCACACACTGGCATGGTTTGATCCCTTGACAAAACCTATGTGGGCCTTACCAAGGCCTCCAGGGCGAGCCCAGCCCATTCTGACAAAATGATCCTCATACTGCGGGAAGGGGCTGCAGCTAGGGGCCTTTCAAAAGTGTCCTGAGCAGAGTTTCTGTCCTTGAAAGTGCACAGTGCTGTGAGTAAGAAGGTGCATATATACTACACAGCCATGCACCCCTAAGATGGGCTCCTATTGACAGAGGTCCCCGCAGGTTCTACCACCCAGGGACCCCCAAGCTACCTGAGCCTGTGCAAACACCCACTGTAATGTCCCCACAGGGAGGGGCAGGGGGGATACCAGCTTCATCAGTTTCAGGACCTGTATTAAGATGCAAGGCACACACCTCTGGGCATATCTGGGGACCCACGAGGCCTGTCTCACGGGTTTATGTCTGTTTTCTTGCCACTTCTCTGCAACTGGTCTTGACTTCCTGGCCACCATGAACTAAGCAGCTTTGCTTCCGAGACCCATGTGCCATGATGCTCCTGCCTTGGAGCCAGTGGAATAGGAGCCGGCTCCCCTGGGATGTGTCACATCAACCCCTCTTCATTAAGTTGGGGGTATCAGCTGATGAATAGAGACACACTGTTCAGAATGCATTCTCGGGTTAGTGAGCCATGACTGAGCTGTCCGCCTCAGCTGTAGGTCTGTTAAGAGGCCCTTGGAGCTAGGACGAGCCTGATCACTTGTGAAATACATTACCTGGGATGAGTTTTTCATTCCTTGGAATAAATAAAGAAAGGCTAATATGTAGTTCTCAGAGTTGCTTTTGATAGTAATAATTTGGTAAGTATAAATATCATACCAATGTCATAAGGCACTGTGAGATTCATGCAGCTATGTCGTTCAAATTTAACTTGGGAAGTCCTTGTTGCATATTGTGACACTATTAAAATAAAAGCCTTTCTATTAAGAGGCAGAGACAACCCACTAATGCTGATGTACGCTGCTGTACACACAGGACCAGAGTGTGTGGGGCCAGCCCGCTGCAGCTGGTCATGGCCAACTCCTGTGCACATCTCAACTTGCCTAAGTCACCTGCAAGATGAAGGCTCCTTCCCCCTTTCTATTTCACTACTCCTCTAAGGCCCCACCTCTTCCTTTGATGTGCATGGATCTCTTTTCGTGTCTTATTTGTCTTTTTGCCACTGGAAATTGCTGGGCTTGTCTGGAGTAGCTGCCTAGGAAGGTCTGCGGAGCATCCATGCAAGCAGATCTGGGCTGTGCAGCTCAGCACCGAGAAGCGGACACAGCTGCAGAGCCTGCGCCGAGGATGCAGACCGCCAGGACCTCTGCCTCACTGCAAGAATCTGTTCTGTCTCTCATCATCCCCAAATCTGCCAGTTCCTCCCTCCCTGCTCCAGCCATAGCTCCTTAGACTCAAGAGCAAAAAAGAAAAACTCTTCTTCCTGCCCTTAATGTTCTCTCTCTATTCTATCTTGAACACTCTTTGGTGAAACACTTTTCACCATCTACTGAGATAGGAGGTGGGCATTGGTCTCGAGCCACAGTCATACTTCAAGTTCTTGTGTAACAAGATGTAATCTGACTTAGCAGATCTGCAAGTGGAATAACAGGTGCATCAAAGCCAGTAACAGGCTGTCACGTGATGTGGCCATACCCAAGTAAGGCAGACACCTGGCCAGGACCAGCCCAGGCATTTCTGGACATGACCTCTCATTTTCATCCATAGACACTCACCCTTACCAGCTACTGTGCAAGCAGAGCTCTCAGAATCTGTCCTGGTTCTGGGCACCACTCGATTCACCACTAATTGTACTTCAAATAATTTGTGATCATTTCTCTAACATTTTTTTCTTTTCACACACGCTATATGTGCAAGTGCTCTGACTGAGGTCAACATTGACCTTCCTGTTGTGAGATGCAGCTGTCCTCTCCCGTCCTCCACTGCACTGCATTCTGGACAGCGTTCAGTACGGTTGCTTAGTAGCTCCCAATAAAGAGGTCATCCTGCTGCCACTGATTTCCTCCTACCCCACTGGCTGCTCCTTCCTTGATCAATTGTGTCCCTCAGGCCTCGATCTTGGCATTCCTCTTCTGTTTGGATCTTTCCTGGTGATGTCGCCATTGTCCACCCCAGGTTCTATTTCCAGCCCTGTCTTTCCTGAGTCACTTTATGGAGAATTTACATGGCCAAGATGGTCTAATCTGAATAGCAAATCATGGACTATTCAATGTCAGCATTGCCTTGTTTGCAGAAGAGGAAACAGAACACAAAGCATCGGAAGGTTAAATATGAAGACATTACAGCCATGGTCTGTGTTTTCTATTGCTATCCTGGCTGGCCCAACATGACAACAAATGGCTTAGGAGGGGCAGCCGAGTCCTCCTTGGTTAGTGGATTTCCTCTCTTCTGGGCCACCACTCATCTGCCGACTTCATTCATTCAGCAGTGACCAACTCGCAGGGATGCCTGGTGGGGCTCACATTCGTGCTGTGGAGTTTACTTTCCAGAACGATCCCAGCATGTCTCGTCATGATTCTTCTCCAGGAAATATGGAGTGGAAGCTGAGTGGGGGATTGGGTGTTATCTGCACTTTCCAGAGCGTGTGGGAGTCATCTCTGTCACCAGCCAGCCCCCACTCGCCTCCTCCCATGGCCTAAGTGTCCAGACAGCCCCTGTGAAGCACTCTGGTTTCTCACTGATGCCTCACATCCCCCGCCATTCCTCCTGTGGGCCAGCCCTCCCTCTTGTTAACCCTCGTCGAAGTCCTCCGTTCGTTCACGTCTGGCTTTCATGCTCCACACCAGCCCTTGTGACAGCTGGGACAGTTACTTCCAAGGTTTCTGAGGGGTTTCTATGTGACACTTCACACATATCAACCTCCCCCAGAGTCCCATGTGCCCTCTGGCCCTGAGATGCTGGACCCTCAAAGGGTTTGTGCACACAGCCACCACCCCCACAGGCAAAGCCGAGCTCAGGTCCCCCTCCTGAGCGCCCTGTCAGTTCCATACCTGGTCCTCCAGCCCATGGTCCCCAACCCTCCTGATGTGGCCCGCCCCTCTTCCCAGAGCCTGTCTCCTTTACTTTACACTGCCTAGTAACTGTTTCATTTTCATTGTAGAACCAGCAGAGACACAGTGAACTTAATTCCAGCACTCTGATCATAAAACTCCATGTTAATATGGCTCCTGTAAATTGAGTGCTTATGGGTCCTGTGAGCACCATCTGGATATTCTACGATGAGGTCCCAAAGTCACTGAGCTACAAATTACTGAGCACTCCCTTGAACCTCTTCTGTTAGTCTGGACTTGATTATCTCTAATTACCCTAAATGCCGCTCTGCAAACCAGACACAATCAGCTCGAGTCATGCCACCAGCCCATAGTCTGTGTTCACCTTCAGACAAAAAGGGAGCAGGGTACTCAGTCACTCATGTGTCCTCCACCCAGGGCTGAGACATTTAGCAGCCTGAAAGCTGCCTTCTGTGCTTGGTGGCCTGACAGCACGTGCCTCTTTCTCCTGGTGTCTTGTTTTCTTTGCCCTGGAAGCAGTGCTGAGCACTCTGAACAGTGTCTATGGGATTACCTGGAGAGTGGCTCCTTGTAAGGACTGACAACTCATAGGTGCCACTGTCCTGAGCCTGATTCTGAGTGGTCACGGGTGGGTACTCCTGATTTCCAAGTCCAACTTCCTGGTCCATCCCCAGGTGCAGGCTCTGATGCCCTCCTACTCCTGACACTCCTGCCAATGCAGAGTCTGCAGGATGCTCATGGCAAGCTGAGCAGTTGCAGATGAGCAGGAGGACAGCGAAGGTGCAGGCTGTGCAAGGGGTCACCCAGGAGTGGGAGCGGGCAGCCTCAGGTTTGGTGCTGACCTTTTGTGGCCCAAGCCCTTCTGCTCTTTATAAGAGCAGGAGTCTGACAGAGCCGCTTGCTACAAGCTCACAAACGGCCTTTCCTGGATGGATTTTCATGAACTGCAGACAGCAAGCCTGATTCTCTTCAAAGATCTTGACATATTTTCCACTTTAATTTGACACACACTTCTGCCCCGGGCTACTTGTCTAGGAGTCAGGAGGACCTGGCAATTGGGCCGCTGCTTCCCTGACCCCTGTACCCCAGGCACCTGTCCACAGCATCCAGCCAGGCTGGGGCCCTGAGATGGCTCAAGCTCCGGTAGGGTTGGTTTCTCTTCCTTTAGATCTAAACACTCATAGAGAGTGACACAAAGCCCCCAGTGTCCGAGGCCTTATAGAGGAGGAGGGCTCGCAGGATGTGAATGGTAATGTAGGTTTAGAAACCTACATGACTTCTTCCCTCTTTGATTCCTTTGCAAATAAAAAGGGATAATCTACAAAAAGACCTCCTATTGCAGAAATAATTGGGTTAGGCTTTCAATAAATAAGTCCTGAGTTAATGAGATTGGATCTTTAATCTTTATTAGGCTTATTATTATTAAACTTAATCCTGATCATCAACAATATTTAAATGCTTTGCTATGGCACCCAGATCCTAAAATCTTATTTTTTAATGATTTAATGAGTCACCAGTTTTTACCTACAAACAAACAAAAATAAAGCAGATGTTTGTGGGCCTGCAGGAAACAGTTAGGTACCTGCAGGGAGAACCAAGCATCTCAGAACACAAATGTAATTTGGATAACTTTCCCAGAGCCATGACCTCCACCTCTCGTTCACCTCTATCTTCTTCTACATGTAACAATAATATTTTATTTTATGTTTATTATTTTCTTGCTTTAATTAACCTGTCTAAGCCCTAAGTATTTTGATCTTTGTGTGTGTGTATGTGTGTGTGTGTGTGTGTGTGTATGACTTTAGTAATGCTTTCATTTATCAGAAATATGTTGCTGAACAAACCAATATTCCTTCCTTGCTCTGGTGGAGGGGAGAGACGAGGAGGGGTAGATTTTCATAAGTTGGGTCAGGGTATACAGTGCCAGGTGTGTCTGAAATCCATAGTGTAGGGCAGCAGGCTGGAAATTCAAGGAAAAGTTATTACTGAGTCAGTTACCCAAGGCAGGAAGCTGGGCGTCCTGGATTGGTGTCCACACTGCGGTCTTGAGGTGAATCCCTTCCACCTCGGTCTGTGCTCTTAGGGCTGTCAGCTGATGAGTGAGGTCCCCAAGCACTACGAAGGGCATCCACTTTACTCAAAGTCTAGGGATTGAAATATTAACCCCAACAGCTTCTAGACTGATGTGTGACTGCTGGACTGATATTTGATAACCTGGCTATGGAGCTAAACACTAGAGAATCTTGCCCCCTCAGCTCCCACGCCGTGTTCCGATATCCAGTGTGAGGGCCTGGGCAGTGCGCTGCTTCCCTCCCCAGCTAACAGGCATTCAGGGAGCCTTCAGCTTCCTGCTGATTTACACAGTGCTCAAAGCACATGGGCACACCCTTTGCTTGTGCAAGCCTGCCCCTTGCACACACTCTTGCTTGTGCAGTCGCAGGCCGCGATGTGGAAGACTGCCAAGCTGAAGGCTTTCTGCCGAATTCCTGGCAGGTTCACCACCTGGTATAAATGCTGATCACAGAAAATCCCTCTTGAGCTCATCTTCTTGGAAATTTCCAACAGACTTCTTAGGGATGTGTTAATTTTCAGCAACACAATCTGTTTAAGACTGTCTTTCAACACAGTGTTGGTTTCTGTTTGCTTGTCTTTGATGAAGTCAACCTTCTTTTCCCATTTGCTTTCTTCTGTGAAATGCCTGGTCATATATTCTGCTTGTTTTTAATTCTACATTACTTTTGTTATCGAATTGTAGGTTACTTGTATACATTCTTAATTTCAAAATTATTAAGTATATGTTGCATAAATCTTACATTTTTAAGCTTCTTACTTTATTGAAAATATCTTGCTTGAGTGCTGTATCATTGTATCCCAGCCTAATTTAAAATGTTTTCTGCTACTTTAAATTTGTCTGGACTACAACCAGGCATGGAGGTATGAACCTGTAATCCCAGTACCTAGGAGGCTGAGGCGCGAGGATTAGGAACTCCAGGCTAGTCTCAGCTCCACACCAAGTTCAACTTCCATTTCCCCAAAAAGAATTTGGACTGTACATATGTTAAAGGACTGTAATTTCTTACTAGTTAGCCAGGAGAAGCACATGATGACTTACATTTTTACTTCTAGGAATACATTGTCACTAAAAAAATAAGAATTAAAAAAGTAAGAATTAAATAAAACAGCAATAAATCTGTAAAAGAAAAAAATTCAATGTGATCAAGTTGACTAATATTTTTGCACAAGAGTTAATGATTCTTATATATTGTTTAGAAAATATTTTCTAACAATAAGATCTAAAAATTGTCATTGTATGTTGTGTACCAAGCATTTTGAAGATTCTTTATTTATACTTAAATACTTTATGTATTTGATTTTTTTCTTTCCTCTTTTTTTTCTTTTTCTTTTCCTTTTTTTTTCTCTTTTTTTTCTTCCCCCCCATGTATTTGATTGTTGCAGGGTCTCACTGCCCCACTCAGATTCCTAGTGATCCTCCTGTCTCAGCCTCCCCAGGTCTGGGATCACAGGCGTTCACTACCATGTCTGGTTTTGGTAGACAGCACAGTAGCCCAGCGTTTCACTGCCTGTAGTTCTGGGGATCAAACTCAGGTCCTTCCATTTTCCAGGAAGGTGGTTAGACTCTCGAGCTATCTCCCCATCCCTGAATTTAATTTTTATATATGTTATAGGAATATATTTGCATTTATGAATTTTCAATCTTTAGAAAAATCATCTGTTGCATGATTCTCTTTCTCCCCCATCTATAAAGTTATCTCTGTCTTAAACCAATTCTCTATTTGTACAACTCCATCTCTGGACTTCTTATTTTATTACATTTGTAAATTTGTCTTTTTATTCTGTTGCCTTGACAGTGTCAGCTACAGTATATGAGAACGTTCCCCAGAAATAATATTACAGAAGCAGCCACAACTTGGAATTTTATAGCAGAGTTTTATTGTCTACAGCCAGCCAGCCATCTTGGACAGTCTCTGTTAACAGTGCCTTCTGCTCCCAGGGAAAAGTCTGCCCTGATGGCACGGCTGCCGTGCAGGGCTGGAAAGTGGGTGCAGCTTTGGGTAAACTTCTTGTTCCTGTGTTGCCCAGATGGGCAAGGTGCAGACTCTAAGCACAGTGCCTGTGCTGGCAAGCCTTGCTCACCCTCAATCTGGTTCTCAAAGCTACTCTCTTGCATTGCACTGGGAAAGACGAGAGAGAGAGAGAGAGAGAGAGAGAGAGAGAGAGAGAGAGAGAGAGAGAGAGAACAGAAAAAAAGGAAATAGAATGTCCAAACACCAAGGGCTTCCTTTCCCACTCTGCCAGCACACAACCCCGGGTCTGTAACTTCCCAATATCTGCACTCTCTCATCTTGGTGGATACTTTTAAGTTCTTCCAAAACAGTGGTCGCCACCAGCTGATGAGGTTCATGAATCCCTGTGGTTCCAGGACAAATGGCGAGTCTAACTGGTCATGCATGAGGAGACTGCTGTTAGTGCAGTCTTGACTCCTGCACCTGCACTCACCTCTCAATCACACTGTTTTATAATGACAGTAATTTAATAGATAGCAGGTCAGCCCTATCTAGGTCCTTCTTCTCCTATTCTTGGTCCTGTGCTCTATGATATGATCTAGATTAGTAGTTCAAATGAACAAATATATTATATCTCCTTGCATATTTATGTTTTTTAACATCTCTTAAAAATTGTATTTTTTTTTTCTACAGAACGCTTCCTAATCTACTGGTAGACTCATTAGGCATGGCCAGCGTCTTATAACATTATAAATGATATGTACTTTTCAATCATAATTTCTGATCATTTGACACAGGGACTTAGAAATTAGTTTTGTGTATTAGGATTGTACCTAAAAACCTTACTAATTTCTTGTTATTTTCCTTAATATTCTGGAGATTTGACGTTTTTCCCAAAATAGAGTTACTCTTTGAAAATCTGAAACTAGAGCTTTCTACAGCCTAGTCAGTGTCTATTATTAATCATTATTATTATTATTATTATTATTATTATTATTATTGATGAGGGTTTACAATAGAAAATTGATTGAAAGTGGTGATATGGAGTGTTGTTATCCCTTCTTTTAAAGTAGATCCTAGAGGCCAGGGAGATGGCTCAGTAGAATAAGCGCTTGCCTGGCAAGCCCAAGTGTCTGAGTTCAATCCCTGGTTCCACAAAAAAAAAAAAAAAAAAAAAAAAAAAAATTAAAGTAAATCCTACTTTGGAGCAATGGCTTTCACTAGAGGATTGCATAGAAAACCCTACAGCTCTTCCCTCCCAGGAAAATGGCCAGAGTAATTACAGCTATGCTGGGATGAAGGTGAGTAGAGCTGACACTGTGTGGTGTACCGAAATTCAGGGTGCACAGGGGCTACAGGAGGGAACTTCAGCCTTCTCCATGCCATATTCCAGCCAGGTGCAGCTCAGAACCAGTAGGGACTTCTCTCTTGTAGAAAAGACCAGCCTGAGCCCCCACCAGACCTCAGATATCTTCCGACTTCATTGCTGGGAGCCATGCAGTCCCCTTGGCCCTAAGCCCAGCTGTGGGGTCTGTCTAGAAGTCCACAGGCAAGCTCCTCACCCAAGAGAAGGCTCCACACTCTGCTCCATCCCCCGAGGCTACCAGGGTTACTGCACTACCAGCACTCGGGAACTGTACCTTACCCTGGAATAAACCCATACCTCTAGCAGCACCTCAGCTCCCTAGAGCAGTCACAGCCTCCACCGTGTCTCCCAGAGGCTGGCCTGGGAGGCATGGCACTCTGTGCCCACTGGAGGAAGGGCCACGGTTGAGCGGCGTCACTCCATCCGGTGTGCCAGATAACCCAGAAACCTGATTGCCTGGCATTGCAACTGCAGCCTGAGCTCCTGAGACATACCTTTCCCTGGGGCAGAGTCCTTGGTGTGTAGATTCCCTTCTCTTCTAAGTCTAGCACTCCAAATCTTTCCTGCAGTCATAACAGTGCAGAGGGCAGATGCCACATTCACCCTTCAGAAGGCCGAGTGACATGGGCTTCACTGCATCAGCCTCCATCAGAAAGAGAGGTCAGGACTGAGGAGAGAGCTTGGCCGTCTAAGCACCTGCTTAGCAAGTACAAGGACTCAGATTTGATTCCTGGTACTATATGTCTTGCCAGTCCCCCACTGAGCCATCCACCAAGTTGGGCATGGTGGCACACACTTATAATCCCAGTGCTGGGGAGGCTGAGACAGGAGGATCACTAGGAGACCAAGCTGCATAGTGAGACCCTGTACCAAATAAATAAATAGATAAATAAAAATTTAAAAAGACAAAAAAAAGGAGAGGTCAAGGTCTAATGGAGATTTCCGGGGAAACCATTAAGTACAGGACAGCAGCGTATTTATCCTTGAAGAAGAGCACCAGTGTCCACTTTGTGTTTCCAGGGTTTAAAAATTGAAAGTTCCTTGATCATACAGGGCCGTGGATATGGATGGTGCAAAGAATGGCCAGGAAGGGACAGATTCTGAATTCTGCCTGTGTTTATGGCTCTGGGATGCCCTCGAGTTTAAATGGATTAACTGAGCGTTAAATTAAGCCTGTAGGACCTGGGTGAGAATGGGACAACTGAGTGGCCACTGTGTTGAAAAGAAGAAAAGACTGTTACCCTTCATGAGTAACCACGGTAATCTAATTGGGCCACAGGTCCAGAGACCCTAGGGAACTGTGTATGGGGTTGCTCAGAGCCTCTCTGAACAGAAATACGAGGAGCCAGAAAGACTCAGAAACACAGATGAGCTCATGGCCCCTGGTTATTCTTTCTTTCTTTCTTTCTTTCTTTCTTTCTTTCTTTCTTTCTTTCTTTTTTCTTTCTTTCTTTCTTTCTTTCATTTTTAAAGTTTTTTTAAAGTTTTTATTCTTTTTGGTGAGAAAAAAAGAATAGCAATGAAACAGTTTCAAAACAGGTTAGTAAGATAATTACAACAATTAATATATTGCACATTGTTGTCTTTGTAGTACTTATTCAAGGGACAAGATGCAGACATGATCTTTTGTCTAAACAGTATTAGTACAAATCTTTCTTCTCAATGAACTAAGAAAGTAGCTGTATATCTATCTTAACTATCTTGTGTATACATACTTATATACATTTTCTTTTTCTATTTCTTATCAAAATGGATTAAAAATCTGAACATTAAAACAGAAACACTAAATCTACTGGTTATTCTTTCTTTATGCCTTGTTGCAATCAGCTTTTCTGTTACTGGAACAAAATACCCGACATGGACAACTTCAAAGATTGATTTCACCTCACAATTTCAGAGGACTCAGTCCACGGCTGACTGTTCTCCAAGGCAAAATCATCCTGGTGGAAGGGACTGGGAGGAGGAGGAAACCTCTTCTACTCCGTGGCAGCTAGGAGACACTCTGAGACAAAAGAAGAGAGACCAGGAGAAGAGCAAAAGCCGTCCACCCAGGGGCTCAGCCCCGCCTTCCAGCTCCTCCATCCTACCAGCACTTTCAGCTCCGACTTCATGGTGAGCTGACTCACCCACAGCCCAGGGCCAGTGGGACCTCCCGAAGCTCCGCCTCTCAACTCATGAAACCTTTGAGACTCATTCTTGAACCACACCATGATGCGTGTGAATGTGTGATGTGCTTCAGCTGTTGCAAACTTACCAAGCCTCTTAGAGAATCAGGCATGAGAGAAAGCCAGTGTGGACGGGGCCTGGGCTCCATGCTAGCAAACAGAGGGAGCTCAAGAGAGCCGCTGGAGGCGGCGTAACACTCACTGTATTTTATGATGCAGTTAATGATCACCACACAGGATGATTTTATACCACCAAAATGAGCAAATACCATTAAATATACTCTAGCTAATGAGAGCTTGTAACATGGGTCGTGATTTTCTCCAGACTGTGCCTTGGATGAACGTGTTTTTCTTTCTGCAATTAATATTGAAAATCCAACCCCATAGATGTTTGCCTGGGCAGAGGCTCAGTGATGGTGCCAGGGCCAGCCCCAGCTCCTCCAAGCCTGATTGTCCCCCCCTTGGGTTCAGTCAGGTGCACGCACGTGTACCCCACCTCTGGGAGCCTCTCTACGAACAGCGCTAAGCAGTAATGTAGGACCAGGCTATATCCGTGATCCATCAGTGCTGAACGATGACTAAGAAAGCACAAAGAGGACCTCAGCTAGGGTGTGACTGCCGGAGAGAGCAAGCCCAGTGATTACACTGACCTGCATGCTTATAGAAAATGAGATGTTACAAAGGACTTGGGAGCACTGGGTTTCCTCGTGCCCCATACTCTTTGATTTATTGCCTTTCCGCTTAATGCATTGTGTCCTAGTGCTATTAGGTTTTTAACAAGATGAAAGGTTAGAGTTTGCCCACTATAGGAGCTGTCCCCATCTCCATGGACAAATTGTCCTGGCACGTTGAAAGGCAGAGTTTAGGAGATCAACTCTGTCACTACCAGAGGCATCGCTGAGTCAGGTTCTACTGCCCCAGTAGGCTGTACTTCCCCATGGTCAGTGCTCGTTGTCATTGTCATTGTCAGCCTGTCCAAAGAATCCACAGTGAGGGAGCCAGGAAAAGACTGCTCAGCTGAACAGTGTCCATAGTACTGCGGCCATCATCACAAATATCATCCTTGCGTCTGTCTGTCTCGTGCGTACAATCTATCTTTTTGGTTATTCTCATGGTGTTCTTCCACCCGGAATAAACAACATAGATTTAGTTTAGTGAATTCTATTATTGGCTGAAGGATACAATACAAACTCAACATACAAAGAGATACAATTACGAGAATATTGTCACTGGCAGCCTTTGTGACCTTGGCCCTTTCCTTCCAAAGCACTGCACAGAAGATACATGTTGTTATCCATACCGAATGGGGGGGTCTTCCATTTGTGAACTTCTCACCCTTCTGACCACACAGAGTTTGGACTTTGCTCTCCTCTACAGAGTCCATGTGTCTTATTCTCCCACCACGGGCTCCGAAGTACCCTCTGTGGTGTGTGCATTTCATTACACCTCTGTGGTGCATAAAGTAGACTTTGGGTTGAATCTCCTGGGTTGCTTTGCCACAGGCCAAAGGCTTGAGGGAGATGAGTGCTCCCTCTGGACCTACTTTGGACTTATCGCCCTTCACCCCATACAGCAATGAGTCCAGAATCGTAGCGCGGAGGGCAGGAGAGGGAACAGGGAATAGCCTCATTTCTCCCCTGTGGTTTCTTCAACCTGCTTTTTCAGGTTGATGATGAGGGCAACCACAACTGCTCCCTCTTTTTGGGAAGCTACATCATTTGCAGCAAGTCATCAGCCAGCAAGTCTGCTGCTTCATTGGGGGTCTCCAGGTCTGCTGTATGTACCCCACTAGCCTCTGGGTCCTGAGCAGGCAGCAGCTTGCCTTTGCATCAATCCTACCCTAAAATATTTTCCACTGTCATCTTCATCTTTCTCTGCTTCCCAGAATGAGCACTATGTAGAGACAAAAAGACAAGCAAGTGTGATGCTCTCAACTTCTTAAATCATGAGGGACCCTCTGCTTCTTGTGGAAGGGTGCAGGACTGACACCTGATTTGTTTTTTACCTGGGGGCAGACGCAGCCTGATACTGTTTGCAGAGGGTTTCCAGGCTTTCTGGATGGTGCAGGGACTCAGCCCATGGAATTTACGCTATGTTCCTGCAGGATGAGCTCAGGAGGAATGAAAAGCTCCTTGACTTAGTTATTCCAGGATTAGAGTCTTGGCTGGCATCTCATGAGCAACAGAGATACTTCCTCGGGGAGAATAACTGACCGCCATGGTGACAGCTAGGAGGGGCATTCAGAGTGGCTCTCAGAGAACATGAGCAGCAGTGAGTGGTGGGCCTCACATGGACAGTACCTCCTGCCCCAGCTCCAGACCCCCACACAGGTGACTCCGCTGTTCACTGCCTGGGAGCAGAGCTAGAAAGGACGCCAGCTTGCTCTCCCCTGAGATCCATGAGGAGTGGAAGACAGGGACCTCTTTGTGAATCATGGACTTGATCCAGGCCACCCAGTGGAGAACAGGCCGAATGGTGGGAGGGCTGGAGAGTGAAAGAGGAAAGGCTCACAATGCCTAACCAGAGCTGCTGACCTGGGTGGGCATGGGCAGATGAGGAAAAGTGAGGTACCCTAGAAGATGGGTGAGGGCACTGTTACTATTTAGATGGAGGGTGTCCCACAGAGGCCTCTTCCACACCCAGGTAAGGCTTCTGGACATTGACAAGGCCACATGTCCTTGCTCTTCAGTAGAATTCTCTCCTGATGAGTTCAGCAGATCACTGTGCTACTGAAGGTGGGGCCTGGCCCACAGAGGTGGTCCCTGCAGGTGGCAGGTGGGGATGGACACAGCTCCTTCCCTGACCACTTCCTTCACTCTCTCTGCTTTCTGGACACCAAGAAGTGAGCAGCTCTTCTCCGTCCAGCCTCTTTCCACCACCCTGAGTGTGTTTACGTCTGAACATGACCTGAAAGTTCTGAAACATGAGCAAAATTGAAACTTCACTTCCCTTAGGTCATTAGCATGAGTATGGCATCCCAGTGACAAAATGTGACTAAGACACGGAGCAGGGTGGGGCTCCCTGGTCAGTCCTGAGCTGGAAGAAGGACCAAACTCAAGAAGGTGCAAACTATCACTGAGCAAGTTCTGATCCTGCAGAGATGTGGTCTGGCTCTGGCCTGGAAGCTTTGGAGACAGAGCGAGAGCTCTGTGCTGGCAAATGATGGGGGCTTTATTTGCTTATCTTCCATTTACAGTCAGTGTCTCCCAAGAAGATAATTGTCTGCTTAAATTAACCAGGTTCTGTACCTTGAAATAAATGACATTTCTTGGGGGACATCAATACAAATGAATAAAACATTCACTCAGCATTTCCTATCGATATTAAAGAGAAAGGCCTTGTGTTCTTGGCAACACGTCACGAAAGCGATGCTCCAGCTGGTGGGTGTTGTGGGGCAGGTGTGTATTAGAGAAAATGAGCTCGGAAGCTGAGGGTGTTTGAGAGCATAATCCTGGGATTGCCAGCATTCCTGCTGAGACTGCACAAGACCATAACAGAGAGCAAAGGTGTAATGCTAAGAGAAAACTCTATAAGCTAGGACAGTAAAATTGATTGTGGGTTTGTGGACAGGCTCAAGGGCTGTAGGAATCTGTGAAGTTTATGCCATGAAGAAGGGGGCTGGGGAAGGAATGAGCTCGTGATGGGCAAGGCTGGGAGAACATGGATGTCCAGAGAAGGGTGAGCTGTGCACCCCAGCAGGGGGCAGAAGGAGCTGGAAGGCCCATTAGCTTGGGAAGTAGAGTGAGGATGTAATCACTAGGAATAGACTAAGTGTGCAGTTCCCCGAACTGGCCAGAGTCTAAGAGGCCCACACAGCGGGCACTAGGGCAAGAACAGCACAGAAGGGGCAGGCAAGGCCCAGGTAGGGAGCATCTGTGCATAGTGTCGTATCATTGTTGTCTGTGTAATCACACACCTGGCATAAATAACTCAGTGGGTCACAGTTATTTAGTTTGGCTTATGGTTCTGGAGGCTTCAGGCCTTGGTTGGCTGTTTCCAGAACTATGCATCTGGGGCAAGCCAGAAAATCATGGAGGGAGGCGAAGCAAAGTGGCTCAGCTCACAGTGACCAGGAAGCAGAAGGAGAAAGAGAGAGCCAGGAGGGACTGGAGGGCAGATATAGGCTCCAAGGTCTGGACCACACAGTCAACACCTTTCAGCTTGTCTGCTTGCAGCACTTCTAAACAATTCCATCAAATTATGACCTCATCATTATGGACTTAACACACTGATGTGACCCTTTTCAAGAGCCCATTAGCAACCAAGACTTCCACATGGCAAGCCCTTTGTAACCTCTTGGATCCCAAACATAACACAGATCCATCAACCACACCCATTGCCAGGTACTCAGTATCCCAGGTGGTGAGAACCTGAGCTACCTGTGAGAGGTGTGAGGAAAAAGGAAGATCAAAAGCAAACACATTTGAAAGCCAGCCAAATAGCTCAGGGGATTAAAGTCCCTGCAAGCGGGCACAGGTTCTGGGAGTTGGATCCCTAGGCCTGCTGTGCAGGCTCCACCCCCAGGACAAACTGAGAAGGAGATTGAGACTGGGTGTGGTGGCTTGCACCTGTAATCCCAGCACTTGGGAGGCTGCAAATGGGAGAAGCACTACAAGTCTGATTTACCCAGTGAGACCCTGTATACCCTGTCCTAAAAAAAAAAAAAAAAAAAAAAAAAAAGAAAAAAGAAAAAAGCAAGCACTTTTTTCATGTGAATCATGAAGTTGAGGGAACATAAGTCAGGAAACATTCACACACGTTCCAAGGCCTCACTTCAAGGGGAATATGTGTTCTCTCCATCATGTGCTGAAGTAAACTGGAAACTCCTCCCAGGATGGACCTGAAACCAATGAATTTCAACAATAAAAACAAGAGTCTCTTTACAGCTGCTACATAAGAACTCTTTCAATAGAAACCTCCAGGCTGCACCATACATTGCTTTCATTTGGGTACTCACCCAAAATTCTGCAAAATCTAAGCAAATTGTAACCACACAGGACAGAATTCAAGGCTCTCAGGCAAAGCTGGAAAGCAGGGTGGCCATGGCGGAAGCCTGAAGTGGCTCTCTTGTGCCCCATGGACCCCAGGTGCTCAGCGACCAAGCCCGAGGGCTGTGCAGCCTCCAGCATGGGCTCCCAGGAAGAGGGAATGATCACTCCAGCACTACTGCTCCATGGAGATCGATACGTGCCTCTAGGGTGCACTGCTTTTCTGTACAGTGCATGGGTTGTGAGCCTTTCCAAGAATAAAGACTTTTGCTTTATTTTGTTTTTGCAGCACTAGAAATTCAGCCCAGTGAATTTGCAATGAGCTATATTCACAGCATTTTTTAAATTTCGAGGCAGGATCTCTATAAGATGCTAAGTTACTGGGGCTGCATTTGTGATCTTCCTACCTTGGCTTAGTTTCCAGGTGTGTGATACAACATCTGACTTAAAGAAGACAACTCAGATGTGTTTGTCCTTTAGATTTTGAAGTCTCTGATATCATAGACAATATGTTAGTTAAGAACGTAAGTTGGATTTTGATGTACTTACTAACACATGAATATTCTTAAAACATTCTCTCTAAAGTTTATCTTTCAAAAAAACTAAAATCATTACTCAAATTAAATACCTACTAGAAACATTTTAAATAGTGGAAGTATTTTGGAACAAACTCTATTTCTAAATTCAAAATATGCTTTCTGAAATTTACTATGTGAAGAACATAAAGAGAAAAATACATGTTGATACCATAAGAAAATAATGTGGGGAAGATTAACCCTGGTGAAGTCTGCACAACACAACACCTACTCTATGCCTGACATCGACTTGAACACTAAGCCCCTTCCATTTAGATTCATGTGGGCATATTAGATTCATTACACATTAACATACCCATGGTTATTTTTTTATGAGCAGAATAGATTTATTGAGAGAAAGAAAGCTACTGTCCAAGAGAGGGACAGGAAGGGGGCCCAAGAGCGTAGTTTCCCCCCCCTGGAAGTTGTCTCTTCCAGGGACTTTTATAGAAGAAAACCATGTGGTGAGGCAGGTCTAAGGTGGTGGAGAAGACATGGGAACTCCCTTAGTTGGGCATGAGGTGGGACAAAACTATGGTCAACCAATGAGATTACAAGCACCATTGCTCAGGTAAAATTGATTAAATCCAGTATCAAATGAGAAAGCAAGTCATGTAGCAAGCGGGCCTGCTGGCCTAAATACTGGACAGGGTCTCTTCCTACTGAGGGTTGGGCTAGTAACTCATTTGGGCTCTTTCAAGTTGGTTGATACTATTTAGGATATTCATCCCTAATGCCCATCCCTAGGGAACTATATAGCTGTGTTTCCTCTTTTTGTCTTGGTCTTCAGGTGTGGCCCATATGGGAGTGTCTGTCTCTTCCAAGTTTCAAAGTCACCTTGTCTTCCATCTTTTATCCTCGAGGGCCTGGCCCCATCTGACTGCCTATAATATTTCTATCTAACTCAGCTGCCTACAACATTCACCCCTCTGAAGAAGATACCCAAACTGCTGTGAGGGAACTATGGGCAATGACCACTCTGGCTTCTTCAAGCTGAAAGGGGTCATAGTTGTTGACCAGCAGTCAGATATATTCTTCAGAGGTTCTATCTAAAGGCCCTCAATAGATACCAGGCATTTTCATTACAGCTTTGAATCTGGGTTTTGGTATCTTCTAGAAATAACAAATTATCTGAGAGATTAGAACATATATAATCAAAGCATGAACATTTGAGCTAACAGGTACATTTATAAACCTTTTTGAGACCTAGCAATCATAACTAGCTCTTAGACCCCTTTATTCATGGAGTTTGACAGTGTACTATTAGTCCCTCTAGCTTTAGTTAAGAGAGGTTACACATGTATTAACTATCAGCATGAAATACTGGAGTTATATCAAAAATCAGCCAGGCTTACATACTCATCATGAAATACAAAGCATTTAGTCATATTAAACTAATGTCCCATTCAGTGTTTTGGATATGGCCCCCAAGGTAAGCAAGGGGCACTGCCAAGGGATTTTTCCTTTTAACACTGTGGCTTTGAGTTTTACATCACAAATACAATGCCTGGCTCTATCTATAGACCCAAAGCTATTGGACACTGCGTAGCCAGTTTATTTAGAACATTTTTACGCTGACAGGTTGTTATCTGACCTTGGGAACCTGTTTTAACTAGTGAAATACTTTAAGTCTTACACATGAATAACAATATATTGCATTTGTAAAACATCATTCTAGCATCATCGTTTAGTAAACAGCCTGAATATATTGCATTACCTCAGTTATAGCTAAAGCAATATCATCTTCTAAAGTTTGTTTCTATTGAGGTACGATGACTGGAAGGAAGGTCAGAGTTGGAGAAGGACAAAGAGACCTGCGCCAATGTCCAGCAATAAATAGGCTGGGTTTCTTTTCCCTCCTATAGTCATGATTACTCAGGGCTCCTCCGTGGAGATGGCAGGTAGAGGTAACAGTCTTGCCAGAGGGAGGAGGCAGGCCCAGGGCCCTTCAGTGATACTGGACCATTTGAGAAGCTGAGTATGAGCTCTGAGGTAGCCATGGTTATTATTATAAAGTGTAAACACAACAATAAACTTTAGTGAATTCCAGCTCTGTGATACTGATGAATGTTATACACATCCAAATATATTCAAGAAAATCTAGGTTAGTTACAAACAGCTTGCGAGTGACTTCTTTTTCAGCAATAGGACTGGATTCTTTCTGGACCAGGCGCCTGGGATTCCCCTGTAATCATGACACTGTGCATCAAAGCAGCAGTGACAACCCTAAACCATCCTCAGCTCCAATCCCAACCAGTTTAACTCACCACCTTGCCCTTGGCCTGGCAGGAGGCTGGCAACTATTCTGAGGTGCATCTTCATCAGCTTGACTCCACTCCCCATCTTTTCATTGTATGTGGCATTCAATACATAAGGAAGAGATACACACGGAGAGAAGAAAGCAGTCTGCTAGCCAGAGATCAGGACATTAACAGATCCAGATCTGAGAGTGGCCCGGAGTTGGAACGCTGAAGGAGGGACCTGAGAAGAACATACATATCAGACAGTCTTGAGAGAAGGTAGACCACATGCATAAACAGGTGGGAGAAGTCAGCACCAGATGGGAACTAAACAAAAGATTGAGCAAAACAGATAGTATCAGAGATGTGGAAGCCTCTGGACATCTTCATTATAGGCCCAGAAACAGTGCATCTTCATCAGTAGGTAAGAAAATGATCACAAAAATAAAGAGGCCAAGAGGAAGTATCCCAGCTGAAATAGTAAAAGAAGTTCAATAATGTGCTAACCAGGGCAGTAGGGCACTCACACCACTCTTGCAAATGTATAAGTTAATACTCCCAAAGAGAAAGGCAACTGGAGAAGGAGGGACAGTGACTGAGGGTATTCCACAATCAATGAAAGACATTAAACTGCAAATCCAAGACATTTGGATAATTCCAGACAGGATAAATTTATATTTATAAAGAATTTAGAGATATTTCAACTAAAGGGGTGATATCCAAAGATAAAGAAAAATGTTCTAAAGACATGAAGAAAGTAAACAAGAATTACATAGAATAACAATATTTTTCTAAAAAATATATATGTATATATTTTTGCCTGAAACCATGGAAGATGAGAAACAGAGATGGTGGAAAGCTTAAAATACTGAGTAAAGCCACTACATTATTATTTGCCCAGAAGAGGGAAAAACATGTTTCATGGATGAAGGTGATTTTTTTCCTCATAAAGTAGAAGCCAAAGCATTCACTTCTGGCAGAAATGTCTAAGAAATGAGAAATACAGTTATTCAGGTCAAGATGAGATTGTAGGTTTTAAAGAAATAATGCAGATACAGAAATGATCCATGTGAATGTGACTGTTAAACATTTTCCCTTTGAACTCTTTCCATAAAATTGATTTCCATAATAAAAATTATAATATACTCATGTATTGCAGGCTTATAGGATATAAACATCAACTGTACAGAGACACTCTAACACCACATATGAAGTATTAAGTGCCATCAGAGAAGACTGTCTCAAGTCAAGAACATGCTTATAAATTAAAAGGTTCTACAATCTGAGGCACAGGATCTCAGCATAAATCCTGAGGGGATTTCACTGACCTTATCAGATCCAAAAGCTACAACTCTTGTTGCATAGGTCCTGATTTACCTTGGTCTTAACCATCCAGCAGAAAAGTATAAAAACAAAATATAAGAAGTAAAGCCATGCTGTTATGTGGAGCTGTAGGGGACTCAGGTCAACAATTTCTGACACTGCCAATCAAGCGGAAGACCCAATACTATTAAGGACTACTGGACTCTTTTAGAATATTTTGCTGAGTTAACCCACCTATAGTATTCAAATAACAGAACTAAACAAAAAAAGGGGATACAGATGAATGTCCATTTTGTATCTGTGTATTCAAAATGGTTAGGATAGATATATAGTTACATTCTCTTAATGAATAGAGGGATTTGTTCCAATGGTGTTTGTAAATAGGATATCATGTCCGCATCTTGTACAGCAATTAACCACTAAGAAGAATGTATGCAATGTGTTAATTATTGAAACTGTCCTACCAATTTGATTTGAAACTGCTTCATTGCTATTTGTTTCTCAATAAAATTATGAAAAAAAGGCAACTAGTAAAAAATGAATGAATTCTGACTAGCAAGCCAGTAGAATAATAATAGTATTCAACACAAAAGAAAGGAAGGGAGAAAATTCAGCAAAGAATATATGTCTGAAAAGCAAAGGCAAGATGATGCATTTAAATTTATTCACCTCGATACCAATATCAAATGGAAATATTCTTGACACTCAAATTAAAACCTTACAAATAAAGAATGGGAATGTTAAGCTGTGAGAACCCCAATGAAAATTGCAGCATCTGTGTTTATATTAAATTTTAAACTCTAGAAAATATGTCCAGGTTTTACAGGAATAATACAGAATTATAGAGTTTGACTCATAAGGAAGAGATAGAAGTCCCAAGTGAATATATGTGTTTACAGCAAAGATTCAAAATACACAGTGCAGAGATGAGTAGACCTAGAAAGATAACTGCACACATCCACAGTGACTCATCTTAGAAATCTCCTCCTCTTGGATCTGGAGAGTAAGCAGCCAGCAGGTGACAGTGACAGAAGGGCAGCTGTGACCCACAGTGCCTGCAGCTACAGCAGTCTGCAGGACGGAGGCTGTCCACAGAGCTGAAGCTCAGCCTGGAGCCAGATGTAATATAATTTCAGGGACCTTGGCTTGTCACTGAAGCCACCTTGAGGAGGTCTCCAGCAAAGCAGGGCTGAAAGGAAGAAGATTCCTTATAGAGGTAACAGTACTGGTACCAGCAAGAACAGGAGACCAGGGACATTTACAGAGGGCAGCCTCCCAGGATAGCAGGGACAAGAAGCTTAGCAGGAGGAGCTGGTCTTTAAGTTTTAACTGAGACTCTAGTAGGAAGACCACAGTGTCTGAGCTCTGCCCCTGGACCAAGCCCCTAAAGCTTCAAGCTTTAGACCACAGGCTCCCCAAGCCTGGAGTGACAAAACCTGCTTCTGGGATGCTGCCAGGAGCATTTCTCAGGTGCGTTTTTAGAGATTCAGGATCAACCTCTCCTCCTGCTCCTCCTCAATGGCACCTGGGTGGAGAGGAAGAAAAATGACCTAGATGCACCTTGACCCACTTCCTCACGTGAGTGTAACTGGCAAGATCAGGAACAAATACAAACACATGGAGGAGAAAACAAATCAGCCTCTTCTTTGCATTCTCTAGGGATTGTGCTTTATGCCTTGAGAAGTATTTCTTCTAAATCCAAGATCCTCTGTGTTCTGACAGTCATCTCACCCTGTTCCTCAAACCTTGGACCTCTGATCTTTATCTCAGTGGCCTTTGGGCCCGCAGCACCCCATCCCAGGGCATCAGAGCCATCTTCTCTGAACTTGGCCTGCAAGTCTCAAGTGGTAGAGGGACCACATGCCTCCTCTGGAGGTGGGGAGAGTCAAAGACTGGATTGGGGCTTTTGACATCTCTCTTACTACTGAGGAGAAATAGTAAATTTACAGTGAGGTCTGTCTTAGAATTTTTAAATGGGCCTGGGGTTGGAGTGCAGGTGCTGAGCACTTGCCTAGCTGAAGCCCTTAGGTCAATCGCTAATACTGCAAACAAACAAACAAACAAACAAACAAACAAACAAAACACTAAAGCAACTAAAGATGCAATGTTAGTAGATCATTTCATTATAAAAGATTCATAATTATCAATAAAAAAGGGTGCCTAAAGGCAGGGGTGGCATTTTCCAAAAGCATCATGCTCTTAAAAGTGAAAGCCACAGCAAGATACGCTATCTTTCTACTAGTGCTTCTGCTGATCGATAATTATAATTTACACACGCATGACTTGGTGTCAGCCTGCATTGCTGTGTAACACACTACACAATATCTTAGTTTCATTTGGTTAGCAGTTTGGGGGTTAACTGTTGAAGATAAGTAGTGCTGTCACCTACAGCCACAAATCTGGTGCCTCTCCTGAGATTAGAGAGGCCTTGAGTGGCCTCCCTCTCCTATCTGGGGTTGATGCTGATTGGCATTAGTCAAGCATCTGACTAATGTGATAGAACAGTTGGGGATTCTTTATCAGGTGACTTGCTTACCAACGATAGAAGCCTTGGGCTTTTGCTTCCGACACTAACCACGCATGCAACACTGCTTCCAAACCACGTGTCCTCATGGAACTCCAGGGATGACAGGCTGCTTATTTACCTAATGGGAAGACCTAAAATTTCAAGTCATGCTTAGTTTCTATCGAACAAAGTTCTACAAAAGGCAGGTAAAGAGTTACTCCATCCAAAAGCCATGGTAGGTATTCTGATGTTTCATAGCATATCCATAATCCATGAGCTCATGCCAAACTCAACAGATTTTTTAAAATTAAATGTTGATCTCTTCAAATATTTAACATAACATCGTAATAAATAAAAGATTATAGTCCCTATTCCACGAAGGGAACTACCACAGTTTTCTAGCTAGTTATGCTTTTATTTTTATATTGCCCATCTGGCGAGTGTCTGCCTGGGCACTTTAGGAACCAGAGGAAAGTTAAATTCAAATTGACAGAAGCCAGGCAACATTGTTACATTGTAAAGCTCCCCCCAGTTCCCCTAAGCAAGTGAGGGCAGGACATTGTGGCTTCTAAACCTGGATTTTGAGCCAAAAAACCCTAATCTACAATGCCATCCTAAAATGGATTATTTGTGTCATCTTCAAATCATTTAATGACCCTCTATGCTACCTCACTGGCACAGTGATGATCGTGTCCTGGCTGTTGGAAGGCTTATGTAAGACATTTATGAGTTGTCATAGAATATCAGGGTTTAGTGTTTTAGATCAGGAGAGTTCAGATAGACTCTTCGTCCAATCTTGTCTTTCAGGGGAATTTTCCTGTCTTCATAACTGCACACCTAAATCCCACACAATTCTATCAGACTCTACTCTAATCCCAGAAGCTCACTGTGTCCCTGGAAGCAGTGTTAATTTCAGAGTCCTGGAAAGATCGGACCTGCTCTTCCCGGACAGTGTGATGACGGGGAGTCTGACCCCCATAACAGAGCCCAGGCTGAAGGTCACCATGTTGTCCAGGCATCACAGGGTGAACATGGGGCTGTGGTCAGGGCATGGCCCCACCACCACTTAGGGGAGCCTTGAATGACTTCCCAGCTTCTCTCAGGAAGAAAGGTCATGCAGTGCCTTTGATGCTGCTTTCCATTTCAGTTGAAGCAAAGACATTATAAAACATTTTCCCAAGATCTCTTCGTAGTATAACAGGTTTACCCATGTCATTCAAGAATGACTTCTGCATGATGTTGTCCAGAGGACAACAGCCCATGAAAATGCGAGCTGTACTGGCTTCTTAGTCCTACACTTCTCCTTCCTGGATGCTCCGAGGAGAAATCTTTAACATCTGCTTCCTGAAAATGCCTACTTTCTCCCAAAGAACTTGCAGAGTCGATGACTGGCAGGTCATGATTTAGCCATGTGAGAAGAAGAAATGCTCTCATGGCTCCAAAGGAGATAAGGAAGCCAAAACTACACACGTGAACATGCTGGACAGGTCCAGGAGAGTCGAACTTTGTCAGCTCTGAGGACCAAGGAACAAATTGTCTCTCATGTGTCACCCTCTGAGAGGAAACCATGGGCTTCTGAAATGAAGGAACTTGGTGCTACCCTTGAGGACTCAGGCCCTGGACTTCATGGCCACTCTCTCTGGCTTCACCTGGCTCTGTCCCTCCACACGTACCCCCAGCTGCTCTCCAGCCCCTTCTGTACAACCTGGATCACAGAGACTCCTCCCCAAAGTCTCATGTTTACTTCAAAGCCTACATGAGATTCTCCCTGTGGGCACCCAGGGCCAGTCCTACAGACAGCGTGTTCACCCCTAGCCCAGGCAGTGCCTTTGGGTTGAGTGAGTCAGAGCTTAGACACCTGGGCTGCTTTATCTCCTCCACCTGTAAGCCCGAGGCCCTCCTTCCTGCTATGCCCTTAAGCATTTGACTGGGGATCACAAGATCTGTACTGAGACTCAGGTTCCCAGTGTTTGAGAAGACCTACCTGCCCAGATGGAGAGACACATGTGGCCTTAAACGGGGAAATGTCAGATTGAGCAGAGTGAGGACTGCCTGGACATTAGGGAAATGCAGCATGTGTGGAGCACAGGTGCATAGGCTGCCCACTGAGAAGGGAAGCCACATCCCAGGGGTGGGTAGTACCAGCCAATAGGACTGCACCCTGGGCAGAACAAACAGGAACAAGGACAGAGTGCGCTGTCTGGAAGAGCGCCCATCCTCCCAACCCAGTCCAACCTTTGCTGCCAGGGCTGCTGGACATGACTCACCGGGTCTCCCATTTCATCAGCCTCCAATGCAGATTCACATGGCAACACCTCTGGAGCTGGTGGATCTCCAGCCGTGGACTGGAGTCGCAGCATGATCCCTCCTTAGTGACAGCTCCTGTGTTTTGGACTGATTAGCTCCAGATCCTCCAACTCAAAGTGCCCGGCTGGCCATGATGGACTCTTGGGCTTTGGCCCCTATAAGCCTATTTCCCGGTCTCCTTGCACACTCAGGCAATGTGTCACATATTTTCTTAAGAACCATCAGCTGTACTCATTAACTTCTAAGCACTCACCCCATATCCTCTGGATTCACCTTTGACTTCTTGCCACAAACCCACAAATATAACAGACCATTGTCCTCACCCCCATCACTCACCCCCATGGCAGCCTGATGTCCATTCTCCTTTGGACTGCTCCCTCTCTGCAGTGCTTCCTGCTCTCCCTCAATGTCCTTGGCCACTGCCCTCTTCCTCAATGCCAACATGATGAGACCCTAGTGACAATCTCCCTGCAAATACCACACTGATCTCTCAGCACTTCTTTTGTGTACTTTTCTGTTTTAATAATAATTTGGATTGTAGAAAAGTTATAAAAATAACAGTTTCCACGTCTGCCATGGCAGCTCCCAACACTGCCTCTTATACTCAGATGACATATTTGTCTCCATAAAACAGTGTCAGTTCTCTGCTGTGTTCACATTCCCTTGATGTGCTTTTCCAGTGCACTGCCTCCTTGGGTTTCTCTTGGCTGTGGCACGCTCCCAACCTCCTCTTATTCTTGTTCCCTGGCAGATCTCAGGATGAGTTGGGGTTTTAGACAATGTCCCTAACCTAGAATTCATCTGCTGGATTGCTCCTCTTGATTACACAGGAGTCCCAGAGTGTGGAAGAAGGCCACAGAGGTAAACATTCTTCCAATGCTTTGCTTTTATCTCATAGGGATGGGAGTGAGGAGAGAGAGAGACACTGCCTCAGAGAGGGAAGAAAGCTTCCAATGTCTGTGCAGCAAGGCCACTCGTAGGGAAGGAACACAAGCCTCCACTCCTCTTGCAGGGTGGCACTTAGTGACTCAGCTCCATTAGGACAGGTAGAGAAAAGAGAGGGAAAATACAATAGTACAGAAACCTGGTAGTGTGAGCTCAGCATGGTCATCCAGACGAGCACCGGGAGAGACATTCCATGTTGACAGCATGTCACTCTGGGAAGAGAATAGAAAAGAATTAAAGCGTGTGGTGGACACATGCAGACACCCCAAGGAATGTGAGCATCAGGCACTGCAAAGCTGTAGAAGAAAAAGAGAAACACTACCCAGAGTGATTTTCTCATGCTGATAAATTTCAGTGGATCAGATGGAATGTGAGTGAGAACAGCTCCCCCCTCCTGAAGCGCACACAGGCCGAAACTCCCCTGTGGACCGATGTTTGTGACACCTGCCACACACACTCAGGCCTGTACAGAACTGCATTTCCAGCTCAGCAGTTCAGTTCTTTAAGAGTAGTAAGTGGCTAGGAAACTCATTTTGGTCATGAATTGGAAAAAAAAAATATTTGCTTGCTCATCGCTTACTGGATGCTTTTAATTTCTGCTCCTTGAAAACATCACGTAACTGGGGGAAATCACTCCAAGATTTCAGCTGCATAAGCCTGGGGGATTATCTTGCCTGTTTTGTGTCAGGCTCTGAGCAGGGCTAGAGCCTGTGTTTACAAGCTGTGCTTTATATTATCCGAAATACAATTTTCATCGTAGTCTATTTATGTGGACAAGTCCAAAATCTGTATCCTGCTAAGAAAATTCCTCAAATTTCTATTAAAAGGTACAATACTACAACTATGGCAATTGGGTTCTACTGGAAAATACAGTTGAAGTAGATAATTTTCATTACTCACTAGGATTATGAACAACATGACAAATGAGTTTTGGAGATGCCCATCTGCCCTGGTGTTGGCAGCTGCTCTGGGCCATGTGCTCTTCCCACCTGTACCTGGCCTCTCAGGAGCTCCCGAGGTGCACGGCGAGGCTCCCGCGGGAGCGGTAAACAGAGCCATGGACAAAGGTTTCCTTGCAAAGCTGAAATGAGAGTGGAATGGAGTGAAAAGTTCAAAGCATGATGGATGGTCTGTCCCAGCTGAAGGTCACACTGTCACCAGTGCACCTAGGAAGATCATGGATTCGGTAACTCAAAATGTATTAGCCAAAGTGGTGAACAATAACAATGAGTCCAGCAGTGAGCCAAGGGACAGTGCATCATTGTCACAGGTAATCAAACATGCAAGCTGTGATGATAAGGACGCATGTCTCCAAGAGCCAGGGGGGCTCCTGGCTCCCAATGGGCGCCCTCATTACTGCCGCATTAGGGCTAGAAGCAACAAGAAGAATTAGGCTTTCACTGCAGCAGGCCTAAGTGTTGCCGCATCTTGACAGGAACTGAAAGTGGTAAACAGCCAGATCAACAAGATGAATGAGCACAAAATTATAGCAATGAGGTAATAACGGTGAAGTCTGTGCCAGGGCTTCAGATCTCTGAACAAGTTGCTCAAGAGCAAAAATGTACCCGGCTCTGGGTGCCACTGCTCCTCATTGCTGTGGAATAGGGACAGACTCTTGCCGGGTCCTCCTGGGAAGCTCCCTGCTGGGCCTGCCACCCAGTCAGGGTCTCCAGCACAGAGCACAGAGCATGGGGTAGGTGGGTATAAGAGCCTGTCACAAGGTTTCTGCAGTATACTTGGAAGGGAGCCTAGCAGCAAAGCTCACAGAAGTTTTCATTTGGTGGAGAGGTGAAATTATTTGCTAGTTAATGGCAAAATCATAATTCTGCCGAAAACCTGGGTCTGCACACAGAGATGTCACCGTCCTTAGAAAGTGGCCTCTTCCTTTGATGAAAAGTCTCCAGTGCAAACAACCGGCCAAGAACCGCAGCAAAGGAGGGCATGTGCGTGGAGGGTTCACATCAGAAGACTCCAGAAGTAAGGAATCTTTTCAACTCAATTGGTGACAAGTCAGTCACCATCATTGTTTCTTTACTTTTTGACACACGTGGTTGTCGCAGCGTCTCACTGTGCGTGGCACCGTCACTGTTTCTGTGCTCAGCAATCTTGTGGCTGTGGTCACTGCACCACAGCAGCAAGGCACTACACCATCCACAGTGTCCCCTGCAGCTGCGCAGGAGGCGAACAGAGCAAGCAGGTACTGGGTAGCGCGCACCCTGAAAGGGAGGGTGAGGACTAGGAGGGTGCTGCAGGAGTGAAGGGAAAGACAGACGGGGCAGGAGGAAGCCATGGGGAGAAAGGCAAGGCAGAGTCACTGGAGACCACAGCGCACCTGGCAGGGGGCAGGAGCCCTGCACAGGATCGCAGGGTGCAGCCCAGCAATGGCACAAGGGCATCAGCCGCTGCAGGCTTTGGCTGCGGGACAGCTCTTGGGCCCCCATCCAGGACTGGTGAGTGGTGAGGCGCTGTGCTGGACGTGGACACCCAAAGCCTCTGGGGCCATCAGGGCCAGCTTCACTGTGCTATCAGGGAGGCGTCATCTCTGAGAAGGCTCCCAGCATTTACAGTTCTCATCTCTACCAGGAGCATGGTTGCCTATGTCTTAAAGGACAATCTGATTACAGAGAGCATGCTGTATGTATACAGGGAATGTCTAAAAGTAACTATAATAGTGTGTGACTCCATTGCATTTGGCACCACATATATTAATGTATGTCTATTAATATAAATATATAAATATATTATATCATATGTCTCAATAGATAATACTAGCTAGAACTGTGTATACTGCTATAAATTCTATATAAAGGAACAATACCAAAGCTCACTACAATTTGTAAGTAAAATGTCCTTAATTATATCAACTTATGCCCTCCAAATATTTTCTTTGCCATAACATTTAAATTCTACAGTATGTATGAATATATGTATATATACATATATATTTTGATATTTTTATTATGGGAAATTTATAAAAAATTTAGTCATGGGGCGGGGGATATAGCTCAGTGGCACATGTGTCTACCTGGCAAGCACAAGGTCCTAAGTTTGATTCCAGGTATACACACACACACACACACACACATACACACAAACACACAAAAAATAGTCATATTAAACATAGTACCAAATAAACTCAAAATATAAACAAAATTGAACCTACTAAATAGCAAAAATAAACAAGCATAAATTAACAATAAAATGTCAAATTAATTAACATTAAAATCTAGAACAAATGTGAAAACTGAGGAGTCTGGGCTTGGTGGCCCATGCCTGTCGTCTCAGGTGCTCAGAACAGAAGCAGAAGGATGACAGCTCAAGCTCCGCCAGGGAAGCAGCGACTTAGAGAAACCCTGTCTGAAAATGGAGCACAGCAAGGGCTGAGATGCAGCTGCAAGTCGAGGTCGGTGTCCAGCGCCAGGGGTGGGAGGCAGGGTGGGGGAGGGGCACAAGGATGCTGGCCCTTGGGACTCTTTGCAGTCTACCTCTTCCTACCTAGGTACGGATGAATAAATCCTGCAGCAGCCCTGCCCACTTCAGCTTCACTGTGCAAAGCAGGATGGAGCATGGTGCTCTGTCCCCCGCAGACAGCAGAGAATATACTATGCCGAGCCTGCCCATCTGGACTTAACATGGGACACGGGGCCGAGGGGGGCTGGGATGAAAGACTGAATAATTACAAAGACCAAGAGAAATCCTCTCTGCTAAGAATAATGCAACTTTTGTGTCTTTCAAAACTTTCTACAGCTGCTGGGCTGCTGGGTCTAGTGGGCCACAGGAAGTTCAGAACACCAGGACCAACTTCAAATATGCACTTGGGCCTTGAGGAAATGGCACAGAGCTTGAGTCCCAAGATGGTCAGGCCCAGGTGATCCTGTAAAGGCAGCAACCAGCTCATCCCACTCTCACCTGAGAGCCAGACCAGAGGGCAGCAGTGCCTTTAGTGAGCTGCCTTCTCCTCTGAACTCTGTTTCCATGGAGCGCTCAGAACGAGTGCTTCACCCACAGATGCATAAAAGTTTACTTCTTGCAGTTAAATAAAGCATAAGAATTTTGACACGAATGTCACTGGCTTGATGATAAGAAATCCCCAGCTCTGCAAAAATAAGTAAAAATTGATTCATTCATTCATTAAGTTGTGCCTGATCCTTACAGAGGAGATGAAAAGGCACAAAAGCACCCTGGTCTCCTCTTGCTCCTTCAAGGACAATTGTGAGCTCTTTCAGGAGTGACCAGACTCAGTCCTGTGGGATGAGACTTGTGTATCTACCTTATCCCATTGCACAAAGCACCTTCCTCCTTCCCCCTCATGAAGAGTGGCCTTCAAGTACAGGAACTCAGTGAATGATGATTGCAGTGCACCGCCAGTGGGAAGAGCCATCTTCTCTTGGAGCCCCTGCCCTTTGCTGTTCTTCACTCTCCTTCAGCTCCCAGGGAAGGTGCATTGCAGTAGGGTACTCTCCATCAGGACCCTGCAGAGCCAGGCCTTGCTCAGAGAGCTGCACCAGTCCCCAGGTATCCTGTCCACAGTGTGTTCTGCCCTTCCTTCCCAGATACTGGTCAGAAAGGTCCTGGACACCCTAGATTCTCTTCCTGTTCCTGGGTTCGGACCTCAGGGTGGAATTCTGGGTTGCTGAGGAGCAGAGAGGAGACACAGATAAAATGAGTTTATGTGCTAGGTGATTCTCTTCAGGATGGTTTTGCTAGTGACAACTGTATGTAGTTGGTAACCACGATGGCCTGTGAGGAGGCCTGCCATACCTCCCTGGATGCTGAGTGCTGACTGCCACCAGATGGGAGTGATGATCCCTGAGATGGGAGGAGAACAGGCTGGGAACAAGCTGGTGTCCTAGGGCAGGAAGCTTCCTTTCTCCCAGTGTTCAGGAGTAAATCCCCTTCCATTCTCTACATCTCTTTCTCAATTCCAATTTCATTACTGTTATCATTGCCTGTTGGCTTCTATCCGCTACTGCACCTTTCTGTTTTCTTAAAGACTCAGACAAATAATGAAAATGTCATGAATTCTGCATGGTGGAGACACAGGTGGGTGTCAAATCATTCTTTCTGTATGTTTAATATATTATCTGAATAAGAACGAATGAGTGAAATGAGAAATACATTTCAGATGGGTCTTAACTTGGCAGCAGGACCCAGGCAGAACCAGAGGGCACAGAGGAAAGAGAGAAGGCCTATGAGCCTGAGGCTCCCACACGGGTGGAAGCAGGAATCTTCCATAACAGTGCCTCAAGTTAATAGGGTTTCTTCAGTGGCTCTGAAATCCACAGTTGAAACATTGGGTCACTTAAAGAGGCTAAGAGACTTAAAACAAAGTAAATATACAAAGACATATGTTGGAGAAAATAGAGAAAAAAAATCTAAGTGACTGGCTCTCACACACAAATATTATTAGTTATACAAATAATGAACTGAACAATACAGAGCACAAGCAAGTGCTTTCAGTGAAGGTATTGTTAGAGAAATGCTGGTGTTTCCTGGGCACAGTTCATCTGTGCTCGTGTGTGGCTATGGAAAGCACTGGGTGAGGATGCGTCCCATCACTTATGATGGTCAAGCCTCGCCCAGGGACCACGACTTAGCCTCCTTCGCCTGGCCCGCCCTTGCTGTAGCCTGGCCACTGTCCTCTGAGTCATGCTGCCTGGCTGCACATATGTCCCTGGTTCACTGCTGACCTAGACTTACTCCTGGGAAGCTTTCTGCTATCAGAGACATCATCTGCTCAGCAAATGGCCTCAGACTTTGCCAGCCCTGGCAGTCGCTTCTAATGAGGCAAAAATAGAAGACAAAAGACCAGAAGGAGGTGGAAATCAGCACTGAAGAGAGAAAGCAGAGTACAGCAGTCACAGTAGCCCTGTTGATGGTATTTACTGGCATCTTCCCACCAAAATCATGATCAACATAGCAGAAGGAAAAAAGCCCAGAAACTCAAAAAGAATTTTGCTTGCTGGTGCCTTCGGTGGTCCACACCCACAGCACTCCTTGTCACTGCACAACCTACAACACTAAGGTTGGCCTTTGCCTGGAGCCACGCCCCGTGTCTCCCAGGATCTTATGACTTTCTTAGTGGGTGCTGGTGACTGTGTCGTTTTACCTCCTCATCCTCAGAACAGTACTAAGTATGAAACGAAAGCCCAAAACTTAGCTACCTGGTGTCATAATTTAAAGTGAACTTTAAATCAAATTAGCTACCATTTGTGATGGTTAAAAAACAATGTTTTGGAGACAGGGTCTCACTTTGTAGCCCAAGGTGGCCTGAAACTCGCAGTGATCCCAGCCTCCTGAGTGGTGGTATTACAGACATACGCCGCCTGGTTAAACACGTAAGACAAAGTCTCTCTGCATTCTGAAACTCTACTTTGCAAACTGTATATGACAGTCTTGAGAATGGGATTCCATTTGGCCTAAAATCAGAACCACAAGATTTGTATAATTGTTATGTATCCCAGACATACAACGATGCAAAGCAGAGTGAAGTCCAAGCACTGGGACAACACACACTCATGCGTTTGACATTGTGTTAAGCAAATAATCCCAACGCAAAGAGCCAGCTGTGGCACCACCCCAACTCAGAGCAGTGGAGCGCAGGGTGCCAGTGAAGGGCCAGGGTAAGGGAGAAGGCAGGTAAAATTCCCACTAGGTGGGAGGCAGGAAGCCCTATAGATCTACACAGCATGGAGACTGGACTTAGGAGTGCTACATGTTTGCGGGTTCTTAGGAGAGTGCATCTTGATGTTCCCCATCACAAACATGATGATCACCTGAAGTGGAATTTTCAATTCCAGCACAAGCAGGAAATTATTTGCATATGGCACATTAGCTGTGTTGTTGCTCTCATTTATTCACCTATGAAGGATAACAGCTGTTGGTCTTCTCAAATATGTTTTTAAATTGTATTCTTTTGGAGCTTAAGAGTAATGCACAAAACTCTGGTTGCATTTATCATGAAAACCCTGTTGGTTTGCCGAGGGTTCTACCTTACCAAACAAAGGTATCTGAATGGACAAGTTTGTGTTTCACCTTGAATCTTAGCTCTGGGAATGGCAGAGACCCACAGGTACCAATGAGAGAGCCCTCTTTGTTCCTCATACACATAGCCTGGCACAAGCCATCAGGAGTGCAAGAAAAACTCTACCTCCAATTAAGCAGTCCCTTCACAGTTCTGCAGGATATGTTACCGTTCAGTAACTATAGGCACAGCACAAGCATGTTTCCTTTCATGGGGGCGGATGGTAACTGAGGGCCTGACCTCACCTGTCTCTGCAGAAGGGTGGCGCTGCTAGATGGCTGTTCTCCAGAGGACCCTTGGTGAGTGCAAGGCTCCGGCTGGAACATTCCGTCCACTCCGGCCGCTACTGGGACTTGTTAAGCTGCCAAAGCCCTGCTGCTAGGGCAGCGTGCTGCATGCTTTCAGCTTCTGGCATTTTGCAGACTGGAGGCCAGGCAGGTCACAGCTCTGAGTACCTCACTGTGAGCTTCCTGGCATGTGGCCCCTGAGCTGTGCTCAGAATGCAGCTGGGAGGAGGTGTCAGCTCCTCCGCACCACGCCCTATGCCTCAGTTGGACTCCTCATCAACAAGGGGCCAGGAAGCAGCACAGACAGGCTGGGTAGTTGCATAGCACCGTCCAGAGGATGGGACGGCCTGGTGATCCAGGAAGACGGACGCCCAGCTCAGAAAATTCCCTGTCCCTGGAGGGGCAGAATGAATAACTACACAGAACAACAGTGTCAGTGCAGCTGCTGTCATTTTTCATTCTCAGGGCAAGCATGCTATTTAATGAAAAGATAACTTTTCTTGGTGGATCTTTACATCCTGAGGTTCAAAATCCAAAGTGCTTAGCTACAAAACGCTCAAGAATTTAAAATTTTCATGTAGGTTAAAAAAAATGAAGCACATTCCTAACACACCAAGTATTCTTCTAGTTTACCCTGGTCTAGTGGGCTGCAGTATTTTCATGAAATTGCAGCGAGTGTACGAAGCAGTTACAGAAAGAACTGTGGCCTTGATTTGTCAATATGAGTAATTTGATACCAATATTCTTTAAAGGTGAGAAATGCTCTATAGTGCCTACATGTAATTCAAAAAGAAAAATCGAGCGCATTCCTTTTACCCCATGGGCTACTGCATCCTCCCTCCTTGTGCTGTTGGGTGCCCTTAAAGTAATCTTGGGGTGATTTTGTGCCCCAAATGTCATTAAGCATTTTATTTCAAGTTTTTCCCTTTCTTTGCAGTACTGGGGATTGAACCCAGAGCCTTTACAATGAGCTACATCCCCAGCCCTTTCCAGATTTCATAGTTTGAAAGGTATATTTTGAGGTCCTCACTAAGTTCCCCAGGCTGGACTTGATATTGTGGCGGTACTGCCTCCATTTCCCAGAGGGGTGGGATTACAGTTGTGCACTCCCTCGCCATAACTGGCTGCACCACAGGGCTTTTGTGCTTATGGTCCTCAAAATTCTAGTTCCTCTCCCTCACACGATGCCTCCTTGTGAGAAGATAGTACAGCGCCAAGAACCTGGGCCTACAGGAGTCCTCCAGGAAGATGAGTGCTGCTGCTGTGCTCCTGCCACAAAGCTGGGGACATGCAGGGGATGACACATTTGGAGGTGGGGCAAGGAGGTGGCTAGAACCAGAACACACTGCAGGATGCCTCCGTCATGCTGTGACCAGAATCAGTTCCAACTCTGCACTCCCATTTCCTCTGGACTGCACCTCTCTCTCTCTCTCTCTCTCTCTCTCTCTCTCTCTCTCTCTCTCTCTCTCTCTCCACTGTCTTTTCCCTGAGCTTCCTTCAAGGTACTTCTGTGACGAGTAATTCAGAGCCCTGATGCTGAGCGCAGAGATTTTTTTTTTCTCCATTTATCTGCTCTACACTTCCTTATGCCCTTTGAGAAATGTCTGACCAGGGGTGTCAAATTAGCTGATGTTATGGTTCATACCTAAATGTCTCCCCCAAGCCTCACGCACTCCCAGGCAGGGCTGTGGGAGGTGACTGGATCAGAGCTGTGTGACACTGGATTAGCCCCTGATGGGTTTGTAGCTGGGAGTGCTTCTGGAAGATGGAGCCTGGACAGAGGTGAGGAGGGGGCCACTAGGGCTGGGGCCTGGAAGGGTCATCTCCCTCCTTCTCCCTTGATCCCTCTCTGCTTCTGTCCCTCTTACCTTGAGCAGCTGTCTTCCGCCTTGCTCATCTGACACCCTACCCTGCATTGGAGCCAGTCGACTATGGACTGAAACTTCTATAAAAGGTAGGGTAAGGCAAGCATTTTTCTTTTAAATGATGGGTGATGAGTATTACATCTCAGGGATGAATTGCTGGCTGGAAGAAACCCGAGTGCACAGGGGCAGGGCAGGCCCCGCGCAGCCCTGGGCTGGCCTCTGAACCTCACCACCACCTGGGTTGTGTCCACAGGGTCACTGCCAACACAGCCTCGTGCTCCCGGGACTGAAACAATGCTGTGCCCCATGATCCTGCCCTGCCTGCACAGGCCACCACCCTCCTCAGCCAGGGTACTGACCCAGCTTGCTGTGCCTTAGCTGCCACCCTTCTCCTTCCCTCCTCATTTCATGTCAGACTGATGATAAAGAACTGGATTTCAAAAACCCAGGAATGGGCCAGGAGCCCCTTATCCTGCTCTGTCCTACTGAGCCCCACCACACTGCTGTCAGTGCCAAAGCACAGGGGAGGAGGCTGAGCAAAGGGAGGCCAAGTTTCTCAGCCAGACGCACACTCAGAGTGGCGGCAGGGCCAGCACTCTCAAGCAGGCCACCGTCTCGGGGCTCTGGCTTCCAAAGGGGTTCTCTAGGGTTCGTGTGTTTTTTAGGGGTGTATTATGCGTAGGTAGGATCTCACTATGCAGCCCAGACTCATGGTGATCCTCCTGTTTTCTGCCTCCTTGGTGCTGCAATTACAGTCTTGCGCCACTACACCCAGACTCCACTGCTTAGTCAGCATGCCTGGGGGCAGGGCAGGCGCAGCATGCGGTGCCAGGGATCAAACCCTGAGCTCTGTACTTACCTAAGCAAGCATTTAGTCTGCTGTGCTATATCACCAGCCGTGGGTTTGTGTCTTGAATTCATCTGCATATGGGTCCTTGCTGTAGAATCCAGTTGTGCAGAACAGAGGGGTGGTGGCAGGCACACCGACAACCCCACCCTGGACTGGTCAGAGCAGTTGCTCCACACCGAGGGAGCCAGACCTTCACTCGGGGGGGGGCCATTTCCTCAGCTTGAATGACAAAGAGGGACCTGGGCATGGGAGGGCATGTTTTTTCTCTTTGTGGAAAAGAAGCCAAGTTGCCATGGTCGGTGGGTGTCAAATATCTGTCCACTGGGGAGTAGCTTAAGAACAGTCTACTGTGATACATTTTTATCCAGCAAGCAAATGGCCATCGGGGAGAAGCCAAGAGGCTGAGACTGGCCACCCTGTGGGCACTGTTTCCTATTCCCTTGGGTCAGGCAGTGCCACCCACCAGGGCTCCAGGGAGAAGGAGGGCAGAACTGTGACACAGAACAACAGAGAACCTGGAAGTCCTATGCTAATCTGAGAGAGCAATAGTTCTTTTCCATGAAATGAAAATAATTCTCTCAGAAGATGGGGTCTCATGGAGGGGGTGAGGACCATTAGTGAGGTCCTGTTTTCTGGGCACTGTAGGGAGCACACAATAGCCTCTAGCATGAACATTCTTGTATTGCATTTCCTACTGGTTTTGACGCTAACGCTCTTTTCTCATTAGAGTACAATTTTGCGGGCTTAATGGAAGATGGAATCACATGTATCATACCTGCTCACTCTGTTTTGTTATACTGCTTACTGATTTTCTAACTACTGAATTAGCTGCCCTGTATATTTCTTTGGTACCTGACACCATGACTTGACGATAGGTTCTGGGCGCTATTCTAAAATCCTCCTGCAACCATTCCTACTTTTGTCAATGAGACTCAAATTTTGCTTGACACTTTCTGTTGAGCCAGGCTGGAATGGAAGCCTTTTAGTGACAGATTTATCTAGAAGAGTAACATTTAACCCAGAAAGCATATTCTCCAAATACACAATGCAACATCACAATGTCAGATGCATGAGTACTGAAGGTAGAAAAAACCTGGTGTCTCACTAAGAATTCCAATTTCTAGTGTAGTACTTCCCTCTTTTACAAGGAAAAATTTATTACTGTGATAAAGTGACACAGATGACCAGAAAATAGACTGCGCCTTTGTGAACCAGAAGCATTTTAGGAGAGGAAGGATTATTCTATTAAACACAAGCACATCAGCACAGTGAGCGGTAGGTTTCCTAACAATCAGAAGAATTTTTCATTAAAAGTAAAACTAAACTGCAGTCACATGTCTAGGCAGTACACCCTCTCCTGTGTTCACACTACGTGATTGACGGCGAGATAGCTCAGTGGTCTAAAGTGCCTGCTTAGGCAAGCTTAGGCAAGCTTAGGCAAGGGCACAGGGACCAATCCCCAGCACCACTGCCATGCCATCCTCGCCCAAGAGCAGGCTGAGCTGGCCACAAAAAAAAAAAAAAAAAAAA
>NW_004524584.1:20803894-20833619 GCF_000260255.1 Octodon degus | reverse complement strand
GCTAGCTGGCGGTCCTTGGGCTGGTCACTCCATCTCTCCAACGCGTCGGGTTTCTCATCCGCAAAGCTGGTATCATCTGTGTCTCTTCCTGGTCTGAAACTGGCTGCTTCTGAAAACTCTTTTCGAGTGTTGTGTGGAGTCTGTGAGGACAGCAAGCAGGCCCCAGGGCTCCCGTCACAAGTGAGGGCACAGCCCCGGAGGAGCGCGCGAATGAGCTGTCACGAAGCCTCTACCCGCCACCTTCCTCTTGGCTTTCTTGATAAAACATAAATTATGTTTTTCACCCTGACAGAGGTTATTTGTTCAGCTTTCACCTGGTGGCTGACCCCAGAGGTGTCTTGGCATCCGTCAGAAAGTCTTTCCACAGATTGGAGAGTCCTGAAAGAATTTCCTAAAACCCTTTGAACCCCAGCAAGACTGCTGAGCTATTTCTGCCGGTGATGTCACTTTAAAGTCAGAGGAAAAGCCTGCTCTTAATGTGGAAGTGAGTGTCTTAGGGGTGTGTGTGTGTGTGTGTGTGTGTGTGTGTGTGTGTGCACGTGTCCCTGCCCCTTCATTCAGCTTTGTGTGCAACAGGTACAAATCTAAGTAAAAAATCTATCAGTGCAACCTACCATACCATCTGTCTCCTTCCTTTGCCCCATGTAACATGAATATTGTAGAACTAGTCCCGACAATTATGCACACATGAATATGCACAAAAGCACAGCACAAGAGAATGCAGGGAAATGCAAATTTATCCTATCAAGCCCTAGAGTCGAAGGAAATAAGAACTCCCTCAACTGGCCCGAGAGGAAGACAATTTAAAGAAATTGCAGGATGCTGAGATCAGAGTTAAGGGCAAGATGAGGGGAGCTGTCCATACGCAAAGGCACTGTGCACGTTGAAAACCAAGCCCTGTGGGGCAGAGTGGACCCTGGGTTTTCCTTGTTAAATCTGCACTTACTTCTAGCCCTAAAAGTGATGATTCAGCACTTGTCTACCACAAAGCCAAGGCGATAGGAATTTCCAACAAATAAGAGAAAGCACGCTGTAGAGAGAAGGCTAATGTGTGGAGCTGAAAGGGAGTGCTGGTCAGGCTTGCATCCACCCTCTGGAACTGTCCAGGGTTGGGGGTGTCCTCAGCGCTCAGTGATGTGGGTCCACCTGAAGCCACAGACTCGCCCGGATGTGTGTGGGAAGGTCCTTCCTCTGACCCTCAGTTGCACCCCTGGCACCATTGGCATCTAGAGCCACAAAACCCTGGCTTATAGGAGCAGACTGCACTCAGCAGCATCTCTGGATTCTGCTTATGAGAGGAGGAGAATTCTCCCCTCCTGTGTGGAATCACTCATCTTGAGCCATGGCCAAAATGCCCCAGTGGCAGAGCTGGGGACAGACCCCTGAGACCCACTGGTTCCAACCACTCTGGCTGAAACAGGGCTTCTCCCAGAGGCCTAGAAACAGGCTCCCCTAAAAGACTGGCCACAACATGAGAAGCTCCACTCCTGTGCAGGACACAGAGTCTGCTAGTGGTGCGATAGGAAGATATTTAAGTCAAGCACTGCATCATGTGGAGGAGGAGTTCTGCTAAGTTGATGTGGCTCTATTGAAATGGAAGGAAGGGTCTTGGTCCTTTGAAATAGTAGAAAAATGACATATTTTCTTGAGTTAATAAGTAGGTAAGTGTTGGTGTTGCACAAAGAGAAAGTCAAAGTATTTCTTTTGAAAGAAGCTATTTCATAGCAATGGGTGAGAAATGTGATCATTGGTTAAACAGGCCATTCTGTGACAGGCCATACTGTGCCACCTCACTTAGAATGAGTTGATGCAAAAATCCTCTGGACAGTGACCACGCTCCATCTGCCTCACAGCCCCCCATGTTCGGGTCAGGTGCTGGGCAAGCAGCAGGCCTCGGCAGCTGTTCTCCAGCTCCAGGGCCTGTGTTGCAGCTGCTACCTGCTTCATGACAGCATGCACTACAGTCAGTAAGGGAGCCCCTGGTGCTCATTTCTTGTGGGTGCACAGGGAGGGTGGGGAACTGGAGACTGAATCTTGCACTGAGCTTCAAGGTCTTGCTGAGAATCTAAGTTGCCTAGCCTGTGCTCCAACTTACAATCCTCTTGCCTCAGCCTCCCTGAGTGTGGGGATTACAGACAGGAGGTACCATACCTGTCTTCTCTATCATTTTATCAGTTAGGATTCTCCAGAGAAACAGAATTGACAGAAAACATGCATGTAATTCATGGAGACTTCCTAGGCGGGCTCCCAGGATTGGAGGCAGGAGAGCCTATACAGGCTGTCCATGCCCTGGACAAATGGAGGATCCAGGAGTTGGAGGGCACAGAACCAGGGCACCAAGGATGCTGCACAGCCAGGCAGAAGACCTGGCAGCTCCTGGTGTCACCTCACGAGTCGGTGCTGTGAGGCTGGTGCTCTTCAAGACTGTGCATCTTTCTTCTTTCCCTTTTATTCCATCCAGGCTCCATGTCTACTATCTGGAGCTGTCCACATCTGGGTGAGTCTCCTACGCAGTTGGCTGGCCTGCATGTCAGTCGCCCGCAGACACAGCCAACACTGCGCTTTCCACATCTGCTTGGGTATCTAGCAAGTTGGCATCGTAATTACAGGTCTCCGGGAAGTTTCCTTAGCATAATACAGATGATCACGTTAGCGTCAAAACTGCACAAGATTGTTGTATGTTGAACATCATCCATAATAAATATTTCTATATAAGAACTGAAGTCTGACATGTGTGCTCATGAAAGAACCCGCTGTGGGTGTGTTTTGTTCTCTCCCTCCCTCCGTTGTGCAGAGACAGCCCTATCACATAGCAGACTTCTGCATTTGGAAGGTTTCTATCTGCCTGTCCTCTGCTGGGTTGTTCAGGGACATCCTCGCTCCAGTGTCCCTACCACGAGGCGCAGATCCTGGAATTTAAATTGCCTTCCATTTCCTGTCCACTTCCTAAGAGATGCAATTGTTTTAGAGCAAGTCTGAAACACCTCAGATTCCATAGTGGAGGAAAATGAGGCTCCCAGCTAGAGCCTTAAGCCTGCAATCCACTACCTGCAGAGCCTGCTTTTGTTGTGTCATCTTGTGATCTGCTCAGGGAGGACTGCAGCTCCCCTCTTCTCTCCAGCAATCTAAGTGCAGGGAAGGCTCTCCTCTCTTTTTATCTTCAGTCAACTTCTCGAAACTAAGATTTCCCCTTGGTTTGGGGATATTCTCAGGCAAGTGCAATTCTTTCTTGGCATGCAGAGTTATCATGTTTCTTTTCTAGGTGTCCCGCACTTTTCCTCAGCAAGGGGAACTCCTTAGAGCTTAGAACAATTTACAGGGTTCCAGGAGAAAAACAACAAACCACATGCATAATCCCAGGCATTCACTCTCAGGGCCCAGACCTGTGAGCTTCTATGAGGCCCAACAATGCTGATCCCTCTGCACCTGCAACTGTTGCCACAGTCTTGGGCCTGTCGTCCCCTGCCCGTCCTGCTGCTATCCCTGCATGAAGCTCGGCTCTGCCTCCAGAGCCTGTGAGCTGGGCTGCAGGGTGCAAACAAAGAAACTTCATTTATTTATTTATTTATTTATTTATTTTGGCAGAACTGGGGATTGAACTCAGATCCTTGCATTTGCCAGTCAAGCGCTTATCCTACTGAGCCATCTCCCCAGCCCCAGAAACTTCATTTAAATGTCCTTAAGAAAACACCTGCTTCATGTAACTGCTTTGGAAATTAAAGAAATAATAAATGTAGAACTTGCACAATAATCCGCACATGTACACGCCTGTCTTATGCATCTGTGGGTCTCAGTCAGGTTTTCAGCGCTTGCCAAATCCTTTAAAAGACAATTTAGAAAAGGTTCGCTTTGGCTCACTTTAGGTTTCAGCCCTGGCCAGCTGGTTCTGAGACACCAACCTCAGAGCAAAGGTGCTCACCTTGTGGAATCCAGGAAACAGAAAGCGAAAGGAAGAGCAAGCCAGAGAGGACAGAATGAGGGGCCTCAAGCATCCCCAGGGTCACGTCCTCTGAACCCCCCAGCCCGCCAGAGGCATGCTTTACTAGTCTCAGAGTCTCTCAGTCACGGTGACAATCACACACGGTATGGACACATGTGCAGGTGTGCGCATGGCCGTGTCTCTGTGTGCCCAGGCACACTCATGGCTGTATTGTTCACAGCATCCGGCCCAGAGAAAGCCTTCTAAATATCTCCTTTTTTTGTATTTTAGGGAAGGGTCTACAGGGTGTTCAGAGTCTTACTACAAGATTGGACTCATAGTGATCTGCCTGTTTACAGCCTCTCAAGAGCTGAGATTACAGGTGTGCACCGCCATGCCCAGTTTCAACTGCTGTCTCAGTGTGCCCCGTGGACAGGGCCGGCCTGGCAGGCCTGGGGATCAAACGCCTGGCCCCTGTGCCTGCTTGCAGGTGCTTTCATCCGCTGAGCTATTTGGCGGGCCCTTAATATCTCCTACGAGTATCTCTCTCTGGCTTTCTCTTCATTGCCATGAAGGCAGGTAAATAACGTCCCTGACTCACCCAGTGCGAAGTGTTGAGGTGTCGCCCGTAGGAGACCACACAACAAGAACTGCAGGGCTGGGGAGATAGCACAGGGGCTTAAGTGCCTTCCTGGCAAGCACAGAGTTCTGAGGTCAATCCCCAGAACCTCCCCGCTAACAACTAGAAGAGTTGCAGACTGTAGGGGTGGGCTTGTCGGAGTTACACCCTGAGAAGCAATGTCTGCAACACAGATCCTGTCTCCAGGTGCAAGTTTTCACTCATTGTGTAGATCGCACTACCTCTTTACTTTTAAAAATTATGTTAAAATATTATTTGTGTTGATAACTTAATTTTTTAATATTTCTTAATTTTTTTTGTACTGGGAATCACATGCAGGACCTTGCACTTGCTAGACAAGCCTTGTGCCACTGAGCTGTAATCCCAGCCCCACTTCAGGTTTGGGACTTAGTTTACTTCCTCTTTTGCAGCGGGTTCATTCTGGCCCTGTGAATATTCTGGATGTGTTTATGCTCGCAGGATACCTATAGTCAAATAACCCTCCAGGGAGGTGGAATTAATATTTGGCACTTCATCCTCTGAAGCATATAACTGACAACCCCATAGCACACTGGCCCCAGTGTTACCAAATGACACACAAACTTTCTTTTGTGTTTCTTTTCTTTTGTGTCTATAGGGTTGTAACATGGGTGTTCCAGGCTAAAATTAACAGTGCTGATGTCAGAGAAAAATCCTGAAATCTTTCAGGAAAAAGCAGTGTCCCAGAAAGCTGTGCAGCCCAACACGGGTGAGCAGAGTGAGGGTGCCAAGTGTGAAGGGCACAGACCCCGTCCCAGGGCAGGACACAGACTCCCGAGGGTCTGCGAGCCTGCTGGGGCCAGCAGCTTTCCATGCTGGACCCCTTCACCCATTATTTCCTGAGGGCAAAAACCTCCCCCGAGGGGTTTCTACATTATAACATTTGAAAGTTGTCACTTTGGGAGACTATTTTGTCTTTAAAGAAGAAAAGGTCAAGCCTGAAAAGTTTTAGAGAGCTTTGATAGAAATCAATACAGTGAAGGGCAAATTTTCTACAAAATATTTTTGAATGTTTTATTTATTGGCTGTTCAGCTGTACAAATCGGGCACTGGGGACAGAACAGGCCTGGAAGCCCAGGCTGTGACTTCGGCGGGGTGTCCGGCCCACACGCTCTGCCCCCTCTGAAATTGTCTCAGAAAGTCTTGCCACAAATGTGCAGTTAGAGTAAGGGGACAAAAACAAAGAGTGGCTTGGTTGATATATCTTGACCCTGAAGCTACCAACATTAGCTCTTCTATGTGTGCCATTCAGCTTGGCACGTCTCTGAGGCTTGATTCGACACCCTTTTGAAAACAAGGTTTCCTAATGCCACTAAAGAGAGCAGTGGAGGGTATCGGATGGGAGCTGCTTTTGCTGAACATAGACCCGGTTTGGGGAAAACTTCTCCCATTTTTCTTTTTATGTAATTAGTATAGGGTTACAGGGTTTCACTACACAGATGGGACTCATAGTAATCCTCCTATTTTCAGCCTCCCAAGCACTGGGATTATAGGTGCACACCACCACACCCAGTCTCAATCACTGTCTCAGTGCACCCGGGGGTGGAGCCAGCATGGCACGCCTGGTGATCGAACCCCTAGCCCCTGAGTCTGCCTAAGCAGGCGCTTTAATCTGCTGAGCTATCTGGCCAGCCTTTTCTAGTATTTTTTTAATGTTTTATTTATTTATTTATTTATTTATTTATCTATCTATCTATTTATTTATTTGGTACAGGGTCCCACTATGCAGCCTGGACTCATAATGATCCTCTTGCCTGAACTTCCCCAGTGCTGGGATTACAAGCTTGCACTGGGGAGGCTGAGACAGGAGGATGACTATAAGTCTGAACTGCATGGCAAGACCTTATAATTAACTAATTAATTATTTTTTTAAAAAATTAACAAAAATAGGCACTTGGCTGATGTTGAAATTCTCTCTGGATCCCTCGTGGACACTCAGATCTTCTAGCTTTAGGATGGAGGCCGCGCTGCTCATGCTGGACAGGGCCACTGGCGGCTTCATTCCTGTCAGCCTGGCCACTGGCTGAGCACTTTGTTCCTAGTTAGTGTTGCAACAACCGTGCAAAGACTGACTGGATTGCACTTTATCAGCTTGATATGGAGTTTCTACAGTGTGAATTCAGTCATTTTCAAAAACTGGGTTTATTCTCTTTTGGATAATACAATACTGACAAAGAAGGAGTTTAGGTGGCAACGCTGGCTGCTCACAATTTCAGACAGCATTTTGGTGCTCAGGCTGGGCAGAAAGGGCAAGTGACAGCTGGTTAGCCTGGATCCTAACCCAATGTGCTTTTCAAGATATCCTTGGGGTGGCCCCAAGCTCTCCTTAGAAATGGGAATCCACAGGCAATGCTGCGGTAGGTGCACCTCTGAGGGGAATGTGGCTGTGAGCTTTAGCCAGAAGCCAGGGGCAGCCCCCGCCACACCCAGAGTCCTAAGAGCCCCCCATCATCCTGTACAATTCCCCGCCCTTCTCCTCCACTCTCCCGCTGTGCTTTCGACTGTCCATCCTGAGATCAGAGGTTACCATCTATCTACTCACAAGTCATCATCTATCCAGGGCTGTCTTTCTGTCCCTCAGTTGTGACACACTGGTAGAGCACCCAACCTCAGGAAGTGGCTGTGCAAGCCAGAGACAGAGGGACAGAGCGGGTGCAGCGCCTACACTCAGTGGAGCTTGGGGCACGGTGGCTTGGCCCTCATGGCCTCCCAGCCACCTCTAGCAGCCTGTGGCTACCCTTCAGGAAGAGCAGAGGGGCCTGGGGGCCCATATCTACACCAGTGGAGTCACTGCAGCCCACACTGCAAGCTTGTTTTATCTGCTTCTCTCCAAAACCCACACTCCTTTTACTATGGTCTCCATTGTGTGGAAATCGATTCCAGCAATCGAGTGTAGGCAGAGCGGTGAGAGGGATCTTTTCATGCTTGGATTCAAGGTAGCATCTACACAGGATATTTCTCTTTGAGCAGAGCCATGCGACAGTGGGAATTTTCACCTGAGTAACTGTGTGCCCAGCTTCCTCGCACCCCTTTGAGCCTTATCCAACTCTGGGAGAGTCTCTGCTGTGGGTAAGGTGCAGAGCAGAGCGCAGCCAGGTGCAGAGCTCCTAGATTTCCCACGGCGAAACAGGAGCCAACCTCTAGGGGTGGCTGCAGGAGGTCACGCTGGCACCCGGAGCGCCCCACTCATCTTTCCATTCGTCTTTCCTGGAGATGACACAGATGGCCTCGGGGCTGCATCTCTCTCCAGTTAACTTGCCAAGGCAATCACTGAAATGCTGTTCTAGTCCAAAAGATAGAAGTCAGAAACTAAGGTAATTCCTAAGCCTAGGAAGCCTCTTGTGGAGCACAAATCCCGCCTTCCTGGTCAGGACCCTCTGGTTGCCTACGGTCCCTTCGCCCCACCTCCCACCTCCCACACCTCAGGCTGAGCACTCAAGGACAAGCTCTCAGAGCCACTCACAGGGCCAGAGGCAGGGACATGATGGTGGCATGCCCTGAGACACAGGAAGCCAGGCCTGGATCACCGAAGCCCACACTGCCTTGGAACAATGGAATTAAAGAAAACATTTAGAGCTTGGCCTTGGTAGATGGAGTAGACCATTCCAACAGCCCTAACTCTGGAATTGCCGTCAATTAGCATGCAGGGGATGGAGGATTTCACCCTGCTTCACTGGTGATTGTCATGCGGAAATGAAAGACTCACTCCACAAATGGCAACTGGCAAACAAACACTCAGAGAGATTCCTGAGGACCTGCTTTCTTTGGAAAGGATCTACTAGATCTGAGTGAGTAGCAGCTCCCCACACTGGAGTAGAAAGCCTGGGGTCTGCAGCACCCCACCCAGGCAGAGCAGGGAGCCGTCTCTAAGAAGATGCAAGCCAGGCCTCTGCACTAGGACTACCCTGAGAGGCAGAGCAAGCCCCATAGGAGTTCTAGCCGACGATCTACAATTAACACGAGGCAGCAGGTTCCAAAAATTAAATTTCATGCATAATTGTGGTGTTCATTACTGTTGATAATTACCATTAGCAAACATTAGCTGGAACATGCCGGTAATTTGGAGACCAAAAGGGTTAATAAAATTACTCCTTGGAATGCAGTAGCAGACACTGCAGGTAAAAATGACATGATGTTATAATAAGTTGGAATGTGTGTTCTTGTCCCAAAAGGTTTTTACACGCACTTATTTTTAAGCATTTGATAGTTACAGAGAAAATGTCAGGAAGACATTTTCGAAATTGCTAAAGGGCAGAGTCCTCAAAAGGACAGCTCAGTTGTGTTGTTGCCGTTTCCTTTTGCAGAGAGTTGCGATTCCTAGGTCCAAAAATCGAGGGCCCTGCAACTGAGCAGCCCTGCTTCGGGCTGCTGTGAGGCATTCCACCTGCCCTCTTCCCTCACTTATTTAGTTTCTTTTTGAATTTAATTTTATTAGTGCGTATTTGCAGTACATAATGCTTACCCTCCTTGTATGGAGTCTGCAGACATAACATGTTTCCGTTCGGCTCCCTCTCCCTCCCTCCATGCCCTTTCATCTGAGGGAGCTCTGTCTGCCTACTTCCTGTCATCTACCTCCAAGATCACATCATACAAAGGCCGGCTTTCCTCAGGGTATCTGTGTCTCTCTTCCAGGGCTCACACAGGTTAGGGAACAGACGCCCCACCAGCTTACTCAGCCGGCTTTCAGCCCACAGCTGTGTTTTCTTTCCTAGACTGTTACGTATAATGCAGCGTGGAAATCTCGCAACTCTATCTTTGTATACGTTCTACTTCCTGGTGTGGATTCGGGGCTGAGGAATGCCTAGGTCCCAAGGCAGGTTCGCAAGGACTTTTGAAAGTTGCCATCCAGTTTGGCACTGGAGTGCTCCTGTTAGGGGTGACAGCAGTGTACCTCCTCACCACCTGCACACGCTTCTAGTCAGACCACAGCAAGCATGACCATCTCTACGTGCTCAGCCTGTCTCTGGTCGCCTGTGAGTTCACTCCACTGGTTCAAATGATCATTGCCAATTGAAGTGTCTTTGTCTGAAATTGTGCCCATTTCTTGTCATTCTTCATATTTTTCTTGTTGATGGGTCCAGTCATTTTATTTGGGGGTTGTAGACACGACTGCTGTTTGTAGGCTCTCACTGTAATAGCATGGTTTATACCAGAAAGCGGTCCTCTCCTCTCCCTTGCGGGGCCACAGTGTCCTCGGGTTGGAAAGAACCCTGGGATGGCTGAAGGGGAGGTGCTGTGAGGAGCCCACTTGGGGGCTCCACACTGACTGTTCCACCCGCTGTGTACCTCGCAGGTTCTGGGAGGCCTAAGCCTCGGGGAAAGCCTCGTTGTCACCATATTTTCTGTGTCTCAAAGAATGTTGAAATGAATTTGGAAGGAATCATTTGGGGTTGAGGATAAGACATGCATGCTTCAAACACACTTGTAACGTATTCCTGAACAACAGCTCCCCCGAGCCTGTGGCCCAGATCTCAGGGAGACAATTCTGGGCTTGACCTCGCCGCTGTAGTCATTTCGGAGGAGCAAGGAATGCTCGCTGGCCATGGAAGAGCCCTGAGACTCATCCTTACAAATGATAAAGTGGACTCAGCATTGCTGAAATATTCTGTTTGATCACTGCAATGTGAGTCTTGGCCGTCTGGATAGGCAAACAATCTGGAAAATCGGCGACGAGTTGACTGTCTTAAGTTCTCGCGAAGCTGAGCAGCACTTTAATGGATGAAACTCTGGGCCAGAGGGAGACTGGGTCAAGAGTGACTGAGGGCGTCTTCCTGTTGCCCCCACAGGGATGGAGCTGTGGGCGCACAGAAAAGGGGTGGCAGCCACATCCTGGGAGCTGCTGCCACAAGTTTCCACCTGATGCCATTTTAGCACACACTATATACCGAGGCCAGGTTCAACAGAGGCAGATTCCAGGTGTCAGGAAGGAAGGGTCCTTCATGAGTGCAAACAGCATGGACTTCCCCCACTGTGTGCTCGACTAATTGATGTTTTTTCTTAAAAGCAAGCAGTGTTTATTCAGGGCCCTTCTTAGGCTTGCCTGCAGGAGCAGCAGCCCAGTAGCAAGGCGATTCCTGTCATCTTCTCGCACCCTCTTGTTCTCCACAGCTTTCTCCCAAGAGTGGGATCCGTGGCCCTGGGACCACACTGGAGTTTCCTGGGGACAGTCACCCACTGTGTTAGTTGATACATTATGTCAACTTGGCTGAATCTTCTCCAGCAGATCTCAGCGTGGGGGCCTCGCCCTGCAGGTGAGGGCCCAGGAACTGAGAAAGGCAGGAAGCCGCCCTGCCTGGTTTCCTGTCCCCCTGCCCCATTTACGAGGAGAAGGCTCAGTCTTCAGAGGAGCTTGATCTTTGCGGCTGCGCCACTGTGGAGGAGCTCGGATCTTCACTGTGGAGCGCTGGTCTTCGCAGTCGGCGCAGAAGGAAGAGAGAGGCTTGATGGACGCCGCTGCAGCTGCTGCTCCTCCTCTGCTCTCATTGTTTTCTGCTGCACGAACTGCTGTTGTTTGTCTTGGAGCCAGCAGAATATGGATTGAACCCTCCAGTAACTGTGAGCTAAAGAAACCTTTCTTTCTTTCATTTTGAGTGTTGGGTATTTGTCCCAGCAACGAGTAAAAGTAACTAAGATACCCACTCAGCCCAAATGGGGGTAACCCTGACTACTACATGTGTGCCCCAGAGCCCCTCTGCTCTCCTCCAACACTATTGCTTTCTCCTCTGGGCAGGAGTGATGTAGGTTGCTCTGAGCCTCTCTTGATGTGTGCTGATAACCTCAGCGGGCAATGACAGCTCCTGCTCCTGAAAGCTCAGCTGGTTGCTGGATGGCACCAAAGGATCCCCTCTCTGGGCCTAGGGAAGCCTTACCTCCCCTGTGGGTTCTAAGGTGCTCCTGTCTATGAGGGAGGCCAACAGGCAGATGAGGTTAACCAGTGTCGGGTGACTGACTGGACCTAAACTCAAGAAGGGCTGGAGCCGAGGACCAAGGCCTGGACCCCCTGGACCCTTATGAATCTATCCTGCACAGTGCCTGGGTGGAGGGCAAGCAGATCTAGCTCTATTCTCAATCTGGCTCCCCAGGAAGGAAGACAGAGGTAGAGGCAGGATACTCTCAGTCACCACCCAGCTTAATGGCCAAGTGTACATAAGCACAAGGTAGCTATCATCCAAGGCTGAGGGCACCTCTAGGGGCAGCACTTCTCAGTTATTCCCAAGCGAAGGAAAACAATTTTCTATCTGACATCACTGCATCAACTCTCAAAATGTGCCACAGGATTTGCATCTTGGTTCATTTGGATTGGACAATTGGCCAAAGAACAGGAGAGAAACACTTATCCTCATTTTGTAACTCAATGAGGAAGTAACTCATTCTAGAAGCAAAGTGCCTTAGGGTGATTTTGCTGTTGTAAACATACGGAGCACCATGGAGGTAAGTGCTGCCTACCAGCGATGCAACAAGAGCTGCATAATAGATCAAGAGTAGCTTAAGAGTGCACTATATGCAACCGAGAATACCTAGGGTAACGTCATTTCACGTGCAACCCACACAGAGCCCTGCTGTGGGATTTCACATGCATCCCCAGCACACATGTGAAGTCCACTCACAGTATGCTCTGGTTAGAATGGCCAGACTTGAATAGTGCATTCCTGAGTTTTCCCCTCAAAAACACCCAACACCCAAGAGAAACACTTAATGAAAGGGGTTTATTAGGTTAACAGTGTCTGTGTGTTCAGTCCATGGTCACCTGGCTTCAAATCAGAAACAGTTGGTGGGAAGGCCTGGTGGAGGAAAACTGGTCACATCATGGCATCCAGGAAGCAGAGAGGAAAGGGAGAACCTAGGGTCAAGATGACACGTTTCTATGTCATGCCCCAGTGACCACCACAACCAAGGACCCAGCTCCCCACAGCACCATCAGCTAGGAGCTCCTTAGCTCCAAGAATCTGCTAAGGAGTTAGCAGTCTCCATAATCCAATCACTGAGAGAAAATCCCAACTCTAAACCTGAGACTTTGGGGGGACATTTAAGATCTGAGCCACCACAAAGCCCTGCAGGACCATGTTCCTGAGGTGCTTTCGTTAACCAGCATGGGACCTGGCAGGTATGTGCTGTAAAACCACACAGTAGTTCCTCAGTCCACCCTGGCTGTGTGACCCACCTCTGCCTCAGCTTCACGTTATCCACACCGTGTAAGTGGGAGGGAGTTACACCAGCGTCTGTTCATGGAAGTGAGCAGTGGGTGGAGGTGGCTGCAGGTGAAGTTAGCTGCCTCTGCCCTCTGGTGTGGACCAGCACTATTAGTGTGGGGCTCTGGACCAGTAACAATCGGCAGCACAGAAGAAAGACTGGTATTCATGTTTTCCAAAGCTCCGTAACAGCTTGAAGGAAGGTGCCCACCAGGTCTGCGCCATCTCCCCAGTGTGGGGGGATTTGAAGGTGCGGCCTTGGGGTGCTTGCTGGTCAGGAGAATGGAGTCATCAGGAAGGGATTAGAGTCACTTGAGAAGAGCCACTGGGTGCTGTCTCATCTCAGCCTTGCTATGACTCTGGGAGGCCAAGGCAAGAGGATGGCCAGTTCCAGCCTGGTATGAATAACTGAGTGACTTGCAAGACCGAACTCAAAATTAATAGGAAGTGGGTGGAGATGTAGCTCAGCACGAAGGCCCTAGATTCATTCTCCAGTGCTGGGAAGATATGGATAGTCTGTGCTGATGGACACATGACGCAACTCTAAAACAACCTTACGTACATTTAGATTTAGAACACCTCATCTAAACCCTAAGTGTTCATTTACTTTTATTTAAAAATCTCTTCAAAAATGAATATACTCTGCATGTGTACATTTTAATATATATTTCTCTCAAAACAGCAAATAACTTATTTTTACCCCTTCATGAATTAGTGTCTTATAGAAACTCAAGTGCCAAGCTTTCTGCTGGTGTCTAAGTGGCCCACACACCTTGTCAGCTCCACTGTCATTTTGCATTGTGACCATGAATATGAGACTCATATCGACCCCACTCACGGACTCCCATTTTTTTCTTTTTCTTTCTTTTTTTTCTTTCTTTCCTTCCTTCTTTCTTTCTTTCATTTTTTTTTTTTTTTCATTCATGTATTTGGCACAGGGTCTCACTATGCAGCTCGGACTCATAGTGATCCTCCTGTACTCAGCCTCCCCAGCACTGGGATTACAGGCGTGTGCCACCATGCCCGGACTTGGTGGCCTGCTCAGTGCACCTGCTCAGTGTGGGGCTTACATGACCTGGGGTGCCCGGGATTGAACCCCAGTACCTGCACTTGCCTAAGCAGGCGCTTATTCCGCTGAGCTCTCACCAGCTCTGTTTTATTTCTTATAAGCCCTTCCCCTACACATGGGACAGGAATGGTGAACACATTGAGCCCACCACACCCCACATAAGGATCTGGTGGCCCCTTTGGCAGATTTTCATGCACATCAGAGGGACGTTTCTTCCCCACGTGAACTTTTGGCCTTCCTTTCTGTGGGTTGCAGAGGTCTGACCCCGCAGCTGTGTTTCTTTTGTGTTATTGTTTATGCTGCGCAGAGGTGTTAACGTGCTTGTAGTTCACTGTGAGGGGCCCTGCCAGTTACTATATATGTATTTGATAAATAGTACCCTGCTTTAATATTTTTCTCATGTGTTAATACTTAACACATTGTAAATGAAAATTAGATCAATGCTCCATTTCTTCTTCTAAATACAAGTTTATCTCTTTTGATATTTTTCCCACTTCTTTTATAGCTTTCTTTCTTCCCCTCCCAAATTAAATATTACAGAGAGAGAAAAGAATCCAAGCCTTTTGCTCCCCTTTGTGTTTGGGGATCCATCCTGGTTCAGCTTCTCAGAGCACCCAGGGACCACGTCCAAGCCAGAGCAGAGAGGTCCCTTCCGGGCTTTTGAGGTCAGCACCTTGAATCGGGCATTTGCAACTCATTTCCATCATTTTCCCGTCAGAGGTGCAGGCCATGGCATGCAAGTAGTTTCTTTTGCTATTCCTTTGGAATTTTGATAAGCTGAAAAATGATACGTTTCCACAACTTAACGTAAAAATTTAATAAAAGAAAGGGAAATGAATATTGTTTTTCCTTTGAATATGTCAATAAGAATCATGCTTCATGGCGTTTTAAATGTTAGGGGATATTTTGACAAAAAATTTTAATGTATCTGACACAGGTATCATTTTTATTCTGTAATGCAATCTAAATTCCAAGTACCCAGTGTGCTGTGAATGGACTCATACGTGATCTCGAAGGAAATGCTCCTCAGGTCAGACTTGGACCCAAGCCCTTCCTTAAACTTCTCTGTCCCTGTGCTGCACCCCATTCCATCACTCGACTCATGATGTGATGGCTAGATCTGGAGGTGATTGTGGTCACTCCATGCTCCCCAATGGGCCAGATCTTCCCTCAGTATGGAAGGTTCCCGGACAGTTCCTGAGGGTGTGGATGCTTATGGTATCCATAGACTTCCCCAGTGTAGGTCCTGGGAAGATCCTACCCAGTCCGGGACCAGCTTAAGTGCACTACAGCAAATGCAATAACCATCGATCAGGTGGGTCTTGAGTACCTTGAAGTTCTAGAAAAGATCTCAGCAAATCCAGTCCTTTCTCCTCCTTTTGCAATAAAAGGGAGGCGGAGAAGGGCTGGCAGCGTCTGAGCTCACCTGCAGCTTATTCACTCTCATTCCCTCTCTTCCTCCATCCTTCTCTCCCTCCTTTCCTTCCTTCTTTCCCCAGTAGCACATTGAGTTTATGTCTTCTGCACAAGTCTACATTCCCAGCTCTATCTCTTATTTTGAGAGGGTGTTTTTCTAAGTATCTAAGTCCACCAGGCTAGGCTTGAACCTACATCCTCTTGCTTCTGATTCCCAGAGCACTAGGATTATAGGTGCTTGTGTGTGGCACTCGCTTAAAAGTAGCCTGAACACAGGTCACCACCATAGATGTTCTTCCTCTGGGGTGGCAGAGGAACAGCCCAGACTCGGAAACTGTCAGTTACTATTTTCCATACAGACACATTTCCTGTGTCTTCATCCCATTTCTAATGGGAACTTGGGAAGTTTCAAGAAGACTATTCAGTCAATTATTTAATAATTCTTTATTTCTTAAGTTTCCAGCTACACAAGCGGGTTGCCATCAGCGAGTCTGCGCCCGTGCTCAGCACTTCTTGTAGAAGCCCAGGGCTGCAAGTGTGTGGCTGGTACTGAGGCTGTCACTCCTTGGAAGCCACCCCCCTGCAAAGCTTCTCAGCACAGCTCTGCTGTTGTTGGCTGCTAAGTCGAGGCCCTGCACAGGTCACCCTGTTTCTCCCCTGCTGAAAACTGCCGGCTTGCCTTCAAAAGCACAAAACACCCAGGGATTGCAGAGGCCATAGAGTAAAAAGGGAGGCGTTCTAAACCACTCACCACAAGTCGTTTTCTGATTTATAAATTGATTTGCTATTCATCTTCCCTAAAGTGGCCCTTTCACTTGACTGCTGTTGGCCGTAACAGGGCTGCCCACAGTCTTGGACTTCCAAGCCTCTTTCTCTCACTGTAGACCCGAATGTCCTTAGCTTCACTCTGCCATTTCCATGTCTCCTGGCAGTGCATGGCACATTAGAAGCACCTGCCCACTGGGGCTGGAGGCTGGGATTTGTGAATGAGCGTGATGTGGATATAAGGGCAAGTCCAACATAGGACATCGAGATAGGGGTACTTAACAGATGTGCCGTAACAAATGAATGTCCAGTGTCTAGTTGCCCTCGTAGCCATTGTGCTGCCTTGTCCCAGGTGTGACTAGGAGTTTAGGTGCCAATAAGGAGAGTCCCAACCCCCACGGACCTGCCACAGCCAGCCTTGTCGCTTGCTGTTGGCAGGGATAGAGGAGCTACAGTGGGAGCCAGTGTGGATGTCATCAGGCTCCTGAAAGGGAGTCTGAGTTCTTGTCATTCTTGCTCTCTCCGCAGTTCCCAGCCTACTGGCTTGTCTCTGAGCATGCAGAGCCTTTAGCTGATCCTTGATGGCTGGTGAGGAATTTCCTGGGTTGTTACCCAAGACACGGTTCTTTTGACATGTGGTTTGTGTCCCTTGGGTCACCACAGTGTCATCTCTCATCACTGAAATGCAGTGCAGGAGGAAGAACAGATAGGGTCAGAGTTATTTAACCAAAAAAGAAACAATTGGAAGTGACTTAGTCCCTCTACTTAAGACACATGAAAACTCCCAAGCAAGACAGTGGCCAGCCAGCAGTCTTATGTCTTAAGAAAGGCAGAACTAAAGGAAATAGCCTTAAATGACAGCATGAAGAATTTAGGTTAGACATGGGGAATGACTCTGATACTGAGTTACGACTCACTGGGATACGTTCCCAGGGAAGAACCTATTCTTTGAAGATTCTAATATAAACATATTCTGTGACACAGTGCATATGTGGAGCTGTTTGATATCACATAACATTGTCCCTTTTCTTCACAAGTCAATTTTCCGCTGACAGGTGGAGTGGTGTGGATCATTTGGCCTCTTACAGCAAGAACAAGGGCCAGCGAGCACGCCTCATCCTTGGTGACCCCTCCCACTGTGTGCCCCTGCGTCTTTCCCCTAGGCAGCAGCCACTCCTGTCCAAGGAGCTGTGTGTCCTTGCCCATCTCCCTCTGGCCTCTTAGGGGGAATTTGCCAGAACAATTTTAGGAACAATGATAAGGGCTCAAAATTATGAGTGGGAAAAGATGGCGGCCTGGAGCCAAGACGGCGGCCTGAGCCAAGATGGCGCAAATGGCAGCCTTGAAGGGAATCTGTCACAGGAATTGGATCACAGTCATTCCCCTGGGAATGTAATGTGATTCTGCACATTCCCCATCTAGAATTTCACTGCCTGTGTGACAGAGAAGCGGCTGAGGGGGCACAGAGTGAAGCCACCCTTTGGCCTTGTGGAAGGATTCAAACTGGCTCCAACTAGAACCGTCACATCCATCCCCAACGTCCCTGATTCTTTCATCTTAACTAACATAAGACTTCCATATTTGTTTATTTTCTTTACGATGGAGTTAATTTTTTTTTATAGCTACACACAACTGGGAAACATGGCAAACAATATAATTTTACTCATTTTCAGAACAGTTGTGTGTTTACTTCAGACTTTCAGAGTTTAACTGATTTTCACGTGGTGACAGCCTTTCCTAAGACGCCTGGGGCAATTTCCCCTCTCGTCCTCCTCCCCAGATAGGGCTTCTTCTCACTGACAGGAGAATGACTGATGGGCTGTGCCCTGCCTGGCTGCCCCCATCAGCCTGTCCTTCTGTGGCCAGCCTGCAGCAGCAAGCGGATACTGTCAGCAGCCCCGCCAGCCCCACAGAGGTGGTGACAGAGCCGGGCTGCAGCGGGTATTGCCTTACATGTGACTGTGCAGGGTGCCCGAGACCTGCATCACTGGGACTGCATAGACACCACTTCTGGATGTAATTTCCAGTCAACCAAAAATAGTCCCACATGCACTCGGGGTGTTTTGTTTGTTTGTCTACTGCTGTTTGCTTCAGTTTATGCGTCTTTGCAGAGGAGTTAAAATAATGCCTTAGATATGTTAAAAAAAAAAGTATAGACTAATGGCCATGAAAGATGGAAATAAAATGAGCCTTATGTGTAACAGTTTATGAAAGCAGACACAGGATTAGACTGAGAATTTCACTGTAAGCCCAGTCCAAGTATAGCCTACTTTTATCTAAAATCTTGGAATGTAAAAGGTAGACTGCTTTGGCACCCACAACATTCACACATCTTGCAGCGAGGCCGGAAGGAAAAAGATAACATGATGTAAATGCGCTTGCTTTATTCTCCTGACATTTAGTTCAAAAACATTTCTTTTTTAGGGCAATTTTCCAACTATTTTAGGCTATTAGTGTTGCAAACATGTGAACAATAGATCTTATCTTATTATCTAAAGTACTTTCAGCTTAGTGTAGCAATCTAAACTTTGCAAGAACTAGAAAAGCATAAAGTCATAATTAAAGGCATTATGGGATTTTTTTTCTTTATTCCTTAAAAAGTTCCCATGTGCATGATCATGGAATTTGGCTCATTTTATGGTTACTTTTGGGGGGCAAAAGCCTAAGTTCTTAGGTTAACATTATATCTGGCTGCTCTGTGTTTGCAAAATGAAATCTCCAGGAGATACAAATCAGACTTTATATCTTTATGGTTTTAAATAGTGTGGCAACATTTGAAATATTCTGAACCAGAACTGGCAGGCTGTGGCATCCTGTGGGGACATCACATACTCCAAGCCTCCCGAGTCAGACCCAAGGTCTGCAGGGAGCAGGAAGCTGCACTGGGGACTGGGAGCTTGGCCGTGGAGCCTGAGGATTCTGTGTCCAGAATGAACATTTTGCAGCTGTGAAGTTTGGGGAGAGCTACTCAATTTCCCTGAGACAGAATTTCTTCTGTATCGTACAGATCAATATCTGCCCTGCAAGCCTGTAAGGATTTTAGGTAATGTATGAACAGATTCTAAACACACAGGGTTGCATTTTGCCCCCCTTAGGCTTGAGATCTCCTGGGCTCATGCACACAGCTTGGCCTAACTAAACCAAAGCTGAGATTGCAGGTGAGCTTTGGGTCCTGTGGGCATCCACAGGGTCTTGTTCCACCTCCCACCAACCTGCTTCTGTGAACTGTCAGGGTCAGGGATGGCGACACTTGGTCCACTCATTCAAGGTCTCCAAACACCAGAACCTCTAAGAAAGCTACAGTCAGTGCTACCTTCCTGGTACCTGCAGAGGCCACTTACCAATCTGTCTGGCATGTACCCAGGTAACCATGGTGACCACAGAGCCAGCCCAATTCTTACCCTCACACCAAAGATACTTTTCTCAAGGGAAAGAAAAGAAGAGAGGCACGTTTGGATTCCACTGAAGGACCGAGAAGAAAACTGGGTGAAGTTTTAAGGTGAAAACATCCGAGTAGAGTTAGTCATTAAATAATATTTGGTTATTGCTTAATATAAAATAGCCTTGGTCCTGATAGGGAGACACTAAGTCTCTCTTATTAGCACACTGTTGTCCACAGTTCTTGATGTCTACATTCATCCTAGTGAGTAGATAGGATGCTTGGTATCTCTTAATTCCTTCAGGTCCTTTCCTCTTCCCATTCTCCTTCCTCTACACCCAGAACTTCACCTTGTTTTCTTTCTTTTTAGTTCATGTTTGTGACACATCCTGGTTGTGCTCACCCTGGATAATTGACCCACGCTCCTGACAAAACACACAGTCTTTTTTGCCCCCTTCCCTTCCTCCCTCAAAATTTTGATCCCCTTCTTATTTGCAAAATATTCATCTCTCTGTTTTACCAATCCTTTAGTTTGTTCCTTATTGTAGTTTGGATTCCTCCTATAAGAGAAACCTTGCAGTATTTCTGTTGCCAAGGTTGGGGTAAGAAAGGAACCCTTTCCCATTGCTGGCAGGAATATAAACTGGTATAAGTAGCGTGGCGATTTCTTAAAATACTAAAGCTAGAAATTCCATTCAACGCAGCTATTCTCCTTCTAGGTATCCTCCCAAAAGAGTTAAACCCATCTTGTTGCTATTGATCCACATACACCCATGTATATAGCTGCACAATTCATAGCAGCTAAATCTTGGAATGGCCTATTTTTCCATCCACCGACTAAGGGATGAAGCAAATGTGATTTATAGGCATCTTGCAATATCACTGCGCTGCAAAGGTAATATATTTGAGATATTTGTAGGAAAATGGATGCACCTTAAAAATATAACATTATGTAAAATAGATTTTTTAATTGAGTTATTTTTCTAACCATCCTTAATCTAAGCTGTGGCTGCCTTCAACCACTCCATTCCTGAGGTCCATTTTAGGGATGAGTAGCCCTGGAAGACGCATTCTTGTAGAAGAAAACACTATCAAGCAATGCCAGCTTGGCACAGGGCTTGGGTCGTTTCCTTGAACATCCACTTAGGAGGTCAATGTTGCCTACATTCCCTGAATGCTGCACATCTTACCCTAACAATAGGTTAGAAATTTCTACTAGAGCATCGCTAGAGGCCAGGGGTACATGGAGATTCTTGTTGAATTGCACCCACTGTGCTTCAGTTTGTCTATCCAGGATCTTCCAGAGATGACCAATGATTGAAACATTTGATGACTTAGCCTTCAGCCTTCTCCGGTGGTTCCCTACTGTAAACCCTACTTGAATGGGAGAAGGTTGTCCTCAAATAAAATGAACTCATCCCTTTCCACCAGTCCCTTGGAGCATGCTGACGTCCTGTGGCTATGAGCCCTTGCAGGAAAGTACCAGGAGCGCTGACATCTGCACAACTGGCTGCGCAGAAAGCCTTACAATAAGGTTAATCTTTCCTAGGACAAACAGTCTGTTTTTGTGCTTTTGATTACAATTTAAGAAAAAAAGATTCAGGGAGGTGAAGACTTGTTAAAAGCAGGTGAAGAAAGATCAACATTCACTCCACACAAAACTAATCCCTGTCGTCTCTCTCTCTCACTTCTCATATTCCCTATTCACGTGGAGGAGCCACAGTCCTAGGAAGCAGACCCAGAGAAGAGGCTCGCCGTGCACTCCACACCCAGCCCTGCAGGGTGTGCAATCTGAGCTGGTGCTGCCAACTCCACAGCTAGGCTCCAGAGACCAGAGTCTCTTGTCCAGCACTTGTGCAGATGCAGAATTTGGAGCGAGAGGAGGGACCCAAGCACCCTCAGCAAGGATTGGCACCATCTCTGAAAACCAGGAGCCCTAGCGGAGCCACACTGAACACAAGAACCGATGCTGGAAGAGCAGGTGTCTGGACACAGCACTGGGATTTTGTGTGTACATCCAAGGAGGCAGATGGGCCAGGAGACAGCTGCCCTGGGCCTTCCCAGAGTGTGTAGGAACTATCCAGCCTGAGGCCAAAACCTTGGTGGTGTGAATGGTAATTGCAAAGCACCCTAGGAAATGAATGCTTTCCAAAGAAGGGTGTAAAACACCTAATACACCTCTTTTCCTGCCTTCTAGCACCTAGGTTCGTTAAGGAGAGCAGGGGCATGTGTATATCTGCATCTCTCTGTGTGTGTTTTATGTATGAGCATGCCCATGTTCACAATTCTCTCCTGAACTTGCTGAGGTGGGTGTGCACTGCATATGTACAGAACAAATGAGAACACAGTGTGGGGATCAGAGAACCAATAAGATATAGTCTGGCCAAGAAGAGGACAGAGCGGATCACAATCACCATGCTGCTAAACTAAGCACTCGTCTTTCTGAAATGAAGGAAGCAAGAGAGGATAAAGAGATGAGGGAGCAGGAAGAAAAACTTGAATTACAAGGGCAAAAGCTACGTCGATGATGAGATCTCAGAAACTCAGATGAGCTCTGTCACAGTGCTGCGTCACTGGTGGAGCCCATTTGTGAAAGCATATGTCCTGAGTGACATCACAGCTGGTTGGCGCAAGTCAGCCCTTTCTGCGAGGGTGTCCCCAGGATGAAATCATTCTCTGAGTGCGTTACTGTCCGTCGGCATGACAGGTCGGTGTGGTGGCCAATGCCGCTTAGTAAGTGTGAATTCCATTGCACTAAACGCTAATGTGCAAGCTCTAAGATGAGACAATCGGACACTGCAATTTGATGCTGATCTGTAACACATTTTAGATCTTACCCTGCTTGTCAAGAGAAAGAAGAATAGTACAGGTGGAAGCAAAAGGATCAAATAAGAATTCTCTGCATGCAGTGTGTTAATTATTGAAACTGTCCTGGTGATTTGATTTGAAACTGTCTCATTGCTATTTGTTTATCAATAAAATTATGAAAAAAAAGAATTCTCCTTATTTTCATCAAGGTGATTACGGGACCATTGGGCTTTTCGAAGTTTACAGAACGTACTGAAAGTCTACATCTTTTGTTTGTAAATAAGAAAAGTGAAACACTAAGGAAAGAGATGAGGAGAGAGGGAGGGTGAAGACAACACTATAGAAAAGCTCCAACAGCCTTCATTGGCTGGAATGGAATCTGGGCTCGTCCCGGCCTCCAAGGACCCATGCCTTATCAAAGCTGGACAGAACTTATTTTTAAAGACTTTGAGGAGAGGAGATTCCATCGCTTTCTTCAGTAACCCAGTCCAGCCTCAGGAAGTCCTCCAGATCCTAAATTATTACCATATAATGCTGCTTAATCCCTCCCCCTTCAGGCCTTTTTTACATCAGGAGACAGAGAGCAGCTGGGTCCTTCCTCTGGTCACATGGGTCGCAGCACAAACACCACTGCAGAGCACGCAGCTGACCATGCAGCTCCTGGAGCCAGAGTCCTTGAAGACCACTATTATGGCTCATGCTCTGGGGCAAGAGACTCGGCCAGGCTTCGGGAAGGGCAGCATCCCAGTTGCAGCGGGGGGCTGGACTTTCAATTCTGCATGTTTTGTCGCCAAGCAAGTGGAAGCGTCTGGTTCAAGCTCACCCGTGGCCGTGTCCTGCTTTGCAAGGTCTGCTCACACTCACTTCCTGAGCACACATGGGCCCACTGCCCACAGGCCTCGTGCACAGCTAGCGTGTACGGTCTCGTGTGCTCCCCAGCTGTAAGCTCGGCATTCACATAACGGACTGTGAGAACCAAAACATAGAATTGTTGCCATATTGCAGGAAGTTGAAAATCGAAAATCCCCTGTCTGAGTTCTGGGCACACACAGAGCCCACTCACCAGGAAATATGGTGTGAAGTCCTGATTTGGGGAGTTTAGGGACAGGAAGGTGTATTTCTCCAGAACACTACACCTGCATGCTGTAAATCTGAATTTTGTTCTGTTTTGTTAAGAGTTTTATGTATTTATTTGGTACAGGGTGTTCTCATGTACCTCAGACTCATAGGGATCCTCCTGTCTCAGCCTCCCCAGCACTGGGATTACAGGCATGTGCCACCATGGTTTCAGTGGCTAGCACAGCACAGGGATGCCATGGCATGTGGTGCCAGGGATGGAACCCAGGTCGTTGCACTTGCTAAACAGGCACTTAGGCTACCAAACTGTCTTGCCAGCCTAACAAGCCTAAATTTTAGATGAAGACTTTTTTTTTTCTATTTTCTGTTAAACTAAAATATGTACTAGTGTCTGTTGTCTGTGACCCTGTGAAGGAACCTCCTGCTCCTCCTCCTCCTCCTTCTCCTGCTCCTCCTTCTCCTTTAATGACTAACATGAAGAAGGCTCTGAAGTTATGGAAGGTCTGCATGAGGGGGCTGTCCGGCACGGAGGCTTTGTAAGTGACAAAAGCCATCGACTGAAGCTCCAGCCTTGAGAGACAGTACTTATCAACTGTGGCCCGTGGTTCCTCCTGTATTCTCTCTTCTGTGTTTTTCCCTCCTTTCTGAGCTGAAGCAGCCAAGCCTCCTGCACACAGGAAACACAAGCACGTGCTCTTGCAGGAGCGCAGTGGGCAGCCGTGTTTACACAGATGTGAGTTCGTGAACAGCCACTCCTCACAGCCTGGCCACATGCCAGGGAGATCTGCACCTTGAGGTACAGTTAGGTGCTAGATTCAGGGCTGCCAACAGTGTCTGCCCTCTGTCTGTGTGTGTCCTGCTGGCCCCAGAGAGCTGGAGCTTGAGGAAGCATGCAGGTGCTCAAGTGCACAGGGTCCAGGGCCTCTGCTATCTGGGGGAACCCTTGAGAGTCCCCATAGTCAGCTTCATGGGGAACCTCAACAAGCCCTCACTCATCATGGTACGGCGGGCCAAGCCACGGGACCTCTGTCTCTGCACATGTCCTCCAGATGAGCACTACCATTATGATGTCCCTGGCTACCTTCCCGAGGTCTGCCACTGGGAGCACCTCTGTGATCTCTCTGATGTATGAGTGATCAGGTCCTGTATCTCTGATCATTTTTCCTCCAGGTAGGAGAAAACAACCAAGACTCTGTTTGGAGGGCCTATGTGGGTGTGCAAGGGACAATGTGTGCCCATTTTACCTTTCAGACAATGACCTGCCTGCAGTATTTTAGCAAGATTTTAGTTTGCAGGGTATGTGCCTATTGGTCATTCCCAAAAATGTTGTTGAGACGCAGCCCAAGCCCAGGCCTGGAGAGTGTGTGGGAGAGCTCCTGCACTCCCCTTTGCCTGCTAGATCCCTCCAGACCCAGCCCAGGCCCACTTGTGCATGAGTCCTTCTGTGCTGCTCTCTGGACCCCTCCAGACCCAGCCTGGGCCTGGCATACAGGCCTGGTGTGAAACTCTGCAGCTCAAGTCCCTGCAGAGAGAGTAGGGGCCAGAAACACCTAACTAATCCAGGAGCAGCACATCTTGCCAGAGGAGCAAAATAGCTTCACTTCCATGGGCTGTAGCAGGAAGACAGTGAGCACAGCAACCAGACCCAAGCCAGGCACAACTGGATGAAATCAAACTTCGTAGATCTGCAACTGGTAAGTGGAGACATTTTGCTATGCCCAGATCTATAAAAGCATCCTTCCTCTTTCTCTCTTGACTGACAGAGGGGTAAAAAGTAACCGGGGTGAACTAGTCTACAAGGAAAACACCAGGTACATCAAGGGGAGGTGATCAGACAGAACTTAGCAGAACTAACTTAAATACAAATTCCCAATTTAATATCTGCTTAGCTATATAGACATAATAATTGCTCTTACTGTCTCAAATACAAACCCACTAGTTATAAAAGTTTTTCAACTGCTAAATATTATATATTATTAGTATTCCTTATTTTTTTTTCTTTTCAAAATTTATTTAAAGTGTATTTTCTTTTAAGAAACTCTTGGTGATTTTTCTGATACAGGGATAACAAGTACAAAAGATAAAATGAGGAAAAAGGTAGAAATTACAATATGAAGAAAAAAACCCCAAATATGCCTAGTAGTTTGTGTGCTTTCTGTCATAAGGTCTGATTTTTATCTGCTTTAAATTATGATTTTTCAACTCTTGGGATTTTTTGTTTGTTTGTTTTTTTGTTTTTTGGGTTTTTTTTTTCAAAGTTTTATTGATGAACAGATAGAAATGAGACAGTTTCAAATCAAATTGGAAGTACAGTTTCAACAAATAATACACTGCATATATTCTTCCTACTGGTTAATTGCTGTACAAGATGCGGACTTGTGATCCTATTTACAAACACCTGTTCCTTATTATGCCTAAGATGTTGGAAATGCAGTGAAATAGTGAGGTTAAGCTTGATAGCCTAAATCGTTTGATAATAACAATAAGCTTGTCTTCTGGATGGTTAACAAACTAAGTTTGCAGACCAAAATTAGAGAAAAAGGAGGGCTACAAGGAAAGCCAACATTTTGGCCCTAACCTTCTAAGGTCAATTAAGACTCAGGACATATGAGAACTTGTACTGTAACGTCATGTACCTCGGTAGTGTCCCAAATTTTCTGACCAAGATTATGGGGCCAAAGAGGAAAATGATCGATGACGTAGAGTGTGCCTAAGGAGAGTCACATGGGGAGAAGACACTCTCTCAGGCTTTCACGGAGAGCACATTGGCCAAGCAATGGCTGTGACTCATCCACATGGCTGCACTGACAAAGGTTCTACTCTGAGGTACAGGATCTCAGGACAAATCCTGAGGGCATTTCACTGACCTTCTCAGACCAAAAAGCTACAACTCTTGTTGCATAGGTCCTGCTTTACCTTGGTCTTAACCATCCAGTAGAAAAGTATGAAGATGAAATATAGGAAATAAAGCCATGCTGTTATGCTGAGCTGTGGGGGACTCAGGTCAATAATTTCTGACATTCCCAGTTAAACAGAAGAACCAATGCTATTATAGGCTACTGGACTCTTTTAGAATATTTTGCTGAGTTTACACACCTATAATATTCAATAACAGAACTTAAAAAAATGGGGTACACCGATGAATGTCCATTTTGTATCTGTGTATTCAAGGTTGTTAGGATAGATATATAGTTGCATTCTCTTAATTAATAGTGTTCCTTATTGTAATTCTGTTAATATAAAACTATAACTACCTTAATCATATAATCTCTCTTGGGTAGGAATTTACCCAAGTTTCTAAGGTTATAACTGCAACAAAGGTCTACAACAAAGATCAGAGGACAGTGCTATGCAAAATGACAGAGAAGGAGCAAAATGCAATCTCAGGCCCCGAGTCCACCCAGAACAAGTGCAGAAGACACTGGCACAGAAGAAAGTGGGAATCACACAGGTGAAATGTCTGAATTAATAGTGTCTGAAGTAAAGAAACAACTGCAGAAAGGTATGGAGGAACTCAGATCACAAATAACTTCTGAAATAAAAAAAAAGAAATCCCTGAATTGATAGCGTGTGAAGTAAAGAATCAAATATAGGAACATATGGAGGAAATCAGATGAGAAATAATCTCTGAAGTAAAAAAAAGAAAGGATAACTATAATGAAAGAATTAATAACTGCTTCTCAATAAGACACTGATAAAAAATAGAAGAATGGAAAAACAGTGGAATCCTTGAATGAGCAATATAGGAAAGAAATAGTTTGCATGAAGCAGAGTCAAAGAGATATAGAGAACTTCAAATCTCAATCACAAGTTTGCAAAACTGTTTGAGTGAAAGTGAAGATAGAGTTTCAGATCTTGAAGAAGATATCACAGCTAGAGAAAAGGTAAGAAAAGATCTCTTAAAAAGAACTAGGATGCAGGAAAAAATAATTCATCACCTGCAAGACAATGCAAAGATAAACTTGAGACTAATAGGCATCAATGAGAAAGAAGGAGTCAATGCAAATGATATTAAAAATATAGGCAAAATTAATAGCAGAAAACTTCCCAAATATGGGGAAACAATCTGACATTCAGGTAACCAAAGCATACAGAACTCCAAATAACTTCAACCTAATTAAAAACACACTGAGACATATAATGGTCAAGATCCCAGAAATCCAGCACAAGGACATACTGAATGCCCCTAGAGGAAAGAAACAGATCACATTTAAAGGAAAACCCATCAGAATAACAGCAGACTTCTCTTCACAAACCATGAAGTCTGGAAGAGCCTGGAGCAAAGTACTTCAAGTCCTCTATGAAAACAAATTCCAGCCCAGACTACTATATCATGCAAAACTCTCTTTCAAGTTTGATGGAGAAGTGAAATACTTCCATGGCAAAGAACAACTAAAGAATTTTATGACGACAAAATAAGGCTTCACAGAATATAAAAGACTTTCTAGAGAGGGAGCAAAAAGATCAGAACACCATGAATGAGGACAGAATAAACCCACCAAATAGGGAAAACTATTAAACATAGGAGAAAAAGGAATAAACAACAGCAAGTAAATAACATGGCAATCATAAGTCAATATATCTCAATTACAACCATCAATGTAAATGAACTTAATTCGCCAATTAAAAGAAATACACTGGCACAATGGATTAGGAAACAAAATACAACAATATACTGTATACAAGAAACACACTTAACTCATGAAGAAATTCACAGGTTGAAAGTCAAAACATGGAAAACAATACTACATGCCCCAGCACCTCAGAAAAAAGCAAGGGTAGAAATTCTGGTCTCAGACAGCCTCAACTTCAAACCAAGAATGATCAAACAAAACAAAGAAGGCCATTATATACTGGTTAGGGGAAAAGTTCAAGAGGAAGAGGTAACACTCATAAATACGTACGCACCAAACATAGGAGCACCAAACTATATAAGAGAAATCTTAATGGAGATGAAAAATCTAATATCAAATACCACAATCTCAACAGGAGACCTTAACATCCCCTTATCACAAAAAAATAGGTAAAGCAGATAAAAAATTAGTAAAGAAGTAGCAGAACTGAAACAGATCTTGGAACAGATGGACTTAGTAGACATATACAGAGTGTTCCACCCAAACACAGCTGAATACACTTTTTCTTCAGCTGCACATGGGTCATTTTCTAGAAGAGACCACATATTAGTCCATAGGTCATGTTTAAGTATATACAAGAAAACAGAAATTATCCAATGCATATTATCTGACCACAGTGAAATGAAACTGGAAATAAATGACAAAAGAAACCAGAAAACCCCCTAAATACAAGGAAATTAAACAACACACTCTTCAGCAACCAATGGGTCACAGATGAAATTAAACAAGAAATTCAACAATATCTACAATTCAATGAAAATTCAAGCACAACTTATCAGAATTTATGGGATGCGATGAAAGCAGTTCTTAGAAGGAAATTTATAGCTGTGAACTCACACATTAGGAAACAGGAACGGGAAAAAATAAACACCCTAATATTGCACATGCAACATCCAGAAAAGGAAGAGCAAACCAAACCCAGAGCCCAAAGACGGGAAGAAATCATAAAGATTAGAGCAGAAATTAATTCAATTGAAGAAAACAGTTCAAAGAATTAATTAATCAAACAATTGGTTCTTTGAAAGATTAAATAAAATTCATAAGCCCCTGGCTAACTTCATCAAAAAGAGAAAAGAAAAAATTCAAATACAAGCAATAAGGAATAAAAAGTGTGTAACTAAAACAGACCCAGTGGAAATTCAGAAGGTTATCAATACCTACTTCGAGAATCTTTACTCTCACACAATAGAAGACACAGAAGAAATGGACAGATTCCTAGAAAGGTACAAATTACCAAAACGGAATCAAGATATAACAACTCTCAATGACCCAAGAACACGCAATGAAATACAAAATATAATAAAAAACCTGCCAACAAAGAAAATCCCAGGTCCTGATGTATTCACAGCTGAATTCTACCAGAAATTTACGTAAGATATAATTCATATGCTCCTCAAATTCTTCAATGAAATTGAAAAGGAATCAATCCTCCAAAAATCATTCCTGCTGGCAGGTATTATACTGATTTCAAAACCAGGGAAAGACACAACTAACAAAGAGTACTACAGGCCAATCTCTCATGAACATTAATGCAAAAATCTTCAATAAAATCCAAGCAATTAGAATACAGCAAAACATCAAGAAGATTATACACTATGACCAGGTAGGGTTCATCCCAAGGATGCAAGGATGGTTTAACATGAAAATCTAAAAATGTAATGCACTATATCAGTAGAGCCAAATCCAAAAACCACATGATCATCTCAATCAATGCAGAAAAGTCTTTTGATAAAGCCCAACACTCATTCATGCTCAAAGTCCTATAGAAAATTGGATTAGATGGCCTCTACTTCAATCTGATAAAAGCCATG
>NW_004524584.1:20775052-20801419 GCF_000260255.1 Octodon degus | reverse complement strand
TTTGTATCTGTGTATTCAAAGTGGTTAGGATAGATATATAGTTACATTCTCTTAATGAATAGAGTGATTTGCTCTAATGGTGTTTGTGGATAGAATATCATGTCCGCATCTTGTACAGCAATTAACCACTGGAAGGAACGTGTGCAATGTGTTAATTATTGAAACTGTCCTACCAATCTGATTTGAAACTGTTTCATTGCAATTTTGTATCAATAAAATTATGAAAAAAAGTAAAAAAAAATAAACTATAGCAAGTGGAGACATAAAAAAAGAATTAAAAAATATTAGTGCCCCAAAATTTAAAGACCCAGTCCAGAAATGGGCAACCAAGAAGAACACATACTTCTCAGAGGACAAAACTAAAGAAGTGAATAAATCTATGAAAAAATGTTCCACATCATTAGCCATCTGTGAAATGCAAACTAAAACAACACTGAGATATCATTTCACCCCATAAAGAATGTCTATCATAAAGAAATCATCCAACAACAAATCTTGGAGAGCCTGGGGGGAAAAAGGAAACCTTTTTCACTGCTAGTGGGAATGTAGACTGGTGCAACCATTATGGAAATCAGAGTGCAGAATCCTTAAAAAACTGGTACTGGAAATACCATTCAAACCCGCTATTCCCCTACTGGGAATTTTCCCTGGGAAACTGAAAACATCATATCATAGTGATGTATGTGTACTCATTAGCAGCCTAATTTGTGATAGTCAAATATTGCATACAACCATAATGCCCATCACCTGAGGAATGGATGAAAAATATGTAATGTTTTTACACAATGGAGTATGACTCAGCTATAAAGAATGACAAACTTGAAACCTTTATATATAAGTGGATGCCACTTAAAGGTATACTCATCAGTGAAATAAACCAGACCCACATGTGTAAATATCATATAGTCTCCCTAGTGTAAGTACTCAAGAGAAGAAATAAAAATAGAAAGTTATAACACAATTAAAAAGAAAGTGAGAACTTAAGGATGAAATAATGAAGAGAGTGCAAGGACAAAAGCTAGGAAAAATGATAGGGGCAAAAACATACATTTATGTGCACAAGATGGTTAAGGCAATGATCCTTACAACCTTTATCAGATGTTTGAAACTAGAAGTTCATTGGTAGGATTCTCACCCTGAATAACTGTATATGCTGATACCTGTGAACTAAGCAACTGCACTGAAGATAGCAATGTGTAATGGTAGGGTCATGCTTGGAATGCCTGTCATTCTGGTCTTAAAAATATGTAGTGCTTGTCATGTCGTATCAATTATTGCTATACTGTTTGTCTAAAAAAATTGGGTAAGAAATGAAAACAAGAGACAAGAAAAAATATCATAGGACTATCCTGTTACAGTGGTGTATATGGTTATATTTCTAAATTTCTGTACAAAAATTTGCAATTGTTTATTCCTATTTTTTTTTAAATATTTTTAATTTTTTTTTCAGAACCAGGGATTGAACTCAGGCCCTTGAGCTTGCCAGGCAAGCACTTATTCTACTGAGCCATCTCCCCGGCCCCTATTTTTTAATTTTTTCTATTTCTTTTCTTCTTCACATTTTGTAGGGCTTTACAGTTTAACATATCAATACTTGATGGAAAATACCTGTTCTATATTATGTCTAAGATGTTTGATATTCAAACAAATAGTGAGGTTAAACTCAACTGCCAATGTTATAGGGTAATAAAATCATTAAGCTTCTCTTCTGGAGGGTTAACAACTTAAGTTTGCAGACCAAAGATTAGAGAAAAGGATGGGCTGCAAGGACAACCAACATTTTGGCATTAGGCTTTCAAGGTCAGTGAGGACTCAGGACATAGGAGAATCTGTACTGTAACATCATGGAACTCAGGTGTGTCACAAATTTTCTGATCAAGGTGATTATGGGGCCACAGAGGAAAATGATTGATGATGTAGAGTGTGCCAAAGGAGAGTCACATGGAGAGAAAACATTCTCTCAGGCTTTCACAGAGAGCAAATTGTTCAAGCAATGGCCGTGACTCATCCACATATCTGACACTGACAAAGGATCTACAAATTGCGGTACAGGATTTCAGGATAAATCCTGAGGGGATTTGACTGATCTTGGCAGATACAAAGTTACATTTCTTGTTATACAGGTCTTGCTTTATCTTGGTCTTAACCTTCTAGGAGAAAAGAAAAAAAGGAAGTAGAAAAAGTAAAACTATATTAATATGCTGAACTGTAGAAGGCTCAAGTCAACAACTTCTGACATTGCTAGTCTTATGGAAAACACACTATTATTATGGACTACTGGACTATATAGAATTTTTTTTTTGAATTCACATACCTACAATATTTAAATGGCAATGGAATACTGATCTCTGATAAAACTAAACAAAAAATGGGACACAAATGAAGGACCATTTTGTATCTGTATATACAAAATAGTTAGGATAGATATACAGGTACTTTCTCTTAATTCATTGAGAAGAAAAATTTGTACTAATTGTGTTTGGACAGGATAGCATGTCTGCACCTTGTACTATGAATAACCACTATGAAGACAGCAATATGCAATGTATTACTTATTGAAACTGTCCTACTAATCAGTTCTGAAACTGTCTCATTGCTATTTGTTTCTCAATAAAATTGATTAAAAAATGTTTTGAAGAATTTTGAGAATCAGAAATTCTCTTGAGCATTTAAAGGGGAACCACTCAGAGTATAGGGCATGAGAGTCTGCTCATTCAGCCTCGAGGAGCAGCTCACACAGGTACACCCTATGGGCCATAGGGCTGGGAGAGTGGCAGCCTTCCGGGATCCGATATACACAATGACACATTCATACCCGAGGGCCTCGTGTCCAGGTGACTGCAGGTGTCCTGTGTGTCAAGTAACACAGGTGTAGCTGTTACCATCCTACCAGCTGTCCTTGCTGTAACTAAGGCTCTGCTTCTCTGGGTTGTAGCTCCTCTCTGGATGGAGACACAGTTGGGAAGGTAAGAGAGAAGGACACGAATGTAGAGGCAGCCAGCTATAGCCTGCAGAGCACTGGATGGAGCCTTTCTCGTGAGTGACCTGGTGTCCTCTCAAGCCCTGCCCAAGGTGCCTGGTGGTCTCCCATGCTCTGTCAGCATGGCATTCAGACTTAGGAGCACAAGGAAGCTCCTCCATGCTTCAACCCCTGCTCTTGGTCTGGGTGAGGGCCCTAGCTTGCAAGCAAACACCGAGCTCCAGGTGGGGGCCAGGGTTCCCTGCCAGGACCCCAAGGCCTCTGGGCCCCACAGCCTGGCCTAGAGGATGGGGGTTGAAGTCCCAGAAACACTGGGTACATGGAGTGACTTGGGGTGGAACAGCTTCTCCTGAAGGTCAGTGATACCGGCATTTAGCTATGGGCTCTTGACCCTCAGGAAGTAAACAGCAGGAAGTGCTGGCTTCAGGGGTCTTTGTCTTAACATCTAGCTCTCACTGTATTCTAGAGTTTCTTTTCCTCCTTTAAGCTCTGCTGTCCAACTCAGTATTCCTCCCAGTTAAGTGAGACACAGGGTTCTCAGTTCTGAGGGAGGTAGGAAGAGTTTTCCCGCCAACTTAACTTTGAGAGCCTCTTGTGTGTACCAAGAAAGGGAAAGGAAAAGCTAACAAGTCCATGTGGCTGTGACAGTGAGGATGGTGACGGCTGCTACTCTTCATGTTCTGACCAGCTTGTCAGATTCTGCTATAAGTTCTGCATGGATCATTCTACACCATCCCCACAGAAGACATGGGCCAGGGTGTGACTGAACCCAGTTTAGGAGCCGCCAAGTGTGGGAATGGAGCTATTTGACGACTGTCCCCATAGCTCCAGGGCCACCATCCCAGCAGAGGTGCTCTCAAGGCAGACCCAGGATGTCATCTGTATGGACCAAGGCCACTCGGGAAGGACTGCCAAAAGTGGGAAGCCACTGGTGGCCTAGGGACACCTGCAAAGGAACAATCTAGACTCAGAATGTGGCCCAGGACAGCTCCGTGCTGTGAGGAGTCCTCCGGGGTGCTCTTCCTCCAGTTACATGCCTCAGGGACAATATGAAGGACAGGGAAGGACTCCCCTCCTCAAGGTCGGACCAAGGATGCTCTTCCAGGACACTGGGGGTCTCCCAGTTCCTCGCATCATGTGGAGCAGTTTGCTGGGAGCTTCCATCCTATCAGAGAGTGAGTTTGTAGATCAATCAATGTCGCACAGAAGAGGAGTTCAACTCAGGAAGAATGTTGTGGACTAACTGAAAATGTCATTAGTTAAGAGACTGAGCATCTCTGTAGTAGCCTGAGAAATTACCCACAAAATAAAAACTCCTGAAAACACCTTCAAGAAGCTGGCAATTTTACCAAAGCTCGGCTACTAGAAAGAACAGGCTCTAGAGAACCAGCCAGGCCTGCCTTTGTCCTCCCAAACTGGCTTCCACTGATCACTGTGTGCTCCAGGATGTCAGTTCTTGTGTCTGGGACAATGGATGGAGGTGGTGACACTCCCAACGACCACTTGTTCTGGTTGTATTTCCAGCAACTTAGCTGCCTTTCAGCACGAATGCTCCACCCAGGAAAACCAAAACTTGTTTAATTGTGCTATTTCCATATCATACTAAATACCATCTGTATTTCCATCCACCTGGCCCATGACACCCAGGCAGAGCTCATGGTCTTATAGAGAATGTCCTTAAGTCCAAGACTGACTGCAGAAAAAGGGAGTCTCTGGGAAACCCAGTGAGGAGCACGCTGGGCTTCCGTCCATCCTCAGAAGCATCAATGACCTTGACCTTCCCCATCTGCAACAACTGTAAGGGAAAGAGTGGAGTCCTCTGAGCTGAGCTTGGAACCTTTCCATGCTTCTATCTCATGAAGCTACAGAGTCAGGCTCTAGGCAGTCCTGCCAGTGACTGCCCTGCCTGGGGAGCAGGCAGTGTCCTTGTCTGCAGGGACACTTCTAGTTGGCCAGTTCTGAGAGCTCCAAATCCTGCTCCCAGAGGAGGCTGACAGTGCAGCTTGTGCCCCGCGTCTCCCCATGGCAGGAAGTCAGGCTCGTTTCAGAAGCAGGGATGTGAGGAGTCTGCAGGAATCCAGGAAGCCCGGGCTTCTCATGCCCCAGAGCTAATGATAACGAGGTCTTGCAGACTGAGAGACCTGCAGTCTTTCACACTCCCCAGTGGAACTTCACAATGAGGAAGGTGTAGGAGGGTCTACTGCTGCCTGTGTGGAGTCCTCTCTGGTTTCTTTTGTAAAGCCAGCATTCGTGGCTTTGAAGAGTCAAGCAATGGCCAGATAGGTCAGCAGACTAAAGCACCTGTTTAGGCAGACGCAGCAGCCAGGGTTTGATCCCATGCTGTGCCAGCCCCACCCCGGGGCATGCTGAGACCGCAATTGAGACAGCGTGGTGGCGCGTGCCTATTATCCCTACAATTGGGAGGCTGAACACAGGAGAATCACTATGAGTCTGATCTACACAGTGAGACCCCATAGACCCTTTAGGCCTTGCACCAAATACATTAAAAAAAAATGCAAAACAGAAAAGTTAGAGTGATCCTTTCACCGTCCACATTTGGGCTGAATAACGTTGGCCACGGCACATCCGACTCCCTGGTTTTTTAACTGCCTCCTAGACACTGAGAAGCATCAGTAAACCGATCCCTTTAATATCATCTCAATTTCTTTGAAAATTTTGAAGAAATTCAGCAACTTTACATGTCGGAGCTTTTTCTGTCTTTCGAAGGTATTTTATGTTGTTTCACTTGTTGGCTGCACAAAACGGATGGATCACTCGGATTTGGGAGTGAAGTTGCCACAGCACTGAATACCACTGAGACGCTTCAGGTTCTAGCTCCAGTCCAGTGGGGGTGAGTTGCTCAAAATATTAATTTTTTCCAGATTTTTTCTCTTCCCAGGATGTGCTATGAGCCATTAATTTGGCTGTGGTGCAAATGACGTCCTTGCAGGCTGTTTGCGCTGTCAGTGGCTGATGCTGAGCATGCACAGCCATAATAGTTCTGCCACCGTAAAGGTCTTACAGCTTGGGGACAGATGACATGGGTAGAGAGGGTGACCCTGGTGGGGACCCTTTGGGTTTGAGCCACAGAGGAGGCCCAGCTAATGGAATTCATGCCCTGGGCCTGCTCTGGTCCGTCTTTGCCCACAGTTAGCTATATTATGCTGTATTTTACCATCATCTTGTATTTATTGAAGAGTGATAGATTTTACTAGTATTTTCCAATGCTTGCCTGTTCTTATTTGGCACTACCTGAAGAATGTTTTACTTTCCAAATTGGACACAGCTCTCTGCCAGGAGGGAAGAGGGAAAAGCCAGGGTGCTGGCCCTCGCGGTCTCCCTGGTGCTGTCAGCATGCAAGTGTAAGTGTAAGCATGCGTGTAACTGTTTGTCTAGTCCCGATTCTCACTGCCCAACCCATCATCCTCTCCCAGCTCTGCTGCCCTGTGGGAACACTCTGCCCTCCTTCTAAAAGCTTCTTCAGAGCTACTTCAGTTGTGGGGCCAAGATTAGGCAGCCCCCGGCGCTTCTTCTTTCTGGGAGAGTGCTGGGGTCAGTAGGTGTTGGAGAAGAAAGGATCATCAAGGTGGCCTTGGCCACTCAAGGAGTTGGGGCTCTGAGGCTGGAGCAAAAATGAAGTGAGGTGAGGGGAGACCACAGGAAAGCGCCCCCTGGAGGGCAGCTGGGCAGTTGCATGAGTCTGCCTACAGGCGTGTGTGTGTCCATGTGTGCACAGCTGTGTGTGTGTGTGTGTGTGTTTGAGAATGTGTGTGTGTGTGTGTGTGTGTGTGTGTGTGTGTTGGGGTGTTATGGTTTGTGTCTAGTTGTCCCCAAAAAACCTCATGCATTCATGGACAGACTTCTAGAGTTTGTGATTGACTCAGGATCCACTGAGATTATGGGTGTGAGTGCTGCTGGGATTATGGGTGTGAGTGCTACACCCGGCCTGGGGGGGAGAGCCTGAACGCAAATAAGAGAGACAGACTTGCTCTCTGTAGCCATTGTTGCTGCTACTCCTCCAATTTGCTCTTGCTCTTTGCTGCTGCTATGAAAGGTTGGTCTGTGTCATGTGCCACACTGCCTTGGAGCCAGGTGAGTATGGGCTGAAACCTCTACTGACAGTGAGCTAAATAAAGCTTTCCTTTCTTCATTGTGAGTGTTGGGTGATTGTCTCAGCAATAAGCAAAGAGTAACTAAGACATAGGATATGCTTGCAAGGAGGTGGGTATGCGTGCGTGTAAACCTGTGCATACTGGGAGTCTTGAGAGGACAATGGAGCTTTCTCATGGTGTAAAGAAAAATGAATCTCCACTTAAACTGAAGTGGTTTCTTTCATGGTGAGATGGTTTTCACTCACTTTTATAGGTCTGATTAGTGTGCTGGGGTCTGTATTTTTCTTCAGAGTGTGTCACCATTTATCAGATTAAACTGTGACACTTCTCAGTGGTGAATTGGCCCAGGACAAAAGGGAAAAAATTCTCCATGTAATGACTTGGAAATGCCAATCTTTTCCAAACCTGCAGTCAACATTTGTACCTGGGGTGGAGGAGGGACAAGTGAGGGGTGGGAGGAATTTCAAAGCCAGATCCACTGGTGGGACCATCCCTCTGGTTGGTGGAGAAGCCATTCAGGGCAAGGCTGATCCTTTCACTTGCTTCTGTGTTTGCAGATTTTTTTTTTCAGAAATAGCATTGAAAGTGGCTGTTTTCAGTGTTAACCATTCCTGCAATTGTTCAACAAGTATTTATTGAGTCCCTCCTAGGTCCCAAGAAACAATCTGAATTTTAGAGGCAGCAGCAAGTTCAATTTCCATGGAAATGATTAACTCCCCAATCTTACATTGTGGTAGGGAAAGACTGGATAGAAACAGAAAGGGTGGAGTCTGGTTAGGTGGTGCAAGCCTGTTATCCTTGCATTCTGAAAGGCTGAGACAGGAGGATCTCAAGTTTGAGCCTAGACTGGACAAAAACAAGCAAACCAGGAAGGGATGATGGTGCAGCTCATTGGCAAGACCCTGGAGTCAATCCCCTGTGTGAGAAAGCAAGGCAGAGAAGAAAAGAGAGAGGGAAGAAGATGGAAGAAAAGGAGAGAGGGGAGGAAGGGAAGGGAAGGGGAAGAAAAAAGGGAAGGAAAGAGAAATGGAAAGGAAAGAGAAACAGAAAGAGAAAGGAAAGAGAAAGAGAAAGACAATTACAAAAACAAAGCAATGGGGGGAAAAAAGAAAAGGAAACAGAAGAATCTCCACACAAAAAACAATAAACACAGCAAGCACCATGCGGATTCATCAGGGAATAAGTGAAAAGAGCAGACGTTCAATGAATGCATTTTTAATGAATTTGCATTCAGCCTTCAAATGGGACATGATAGTACAAGCCTGTGGTCCCAGCATTGCATTCTGGGAGGCTGAGACAGGAGGATTTCAAGTTAAAGCCTACCTTAGGTAACTTAGCTGTCAATAAGCAGAGTTGGTACTGTGGAACACTTAATCAGATAAAAAAGTTAGAATTTCACTGATTTATCTTTACATCTATAGGAATGCTTTAAATTTATAGTACAAGACTTATGATGAAAAATGAGAGTGCAGCAGAAATGAACCTGGGTGAGAGCCAGGGAGGAGTGCACGCCTGTACTAGCCATACTCCACTTGGAAGGCTGAGGAAGCTGAGCTGCCAGGACTGCGAGGCCAGCCTGGACCACACGCCAAGATGAGGCTGTCATAGTCAGGGTTTGCAAGGTGAATGATTTAATACAGGACACATAATATTTAGGATTATTTTATAAGTAACACTAAGAGTCATATACAAAGAGAGTTCAGGAGCAGGGAGATAGCTCAGTAGAATAAAAGATTGCCTGGAAAGCACATGGTCCTGAGTTCAATCCCCAGTATTGAAAAAAAAAAAAGAAAGAAAGAAAAAGAAAAAAGAAAAATACAAAGAGAGTGCAGGAAATCTGTCCACACACTAAAGACCAAAAGAATCCAGCTGAGGTCCGGGATCCCACAGCAATGCCCCTCATGAGTCCAGCTGGAGGCCAAGAGCCCACGATAATGTCTCATGCAAGTCTATGTCGCTGATTAGCACTGGGGGAGCCCAAAGGTCATTGGTGGAAGCTAGAAAGTCTGTGACAGTAGGATGAAGGATCTGTGCCAGTCGGCCAAGGGGTCTGCACTGGAGCCAGGAAGCAAAGCTCAAAGTGAGGATCGGAGCTCCCCACCAAAAACCACAGCCATCCTCAGAGACAATGAGGTCCCAAGCTCCTAGAACGATGAGAACAGTTGCATCCTTATCAGGAAAACCAGTGAGACAAGATGCTCTGGGAGAACCAATAGCTCTCTGACAGCTTCTCTTCTTCTCTTCAGTTCTTTTTATTAATTGCTAACAATCCTCAGGTGAGCCTACCCCACCCAGCCCCATGCTGGGTCGGTTCAGCAGGGTGTAACAAGTTGACCACCCACTGGCAACCCCACAAAAGGTGGCTGATTTGTTTCAATAAGCAACAACAATAACAACGAGAATAAAACACAGACTATCAGGGAATCCTTGTAATTTAATAAATGATTGATATATTTTATAGTGTTAATAACATTGTAAAGAATATTTATAACTACATATGCTTTTACATATACATTTATAAAATGTTCATATATATCTTTGCTGAATAAAAAATAAGAACAACTTTTTTTACAAAAAAGCTTGATCATTAATAAAATGACAAAAAATACTGTCCTCAATTCTAAGTTTAAAAACATGCCAATGGAAAGAAAGACAGGCTGGATGTGTGAAGAAATAAATCATACCTAAAAGTTCAGGTACTGCCTGTGCATGGAGAGGACATTGATTCCCTTCATTATTAGAGAGACAGACAATCAAAACCGCACAGATATCTTTGCCCATATCAGATGGGCAACCATCCTGAAGGCTGCCAACAAGCCTGGCTGCCAGCTGCAAGGAACAGGCGTTTGCAATTACTCCTGCAGAAAGGTGGACAGACAGACAGACACTGAAGCAGGGACGTTGGCCTCACACTGCAAAGCTGCGCCAAGGTCAGCCCAGCTATTGTACCTCGCTCCTTCCAGTTTGGCTGTGGGGAGCTGCTGTGTCTCAGGCTCTTGCCGTGTGCAAGGGGTGAGCTTTTCTCCTGTGTCCTAAGCTGCGAGCTCCAAGCACCCTGACTGCCTTGGGTCCTACGCTTTCTCGCCTCTGCCTAGGGACCTTGGCTTCTCTGGCGAGCAGTCTCACGTTGCACATGTTGGCTCTTCCAGCAGCAGTCCACCGTATTTGTTCCCATTACCACAGCAGTCAGGGGCTTCTACTGCCTGTTGACCCACAGCCAACAGGGGCTGCTTCACCACACAGGACAGGCAGGTACATCCGTGAATCGAAAGACAGAAAAACAGGTCCATGATTGGCGGGCAGAAACAGATTGATGGACAGTCGGATAACACACACCTGCACATCTGCCTCCTTGTGTTAGCAATGCGGACATACATCAGAATACTGAAGCAGGACTTTTTATGAGTGACATTGGAAGGACGGAGGAAGAAGTCTTTGGCTTCCCTGGATTTCTAGAAGTTTCAGATATGCACAGTCCACATGGACCCTTCTTCACAGTAGCGCAGCCCAAGCCTCTTGAAGCTCAGAAGCAGCCGGAATGCCCATCAGTAGAACAGGCAAACACGTGTACACTACTGGAGCACTCTGCTGCCAGCCAGAAGGATAAACGGGCATCATTTGTAGGAAAGTGGATGCACCTTGAGACCACAATGTTAAATAAACCAAACACAGACTTAAATATTACATGATTTTGCTTATATAAGAAACTTACAGTATAAGTCATTTTGAAAAGATAAATAATAGGAAACAAGAGGTGGATCTTTTACACATGGGAAAAGGATCCAGAGAGGGAAGGAAAAAGAGAGGAGAGGAGGAAGAGGGGAATACAAATATTGAGGTGGGTGAAGCACCCGCACCAATGCCTTAGGATGAATGCAATCGTTACGTGCTGCAAACTTGAATGAATGCAAAACTTTAAGGCAAGGATGCACTGACGAGTGCCCATTATCCCAGTCTGAGCAGAATGAGGTCACCTGTGTGACCTTCCAAAGACAATCAAGACTGCATGGAAAGAGCAGGAGTGATGTTCTCCAGGTGGCCGTGTCACCTTCTCAGATGGCTGCGCAGAGCGGCCCCAGGGCTCCAGAGGGAAGGGCAGCTGGAGGCGGTCCTTCATCCCCTAGGGCTCTAAGGCCCTTGCTGGGAAGCCCCTCCAGCCTTCCCTCGTGGGTACAGGGAAATGGCCAGGGCATACCACCCAGAGTCACGTAGAAGCCAAGGCAAGCAAAGTGCTAGGGAGCAGCACACGGGTCTCGGTGCAAGCTCCTTGTACCTGTTCTTGGTGACAGCACCAACCCCTCAGCCACCTGCAAAGCTGAACTCTTCACTCCCAGAATGGTGGGAAGACTTACCTGGTTTGGGTCCATGACAGCCAACCCCTACAAACAACTTCTGGCATCCCCAGGACCTTGCCCAGGGGTGACTGCCATCATGAACTTGGAAGAAGAAAGAGGATAAAGCCTCCATACCCAGGAATTTAGACAGCGCTTGCCCAGACTCAAAAAGTTGACCCTGAAACTCTGTCCAGGCCAGAGTCAAATCTCAACAGCACTTTCCTACTGCAGGACACCCTTCTCCCAACCCAACCAGCAGGTCCTTCTTATCTCCTTCAGCCCTGTTCATCTGCTGAACTCAGACTGGCCTCTGCTTTCCAGAAACCACACCAGCCTTCCCAGGGCAGGAACTCATATCTCATAGCCATAGGTCCTGTCAGAGCCCAGTGGCCAGGCTTTGGCCCCCTGGGTTACAGCACAGGAAGACGCCAGCCCTCAAGAAAGGGGGATGCAAGTGTGGTCTCCCCAGGGGCAGGACTAAGCACGAACTACCCAGCCCTGTCAAAGAGCACTACATTGTTTGGAGAAAATCTCCATCTCCTTAGATTCTGCACATCAAGAAAAGTTGAACAATATGATAAAGGTTGAGGAAATCATCACTCCTCCAAAAGAGCTAACAAAGTACCAACAGACCCTGTAGAAAACTAATCTGTGACATGGCAGGCAAAGAACTCAGAATAATACTCTTTAAGTTCAAAGAGTATGAGAATGTATGTATACAATATTAAATGTTATTTGGAAAACAATAAAAAAAATTGTGAAGCTTGACAAAGAAACAGACAATAAAATCATATGGCAATCCTACAGAGGAAGAGCGTGCTGAATTCAAACAATAGAAAGCTTTCACCCCAGACCCAACACAGCAGATGGGGCTTGGAGATGGGATTTGTAAAATTATCCAAAAAGAAGAGCAAACGTACAGAAAAATGGAGATGAGGGGAATCACTGAGCACAACTGAGAGACTTAAGTTATTCAAAGAAGGAGAAGAAATAGAAAAAGCCTGAAATGGAAGTAATGATTGAAAAGTTCCATAATTTGGGGCAAAACAACAATACCCAGGTCTAGAAAGCTGCAGAATGCACGTAACACCCAAAATCCAAGGGCCAGCCAGATAGCTCAGTGGACTAGAGAGCGTACTTAGGCAGAGGCAGGGACTAGGTTTTGATCCCTGGCTTGCCATGCCAACCCTGCCACCAGGGTGATTGAGACTGGAAGTGGTGGTGCATGCCTGTAATCCCAGCGCTTGGGAGGCTGGAAACAGGAGTATCACTACGATTCCAGATCTATGTAGTGAGACCCTGTGGACCCTGTACTAAATACGTAAACACACACACACACACACACACACACACACACACAATCTATCACAGTTTCTACAAGCTAAACATGAATGTTCCCCAAAACAAGATAGTGTTGTAAATATCATTTGGGTCAAAAACAAAACAAAAATTTAGAAATATTTCAAAGAGGTAAAGATCTATAAGTTGAAAACTCCGAAATGTTAATAGAAGAATTTGAAGAGGAAATACAAATGGATATCTATGCCATATTGGTAGATTGAAAAAATCAATATTGTTAAAATGCCTACACTCATAAGAGATGTGCAATTTCTATCAAAGTTTCCAAGGTCACTTTTCAAACAAATGGAAATAAACAGTTCTAAGCATCACAGGGAACAACCACAGAAAACCTAACAAAAAAACAGCCAGTGCGTTCATTAGCTAAAGGAACAATAGCTGGCTATATCCCACAAAAGCTATTCTCAAACTAGTAAAACAGCCTGGTATTAGGATTAACTGTAGCCACTGGCGCATGGAACAGACTTTAGAGTCCAGAAATTGCTCGCAACAGGTATGCTCGATGGATTTGGGACAAAGGTCAAAAGTCCACACGGGGAAAGCACAGTTGTGTATGTTTCTTTGATAAACTGCATTGAAAAGACTGGGTCTTTATACATATAAGAAGGAAACTGAGCCCTTACCTCACACCATGTGTGAAGAAGAGCTGAAGATGGATAACTACTTAAACGTCAGACCTAAAACTACACAACTAATAAACAATACCGCAAGGGGCAGTAAAACAATATTGGTCTGGACAATGACATTTAAAAGATATGAACTCCAACTCAGAGGCAACAAAAAGCATAGGCAAACAAATTTGCTTGATGTTATGGTTTGTGTCTTGTTGTCCCCCCAAAGCCTCATGTGCTCATGGGGTAGACTTCTAGAGTTTGTGATTGACTCAAGATCTACTGGGATTATGGGTGTGAGTGCTGCTGGGATGATGGGTGTGAGTGTTACACCGGCCCTGGGGCAGGTAGCCTGAATGCAACATGAGGTCCACAGACTTGCTCTGTGTAGCCATTGGTGCTGCCACTCCTCCCATTTGCTCTTGCTGTTTGCCGCTGCCATGACCTGCTGCCCTCTGCCATGTGCCACTCTGCTTTCAAGCCAGCTGAGTATGGACTGAACCTTCCAGTAAATGTGAGCTATAGAAACCTTTCCTTCCTTCATTCTGGGAGTTGGGTATTAGTCCCAGCAATGAGAGAAGAGTAACTGAGATAATGGATCAAAATAAAAAGCTTCTGAAAAACAAAGGAAACTGTTAACAAAGAAAAGAGACAAGCTACTGATTGAAGAGTGTATTTGCAAGCCTGGTATAAGGAAATCAAACAAGCCTATGTAAAGAAAACAGTCTAATTAAAATTAGAAACGGGCTTAAGTAGATATTGATCAAAAGAAGATGTAAAAATGGCTAACATATATATGAAAAAAAAATCCTCAAAAGAACTAATGCTTAGGGAAAGGTAAGTTAGGTAGCCAAAGCCAGAGCCAGGGAGGTCAATGTCAGCATGGGAAACCTACTGGGACCTGTTCAAAGTGTTTTACAAACAGACTGTAACTGTAGCTCAGTGGCGTATTCCTTGCCTAATTTGTGTCAGGATCTGGATTCGATCTCCAGTAGTATACATTGGCAAGACGGATGATAACAAAAATGATGAGGTATTAGTGAAGAAAATCTTGTGCGTGGTTAATGGGAATGTATATTAGTAAAATTATTGTGGAAAACTGTACTAAGATTCCTCAAAAAACTAAAATTAGGAAATCACTAGCATCTGCTCTCTAGTGTCCTCATTGTAAGTATTTATCCAAAAGAAGGGAGGTCAGTATGTCAAGATGTCTGCCTTTTGGGGCTCACGGCTACACTATTCACTGGAGCCACACCATGGAATCCATCCAAGTGTCAGTCAGCGGAAGAGTGGATATCAAATATCCTGTGCACGTCTATATGAGATGTGAACCAAAACTAGAAGAAATGTTTACATTAAAAATAATGGTTGCAGCAAAAACCACAATAATATAAATCCCTCAAAAATAGTCCCTTTCACCTTGATTATTCTTGTCCCATCATTCTTGCCACTTTCTGAAAGAGTTCTGGATGTCACCTTTGCTGGGTGTCTTTAATTGTATTCTGTGGCTGCCTCCATGATCTGAATTGATTCAAAACAGTTACTGTTCTTTGTCCCTTTGCCTGTGGACAAGAGCCAGAAGTCACACGGTGCCAGGTCCCATGAATACGGTGGCTGAGGCACACCATGATGTTTTCATTTAACAGAAATTGTCATAAATGTTTTAAATTGATTCAGGGTATCCAGAGTCCCAGGAAACCACCAGGAGCCTGGAGAGGGAAATGGAACAGATCTGCTCTCGTCCTGTCTTGCACTTGACACTGGGATGGTTTCCATGTTGTGGCTCCACCGATAAAGTGACCTCAGCCTTCTGTCTCTAGTGCAATCTCTGAACAATACAAGTAGAATGCCAGGGGGCTCATCGGGCAGGCTCAGAGCGTTGGAGCATGACGGTCCACAGTGGCCATCTGTACTCTGGGGAGTCAGAGGATTCAGGAGCTGAGAAAGTCTAGAGCACAGAAGCAGTAGAATAAGTACGATCGAAGATGGAGCTCCTGTCCAAGCCTGGGACAGAGGTAGCAGTCAAGTCCACATCAGAGGCTAAAAAAATAAAGACCAGAGGCCAGACGAAGTGGGGCAGATGGGAGCTCTTCCAAAATGGAGATGTTTCCCTCTTTTTCCCCTCTGTCCAGGCTATGAACCTGTTGGTTGGTGTCAACTGCATCCAGAGTGGGTCTTCCCCTTCCATGGTTGGCCTACACGTCATCATCACAGACTCCCAAGCACTGAGCTTTACTAATCTGCTAAGCACTTCCTAATCCACTCAAGCCAACACAGCCTGACTAGCAGTCACGCTGGGAGAGAATACATTCATGTCTTAAGGGCTGGCTTGGAACTCAAGCAGGAGCAACCACAAAACACGAGCACCCACCCTGAGCTGCGCCTCGGGACCGCTGCTCATGCAGGAAAGCCAGTGTCATGGTGGAGCCTCCGGTCCAGATCTGGGTCAAGAATCAGTGGGCAGATGCATCTTTGGGACGTAACCTCAGGAAAGCCCAGTAGGAGGCCTGGGAGTGTGACAGGAACAAAAAACAGCTGGAAAAAAGGGCCTCACTCACCTGTAGCATCTCCATAAAAAGCCAGGACTTGGTCCTGCCACAAGCTGAAAGACAGAAGAACCAATCTCAAAGTGGACAGTTCATAAGCAGGATCAATGTATTTTCACATCCCTGGAGGTTGGACAATCCAAGGTCAAAGCTGTCCCTCATTTGATCAGGAGAGCTAGGAGTTTACCTACAATTGCCTTGGGTTTCTCCATTTGGGGAGCTTGTGCTGGGTCAGCATCTTCAGGGAAAGATCTACGGGTTTCAGGTTGAGGATGTGTGTGTCCTGCAATGTGTGGCCCTTCCAGGGTGTGTGTCGCTGTGTTTACACACAGCCATCAGCATCCTCTGACCAACAGGAATCTCAGCAGTAGGCCGTATGGGCAGAGGTCCAGACTTCTCCCTGACTTCTTCCCAGGTAGGCGGAGTCGCTAGGGCTTCTCCCCACTGTAGAAGGTAACTGGAGGTTGCCCCTGTGATTCTGCAGTCACGTGGCGGGGTAAAAGGAGTCTGCAGATTGAAACTTACGTCTTCGTGTAGCGTGAAAGTTGGTGTCCCTGCAAAATGTGTGTTGAGATGCTTCCACGGTGGTGGTCTTAGGAGATGGATGGGTGGTTGCGGGAAGTGATTAGGTCAGGAAGCCGCCCCCAGGAGGAGGCACAGGTTGTATTCTCACCAAATGACACATTCGTACCTGCTTGGCTCTGCTTCTTTTTCTGCCCTCTGAAAATGTGTGGGTCTTACTGAGGAACCGGCCCCACCAGGCACTGTCCCTGCCGGCACCATGACCTTTGCCTCCAAGACTGTAAGAAATAATTTTATTTTTAAATAAATTATCTAGTCTAAGATGTTTTGTTATAGCTACACAGATATACGCAGACAGGGCTCTAGTCAAAGACTTCAGCTTCATCTGCAAGCAGTGACTCTGGGAAGACCTAAGCCTCAGGAAGTCTTTCTGTGTGCACCAGGGAGGAGCAAAGAGAAGCGACAGGGACTTCAAGGAAGCAAGTCACCATGGACTCTGCACCAGGATGGATCAGACCGTGCCAGCATCTAGGACCCCTTGTGCGTGGACTCCAGCACATTCAAGCTAGAGTGGGGACACAGCTCCTCTCAGCCAGGTGCCATCTCCTGAGACTGGGGCAGAAAACCCAGGAAAGCCAGGCCCAGCCTCCTGACCTGTGCAGATGCGGAGGGTAAAAGTGTGCCACCATTTGTTACACGGTGCTGGTGACTAATACAGCCCCATTCGCTTGATTAGACGGGAGGCCGACTGACACCAACACAGAGAGAGGGAGAGCAGAGGGCAGACGGGAGACCTGAAAAGAGAAATGGGAGGCGGGGGAGGTAGCTCAGTAGAATGAGTGCTTGCCTGGGGAGCGCAGGATCCTGAATTCCATCCCCAGTACTGGAGAGAGAGAGAGAGAGAGAGAGAGAGAGAGAGAGAGAGAGAGAAATGGTCACTTTTATTTTATAGTTATGCACTGTTAAATGAATGCTTAACTCTGCATTAAATTATACAATACAATTAGAAAATACTTTCATCAAACCTTAGCTGCTCTATGGAGAGTTGCCTCAAATGAGTGCTATCGATACAGAAAAGTGAAGCACATTCTATTCATTAAAAGTGAACAAATAGCGAGTACAAATGGCTAAATGTTTTGAGAACAGAGGAGCACATCACGTGCTCTCCAGCACACACCTAGAGGGGGATGCAGAAGCCCAGCTCGCCTGCTCTCCTGGCTCTCTGACTCCTGCAGCTTGGAGTCAGGTGGACGCCTCCTGCAAGCCCAGTGTGTCCTCCTGCTGGGCTGAAGTCACGGCTCTGAGCTCCTGATTTCTCAGACAGGCAGAAGCAGCGGCACAGCCCTGCCACCAGGCTCAGGGTGAGGCCGCAGTACGCAGGGCAGCCGTGAGCACAACCCAAGCTCAGCACAGCCTCAGGGGCTCCCGCCAGCCAGCATTTACTTCCTCACAATTTTCAAGCTATGAGAGAGGTGATCAGCTCTGCACAGAGTGTTTTAAGAAAATTGAATCTAGTTATTTTGATTAGGCAACTGCAGAAGCAATCGATGAGGTCGATTTTTCATCTAAAGTGCCCCCTGAGCGGCTCTTACAGGTGGGTGAGCTGGGTCTTGCAGTGCTGGGAGGAAGGCGCAACTTCGACAGAGGGCTTCACAAAGCCTTTCCTGTGCTTGCACAGAAGGTTCTGGAAGGTGCTCAGCTCAGGCCTGCCCCCGCCCTTCTCTCTAAAGCCTCTTCAGGGTCCAGCATGGGTTGCAGTCCCCAGCACCTGCCAGCCAGTGGAGGCCACTGCTACCCATCAGCTTTGTAACTGGGAACTCAGGGCAGGAGCCACCAAGTGCACCTGTGTGTCCTGTTGCCCATATGTCATGCTGCCCAGCACCCACAGCAGGTACCACTCACCTCATGCAGCAGGGGGGACATGAGTGTGTGCCCCAAGTTTAAGCCCTTGAGAGGCCAAGAGTTCAGAGTGGGCAGAACATGCACCAGACGCTCGGTGACAAAGCCACACAATCGCCTTTCCATGCCAGAGGCTCTTAGATGGAGAGCTCTGGTGAGCTTCCCAGTAGAACTGAAGGGAGGGGCTTGACCCCTTCACCTGAGCTTATGACAAGCAGGTGTCTCTTTCTGGGTAAGCAGGAAAGTAGTATGGGAATGTTTCTGAGGAGATCAGCAATTGCCTCAGAGCTCCCTGTGGCCATGCTGCCCCGGCTGAGGCAGCCCTGGGGGCTCTCCTCTCCGAGGGCACACAGTTGGGTCCCTGCCAGTCAGTGCCCTCCCAACACCTCCCAGAGACACACTGTTCATAAGCATATTGGCTGCAGATGCTGAACAGGCCTGCTTGCATCTGTTAGGGCATCACTGACACAGTCCTGCAGGTAAATGACTTCCATCCACAGCTGGGGTCTCACGCAGTCCCGGAGGCTGAAGTCCCAGGTCCCAGAGTACAGGAATGGGCCTCTCTTGAGCCCATGTGGAGGACTGGCTCAGGCCTCTCCTGCTTCCTGAAATTCCTGGGCATGACAGCACTGCCAGTGTTTACGTGGTTCTTTGAGTGTGTGTGTGTGTGTGTGTGTGTGTGTGTGTGTGTGTGTGTGTGTGTGTGACTATGTTCTAATTCTTCCTTCTTAGAGACACAGTTGTTGAACTAGGGCTCACCCTCATGACCTTATCTTAAGCTCAGCACCCAAGATTAGGCCACACACGCAGGCATCAGAGATGTTGCCTCATGGTCATCCTGCTTCAGCTAGGGACCAAGATGGATCTGAAAGCTCCACCAAGACAGGCTGACCTCAGTAGGGAAGGAAGGCGACTGACCACAGGGTCCCTGGAGGAGACTGAAGGATGCCCTGGCTCCACCTAGGCTCAGGGCTACTTCAAGGGAACTCTTGAGAAACGGAAGGCCAGGGACTCAACACCTGCAGAGTGGCAGGAACCTGAAGAAAAAAATCCAACATCTCTCCCAACACTGGCGAGTGACCTGAAGCCTGTGCCTTGGCCCTGGGCACTGAAGGAAGCCTTGCCAACCACATGGTGCTCTGGTGCTGCTTCTGTTTCATGCCTAGCAGTGTCCCCACCCAAGAGAGGACCTGGAGGGCTCTCCAGCCTGCTCCCAGAAGAAGACGAGAGAAGATGGCTCACGGGCTGAGATTTGTGTCTGAAAAGGCTGTGCTGTCTACCTGGATTCTGACCCCGGAGCACACAGCTCTGCCCAGGTGGGAGGGGAGGTGGAGGTGCAACTTCTCACGTTAACAGATGTCACAACTGATGATGGTTTCTTGACCTTATTTTTCAATTATAGTTGTTGAGGATGCATTCGGCTTTTTAAAGGGTTTTGTACAGATGGGGTATTTTTCATACGCATTTTCAATCATCTTTCAATCTTCACATTATCACTGGGATCTCTATGTGCTGTGAGGAAAGAGCCTCTGTGAGCATGTGCTGCAGCTTCGTTCTTGTTGGCTCAGGAGATCAGAAGAAAGATCACCGAAGAGCAATTGCTGAACGTCAGCTGACGAGCCAGGTCTTCAGCAGTCACAGGCATGACCCAACAAGGTGCAAGAGTGTAGGATGACTTCCGTTTGATGTTAGCTGCTAATTTCTAATCCATTTTCCAAACACGGGAGCTGTTAAAAACTATTTCTCATTTTATACTTCAATGACCTTTCTATATTGTTTGGCTTCTCAGCTTTGTTCTGCACTGCTCATCCGGGCTTTCTTCCTAGGGCCCTTCTCCAGTCGGGGTGGTCTCCCTGAATCCTGTTGTCCTGTAGAGCTCACAGTTTCCTTCCTGCCCAACCTTTAGAACTGTGCACATCCAGCTGCTCCCAGGTGTCCTCCATTTCCACCAGGCTCCTCAGTCCTGGCCCTGCCTTGGGTCCTGGGGTGTGAGGGCTCCTCATCCTCTGAGGCCATGCATTTGTCTAACAGAAGGGTGTGCACACACTTGCACTCATTGCTGGAGGAAATGCACACAGACTGAAAACAGGGAGTGGTTTAGAAATATGTGAGTGGAGGTTCACAGACAGTGTAAGGGGACTCTTCCTCTTCTCCTTAGTATACTAATAGTAAGCCCTAAGGCAGTGCTGTTATGAATTGTGTCTAGTTGTCCCTCCAAATCTTCATGTGTCATGGAGCAGAGTTCTAGAGTTTGTGATTAACTCATGATCCATTGGATTATGCATGTGAGTGATGATGGGATTATAGGTATGAGTACTACTGGGATTATAGGTATAAGTACTACACCCATCCTGGAGCAGATACACTGAATGCAACTAAAAGGAGCCTTGGTCTCTGTAGCCATTGTTGCTGTTACTCCTCCCTTTTGCTCTTGCTGTTTTGCTATTTTCTGCTGCCATGAACTGCTCTGCTATGTGCCATTCTTACTTGGAGCCAGCTGAGTATGGATTAAAGCCTTCACTAACTGTGAGCTAATTAAACCTTTCCTTCCTTCATTTTGCATGTTGGGTATTTGTCCCAGCAACGAGAGAAAAGTAACTGAGTCAGAATTTGGTACCAGAGAAGTACCCTCAATGATTTGACTAAACCTGACCATGTGGATTACGAGCTTTTAGGAATGGCTTATGGGAAGAGAAAGGGAATGTTCAGAGATGTCGCCTACAAGACAGGCACTGAAACAGCTTTAGCTGTTCTTTATGGGAGATTCTGGTCAGAGCTCAGAAGACCAGAAGGATGATGGAAATTCTGCCTGTAAAGACCAGGCTGAGGAGGTTTCTGTTAGGAAGAAGGACTGCATGGGAGCTGAACTCTGGATGACTTGCATCTTGGCTTGGCAGAAAGTTTGTCTGCATTTTGCTTATGTCCAGAGACTTTGCCTAAGATTGAGAGTAAACATGGCAGATTGATTAATATTTCAAAAGAAATTTCAAAGTAGCCAAACATTGAGGCAGTGGCATGGCTGTTGCTGGGTACTTTTACCCAAATTTATGTTGAGAATCAAAAGCAAAGATCCCAGCAGGATGATTTAAAATGTTATGAGTTTGGCCAGAAAGGAAGCGCCAACAAAGATGTGAACTGCAAAGATAGACCTGACAGAATCTCCACTGTCAAGAAGAAGCAAGAGAATGGAAAAGATGTCCTGAGAGAATCACAGGAGGCAGCAGGTCGCTACCCTTTGCAGCCTCAGAATTGCATGGGAGAGAGACTTTGCCTTGAGGGGAAAGCCACAGAGCCCCATGTTCTGTAATGGCAGCGGCAGCCATGCCAGGTTCCAGAATGGCCCTGGCATAGAGAATTTGTTCCTCAGAATCAGAGTCAGAGTGCCCAGTGATGCAGGCACTCAATCCCTACAGCCAAGAGAGAAGGAATCAAGGTCACTGCTCCAGCTGGCAGCAGGCCTTGGCATCATACACGTGGCATTGGTTTTAGATGCTCGCAAGATGCAGGAGTTCTGAGGCTAAGAAGGCTTCCACCTGCGGTTCAAAAGGCCTGGGAGGCCAGGCAGTGTGCCCCTGAGAAGGCAGTGTGTGAAGTAGAGAGTGAGAAGTCTAGTGTGTAGTGCAAACTCCAGAAATTTGGAAAAGCCAGAAATATGGATCATCTAAAGGAAACAGCAGGGAGGGAACAAAGCTGGCCTATGAGAGACGTTATGGGAGCTACCACCAAGAGTGCCATGGGATGGAGCCATGTAAGTCCTTTGCAGATCATAGCCTGCCACAGATTGCTTCAGATGGTCCACATGGAACTATAGGATTTAATATTTTCTCTGCTGGATATCGTACTTGTGCTGGTCTCAATGCTTGGTATTCCCCTGTTGTTTGCAGCTTTTGGGATGGTAATGTTTATCTTGTGCCACTGAACATTGGAAGTGTTTACATTTCTTCTCATTTGTACAGGGGCTCACAGCTAAGAGTTTGCCTTAGATCTTGGAGGACAGTCAGGACTTTAAGCACTGCTGAAACTGTTAGGACTTTGGCAACTCTTCTAGATGAACTAAAATGTCTTTTGCATAAAGGGATGTGCATGAGTCTTTCAGGGTTTAAGTGTGGAGTGTTATGGTTTGTGTCTAGTTGTCCCACCAAAGCCTCATGCAGTTGTTGGGCCAGAACATCTAGTTTGTAATGAATTCATGATCCACTGGGATTATGGGTGTGAGTGCTGCTGGGATTATGGGTGTGAGTAATATACCCAGCCTGGGGCAGATAACCTGAATGCGGCTAAAGGGAGACTTGCTCTCTGCAGCTATTTTTGCTGTTACTCCTCCCTTTCGCTCTTACTGTTTTGCTGCCTTCCACCACCATCAACTGCTTTCCTCTACAATGTGCCACTCTGCCTTGGAGCCAGCCGGAGTATGGACTGAAACCTCTAGTACCTGTGAGCTAAATAAACCTCTCCTTCCTTCATTTTGGGAGACAGGTATTTATTCCGGCAACAAGAGAAGAGTAACTTAGACAGCAACTAACAGAACTTTTTCTCTACCATACACCTAAGAAAGAGCAGGCTGCTGTGGTGAAAAGACAGGCTCGTTGGGCTGGCGAGATAGCTCAACAAACTAAGCACCTAGTTAGGCAAGCGCAGGGACAGGGCTTCAATCCCTGGCACCACATGTTATGCTGGGCCTGTCCCCAGGCCTGCTGAGCCAGCCACTGAGACTGGTCATGGTAGTGCATCCCAGTAATCCCAGTGCTGGGGAGGCTAAAAAGAGGAAGATAGCTACAAGTCCAACCTACCATAAGAGCCGGTACCAGATGCATAAAAAAAAAAAAGATAGCCTTGTTTAGAGAAGCAATCTATATCTTGCAATAGATAGATAGATAATAGATAATGATGATCAAAATATATGGCAAATATTTAAATTTAAAAGCAATTACAGTTAAAGATGTACTGCCATTAATTCTCTTCACATTGTACCCCGTGCTCTGAGCGCCTTCATCTCATTATTCTTGCTACTTTCTGAAGCAGTCCTGGAAATCTTTCATGAGTATCTTTACATGGTGTAATAAAAAAATTACCACGCAGGCTGCTGCCAAGTGCCAGCCGATAGTGAGGTAGATATTACACTGAATAGTTCAGCATGATCACTCACAGAGCCTTCTAACTCTTATTATCTGCCTGTGTGGACTAAATGTGAAGTAGAAAGCAGCCCAAGAGTAAGGTGTGGGCAAGTTAGAATGGTATTTGTGTAGGGGGTTCAAGGATGACTGAGTTCGCAGGTCAATGTTTAGAAGCTGAAGGCACTTGGAGGTGACATAGTGGTCTTTGGCAGGTTTCATTTCATAAAAGGATCATCGTTGTATAGTCTAACTGGAGATGCGAAGGGAACAAGAGAAAGAAAAAGAAAAGGAGGAAAGAAGAAGAAAGGGAAAGAGTGGAAAGGAGAGAAAGAAAGAGCCTAGAAGGGAGGGAGGGAGGAAGGGAGGGAGGGAGGGAGAGCGAGGAAGGGAGAGAAGGAGGAAGGGAGAGAGAGAGGGAGAGAGAGAGAGACAGAGAAAGAGAGAGAGAGAACCTCCTGTGGAACCCCACGAATATGGCCCTGCCCCCATCTTGGCACTTGGCCCAGGCAGGGCCTGCCTCCTGTCATCCTCAGTGGGTGTCAGGGTTTGACTCCTTTTCCTCTCGCCAAGTGCTTCCTGACCACTGGAGGAGTTGGTTTTGCAGGGTCTTGAACTTGTCAAAACCACTTTTCTCATCAGCAACCATGTGATGCTCAAACTTCAGGCCTGGGGTTCATGGGGCCGAGGGTTTCGATTAGCGGTTGTCCGCACCACCTTCTCTCTCCTCTTCCATGGAAACTATTCCCTGTGTCCCTGCAGGCTCTGGACACACTGAAGCTCCCCATGCTGTCAGGAAGTAAATCAGCAACCAAAGAAAGACACTGTCCACGTCCTGGTTGCTTTCTGCAGCTCCGCAGCCTGGCAGGACTTATGCTGCTAATTGCAGTGAGCCTGGTTTATTTCCTAAGCACGCCTTCCACCCGCGGAAGCAGTGATCTGACTCGAGACCCTCTTACATCCCACTTGGACCCTTAGATTTCCTCGCAACTAAAATTCCGTGTCCCCAGAAGAGTCCGTCCAGGCCACATTTGGGCTCCTGCATGCCTGTGTGGTGACATATTCCTTCCACATACAGTCTTGCCAGGGACAGTCTGCATCCCCTGCTCCAGGAGGTGAGGTTTTTAACATCAAGGGAAAGGCACATTCTACAGGCTGCAGAAACATGGGAACCTCAGATCTTACCAAGGCTGCCCTTTGGACTGCAGCCTCTGTCTCTAAACACAGGGCAGGATGCTGTAAGGAACCACACAGGCACCGGAGGAGCCCAGTCTTACTTCTTGGCTAGTCCAGAGGCCTCCCCACTTGAAAAGGTCACCCAGTTTCCCTGCACTTCATTACTGCACTATTTGCACACATGGCAGCTGGCCCCATGAAATGGATGGACAGCCAGAGCCTCCTTCACGCAGCGGGCTGGAAGCCCAGGGGCACCAGGGTTTAGGAGGTGTCCAGCTGCCTGCACATCTCCCACAGGCAGATCCCTCTCCAGGAGCGTAAAGGAAACACCAGTGTGGCCTTCCTTGCTCCGGACTGAGGGAGAGCAACGGGGAAGCCTGGTCTGCATCCCCTGCACATCGCTCTGCTGCTCCACTGCTAGAGCGGCATGCCGGGCACATACTAATACTTTCCCATGAGCAAGACCTGAGATTGCAGCTGCGACCAAGTATAGCCAGCGGCCTGCCTGGGATAAACACTGCGCATCACGGCCCAGCAGTGGACCCAGAGGCAGCAGCTGAAGGTGGGCAAAGCTGGGTGCTCACAGCAGTTTCTCTTGGGAGGCCTGGTCCCCAAGGACTCATGAATCAACTGCTGCTTCTTTGAGTGCCCACCCAGTCTTGACACTGTGCTGCATGGCCCAAGTTCTTGAGTGTTCTCAAAATCTAAAGGGTCAGGGCCCTAGTCTCTGACCAGAACTTCCAAGTCATTGCCAGATGCAAAGGAGCAACATGTTTATGAGCTCGGCGAGATGCATGCTACACACGCAACCTCTCTCTGCGGCCCAGCTAGGAAACCAGCAGCCACAAGGAGTAACAACAGCCTGTTTTGGTGAGTCAGGTGCTTTGACAGCCTACAGTGTCAGATCCGGTAAGCAACCTGACAGGCCTGCAGGGCCAAGCACATAGCAGATGACCTAAGGAAAGGCCCTTATCACTGCAATGAGTTAATTGGCAAAGTGGAAAAATAGAGCCATCTGTTGGGTTTCCACTAGCTCTACAAATAGAATTTGGTAAGGTTTTGAGAGTTGCAATGCTGTCTAGGAATTGGGTGGACTTGAGATCTCTCTGAGTCTCCCCCGCCCCCCAGCCCACGGCCAGCACATGCCAAGCAGCCCCCAGCCCACCGTGGCAGCCTTGCTTTCCCATGTTGGCCGATGGCATAACGCAGAATGCAACTGCAGCTTAGCAGGGACAGCTCGCCTCCTGTGGCCCTGCTGCATCCTGCAGACGGCCTCCCCTTTACCCTCCTCCCTGCTTGCTTCAGGAAGGAAACTCATTGATTCTGTTGGACATGAGCTCAGATGTGGCCCCACTGGTCTTGGTCTCATTGCCCAGGTGCCCTAAGGGTGGCCAATCTGCCATGGGCTCAGCTTCCTCTCTGCATCCCACCCTGCCTTCTAGGTCCACCTAGGACCATGATGAGGCTGTAGCTGGTGGAAGAGCTGGTCATCATTCCTTCCCCTGATCATTATGAGAACCCCTATCCATGGTCTCCCTCAACCACAGGTATTCTGGGGGAAGTAAGTGATCAGAAAAGAAATGCTTGATATGGGCTGCTTGCCCTCTCTTTCTTCTTTTCTTTCTTTCTTCTTCTTCTTCCTTCTTCTTCTTCTTCTTCTTCTTCTTCTTCTTCTTCTTCTGCTTCTGCTTCTGCTTCTGCTTCTGCTTCTGCTTCT
>NW_004524584.1:20765275-20774838 GCF_000260255.1 Octodon degus | reverse complement strand
CTTCTTCTTCTTCTTCTTCTTCTTCTTCTTCTTCTTCTTCTTCTTCTTCTTCTTCTTCTTCTTCTTCTTCTTCTTCTTCTTCTTCTTCTTCCTCTCTCTCTCTCTCTCTCTCTCTCTCTCTCTCTCTCTCCTTCCCTCTCCCTCTCTCTCTCTCCCTTTCTCTCCTATTTCTTTCTCTCTCATTCCTCTTTGATAATCAAAGCACCATTAAAATCAGAGAGATGCTCCGCACATCATAATGAAGAAAGAACAAGAGAGTCAAGTAGTCATTGATTGCCTCATCCACCTTCTTGGTTCCTGCTGAGAGTGGGAGCTGTGTTCTTGGTTTTGTTTTAGTTATGCATCCCTGCACCAGACTTGGAGACAACCAGAAAGGATGCATTCTCTGTGTATAAGGAGCAGTGGCATCACTTTGTCCTGGAGAACACAGCAGTCTTTTCCTTATCTTCATTAGTTCCTGGCCTTCATTAGTTCCAGTTGTTGAGTGGCCATCACTCCCTTTGAATGACCCCGAAGCACATTCAAGGATGAAGGTGTTTTTGTTGCCTGGGAGCCAGCTGGGTTACAGACAGCTGTGCTCAGCTGATTTAGCCCAGATGCAGAGGATCTGAGGGTGCTTAAGAGAAGACAAAGAAGTAGCTGGAAGTCCTTTGTCCAAGGGACAGCTAGCTAAAATTTTCCCCACTCTGTGGGTTGTCTTCCCACTCTGTTGGTGATTTATTTTGCTGTGCAAAGCCTTTTCAGTAGGAAGAGACAAGTTGTTGAGTCTTCACAGTATTTCCCTTGTGATCAGGGTTTTGTTCATGAAATCTTTGCCTGCGCCTATGTTTTCAAGAGTGCTGCCTGTTCTGTCTTCAGTAAATCAGTGTTTCTGTTTCCATATGTAGATCTTTCATCCCTTTGGACCTCGGTTAAGTGCATGGTGGTAGACATGTGCTCAGTCTTAGTTTTTGACAGGTGGAAAGCCAGTTTTTCCACCATTTATTAAAGAGATTACATTGCTTCCAGTGAATGTGTTTGGCCACTTTGCCAAAGATAAGGTGATGGGGAGGATCTGAAGTTGTTTCTGAACCTTCTGATCTGTTCCATTGATCCTCAGGGTTTTTTTTTCCAGTACAAGCTGTTTCTATCACAGTGGATTTTTAGTATAATTTTAATTTTTGATACCAGGAATCAAATGTCATATAGTTTCAAGTCAACAATTTAACGCCTCCTACCTTGACTTTATTGCTAAAAACTGGTTTTTTTTTTTTTGTTATCCTAGGTCTATCTACAACATAGAATGAATTGAAAAAATTACTCTCCCCAAATTTAAAGACCCAATCCAATAAGGGGCATCTGATATGAAGATAGACATGTACCACACAGATGGAGAAATACAAAATAAATATATGAAAAAAATGTTCAATAAATGTTCAGCATCATTGGTCAATTAAGAGATGCAAATAAAAAAAACAGTGAGATGCTATCTCACTCGGGAAAGAATGGCAGCTATTGAGAACTCAACTAAAATCAACAGCTGATGATGCTGTGGGGAAAAAGAACCTTTCTGCACTGTTGGTGCAAACATAGGCTGTTACAATCACTGTGGACATCACAGTGGAAATTCCTCAAAAAGTAGGAATAAAGGCTCCATCTGACCCAGACATTCCCCTCCTTGATATCTTTCCCAAAGAATTAAAACATTATACCACAGCAATATATGCATACCAATGGACAGTTATAGCAACACAGTTTGTAATAGCTACATCTTGGAAACAACTCAAATATCCATCAACCAAAGAATTAATAAAAAAACTTTTTTTAACATAATGGAGTACTACTCTGCCATGAAGAAAGATAAATATCCATTACTAACTAAATGGATGAACCTTGAGACCATACTCTTAAGTGAAATAAATTAGACACAAATGTGTGAACATTGCATTGCTTCTCTGATGTGAGAAACTGAACATGTAAATAAGGACCAAAGTGTACAATAGATATTGTTGCACGGGAAGAAATTGTTCAAGAGGAAGGGGAGTGACAGAGGGGGAGGGAGAAAGGGACAAAGGGGGAAAACTACAAAAGGAAGATGAGATGGAAGCAAAGCTTTGTAAATAAGGAGGGGAACAAGGGTTAAATGGAGGGGAGGGAATTAAATGAAGACGAGGGACCAGGATTTATCATGTACAGGTACAAATTCCCTATGTTGAATGTGATCATTATGCATATCTAAATCGTATCACTAAACTTAGTATTAATAATAATTATAATAATAAAAACTGTACTGCTGATTTCTGCTAGTCTATTGAAAGCAACAGTTAATGCTTAATTTTTTTCTCTCTCTCCTTTCTAATTCTTTTATAATTTTGACCAATTATGCATGCTTACCTCTGGTAAGATGAACAACTAATTTGAATACAACTATATGTAATATAACAATCTTGTTAGAGTCCTATCATTTTGTTTAGTGATAGTCTGTATAATTTTTTTACTATGTTTTATATTCTTTTTTCTTTCCTGTTTCCTTTTTCTTATTCCAGCTATTGTTTCCTTTTGAGCAGCTTCTTTCCCTTTTATTTCCTTCGTAGTGTTTACTAATTATAAGCTTAAGCATGAATTGACCAGAATGCAGGAACTGTCAAGCGTAAAAGGAAGGCGGCATTAAGACACCCTAAGTGGCAGGCAGCTGTTTTTCTTTATGCTTCATGCTTTGTTTCTGCATAAAGTCAGTTTTTCAGAAGCAAACTGTCTACAGCCCATTAGCTAGACCTGCTAATTTGGCATGCAGTTTATAGAAACTTCAAGTTCAAACAATCTTTATATCATGGGTAAAATATTATCTGGAAATAGTCTCTACTTGCAAACAAATCCACAGGATAAATTCCTTCTTAAATTTGGATCCAAAAGAAAATGTTGTTGTGACAAAACATTTGGCCTTGACGCTTTTGTTAGGCAATAAAAGCATTTTTCAATGTATCTCCTTGACCCCACCCTCAATTGTTAAAATAAAGGCCTTTACAACTGTTAAAATCTGAGTGACTTGGAAGAGAACAATCGTAACCCTTTTGTTTCCTGGAGGTCAAGTTCTCCATGTTGGGTACAAACCCCACTGGCAGCAAGAGCTGTTCGCAGGTCTGACCACGCTTTGTGATATTTTTGCTCTTCTATTTATTTTCCACTTAGGACAAATAAGTGGCATCTCTTGTTTATATAAATGTATTATGTTAATCCCTTAACCTCTTTAACTACTTGATGGGTAGATTAAATACAATTCAGAATTTTACAGTGATACAATCCAGTGGTGGTGAGCCTTTTGGAGTATTGAATGATACAGATAGCCCACTGCAGCATCTGTGGCAGAGGTCCGCCACCACTGAGCTGTATATTCATCAATTCTCCCATTTTACTATTCATTATCTCATTTTCATATTCATGGGGGCATAATAGAGTGTACAAAAAGGTCTCTCGCCTTTCTGGACTAAACACATACCCACACTCTTCCAGTCTTCATGTGCAAGAGATAAAGAAGGAGTTCTTTAGGAATTAGGAGAAGGTTAGAGACAAGCTGGACCTGTGTGATGAGCCAGGCCTCTTTCACTGTCTGACAAGCCAGGAGAAGGAGGCAAAACTAGTTCAAGACACAAGCTGCTTGGCTCTGGGATGTAGTCATTTTCTGCTGATCTCTGTGCCCTTAGGCCATGGTAGGATAAATGCTATTCCTTAATTTCCTGTCCTTTCAACAGGACTCCAAGCTGTTCAGCAGAAAGATGTGCAAAAAGCTAGTCTAAGCCATGAACCCGTAATAGATAATTATGGTGTCAAATTCAATGGAGTTAGAAACTTCCAATGAGTTAGTAAAGTGCGGTGATGCTTGTGTCTGTGGATGACTGACAGGCAGGCCACAGGCTGAAGACGGAAGATCCACTTGTGGGTTGGTGCCAACCAATAGGCTTGCAGCCTTGATAGAACACAAAGGGAAAGAAAAATGAAGTCTGCTCCTTTATTCATGGAGGAGCTTCAGTCTTTACTGTTGCTGATGATGCACTTTTATCTCCAGGTCTTTCTGGCTTCCACCACAGATCCTTCAGCTTTCTTTGGTGGACAGGCACTGGACTAGTGAGGTTGAGATGATGCAGCGAGCTCTAAGCCTTCCACATCTGACTGGACCTCTAGCTCCAGCACACAGCAGCCACTCTGCACTCTTCTACCTCTGACTCAGTGGGCAGCCATTGTAAGCCTACCTTGCACCTCCTTTACGTGACATACACATCTGTTCCTCTAGCAAATGTTAAAGGATACAGAGTCTCTATCTAGAGGGTAAGGAGCCCATTCTCTCTTGAGAATGATAGGCTAAGGCCTTAAGAAGGACAAGAGAACTGTGAAAACTGTAACAATTATCTGCGTCTTCATTAAGGGGTTTCTCTGAATTAATTCATAGATATGTAAGCATATTGTGCATAGCTATTTTCAGAAATTAAATCTCACCTATCTTTCAATCAGTTAGACTTCCCATAGTTAATAAAAGCTACTACAAAACAATTTCCTGCAAATGATTATTAACTGTGAATAAATAAAATAAAACAAAATGGATATATAGGCTAGCATTCAGAAACTCTAGACTATCAAGGGAGTTGAAGCCCAAAGAATCCCCCTTTGCAGAAGGCAGGATGACCTCGACAGCTATAGGAACCTGGTGAGCCATGTGCACCATCCCTTTTCCCAGGAGCTTTTCAGAGCAGCAGCCTGATAAGACCCATCATTGTGGAAGACTTGGTGATTCTTACCCCACCCTCTACCATCAAAAGAGACTTGTGGGGCTTCAGCCCACACCCTGTCACCCCATCCGTGGAGGCTTACTGAGTCACAGCTTGCCCCATCCACAGACACCATGATGGAAGGCACACTGAACCCAGGACAGCAGGAACCTTGTTGACAAACACCCTGCCCCTTGAAACACAGCTGCTGAGTCCAGGTCAAAGTTGGAAGCTTTAAAAATGTCAAAATGAAAGATGAAAGAGCAATCTCAGATCTATAGTCCACCCAGAAGAATTATAAGAGACAAGGACACAGAAAAACTTGGAAATCACATAGCTGAAATTTCTGAAATGATGGCAACAGAAATAAAGAAACAACTCCATTAGGCTATCAAAGAAATAAGATCTGAAATAATCCTTCTCCGATCAAAAAAGAAAATGACAACAATTGTAAAAGACTTGCTCAAGAAAGCTAAAGAAGACACAGATAGAAAAATAGAGGAGAATAGAAAAATGATGAAAACTCTGAATGAACAATACAGGAAAGAACTAGACTGCATCATACAGACTCAGATATCCAGGAAATAAAGAACTCCATTAAAAGCTGGCAAAGCAGCTGGAATGAAACTAAAGACAGACTTTCAGACCTTGAAGACAGCCCTGCAGCCAGTTAATGTCAAAGGAAAGATCTCCTAAAAATAACAAGGAACCAGGAAATAATGATTCAGCAGTGGCAAAATGATTCAAAGAAAACAATGTAGATCTGATAGTTGTCAACAAAACAGCAGAAGTCAAAACAAATTCCATAAAATGATAATATGTAGTACAAGTAACAGAAAATTTCGAAAACATGGAAAACGAATCTGACATACAGTTACTGAAGCATACAGAACTCCAACTAGACATAACCAAAATAAATCTATACTTAGACATGTAATAATCAAGATCCCAGAAATTCTGCAAAAGGACAGAATATTCAAACCTATTAGAGGGCTGGGGAGATAGCTCAGTAGAATAAATGCCTTTCTGGCAAGCACAAGGTCCTAAGTTCAATTCTTGATACTGGAAAAAAAGTTATAAAATCTATGAGAGAAAAGAACCAGGTCACCTATAATAGAAAGCCCATCAGAATCATGGCAGAGTTCTCAACCTAACCATCAAATCAAGAATAGCTTGGAGTGAATTATTTCAGTCCCTGAAAGGAAACGATGTACCCTGTAAAGCTATCTACAAAATTTAGTAGAGCAGTAAGATAACTCCATGACAAAGAACAACTGAAGAAATTTATTACCACCAAATAAACCCTACAAAGACTACTGATAGATATTCTACAAAGGGAAAAATGAACACAACTTGAACAGACAGAAACCACCAAACAGAACAAGAATGTAAACAAGGAAAATGTAGGAAACCTATAGCAAGAAAATAACATGACAAAGATAAGTCAATATGTATCATGTATAAGCGTCAACATAAATGGCCTCAATTCACCAATCAAAAGAAACAGACTTGTGAAGTGGATCAAGAAACAAAATCCAACAATATGTTGTATACAAGAATCAGATGTAGCTCAAAAGGAAATTCCTAGACTGAATGACAAAGAATGAGAAACAACACTCCATGAAATAGGAACACAGAAAAAAAGCAGGGGTAAAGATTCCCATCAGTGACACTGTCAACATCAAACCCAGAATGATTAAAAAAGATAAAGAAGGTCACTACATACTTGTTAGGGGAAAGTTGCACGAGGAAGAGATGACAATGTTAAATATGTGTGCAACCAATGTAGGAGCATTCAACTATACAAGATAAATTTTAACAGACATGTTATGGAAAAATTAGCCAGAGAAATGAGATAGGAAAGAGAAATAAAAGGAATAAGGAATGGAAAGGAAGGAAGAAAATTATCATTATTTGCAGAAGGCATGATATTCTTCATAGAAGACTCCAAAAACTCCAACAAGAGACTTGTGGACACGTCTGTCATCAATTAATAATCAAATTCAGTACTATATCAGGATACAAAGTCAATAATCAAGAATCTGTAGCATTTATTATAAAAACAATGAAAGCATCCAGAGAGAAATTAATGAAACCATCCCCTTCATAATAATATCCAAAGAAACGAAATAAGTAGGAATTAATCTGGCAAAGGAAGTAAGAGATTTATACAGTGAAAATGACAGTACTCTGGAGAAAGTTATCAAAGAGGATTTCACAAACTGAAAAATATTTCTTCCTCATGAATAAGAAGAATCAACATTGTGGAAATGACCATTCTTCCAAAATGGTTATATAGATTTAGTGAAATCCTGATTAAAATACCATTAATATACCTCACAGATCTAGAGAATTATTCCTAAAATTTATCTGGAACCAGAGGAGAACTAGAATAGTTAAAGCAATCCTGGGAAACAAAGGTAAGGCAGGAGGAGTCACAACCCCTAAGTTGAAATTATACTATTGAGCTACTGTGATAAAATTAGCACAGTACTGGCAAAAAACAGACCTGAGGATGTATTGAAGCATATTAGAAGATGCAGACACAGCTACAAGCACACACAATCACTTTCTCTTTGAAAAAGAGGCCAAATATGTTCACTGGAAGACAGATGACCTCTTTAATGCAAGATAGCCAGTGCTGAGAAAACTGGCTTTCCATATGCCTAAGGACAAAATTAAACCCATGTCTATCATCAAGCATGAAACGATAGTCAAAATGGATCAAAAGCCAAAACATTAAATCAGAAACACTAACTGCATTGGAAGAGAAGGTATATAGAAATCTTGAAGACATAAGGTTAGGTGGAGAGTTCATGAACAAACAATAAACGACATGGGAAATACTTTAAAAGAATCAAAAGCTGGGTTCTCAGCTGTTTGGAACAGAAATCACCAACAGAACAAAAAGAAAATCTGTGAAGTGGGAAAAAATTTTATCTGACTGTTGCTCACACAAAGGACTTTTATCTAAAACACATAAAGATTTTTTTTTTCAAATCACACCTCCAAATTCTGAGACTCAATCCTAAAATGGGCATCTGAGATGAATATACAATTCTCAGGTGAAGAGATACAAATGATACAAAAATGTATGAAAAATGCTCAATATCATTGGTCACTAGAGAAATGAAAATTAAAACACTGAGTTTCCACACCAGAAAGAATGGCTATCATCAAGAAGTCAGCCAATAAGGAATGCTGGAGGGGCTGTGGGGGAGAAGGAGCCCATCTCCACTGTTGGTGGGAGTGTGGACTGGTGCAACCGCTGTGGAAATCAGTGTAGAGATTACTCAGAGAGCTTGAATTTGAGGTTCTGTTCAACCCAGGTATTCCCTTCCTGGGTATTTTTCCAGAAGAACTGAAAACATCATACCACAGTGATATATGTTTACATGGTTACAGTAGCATAACTTTTCTTCCCTAAATCTCAGAGACAATCCAAATGCCCATCAACTGAGGAATGGATAAAAATGATATGGTATTTTTTACATAAAATGGAGTATTAAAAAGATATTTTAAAGATAAATTTAGGGGCCGGGGAGATGACTCAGTAGAATAAGTGCTTGCCTGGCAAGCGCAAGGGCCTGATTTCAATCCCCAGTCTGCAAAAAAAAAAAAAAGAAAAAAAAAAGAAAGAAAGAAATAAGATAAATTCGAGGCTTTTATAGGTAAATTGATGCAATTAGAATTAATCAGACTCATATGTGACAGCATCATATTGTCTTACTAGTGTAAGAACCTGAAAGTATAAATAAAATCTGAAAGTTAAAATAGATACTGTGAAAGGGAAAGAATCTGTTCAAAGGGAAGAAAAACTGGGATGAGGAAAAGGATGAAAGAAACAAAACAGGAAAAATACATATTTATGTGTATATATCCCATATATATTTATATATGGGACATCTTGGATAATAGTATACTGATTTTTTGCTAGTCTATTTACACTTGATCTCAGCCAAAAAATTGAGAAGCAATTTTGCTGTTGTATTTAAAGGAGCAGTTAATACTTATCTTTTTTCTCATTTATACTTTCTCATAACTTTTTTTAAACAATTTTGCATACTTATATCTGATAGTCTAAACAACTAATTTGAAGACAACATCATGCAACATAACAATCATTATTGAATGCCTATTATTTTGTTCAGTGAAATTCTGTATCATTTCTATGTTTTTACTATTTTTTACTCTTTTTTTTCCCTTAATTTCATTGAGAAACAAATAGCAATAAGACAGTTTCAAAACAGATTAGGACAGCTTCAATAATTAATACATTGCATATTGTTGTCTTTGTAGACAAGATGAAGACATGATAGTCTGTCCAGACACTATTAGTACAAATCTTTCTTCTCATTGAATTAAGAGAAAGTAGCTGTATATCTATCCTATTTTGTATATACAGATACAAAATGGTCCTTCATTTGAATTGCCTTTTTGTTTAGTTTTGTCAGAGATGGGTATTCCATTGCCATTTAAATATTGTAGATATGTGAATTCAGCAAAATAATCCAATATAGTCCAGGAGTCCATAATAGTAGTGGGTTATCCTTTGGATTGGCAATGTCAGAAGTTGTTGACTTGAGTCTTTTACAGCTCAGCATATTATTATGGCTTTACTTTTTATACCTTGTTTTTAAGCTTTTCTGCTGAAGACCAAGATAAAGCAAGACCTATGTAACAAAAAATGTAACTTTTGTATCTGACAAGGCCAGTCAAATCACCTTGGATATACCCTGAAATCCTGTACTGCAGTTTGTAGATCCTTTGTCAGTGTCGGCCGTGTGGATGAGTCATGGCCATTGCTTGACCAATTTGCTCTCT
>NW_004524584.1:20744938-20764815 GCF_000260255.1 Octodon degus | reverse complement strand
TTTTAAAGAATTATCTGAGAAAGAAAAGTTGCATTAAAATATATGAAGTCACTTTAATTTAATTTAATGTAGAAATACACTTAATTCATGAGGGTGGGCTGTCCTTGTCAGATATTCAGTTATTGTTAGAAATGTCCCTTGGTGTTAGAAGACGTTAGCAAGACATCTTTTATGAGTAGCAGATGGAAGAGAAGGAAATTCAAGGTGGATTTAGGAAGGAAAGTAAGGGCCTAGGGAGTCTGGACCATGCTGTAATCTCACCTAGGAAGGACAAGGACATTCATGACTCACAGAAGCAGTGAGCTGGGAGCCAAGCCCCATATGGCACATGATAAACCTCATGTCTTTTCACCAGAATTCCTACTTTAAGTCATGGGAACACTGTAGAAGTTCTGGTGTCAGAAGTGTTTCTAGATGGGAGACGCTGCAAATAGACCACAGAGACATCTCTGTGGAAACTTTACACTCCCTGATGGGGGCCAAGCATACCCAGGCCAACAAGAAGCTCATCCTGAAGCAAGGTAGTTCTGTTTTGATCTCAGAATCACTAATGCTACAAGAAACTCTGGACCAAAGCCCAGTGTCAGCATGGCATCTATGAAGAGTCAGAGCCATTCTCAGCTTCAAGCTTAACTTAGAATTCTTCAGTGCTGCTCATCATTGAGTAGAATTAAATGTACCAAGGCTCTCAGACAAGGTTCTTAAGTTTAAAAACCTGCACCTACACATGCTCAGTTCTGCACATGTCCACACCTTGCAAATCTGAGGATCTACAGACAAATGTGCGCAGGGCCATATATCTATATGGCATTTATGAATACCCCACTTCCTTCTGTGTTGATCTGTTCATTTCTGAAAGTGGTGTCTGAAGAATCCCAGGTTCATTTCTGTCTCCAGCATGGTGTGCTACCAGGTCTGAAGGAGAAGATGTCAATAAGATAATAGGGCCCATCCCTCAGCCCTAGGGTAAAAGCTCCATACCAAGTGAAGAGACTCACACTTCTACTTTCACATTCTGGCTTTTGTTTAGAGCAAACAGTCCAAATTTCTCCTTCTCCAGAGACCTAAGCTCAGACAGCCACATTAGAGTAACAAGAATGACAAGGTATCCAGGACCTATTCTCTCTCTGGATACCCACCTTTGTTACAGGTGGGAACCTCAGATATAAAGTACTCAAATATTCAAGTGCTAAAGGGCTGATTGATGCCTTTGACTGCTCTTCAACCTCCTCACTCCACACAGATTCCAGCATCCTCCTCGATTGTTCTCCAAAGACTGGTTGGGATGTGAATGATGAGTATTTTTGACTGTGGCCCATGATAAGCATCTCAATAGACTGAGTATACAGGCAGCACTGCTTCAGCCTGGGATCTCAAGCTGTTCTCTTCATCTTCTAAGCCATATTCACCCCTCCTCTTGCAAGTGGATGGGTCATGACTAAGCTCATAGAAAAAGCAGAGAAGTTAAACAGTGGCAGAAAGGACACAGTCACTCTTGTCCTTCCAGAGAGTAGTTGTGAGGATACTGAAGATAAGGGAATGGAAGGGGAAAGGAGCAGAGGGGAGGGCAAGGGAGGGGAGGAAAAGGCAGGGGAAGGAAAGAGTGAGAAGGGAAGAGGAGGGGAGAGGAAGGAAGGGAAGGGGAGGGGAGGGAATGGAACAGAATGGAATGGAACGGAACAGAACAGAATGGAAGCAAAGAGTAGCCTTGGTGCCTACTTCCTGGGAAACAGGATTTCAGACTGGAGTCAGCATTTTGTTTTTGTTTTTTTCTTTGTTTTATTGATACAGGGTCTCACTACACAGTCCTGACTTGTAGTGATTCTCCTGTCTCAGCCTTCCCAGTGCTGGGGTTACAGACGTGCACCACCATGCTGTGTTTTGGGGCCAGCATAGCATGTCCAGAATTCCTGGGCCAGTATAGCACGTAGTATCAGGGATCAAACTTGGGATCTTGTGCTTGCCAGGCAGGTGATTAGACAACCAAGCTATCTCTCTAGCCCTGGGATCAGCATTCAAAGGGCAGTGTCTCAGGCTCCATCTGAGTGGCAGAGCCTGACAGTGGTGCCGTGGGTGTGCGGTCACACCTATCGCAGTCAGCCTCCCAGAAATGCAGGGCTGCAGCTTCTCACCCACATCTGCAGCGTCTCTCCACAACTCTGAGGAGCAAGAGTCCTCTGCCACCAGCTCTATCAGCAGATCCCACGAGTATACACAAATGACTTTGGCTACTCAGATTTTTCATTACACACACACACACACACACACACACACACACACACAAAGATGATTTGTCATTATGCATTCAAAGAGCTCACATTCCAGTCATTATACATGGATGCTTCAGCAAACACCAGTCCTAGATTCAGGTCTAGATTCCACATTTTCCCGCAGGCATCACAAAGAATGGCTGGGACACCCAGACAAGGCCTGCCTGAAATGGTCATTCTCAAAGATACACAAGCATCAGAGAGGAAACCACTCTTGAAATTAAATGAAATCATCGTCCTAGGAACATGGATTAGGTGTGAGGATACATATTCCAAAAGCAGGAGAGTGGCATCTCAGTTCATTAGCACTTTTGTGGGTCAACAATTCATCAAAGTTTCATTTTTGCTTTCAGATCTTATTGGGTGACAAACACAGCTGCAGTCATCTTTTGTACATGAACAGGAGCATGGACATCTTTTTCCAGAATTGTGGAATGAGTTGAGTTCATGAACCAAGGTCCCACTGTATTTGACATCTCACCACAAAGTGTTAAGCTCCTTTAGTAATACACATAGACTGCTTTTGGAAAGCGCGGGGACCAGGGTTGGATCCCAAGTCCCTCATGCTGCGCTGACCCCACCCCTGGTCACACTGAGCCAGTGACTGAGTCCAGGCATGGAGGCGCACACCTGTAATCCCTGCACTGGGGAGGCTTAAAACAGGAGGATTACTATGAGTCCAAGCTGCTTAGTGAGACCCTATAAATAAAAAAAATTCCTTAATTAAAAAATTCCCCCCTTATTTAAAAAAAACACACAAAATTCCTTCCTAGGTCTCTAGTGTTCATAGAAGGGCTCTCCAGGCAGCCTGGTCTCTCAGTAGCCTCAGTGTTAGGAGACGGGCCCGTGGCTGCTGTTCAGTGGCAGCCCTACACATGAGCAGCGACTTCTCTTGGGAACACCATCCTGAGCAAAGGCACCTCCAGGACCTGCAAGGTGGGGACTGTCTCAGGAAGCAGGACACAGTGTTCTGGTGGCTGACTCTGTGTCATCACAGTGGACACCACAGGAGGCCACGGCTGAACACCTGAGTGCGGCCCTATGTGATCAAGTGGCACGTGCTGATGTCCTGAGCACAAGCCGCAGGCCAGCCTCAGCTTCCCAGAGCCTTCCTGGTCCTGCCATGATCATGGCCTTTGAAAAACCACTGGACAGAACCCACTGTAGTGGCAGAGATCTGTGGCTTTCTGTGCACTGGGATGTGAAGGAGAAACCCCACCTCATACTCGGAACGCCGGAGACACGCACATGCAGAAGCCTCTTTCAAGCAGGCTTTCAAACTGTCATGAGTTCCAGGTGACTGGAGCCTCTGATCGACCATGTAAAGACTCCAGGCCAGCATAATGTCAGAAAAGATAGTGTCGTTCCTATACTCCCCATGCACTGTTTGGGGTTTTACAAACATTTTCATAATTGACTCCTTTATAAATTGAAGCTTAATATCCTGGCCACGTACAATCACATTCAGTATACTGTTTGGCCGACAAGCATTTGAGAGGGGTGGAAATTTTGCAAAGTTACTGCCAGTGACTTTAAAAAAATTACAATGAAATGGCAAAGACGGTGCTTAGATAAAGCCTACTGTCGATGTGTGTGTGTGTGCGTGCGTGGGGTGACTTTTTTGTTTGTTTTGCTGTCTTAGCCTGCATCTTTCTCAGTTGAGACGTGTCCCTGTGCCTTGTGACCCATGGGATAGGACCACCTTGTCCTCAACGGCTCACCAGTCTTGGGCTGTTCTGCACAGAAATGAAAAAGAGCCTGAGGATACAACACCAACAGATTTCTAAGCTGTAAATGAGGGCGCCACTGAGAAGCTGGTCTAGAGACCAGAAGTCTGACAAGTCCTTGCAAAGTGTCGAAATCCAAATCCTGGAAAATGTTGTCCATTTGTCCACCTTGGGCTTAGCCCTGAGTACCTGTTGACCAAAAAGATGGTACAGTGACCTCAGGATTCACACCAGTACCTAGGAAGCAGAGGGGCCGCCCTGCAGTCCTTGGCTACATGGCTGCTGATGTAGGCTCCAGACACAGTTTCCCTGCTGTTCTCTGGCTTCTCAGATGCAGAAGGACCGATTGCATGCTGAATAAGCCCAGCCCTGGCTGCATGCGGGATTGCAGGAGCTCAGGGTGTCTCCGGAGGCTCCATATGAACTACGTCCACGTCCTCATCCATGGGACAATTCACCGGGGACCCTGATGAACTTGACAGCTTCTGACAGCAGGTGATCTGGAGAGCTGTCTAACCTTGTGTGGCTGCGCCCATGCCATAAGGCTTGGAGAAGTGGCTCATCTTGGGTTCATTACATAAGAGTTGCACTAGGCATCAGTGTCCTCACTAGGTATGGTAAATGGCAGTGAGTTATGCTGCCCAGCGCTGCCCAGTGGAAGGCAGGCTGGTAAATACGCCATAGTGCCTCTCTGTGTACCTTATTCACTGAATCTGCTACCCTGGGAATTCCTGCCTCTTCCTTAGGGTCAAAACAATCATAGAAAGTGACTGTTTTGAATGGATATAGGACATCCGGGCATCCAGGAGAGCACAATGAAGGGCACTTAGGAAAGTAGACTCCAGAAAGTGGCAAGAATGATGGTACAATTATATTCAAAATCAGGGGACATTTTTGATGTAGATTAACAGTAATGTGACTTTTTTTTTCCTCTATTTAAGACAGGGTCTACAGGGTTTCACTATGTAGATCAGACTTGTAGTGATACGCCTGTTTTCAGTCTCCCAAGTGCTGGAATTACAGGCGAGTGCTACCACGCCCAGCGTAGCTGTGGAACTGAACCCCACCTTTGCACTCTGCCTAAGCGGGAGCCTTTGTCTGCTGAGCTCTCAGGCTGGCCTGACGATGTGACTTTCACCGTAATGTGTTTTTTAAAAACTTAAGTATCTACCATACTTTTCAATCACATACCTCATTATTATAATTAAAACCTTATTCAGATGATCACAAACAAGCTCATCATGCCATAGAACGCTATTCTTAACTGATGTGTGGTTTTCTGGCCTGGAGTCAGTTCAACCTCAGTTTATAAATTCCACAGTGCTCATACCAGAGTGGGCAAGAGACAGGATGATGTGTTCATCTTGTCAGAGCAATGCAAATCACCATGATGCAGTCGGGGTTCACCAAGCTGGCCAGTCCTCTCCAGTAAGGTTCACTGAGTGGGAAAAATTTGAGAATATGAGACAGTAAGTCAAGGGCTACAAGATAACTAGTTCCAGAGTGGGACCTCCAGAGATGGTCGCAGCTCCACTGCCAGCTGCAGGCTGGGCTCCCCTGCAGGCACCCAGAGGCTCCAAGGCCAGGACCCTGTAATTCCACAGGGGCGGCAGCTTCTCTCCTCCTTGTACCCAGTGGGATCCAGACACAGCTCACCCAAGACTGTGTGGCAACCACCTTCTCCTCCTCACCATGCTCAGGCAGCAAGTGGCAGCGCAAGAATCACAGAGACCTCTGCCTGAGGTGGGCTGTGACACGGAGGATGCAAAATAGCACCAGCCTAAGGCATGGCCTGTTTGTTCTAATTCATACTGACCCTCTTGCGTGACACTAATGGGCCCAGCAGGGACAGTGAGGGCACAGGCTAAAGGAACAAGAGTTGCATTTCAGGTTATTACCAGGACAAGGAAATGCCCTCAACGGTGATAAGCCGAGTGGCCAGGGAACCACAAGTCAGGGAGGTGCACAGGCTCTGACCCCGACCTGCTTTGTCCTTTCCCTTCTGGCCCACCCCTCTCTCTCCTTCTGTCTCTTAACATTTTTTTCCAAGCATGGGCTCACAGGCTGCTGCCAGACAGGGCCACCATGGGGCCAAGGCCCCAGGAAAGGAACTTCTGCAGCGAGTTGCTGTGGCAACAGCTTCAGCCAAGTCCTTGACTAGGCAAAGGAGTGAGAGTAAGTGGCAGTTTGGTTCTTAAAGGGCTAAGAAGCAGGTAATGTTTCTCCAGGCACTTTCAGTCAAAAAGGATGCCACAAAATGCACCAGGACATAGAGATAGCGCTGCTCTTTGATAGGAGTGGTGAATATGAGGCTTAGAAGAGTGACTGAAATTACCTTGAGGCTGTGGGCTGAACATATTGAACTGAGTCCCCTAAGCACACCCTCCCTGGGTGCTAATAGGGAGGACACAGCAACTGGTGGGCTCTAGGAGGATCCTGGGCAGAGGAACTCTCCATTGTGAGTGGCAATCAGGTGTGGTGTACTAGGCAGATATGGATCCCATCAGTCAATGCAGGACCACAGAGACATGATTGATTCTCCTATGAGAAGGCTTATATATGATAGGCAACTTTTCTCAGGCAGTTCAAGTTCTACAGGTGGATGGCACACCCAAATAACTACGTAATTGGCAGGAGGAGATGACTAGCAGGAAACAGACATAAGCTAGAGGTAAGACTCTTGGGACCGGGAGATCGGAAGGAGGGTGGGGAAGAGGAAGAAACAGGAGGCCGAGGAAAGGGGTAAGTGAGACACGGGCATAGATGGACAGGGGCCAGAAAGCAGCTGGAAGCGGGGCTGTCAGGGCAAAGGGAGGCCAGGCCCCAGCCTGCACTAATCCTGTCATTCCAGGTGATCTTCAAATCAGCTTCATAAGCAGGAAAGCCAGAGAAGGTCCAAGGAGACACATGAGCTGGCTGAGGGGACTGGCACTGTCGGTAGACGACGGCCTCGGGGCGCGAACTCATCGTAAGTACAGAATCTCAGAGGAGGAGGGGTTCCTTTCATCAACACTGGCAAGAAGATTGAAGGTCGCTAAGTCCCTGTCCATGCCCAATCTCTATCAGGAACCTAGCAGGATTTCTGGAGCACGTTCCCATTTTCAGTGCAGTTTAGAAGCAGTAAGCATGTCCTGGGCCAGCGAGGAGCGCTCCGGCTGCCCCTGACTGTGCATCCCAATCTCCTCTCTGCGTGTTGTTCCTCTACCCAGCCTGTGGGCTGCCATGGCTTGGCCAGGGACCAGAACCCATGTGGAGGTCACAGCGTCCCTGCCCCGGCCACCATCCAGGACACAAGATCCCTTATTAGAACGGCAAAACATTTCTCTCTTCCTGTCTCACAGCCATCTGGATCTCTATCAGATCTGCAGGGCGAAGGTTAAGGAAGTGACTCTAAGACCAGCCATTTGTAGCAGTGGGCTGAGCTACCCGTCAGTGTTTGCCTTATTATGCACAGCGGTTACGTGTGTCGTTTCCGGTTTGTGTTAGGGTTACAGGCTGCAATTTCCACCAATCACGCTTATTATTTAAATGAGACAAATGGGCTGTTGTCAGGCAGTGTGATCTGGTTGACATGATTATTGTGACCTAGTGTAAATGTCATGACCTGTCTTGGGTTTCCAGAGGCACGAGAAAGCAGCAGGCCGTCAGGGGGACGGGAGTCTCTCCATAAATCAAGCGTCCCAGACGTTATGATAACTTTTATTAAAAAGCAAATGGATTTCTTGACATTAGGCTTTTAGACATTCCAGCCGGCAAATGTAAATTGGGCTGCTTTCCCCCAAAGAGATAAAACCGGTTCAGCTTCTGTGCGGAGAGGAGAGAAATGATTCTCAATTTACTCAGCCTGGCCCATTTCTGTTATGCATGTGTAATGATTTGAAAAATCACAAACAGCGAAGACGGAGGAAAGGCGCTTGCATGATATTCCTGCAGGGACCAGTGTGGCCTGTGATTACTGACACCTGGACTGTGTCATCGACTCACTCACAATTTCACATTCATGGGATGCCATTGACTTTAAATTGTTATTAATGTATTTCATATTGCAAGTAGCCTAAAATAATTAGGTGGCAAGGGCGTGGTAAACTTATTGCTTCTACTCGGCTTCAGCCAACGTCCTCACAGCCCATAGCCTTGGAAAACCCACACCAGGCACCTGGTGTCCGTTAGGACTTCCACTGTTATTTTCACTGATCTCTGTGGCCATGTTTAATTGTCACATTTATTTAGCTGTGAGATGGCACATGTTTCTTTTTTAAATTGTTTAAATCTTTTACTATTTATTTGGTACAGGGTCTTGCTATGCAGCTGAGACTCCTAATGATCTTCCTGTCTCAGCCACCCCAGTACTGGGATTATAGGCATGCACTACCATGCCTGGTTTCAGTGGCCAGCACAGCGACGTGGCATACGGTACGAGGGTTGAACCCGGGTCCTTGCACTCGCCAGGCAGGCACTTAGACTGCTGAGCTATCTCCCCAGCCCCATTTGTTTCTTTTAATAACTAGTTATGTAAAAACCTATAATAATGGGTTTGCATTTTTGCAGTATTTAACCATATGCTCTTGGTGGCCAGGAAATGTATTAAACTAGTATAATATAATTCCCAAAGATTAGAATTTACATGTAAATGGATACTTTAAGGAAAGAAAATTAATCCTCAATAGTTATAAGTAGAAATAGAAATTGGGAGCAATTTGTAAATGCAAAAATAGCATATTTAAGATCTAACTTTATCCCTGTAGAAGGACAAAAATGTTCACCAGGCTATGAATGGGATGTCACTGTCACATCTAGATTTCTCTAGCCTCCAGCAAAGATCATAGTACTTTAATTTAATCAGTTGCGAGACTGAGACAAACTATTAAACACTGACCACCCGTGTGCCATGCAGTCCTGGGCCCATGGGGAAGGGCTCCAAGGACCACCTGGCATCCTCAGGGATGGGCTCTGTCTCCATTGGGCTGGGAGATGAAGAGCTGCTTCCATCAAGAATCCTGGAGCAACGAGGTCAGGAGTAGCGATGTCACCATGGAAGGGCTTCTCTGGGAAGAAGATGTGAGACAGTTGGGCTGCAGCAAAGGTGCTCTATGTTCAAGGGTGCAGAGCCCTTGGAGGTGAGCATCAGCAAAGCCCAGGACACTGGTGCTTGGAGTCCCATTCTACAGCTAAAATGTCACAGTGCCAGCAGGAGAGGTGAGGACAACTGTGCGGCCCCTGAGAACCAATACTCTTTCCCAGAGTCCTGCAGGGTGGGCCACACCTGCTCTCCATAGACCCACCGAGCACCCATGTGCATTCTGCATTGGCCCAGATAGGGCATCAAGGTGTTTTCCCCGTGCTAGTCCCAGGGGCGGGGGTGGGAGCCCTATGGGCTAGGCACCAGCTCCTCTAGGAATACAGTCAAAACGGTCCAATCTGCCCAGTATCACAGAAATCCTTTCCTGAGTCCCAAAACTCTATACTCTTGACAGAATGGATGCTCTGGGGAGAATGACCTTGTTCTACATAATGAGTTGGCTCTTGTTTGCTGACTTCACTTTTAAGGACACTGGAAAATGGCCAGCTCAGTGGGGATGTTGGCCCCACTGGGAGAGCTTCTCATGATGGGACGTGCATCCTGCAGGGAGCAGGCCCATACTCAAGGGGGCAGGGTGCGGCCGCCCTCAGAACAGTACAGGGCTGAGGTGGAGCTTTGTGCCCACACATAGGAATTTCTCCTGTATCACTTCACCACACCACTCTGTAAGGCAGACAGCATGCTCTCTGGCCCCAGGGCTCGTTCGGCTTCTTTCTTATGCAGAACAAAGCCAGGAAGGTTAGTCTCAGTCATTCTCTAGGAAAGCATGCAGGACAGTGAGAGAAGCCACTCACTGTCTTCAGGAAATCTCTAGGCACTCCTGGCTGAAGATCCACACCATCCTCCCAAAGTGAGCATGTATCTGGTGAAGGCTGTGTGGGGGGAAAAAAGAGAATTAATTAAGAGCGGTACCCGAAGCTCAATGGTGGCATACGTCTAGCTGCTCAAAGGCTGAAGCAGGAGGACCGCTTTAGTAGTTCAACACAGGCAAGAAGTGAAAGCTTGTCTCAATAAAACAGGAAGAAAGGGAAGGAGGGAGAAAGGAAGAAGGAAGGAAGGGAGGGAGGGCGGGAGGGCGGGTGGTGTTTCAACGCGTGGATCCCATTCTCACCCCTCTTTGTTCTTTGTTGCTCAGCGTCTGTATGTTTCTAACAAGTGACTGTGTGAACCAGCAACCTGTGTAAGTTCTGATCTGTATACATTGTTGATTTTCCCTACAGCACCGGGAATGTTGCCTGGTATTTTTCTTCATACCCTTCTAAGTGCATGCTGAAGTCCTCCCACTAGAACATGAACCTGTGTGGTGCCTGGCTTACCCTGGGCTTCATGCATGAACACATGACTCACGCTCCTTGTCCAGTACTGGCTCCAAGTCCCACCGGCCCTGCCCCGCTTGCAGGGGTCACTTGCCTTTCTCTGCTGAGATGCTGTCTGCTTCCCTTTCTGTCCATCTCCTGCCAGGAGTCAATGGCCTCAGCAGAAAGATGCTCCTCTCCTCACATCGCTGTTGGTGAACAGCAACGTTTGGTCTTCTGTGTCGCCACTATTTTCCCCCTGCTCCTGATTATGGGTTGTCTTTCCTGAGCTTCCATAATCTCTACCTTGTATACTGTCTGATATGAAAAGAGTTCAATTTGGGTTCTATAAATTCCATGTGGATTTTGTGAACTCTTTTGCCATTTATACATTTCTGGCAAGTGACAGAAGAACCTTTGTCCAGTAGAGCCTGAGTTCCATGCAATCAATAAAGACTAAGTAGTGGCCACAGAGATAGTGTTGATAAGCCGTAGAGATAGCTCAGTGGGTTAAGCATCTGCCTGGCAAGCTCAAAGACCCAGGTTCAATCCTGATCTTGCTCTGAGCTGGCCACCAAGACCAGGTGTGGTGGCACAAGCCTGTAATCCCAGCTCTGGGAGGCTGAAACAGGAGGACCACTATGAATATGCGCTATATAGTGAGACCCTGTACCAAATACATAAAATATTTTTTTAAAAAAGAAGAGGAAAGTAGTGAAGGGCTGCAGAAACACATGTTCTTGATTAAAAATAAGAGAAAGATTTGCCCTGTACTTTTTCACAGTTGCTTGCTGGAATCCCTTTGACAACTCCATCTGTCCAGAGAGTTAGATCTCTGAGTGAGTATCCCTGTCATGGACGTCATGGTGCCCTGCTTACTGCCCCTCTGTGTCCAGAGGCCTTGTCCACACAGCCTGCGCTGACTTGGGTCCCACTGCCCAGTGCTTGGTCACAGAGCAGGCTGGCAGCACAACCAAAGGACCCTTACAGGAGCCATCTCCAAAGATGAATGAGTGGAGAAGAGACCCCAGATTCTTCCCTATCTGCCCTCCTGGCCTCCCAGAGAGCTGGGCCACACTGAGCCTATAGGCACCCACTGCCTGTGGATCGAGAGTCTGCATGCCCCACTTCTCACTTCCCACCTCCCACGTTACAGCCTAGGGCTGGCTTCTGAGGCAGTGGCCTGGGAGGACAGTCACAGTGACCTGCTTGTGTCCCCATCCCCTCCTCCCAGGGCCTCAGTCACTTCCATTCTTGGAAGACTTGCATCAAATGCTAATTCCTACCAACAAACTTCACCATTTGTCTAAACTCTGCTTGAGACTCTTGTCAAGTTCAGCTCATGGTCATCAAGACTACCCAGGCCCCTCAGGAGTAGAGACATGCCTGGCGCAGTACGTGCGCAAGACCAGGCAAGGTCCCTCTAGGAGTGGAGAAAATATTTCTGCCAAGCAAGTTGTTTTGCAGACAAACTCCGAGATATATATATATATATATATCTTCTATCTTTACTGAGGTTTTCTAAATATTTTGATTGATTCCAAAGCCTTTTAACATGAATACTTCCCAAACATAGGCATAAAATGTTCATACTGACATACAGAGAAAAGTAAATACATATTTAAATTATAAAATTTAGATGGGTCTTAGGGAATAAATTATCTTATAATTATTCTTAAGGTTACTTTGTATAGAAAATGTACTTAACATGCAATTTTTAAAAATTCATTTAAACTACTGTTCCTCTGTGTAATGTCTGGTATACTAAAATCCACCAGGATTCAACAACAACAAAAAAGCTTATCTAGGCCCTTCATGTGCAGCTGCTGCTGCCAGGCGCAGCTCTCCTAAAAGTGTCTCCTCACTCCTACTCAGCAGGACACCGAATGGAGCTGAACACCACACCACAGGACCTCTAGCATTTGTGGGTGCTTTGTCCTGAGTGTGGCTCTGAAAGGCTCCAGACATTCCCAGGGAGTGCGATTCATCTTCACCTTTTTTCCCCATATGCTGTTTTTCTAATTGATGCTGAGATATTTACAGGGGCTCAAATTGTTACTGTCAGCAACTTGTAATTAATATAACTAACCTGACAATTTGTTGTATATATAATTATTATAATGAAACATTTAAATGCAAATTTTCCATTGTATTTTCTCCACTTAATTCATGCTATATCTGAGTTTCACTATGGCTTTGAAATAATGACATAACACTTTTTAAAAAAATACTTGTTTTCTCTTACTATTAGCCTTAGAAAAGAAAGTAAAAGTGAGGTCAGCAAGCCCCTTGAATGATTTCAGCAGTTCTAGTGTTCATTCACTGAGCACAGATCCACCAGAAGCAGGCTGTGTGTCCCACGCGGTCACAAGGGGCAAGACAAGGATCTCAGCAACATCCTCCCGTCATTCCAGGACACCTAAAAAAAATATTTTCTCCTTGAAAGTGAAAGAGTGCCCATGAAATGTTGGTGGTAGGAGGATCTTTTATATTATGAAAACTCTACAGTCACCGGCAAGTATGTTCAAATCTGCACAGCTCCTGTTTCTTATTTAAATAAAATTTGTCAATAAATCGAAGCAAACAATAACGATCAAGTAGTCTCACTGGTGACTCCCCTTTACACCATTTGGTGTAAAGACCAAGAGCGAATTGATCCACGCTTATTCACCTCTCCTGAACAGGACAGCAGGCTTTGATGGGAAGCAGCTGGGTGTTCACATGCTTATTTCCCAAGTAGGTGGAGCACTGTTACTCCTGCCCAGCAGGCTAAGATCTGTGCTGTGATTATCCTTCCAGGTGGAGCCTAACTTGGAGGGAACACCCCAGTTTAGAGATCGTCACAGGAAAGGTGCTTCATTTTTCTTTGGAATCTGCACTTTCAGACGAATGTTCTTTGGCATGCAACAGTCAGTGGAAAAGGTTATATTTAAGCTCAGAAGATTTGCCATACTTAACAAATTTCTCCTTCTACCATCTCCTTAAGCATCCAGGATGTCAAGTCCACTATGAAATAGAGGAAGACAGGAATGGAGAGAGAGGGCAGGAAGGTAGGAAGGCCAGGGAAAAGAGAGGAGAGAGAGATGGAGAAAGGATGTCAGCAGGAGTGGGGTCGAATGTCCAGCACAGCGAGAAGAGGTAGAAAAAGGAAATGTCTCTCTGATGAACAGCCCTGGCGTGTGCTTCCCAGCAGGCTGGGCCTCCATGCCAGAGGGGTGACTCAGCAAAATCTTTCCCAAAATAAAAAAGAAAAAGTGAGGGGTGCAGCTCAAGAGTTGTAGAGCTCCACTTGGTTCAATCCCCAGTTCTGAACAGAGAAGGACAACATGGATGGAAATGAGTATCACCTAGGACTAGGCTTGATTTGGAACAATAGAGACGCAGAAAGCAAGGCTTGACCAAAGTCAACCGTCAACACCTTTCTTCCGTACAGAATGGAAAGAGCGGCCTGCGGGCCCCTGCTTCTGTGAAGGAAGCCTCACTGGCTGTGGCCCCCTCTGAGCACACCCTGTCCATGGGCAACTTCATCCTAAGTTACTCGTCCAGTCCAGAGACAGACTTCCAAGCCAACTACCCATCTGTGCTTTCTGGCCCTCCTCAGAGTCCCGACCCATCTGGGGTCACAGTCCAGAAGCCACTGGCCACAGCAGGTGGTTGGGGTTCCTCCACGACCTGGTGCTGGCTGCCTCCTATGTCAGGCGTCTTCCTGTCTTCTGCTCATAATTCAAGAGTCCAGATGGAATCAACATGCAAGGAAATTCAGAGTATATGTGCCTGCCTCCCCAGCGCCTGAGAAGACCAGGGCCAGGAAGAAAGAAGCTCATGACTTTATGCACTAATAGTCTCAGGTGACGGTTATTGTCTTGAATGAAATTAGAAGGATGCTGCTTGGTATATCTACCTTGATGTCCAGAGCTGTTGGCTACAGTTACTTTAAAAAAGGAAGACTTGGAACAGGGGTTTAGCTCAATGGCACAGTGCCTACCTGGCAAGCATGAGGTTATGAGCTCAAATCTCAGTACAGAAAAAAAGGACAGCTTCATTTGTAGAATAGATGGGGAGATTCACCTGTTGCCTCACACCTCTGAGTATAGGAGAGGCGTGTGTTAGACCTGCCCCAGCTCAGATGGAACACGATTTCTCTCCACATTCCTTCCTGATTTTTCTTGGAGAAAAGCCTGTCACCAAAGTATCTGAACATCAGGACACATTTCAGACTCTAATTTACAGAAGGTTGCTTTCTACTTTGCTAGCAGATTTCAACTGTTTGAAACATGAGAAGCATCAGAATCTTCTATTATATACTGCAGTGGTGTAGGGAGGAAATTTTAAAACATAAATTACAAGGAACCCTTAAAATATATAATACTTTGCAAACAGTCAGGCTGTGCTGCTTTTTCATGCTCTTTCTTCGAAACATGACCTTGATGTCTCTTCAAAAGGCCTTTTTGTGTTCTCAACAGAGAGGACCCTCTCTACAGAACCTCAGTGCCTCACAATATAATTAGAAAAACATTCAAGAAATTTTGAGTCTTCGGACTTTAGGGGGTCATTCTGGGCTGCTGCACCTGGGAAGGGCAGTCTGTAGAAGCTAAGGTATTCAAGGTGACCCTGCAGAAGTTGATAGTCAAGTGTCTAGGCAATAGGGCAACCAGGGAGGGTGGGGACATCTCAGGGTGGGCGTCCTCTCACCTAAAGCCCTGTCTCCCTCGCAGCACAGACAGTGTCTCTGGTCCCCCGTGCAGCTTGCTGATTGGAGCTGGTCTTCTGCACTTGCTCCATACTTCAATTCCTGTAATACTTGTAGCTTGGACTTCAGGCTAAGGACTGAGAACCCTCAGAAAATCCAAGCAGTGAAGTCCTGAGCCTCCCCTGCTGGTGGCTACCACCGAGTGCTGCTTTCTTCACTCTCTCCTTCAGGAACCAGCATGATGAGAGGAGAGAGGCTGTCTGACCACAGAGGATTCTCAGCGAAGCCATGCAGGTTCAGGGAGACCTTGGTGAGCCAGTAGACGCATGCACACTGACGCCCGGGGACTCGGGGCATCGCATATATGTTTCTCACACCATCCTACACTGACTCGCACCCACAGCTTGGACTCGGAGGACTGAACCTGGATGGCCCGAAGCCTCACTCTTGGGCCCTCTGTCTTCTGTGACACCACAAGTGGCACTTTTTCATATCCTCACATTCCCAGAGCTGCTTTCAAAAACCAAACATGATCACTCAGGTGACTGCTTTGGAAGCTGCTCTGCCCCTGGAGCCTGCTCAGCCAGCAGCCCTGCAGAGCCTGCTGCCCTCGGAAGAGGGCCAATTTGGGCCACCAAAGGTCATGCACCAAAAGAAGGTTATTGCAGACCCACTGCCTTTGCCCCTGAGCTTTTGGCTTTTGTGCTTTCTCTGTTCTCAGCTGAAATAACAAATTATCCTGTCTTATTTTGTATAACAGCCCTGGGAAAGGCAGAGAGCTTCTCAGCGCCTTTATCCACCACCTGACAACTAAATGAATTCTCCAGTCGAGAGAGGCGGTGGGGACAGGTGGCTGTCCACTGCGGCACCCTTGTCTCATTCCTTTCCCAGCCTGCTCATTGAAGACACTCGCCTGGCCAAACATGCTTCCTGAAGGCCACACGTGTCCTCTGAGGAAGACGCCCGGGGTCCGGAGTCTCCCACAAGGGAGCTCTGGGCACAGTTTGCCCTTCTTGTTACCTTCTTCTGGATTCTGCCAGGTACGCCCTGCCTCCTGACACACCGGCACCCGCCCTTGCACTTGATGCACATGCTTTGGAGGGCAGTGTGGGTTCGCAGTGGCAGACACCTCTTCGCATTTTCAGCCCCAGGCTCTGCTTCCTGTGTTTGTTCAGAGGATTCAGAATGCTTCTCCGAGTGAAGGGCACAGCGGTGAAGAAAACGAGCAGACCCACGGCACAATGGGGAGCTCGGCAGCCGGGGTCCCTCGTCCCCAGGCAAGGCTTGCGGCCTGCCAGCGCCCACCCGCCTGGCCAAGCCTGGGCAGGCGCTGCCCCGAACCGTGTCTGAGTTGGGGAGCGCTTTCTCAGAGCCAGAGCCAGCGTGATCAAGCGTTGCTCTTTCACAGAAAGAATGTTTGCTTACCATTTCACCATCCCCTCGAGGCGCGCAGAAAGAAAATAAGCGCCTCAGTTGTCATTATGACAGGATAAAAATGGAGCCATCATATTTCAATAACACAAGCGAGGAGCAGCCCCACGGAGGGAGGACCTGCACACTCCCTCTCCTGCCATGATAAGTTAATATTATCTCCCCAGGATAATTAGAGTGGAGTTCAATGACTGACCCCGCATTGCCGTGCGGGCCACACCGTGGGTTTTGACACAACGTTTTACACATTTATCTTCTCACCTAATGTGCTAAATCTGCATTGCGGTGGCGATTAATCTTGCTGCACCCCTTCCAGCTTGTCCCATTCTTCTTGCGTGGGTTGGCGGGTCCCCGGAGCTCCCTTGAGCACACAAGAGCAGATCTATTACTCTGTTTTTCTGCCAATTTACGCGCCTATTGTGTGAGGGTATTGGGGTCACCTGGGAAGTTGGGTCAAGCGAGTGCGCCTCCTACTGGCCACACTGCCGGGCAGGCCATGGCCGCCTGCCCGTGGTCTGAGTTTGGAGCTGAAAGCCGTGGCAGGGAGCTGAGCAAATCTAGCTCGTTAATCTTCAGGAAGGCTCCGTAGGGACCTCCTGGCCATCCTGAACGTTCATTGTTGTCTTTACTTTGGTGAAGCAGAAAGAGCTCAATCAAGTCAGCCTGGCACCAGGCAGGTGAGGGTGGCTGGGAATAACAATTAAGGGGGTGCTTGTAGCTCCCGGATCCCATTTCCACCTCAAAAATCAGGTCCCCAAGCAGATCAGATGAGGCACATACCGTGCGTAGGGCGTGCACCACACGAGGCTGTGCAAGGCTGCGTGGCCTAGGCAGGAATGTCCCTGTGCCCGGGCTCAGCACTGTGATCACCCGGACCCCAAAGCAGAGTATCAAGTCAGGCAGCCTCTCCTGGAAAGCTGTGCATGCAACACAGCTTGGGCTTTGCAAGGACCTAAGAAATAAAACAACATTTCAATATCTGAAAGCATTTTATTTGTTTCCAAAGTTCATTTTTCTCCTCTCTGGCAATGAGAGCTGAAGTAACAGGGCTGACTTGGGTGTGGAAGGAACGACAAGATGAAGCCCACAGTGTCCCAGGACCTGAAGACCGTGCAGGAGCCTCCGAGACCAGGAGGCTGGGCCGGGTGATCACAGGGCTGAGCCCTGGCACAGGGTCATTCCTGCCTAGGCCTCGCAGCCTTGCACAGCCTGGTGTGGTGCACGGTATGTGCCTCATCTGATCTGCTTGGGGACCCGATTTTTGAGGTGGAAATGGGATCGGGGAGCTACAAAGGTGACAGAGCTGCTTCCTGGCGCTGTTCTGCACTTGGTGCTGGGGGTCTCCATCCTATTCTGGGCCCAGTGGTCCAGAGCACAAGACCTGGGAAGCACTGGACACAGGATGCCCTGTCACAAATGCAGGAGGCCACCACTGTCTTTCCTCACTTGAGGACCCCGTCAGCCTCTGCAAACAGTACTTCATGCACAGAGGATCTCTCAGATAGCTCAGATTGATACAGGAGTCCCCAGGACCAATCAGCAAAGTGACTCAATCCCAGAAAAATGTGGCAGTGTCTTTGGACCTGAGATGCTGAGTTTAAACTCCTCCTCCCACCCCACTGCTACTCACTTACACACAATTCCTGTCCTCAGACCCTTCTTTAGGTCACAGTGGAGAGGATCACTGGGCTGGAAGTGCCACAGGACTCTCAGGACGACTGCCTCAGCCTGTCCCCTAGGCTCCTTCCCAGGTCTCTGGTTCAGGTCCATTGGGACCAGACTCTGGACAAAGCTCACCAACACTACTAGTGCTGGGGAAGGTGGTCTGTGGGATGTGTGTGTGCAGGGGGGGGGGTTGTTTCCATGACGATAGGACACAATCCTACCATGGGTGACCAAAGACTGGGAGAAGCTGAGAACAGGGTACTGGGGACACTTCTAGTATTTCCCCTTCCATATGACAGACAGGGCAGAGCACAATGTCTGGCTTTTCTGTCTTTTCACCTTTGTGTACTTCATCAAGAGACACTGGTGGCCATACCAGCAGGGCAGAAGCAGCTGTATGAACCCTGGCACCTGGCCTTGCAGACAAACTCTAAGACCCCTTTAGGGGACTGAACAGTGTCCCTTGCAAGTGCTCTGCTCCAGCCTGCATGGAGGGCTAGGTCCACAGGAGGACAGGCAGCAGAATTCTCTGGAAATTCAGTCAGTGACAGGAGACTGCCAAAATCTGCTCTACATCTGGGCAGCACGGCTGGAGGTTGGGCCCCAGGGAGACACGTGGCCTGCCATCAGCACACGCAATACCTCATTCCTTGCACTTTAGAAGCAACTGGACAAAGTGGAGGCATTTGTATCTCATTCTTTCTGGAAGCCAGGTTCAAAACAGAGACATCGCCTAGAGCTGTCCCCTGGGAATCATTTCTGGGGAAATTACCCTGGGTATCAAACCATCTTGACGTGGACGGGATGAAAGACCTTAGTAAGCATCTTGCGCGTCACCAGTGATATATTATAAGAGCTGCTGACAATGATGACAGATGCGTGAAAGTGGAGAATCTTTCAAACTTAAGGAGAAATTGCCCTCTTGACGTGACACAGCCTGGGGAACGGATGCCAGGAAGGGGTGCAGAGTGTGATCCAGGGCCCAGGGTCCCACGCAGGAGCAAGAGAGGGTGCAGGGTTTCTCCCCACCCCCCTCGCTGTCTCCCTCCCACCTGCACGAAGGCTCAGCTTCTGCGCTGCTCCTCCTCCTCTGCTTCCTGTCCCTTTGGGAGCCCCACTTCCTTCTTCTGCAGCAGGCTAGACACCACTGCGCGTTTTCTATGTGAAGCCCTTTGTTCAGGTGTTAGCCTGCTGCTGCTTTGGCTGCAAATGCTCACTTATTTTCTTTTTTCAGTTTCATGAAGAGCGACATCTGTTTTCTGTCCACATCTGTGCTCTGATTCCATCCTGTAGGCTGTCCCCGGGGTTCACTTCGGCTGAACTTTGAGATCTTGCTCACGCATTTCCTTTCTGAATCAATAATGGCATAGTTGTACACCGAAACATGAAACAGAAACATCATGTGCTGCTCCTGTGCTGCGGTGCTTGATGCTGGTGGCCAGAGAGGTTGAGCGTCACAGCCAGTTTCTGGGAATCAGACAATCTTGGACCCAAAGGGGCTGCCCCGGGCAGGGCCCTGAAAAGCCATCCCCATGCGTGGCTGAGCCGTGGCCCACGTGTCATGTCTTCACAATGCTAACCTTAAGGCTTGATCTGTTCACTGAACTTGAAACTGCAACTGCACTTTGTTCCTGGGCCACCACCTAATATTCTGTGGCAGAGACTATGACTGAAGCAGGAGCGGCTGCATCTGTGACTGTCCTGTTGGGCATAGGTCAG
>NW_004524584.1:20706454-20744448 GCF_000260255.1 Octodon degus | reverse complement strand
GGGATAGCCTTCAGGTAGACACGGGATAGCCTTCAGGTAGACATGAGGTGGCTTTCAGGTAAACATGGGACAGCCTTCAGGTAGACATTGGATAGCCTTCAGGTGAACAGATGATATCCTCTAGATATACACATGATACCCCCAGTGTCTGGAGATACTTCATCTTGCTTGGGAAACATGGTAAACAGCAGCATCCCAGGGACTAGAAGCCTGCCCACTGCTGATGTTCACTGTGAGAGTTTCTCCCCTGTGTAGAAGTGGGGCTTTTCTCCATCACCTTCCCTAAAAGTCGTGGGCAGAGTGGAGAAGAGGTTGGGGGTGAGCTGCCCTGGAGAAGCACGGGGTGCACAGCAGGGTTGAGCTGCTCTACTTGCTCCTCCAGGCTGGGCAAAGGGTGCACAGTCAGCCCACTCACTCTCCTCCTACCTGCCACTGGAAGGCCACCTTTGGGGAGATCCTACAAGCCACATGTTGGGCAGAGTGGGTTTGGCAAAGTTGGCTCTCGCTGCCTGGAAGGACACCTGGCCTCTGGCTCCAGCCACCAGGAGTGGCTTATATATAGGGAGTCACAGGCTATAATTACAGGGGGTGTTTAATTAAAATTGGCTGTTTGTGCTCTCTGCCACCTGCTTCCTTTCTCTTGCAGGGACTGCTTCCGGCTTAAAGCTTGTACCACCAAACACAACACACACTTGGAGCAAACTTCTTTTACTAATCACTAGAAGAGCATCTTGTCTCTGACACTGAGTGAGATCTTTCAAGGGTAAAGAACTCTAAACACAGTAGTTACTGGCAGAATTAGCAAAAAATTACACCTCAGTTCTCAACTGGAAAACCAAGCTAAAATCTTGGCTTTCTTCTTTCCAGCTCTCTCTCTCTCATACATTAAAAAAAATTACCTATAGGCTTATTTGAATCTTTTGTCAACAAGACAGTGCAAGTTTTATGTTAATCTTAAAGCATTAAGTATCACAAAGAGTTATAGGAATATACATAAGCTGACAATTTCCTGACACATTTGAGGAAGATAAAAAGCAATTCACCGGAACAGTAGTATCCTCAGGGATCTGGATGGGGGCCGGAGTGGACAAACTTCAGCAGCCGCACTCGTGTTCACAGCTGCGCTATACACACTGATCCAAAGGTGGAAGGGATCTGGCCTCCATTAGAAAAGTAGTGTACTGAGCCTTTGGAATGTATTCAGTCTTACCGTGGGAGGAACTCTAACACATGCTGCCTCCAGAGTCCATTATGCTGTGTGTAAAGAGCCTGCCTCTAAGGACAACACCGAGGTGCCCACTTCTTACAGATCGTTGAAGAATTCAGATTCACAGGGACAGCAAAGGACCCAGGGGTGCCAGGCCTGAGGAGGACACATATGGACCAGGTGAGTGCACCACAAACACACATTAAAATGGTCAATGTGATAGCCATATCTCTCCTCCTCAGCATAGAAGTGTTACTTAATTCATCTCGATCTCCTTTAATTTCTCCACTTTGGTCACCAGCACATGGAAGGAGATCTCAAGAAATATTTCTTGGCCGATTGACTGAATAAATAACTAACCAAATCCATTTATATTGCCCAAACTAAAATCCTAGCCTCTCAGCATTGCCAGAAACCCTTCCTGAAAACAGATGAATCAGTCTCTTCTTAAGTCTGTGCTTTTGTTTTGACTTTGCTTTGCTTTTGCCATTCCAGAGTGACCAAAAGTCTCAAAGCTGCTCCTTGGATGTGTTAGTCTCAACTATAGAGTGGCTGGGTTCCCAGACACCCTTAGCGCCAGCCTTCTCTTCTGCACATACTTATGTCCTTGCTTCCCCACTTAAGGCATCCCTAGAGCCTCCTCTGGGCCACTCTGCCCATAAGTGAATTACTGAGTGCACTCCTAGGCCTCCCGGATGCCAGGCAGAATGAAATGGGCCCCCGCACCTTTGGGTGCTTCGAGATTGTGCCCCTGAGTGTGCTGCAGATGGGATTCAGGTATGGCTTGAACGTGTCCTGTGTGCTGAAGGCGGGATGGAGTCTCACCTCTAGGACTTGCTTCAGGTGTGGTGACTCATCCATGTCGGTGTGCAACACACCCTTTCTTGGTTTCCTGGCTACCCCCAGTGGTGTGAGCTGGAGCTCAGCTTGTTCCACTTCGCACTTTACAAACTCCTGCGTTTTGAGACACAGTGAATCCAGCAAAAGCTTCAAAACACCATGGAATTAAGCTCACATCTGGCAAACTACACTATGCAAAAGTGAAAGGAAACTAAACTGATCTAATCTAAGCTGCCACGGTTGTGAGTGACATGGCGGACATGTTCTTCGTGCTCCTTTCCACCTGGCAGCAAGTCCAGGGCACAGAGAAAGGTCAGGCTGCTATTCAGAATCCTGAGCTAGGAAAGACTGTTAAAGTTGAAGACATATTTTGGAAAATGTATGTAATGTAAAGTGTGTAACTGAATACTTGAAATCATCTCTATTCATAAGCTGTCCTCATCTGAAGACTCTGGCCAGGTGGGGACACATGTTTGTCCTGGAGCTCTGAGATTTAAGCATACACACACACCAAAAAAAAAAAAAAAAACAGGGAAAGGCTTCCCTGACCTTATGGAGCTTGATGCCTGGCTTGGATATGAGTGGAACTTCCTTGAAATTAAAAAAAAAAAAAAAAAAACAGGGAAAGGCTTCCCTGACCTTATGGAGCTTGATGCCTGGCTTGGATATGAGTGGAACTTCCTTGAAATTTTATGTGAAGTACAGATAAGGTCTTGAGGGTTTATTTTATTTTATTTTTTTTCCTTTCTTCTGGTCTGGATTAGACACTGTGACTTTCTGTGCCTCAGGGAGAGGCTGGTCCTGAATCTGGGAGGATTAGAAATCTGACCAAAAAAAGAAAAAAAAAATCTGTGTTGGTGCAATTCCCAGGAAGATTTCAGAGCTTCAGAGCCTGAAGAGGCATATAACCTTGGCTGAGTTTGGAATAAACATCTCTGATATTTCAGGCTTATTTCCAAACTAAAATGAAATTTGAGGTCCACCCTGGTTATTAAGATAAAGAGAAGTCCCTTGTTGAAATTGGATTACATAATTGGTATTCCTGCCATTGTGGGAATGGATCTACTCGCAAATTTCATTCCTGCCTTCTTCTCTAAGCCCAGCTGCTGAAGAGGAAAAGTTATACCTTCCCCTTCCCCTGCCAGTATGTTTGGGGTTGTCACTTGAAGATGGCCAGCATTTGATAATATCAGTATGGAAAAATCTGATACTCCTTTGGAGTCAGCACTGGAGTGAGGGAGGTAGGAGAAACAAACTTGTGTTGTTGGAGTATAGTCTACACGACTCAGAAGTGGACCGAGATGTGCATTGTCCAGATGGCTGGACTTCCCAATGTTGGACTCGGACACATGAGAATAATACGCTAATAGAAAAGTAAGCAGTAAATAAAATGAGACATCACTGAGCCATGAGTTGTCCTTCCTTAGCCGGAGAGGAAGCACATGACATCAGCCAAGGACCTTTCCCACCCACCAAAGTACACCTGCGCTCCTGTATGTCTTCTCTCTCCTCCACTGTGGCACGGCACCAAGAAGGCAACATGGAATCACCTGCATCCACACAGAAGAAATATGGTGTGGATAAGATTTGGCATTCCTGCTTAATGGCATTATAACCACTAAACTTAGAGTTCTTTCCATCCTAGCCCAGAGACCCTGTACCTTGTGGGTAGGCTGGCTGGGTATGCTCAGTTTCCTTCCAGGTGTAGGGCTTCTTTAGCCTACAATACAATTCCAAGACTCACAGCTCTGTGGGAGATGAGGTGATGTAGTCATTCAGTACTTTGTGATCAGTTGGCGCCTGTACGAGGAAGCCACTCTGAAGACCTAGAGCCAGTTTGCTGTAGAAGAAGAAGTTTAGGGGCCTGAGAGTCACCTTCTTCTCACCCAGGTAAGGAGAGTTGGTGTAATCGTACACCCCACGTCCTGAATGAGCTCAGCGGTCAGTCAAGAAGAGCCAGACTTCTTTTATTTCTTTATTTGCACAAGCACATGTTTTCGTCTTTATTTAACCCTCGTCTAGGAGCAGACCATGTATGTTAGCATAATTTCAGAACACTGAAAAAGAGAAAGTGAATTTGGAATAACTATTCCATGAGGCCCGTCCAAAGAACAGGAAACTTAAAACACAGCAAGTGCACAGCACTGATGTAAGAAGAACAAGAAAGGTATTTCTTGATGTTTTCATTTACCTTGTGGTTCTTGGAAAAAAAATGAATTTCTGATATAAAGACAGATGAAATAACGCAATAGCTCCCATTCTAAGTCAGGCAAGTTGGGACCTAGCCTTTGTGATTAAAATTCCCTAATTTAAACATGCGCTAGCAAGAGATCTCAAAGGGATCCTCAACTTCATGTCCCAAAGGATGACTGGATAAAACCCAACTGATTGGAAAGCCACTCGTGGGTGTAATCAATGTCTACTAAGAAAAAAGACTAAAAATGTTCAAGAATATAGCCATAAGAAAAAGAAAGAAAACTGTGTGGGCCCCACTCAGGGGGCTCAGAGAGATTTTCGAGAGTGAGGTGCCAAGGATAAAAAACGCCCATCTGTGAGACTTCGGCAACAGCAGCAGGCAGTGTGAAGCAGAGCAGAGCGCAAGAGCCACCTGCATCTTCATTGTGTAATTCTGATACAGGTTGTTATCTCATATTTACATTCTTACATAGTATCCTAACCAGCGCATGTGTGTTTAACTGTGCTGCATCATGGTTACATAACTATCCTACTGTAGGGCTGTGCTAGGCAAGCAGGGTGACGTCCTCTGGTGTCCTTAAATGCCCCTGAGCTTTGAAGCAGTCTGAGTCATTCCACACACCATGAGAGGAATTAAAAGCCAGCAGTGAGCCTTCATAAGCAGAGTTTGGCCAGCCAGGTAGGGTGGGTAGGGGGCTGCAGGGCCCACAGGGAAACATTTTGCCAGCCCCAGCCTGGGCCTCAGTCTTCACAGCCTGACTCTGGAACCATCCTCAGTCCCTGCTCCTGAGTGCCCTGTGGACGGCATTTTGCCATTGGCTCCAGCGAGGCTACACCTCTCCTCAGGACTCCACCCACCTGCCAGTGGTGTCTACACCAGTTTCAGATCTCCTCTCTCCAGCACTAAGTGCTGCCAGGACCCTCTGGTTGAGTTCCCTGGACCTCTTGTATAAACTCTGGCTGTGTCTGAGTCTCTAAAATCCTCTGTCATAACCCCACAGTGTTCTATTAGTGCTGGAAGACAGCTGCAGAAAAAGATCATGCACTCCTGCTCAGTGCCAGGTGAGGGTGGCAGGCTGGTTGAGGCTAATAGGAGCAACTGTTTACCCATGATGGCGCCATGCCCGAGGATAAGGCACCCTGCTTATAGATCAGGAGAGGGCTTCCTTGTGCAGTACTGGGGACTGAACTCAGGGTCTTCATGCTGAGGTATAACCACAGGGTTTTTTAATTTTTAGGGTCTTGTTAAGTCACTAAGTAAGCCAGGCTGGGCTCAGACTTCCAATCCTCCTGCCTTAGCCTCCTAGAGATTATAAGTTTTGGGTCACCTTTCTTGGCTAGGAAAACACTTTTTATTTCCAGTTCATTTTCTTTCTCCCCAAACTCCTAGAGAAAAAGTGAGTACTAAGATTCCTAAAACAGCGTTTGTGCCAACAACCATCAACCAGCAGTCCTGCTGGAGTCGGTCACATAGGCTGTGTCACCTGCTGCAGCAATAGGACCCTAGGGAGGCTGGGGACATTGGAAGGAGGAGCCCTGCAGGCCCACTTGCAAGGAGAGAGCTGGAGCCACTCAGGACAGGCCACCTGGGAGGGAGCTGTCGAGATGGTGGGCCAGGACGCTGCTGGGCTGTGACTGGTTTTGCTGTTGATGTACAGGTCCTGCCCTGGGGCGCTGGGTGCAAGAATACCAACATCAAGGAGTGGAGATCTCAGAAGATCCATGTCAGCACAACGGGTCTGCTCTGCAGCTCCCAGCATGGCCCCTTCTGAAGGGCTGTGGTTGCTACTTCAGTGGCTCTGCCCTCCCCCATCACACATTCAGAACTGGGTCTATCTTTTGACCTTGTCAAACCAGACTTTTATTTCTTGCTGTAAACTTGAGTTGCTAATACATCAGAGTGCCTCCGTCCTTGGCACCGGCTTCCTAAAAAGCACTTTCTGAAATTCATAGACCTCCACGGATCCTCACCCCATCCACTCTTGCTCATCTCTCCAACCTGGATTCCTAAGAATTCTGCAGGGTCTCTGGGAGCCCAGGAGCTGCCCGTGCTTGGATGCTAAAGTCTTCTCTAGCAATGAGCACTTTCATGTCCCACCTGGTTGAGTGCCCTATAGGAAACTCCTGTGCTGACCACCGAGGCCGCTTCTGCCTTATGTTTTTTTTTTATTTATTTATTTTATTTATTTATTTATGTGTGTGTGTGTGTGTGTGTGTGTGTGTGTGTGGCCAGCTCAGCCCACCAGGGGGCAGGGCTGGCTGGCATGTGGTGCTGGGGGATTGAACCGCGGTCCCTGTGCTTTGCTAAGCTTCTTCTAAGTAGGTGCTTTAGACCACTGAGCCATCTCACCAGCCCCGCTTCTGCCTTATGTTGAAGTGGAGGAGAGAAATATATGGTTTGACTTATTCTAAATGCTCAATGCTCTGCTATTTTTTTTTACACAGGATATGAAAATGATTCCCAATCTGCGACTGAGCTTGTTATTTACAAACATTATGTTACTCCCTATATAGCTCATTCAAGAGAAAGTGAAATCTTCTAAATTCAACTTCTTACAAATACAGCGATGCTGCCTTATGAATCTGACCCACCCACAAGCATTTGCCTGTCAACTAAACCCATCTGATTCATAATTTATACTCTGGAAAAGAGATATTATTACTGAACTCAGAGTCCGCTGACATGGTAATACAAGCTGACACATATCTTGTCATTTTTTTTTTTATCTCAGCAAAGCAGATGAGTAGAGGAAGCGGCTCTCTGGAGGGAAGGGTGGCCCCATGCCTGCTGCTCTCTGAGGAGCTCGCGGACCTCCATGACTCTGCAGAGCTCTCCCCTCAGCCAAACCAGCTATCTCTCTGGGAACAAACACCCAGTTTCTCCAGCCAATTCTTTTTATGGAGCACTTCTTTTACTGACTTCCTCAACTTCTTATAACTAAGAACCACCCACGGCTGCCCGGCTAATCACGGCTTATTGTCTGTAACACAACGGGATGCTTCAGAATGGTTGCTTTGCAAAAAAGCATGGCTACCCAGGGAAGATGGATGGGGACATAAAGCCAAATGGACCCTCTCGGCCTCCGTAAATGAGCTCATTCTGCTTGGAGACAGCATGGGTTTTGTTCAGATCCACCCAAGACTTGCTTAGCTGTTAGTTTGTCCGGGGTAATTAATGTCCTCGTGGCCACTTGCCTGACCTGAAGGACAGTGGTGAGTCCTATCCAGAATCAGCAAGAAATGGGGAAGACTCGGCAGGTAAAGAGGCTTTCTTTGCATATCACCGAGTACCTGAGCATCCAGAAGGGAAACCTGGGCTCCTCCGATCTGGATAATCAAGCTCTCTCCAGATTCCACAATCCACCAAGTGACTGGCATTGTCGTATTTCAGAAAATTGAATTCAGCTTTATGAAACATATGTTTAAAAGCTGTACTCTTTCAATAATTATGCTATAACATCTCTGGTTTTATGCAAAGCTAACTAGATATTGTCATATTAAAATAGCAAATCCAATTCATTTCTTATGAAACACATGTTTAAAAAAAATAAAAGGAACACTTTAATTATTTCAGGAGTGTTCTGGCCAGCTCGCCTGCCGACTGCATACTGCATTTGTTTAAAACTCAATCATGCAAAATGAAGACTCGATTTGAGAAATTTTAATAAAGATAACCAGCCTATCACGCTATCATTTGAATGCTAATCGGCACTCCTATTCAGCGGAGGGAGACAGTGTCAACTTGGCTGGAGGCTCTTTATTCCGCAATAAAAACATTTACATTCTAATGATTTTATTAAAGCGCAGGAGCTGTCAGGGGCCCCAGATGACTCTCCGGCAAACTCTATCAGTTATCAACTCATATTGCCTTTATCAAAACCACCCAGTGGTGAGCCCACCGCCACAATGAGAAGTCTGCTGCTCACAGAGCAGGTATTTAATCATTTCTTCTCCAGCATTGTTCTACTTACGGAGCATAAATAAGAGCTTCAAATAACCCCAGAGTACTCCTGACAATGAAACGGAGGCTCGGCCCTATTTATCTTCTCCGCATTCTTCAGCAGCCTTTCTCTCTCACGCCCACCCCACCTTTTATTTGGTTGTTGTTGCTGTCACTTAATTTTTTTCTTCTTTTTTATCCAGTCCCCCTATCATCATTCAACAGCTCTGAATTTCTTCTTCACCCTGAACAGCAGAGCTCATGAGAGTGAGGCAGCGGTGACCCTGCTGGTGGCGTGGGGATGATAGAGCAGCCTCTGGGGACAGGGGAGTGGGGGCCCTCAAGGACAGGGACCTTTGGCGAGGAGGCTGCCTTCATTGTCTTTGTCACACCGCAGTGACCACGAGAGGGGGAGAGGAAAAGGAGGGCAAGGCCGCCTTTCTTTCTTTTCATCTCTCTGCTTAAAAAGGCAACATTCAACTTGAAGTACGGGTCAGTAGAGAAAAGCACTTGGATTCACTTCAAAAATAGTTTCCTCTCTCATTTTTTTTTAACCCTTCAGGAATAAAAGCAGGAATTTCTGAAAAGGAAAAAACCTTTCAGAAAGGCATTTACCTGGAAATCTTTGTCAAGGTTGCATAGAACCAAACCCTTCTTGGCCACCCTTGGGAAATGAGCTTCTTCAGGTTGGCAGAAGTGTGTCTCCGTTGAGTAACCTTCTGTCTCTTAGCTTCTAGGTGTCTCAGTGGAAATCTCCCTGGAACCTAGCTCCCTCTTCCCCGTCCTGAGGCAGTTCCGGAGCTCAGCAGTAGGGAGTGGAGGTGGGCAGGCACACGGGCAGCCCTGGCCCAGCACCCAGAAGCACGGAGCCAAGTCTTCCGGGGGATGGCAGCTTGGGGGTGGCCTTGATTTGCATTCAGTGTTGCCTTCGATCCATCATCCTGAAGTTGGCACACAATCTGCGCTAGAGTCAGAGCCAGGCGGGCCTCTCCTGCTTCTCTGGGACCTGTGTTCTAAAGGACATAGCCTTCTCATCGAATGAGCACCGTATTACTCACCAACAGCAGAAAAACCTGTTAGTGAAACCCCAGAGCCCTGAGAAACCCCGCCCAAAGGTCTGTATGGTGTCTCCTTGGTGTCTCTGGCTGCACTCTGCCTGTAAAGCATGATGCCTGGACTTGAAGGCTTGGAGCTTTCTGCCCTTGGGCTACCCAAGACCTACTGCTCTTCTCTGTACCTGACCAAAAAGCTCACATCACCACCAGGTGCTCACCGGGGCCCACCGGCCAGTGTGAACATCCCAGTCCTCTCCACAGGCCGACAGCAGGCCAGCCACAGTCAACAACCGAAGCCTGGCTGGTGTCGGAGCCCCAGGTGCCCGGCCAGGAGGTGCCACCAACCTGCAGTGTTGTATCACACAGCATGAGAAGGAACCGTCCAGACAGAGCCAGTGTCTTTTGGCCACTGCAGGGAGAGCTGTGGGAGCAGGACAGCTCATGTCTGCCCATTGCTGCCCCAGATTTGGCCATCAGGGAAGACAGAGTGTGTGCCTGTCCTAAACATGGTCTTCAAGGTGAGCTTGACCAATGAGGGCAACTCTGTAGGGAACGTGTGCCAGAGCCCTGTGCTCAGCCCCCGCCATGCTCAACAAAACCATAACAATGCTATTTGTTCCAAAAATATTCACCGAGGCTTTTCAAATACCTCCACCTCAAATCTAATCTTGACTTTAAAAAAAGGGTTGGAGGATAAATAGGGACAAAAAGAAAACAAAAATGTTAACCAAAATACCTTTCAAAAGCTTGGTGGTCCAGGGACTGGAGCACCAAGAGAGTGACAAGGCAGAGGTGACATTTGAGGGCACTGTGCCTGAGGCTCAGGTCCCCACGGGCCAGTGTGGCCCCCTCCTTAGCTTCTGTGCTGGTGACCTACCTACCTGCACTCTGCCACAGGTGAGCATGCTGTCATCCAGCCAGGAGGAGACCAGGAAGACGCCTGTGTGCACAGGGGGAGCTGGAGGCATCTGTGTTCCTTTCTGCTACTTAGCACAGGCCAGCAGATGTCCATTCTCAAGATCGTGTGGGTAGGTTTTACAGCATCTCCAAGCAGAGTTCTAATAAGCAGTAAATGTCTAATTAAAAAATACAGTAAAAGACACATTATCATGAATGTCCCTATTATTTGCCCTCTTGCTTTGAACTCATACCATCAATTCTGAGGCAGTCCTGAGGTCCTCTTTCTAAGGGTTGTGATGGATCAACCAAGGATCAACTTGTAACACCCAGCTGAACTGAGTCAGTGTGGTGGTGGGAATGGAGAGCCCATTCACCTATGGCTGCCAACAGCATAACGAAAGAATGGAAGGGAAGATGGTGTGCAAGTGCTTCTCCTGGAGAAGCTTGTCACACTAGCTTTCCTGATATGAACTCAGCTGTTTTCACTTCTGGAGGAGCTTGGGTCCTTACTGTCCCTGAAGACGGCTGCAGCACTGTCTTGGGGAGCTCTGGTCCTTCCCTTGAGGTCTTCTTCCTGGTTGCAGTGCACATCCCTCAGCCTTCTGGTGCAGATTTTCTAGGTTCTGTCAATGACCTTTGGGCCTCACCAATGTGGACCCTTGATACTGACTTACACAAGGCACTGTCATGGGCAGTAGGCCTCTGCTTGGATTCCTTGGGGGCTTTGCCATCCACTCGAGGTGTTCAGCCTCACTCGACATTGTGCTGGGATCCAGACCCTCTGCTGAACTTTTTGGGTGTCTAGTGTGTACACAGATCTTTTTTTGCTCTTCTACATTTGACTTTTTTTGGCAAATACTATAAAATAACTCTATCGTTGTGAGTCCTATGTTAAATCTATTCTCTTGCAAAGTATGACTATAAGGGTCTTTACCCAAAATGATGACAAATGTGGTGCATACAACATGGTCCTCCAGTGCGATCCAAAAGAAGGGCAGGCTCATAAAAACATGAGCACATCCTCTTCCACTTTACACACCACATCTGTCTCTGTGAGACCTCGGGCTCTTCCCCAATGTCAAAATGACCAGGAAAGGTAAATGTGTTTGAACTAATCAAGAACATCAGGGCAGCCAAACAAATGCAACTAAAGACATTCAGGACAGAGGACTCTTGAGCCACTTCAGAAATTGACCAAAACAGTGGAATAAGCATGTTCAAAGTGCAGGAGAGGATTCTGGGGGTAGTTAATGGTTATGTGTCTTTTTATTATAATTAAAAAAATACTGTATTTGCTAATCACACTTTCATCTCTTACCACCTGGGTAGATCCACAGGAGACCTGCTCCCCATATTCCCCTTGTCTGAGGCCCTGGGCTGGAACTCTGTCACCCAGACACAGAGAAGCTAGCTTGATGGTTGGGTTTCCATTCCCGGGCTTCCTCTGTGACCTAACAGCAGCCCCAGCAGTGTTTCCCTCATCCCAGGGAAGGGAGCCCTCTCCCACTGGCTGGGCCAGGGTGGAGTTTCCCTTCGTTCTCTCCTCTGAAGAGATCTTAGGAGTTGGATTCATTTTCTCATGCAGTTCTCCTGTGGTGGTACAGGTCTGAATCTTCCCCTGGGAGACGCATGTGCCATAGAAGCACCCCTGACTTGAGTGAAAAAGTTGATCTCTAAGTGTCTGACCCCTTTGGGAACTGTAAGCCCTGAGCCCTGTGACCCTGTGCCCTGTGGTTAGATGGTCAGAAGTCACCAAGAAAGTATCTACAGTGATCCAGCAGCTGCTGGGAGATGGGGTCTGTTGGTGTCGCTTTATGACCACCTACTATTTTGGCATAATTTCTGAAGTATCGTATTTTCTATAGCTCAACTTTGAGTCTGGCTTTTTGTTACTTTAAAAATATTGCTTTGCTTATGTCAAGACAAAAGATGAATATCTATGCCTCGTCAATTTGTTATTTATGTATTTCCTTCAAGGAGTCAAATATCAGATCCCACTGAAGATACCTTTGCAAGTTCGTGGTGAAAGGTATTTGAACATTATAGCATTATGCAGTTATACATCTCCAGGGGAAGATCCAGAGCCTTCACAGGCTGGGCCTGCCTCCTCCCCAGGGGCAGCAGTTGGTGTGGAGAGAGGAGGAAGGCGGCTCTTTCCTCATCCTCTGACACGGGAGGCACAGTGACTGGAAACCCACTCAAGAATGCAGATTCAATTTTGAAGTTCTTGCTGTTAGATAGACAAAATAAAATTGGTTCTGGGTGCAGGTTAGAGTAGATAACCCCATATCACACAAAATTCTGCAGGTGTGGGGTGTAGACTGTGGGTCTGTAGTTTTCTTTGTCTGAATCTGTACTGTACTTACCTACCTATCACCTGTCTATTCCTCATCCATCTGCCTTTACTTCTATAAATCCTTCTCTCTAGCACACTCATCCATCCAGCTGAGGGTCCATCTTTCTATTTACATCTTCTCTCCATGAATCCATCTTCATTTTGTGATGCTGAGAATTGAACTCAGGGCCTCAGGGTCTCACATCCGTCAGGAAAGCATCCTACCACAAACCCAGATTCCCAAGTTTTTCTTGCAAGTTTTCAGCGGCCTGGACAAGTACTACCCATACAACGAAGTGCAATTTCTTTTCCTAATTGCTGACCGCCTGCAAATGGCCTTAGGGCAATGTCAAGGCAGATATTTGGTCCAGTGACTGGCTGTTGCAGCCCAACCAGAAGGATCTGAGACCTGAACACATTGCTTGCACCTATCTTAAACCAGAGGTCAGTTCATGCTGGGACTCCCAGTGGGTAAGCATGCATGAGACATCAGAAGTGGCAGGAAGGGGGACATGATCAGTGGCTGGATGTGTGTGTCTTTGGGCAAGCAGGCGGCTATTGAAACAGAGGCTTGGAGCATCCAGAGAAGGGAGGGGTGCATAAACAGCTCCAGGAGAGCACATTAAGGTAAGCCTTGGGGCCTCTGTCTCATCTAGATTTTCTGTATGTTTTGGGCAAAAAATTTGCAAAGCTGAATAATTTCTGTTGATATTAACCATAATTCTAGAGGTCTCAAGGGTCTGCCATGATGGATTCCAGTTATAAGAATCTTTAGTGTTATCTTACCCTGTGCTGATAGCCGCCGCCTTGGGTCTGCCCAGAAGGAGCAGGACAGCAGCAACCTGGAGACCTCATTTAGAAACAGCGCACAGAGCGGTCTGTCCCAGGGCAGGGTGTGAGCCACTTGGGACAGCTGTGCCCCCAGGAGTCCTGCCAGACTCACCAGGGCCCTGCAGGATGATGAGTGGGCACCGCATCTCTCAGCTCGTGGCTGCATGTGGCTGCTGAGGAGTCAGATGCTAGTCCAACTCTGAAGGCCTTCTAGAAGCACAGATAGGTTCTGTCCTTGCCAACTGCCAATCATGTGCCGCACATGTGCTGGAGCCCAGGGCGAGGTGCTGAGCCTGGCATGGCTCCAGCTGAGCATGCGGCACTGCCAGTGGCCAGGGAGCTAATCCTTAGGATGCATCCTTTCATGACAGGGCTCAAGTGCTACCCAGAAGAAACCAGATCCATCTGTGCCACCTTTGTGCAGGTAAAACGGAACCCAGGATGGGAATGCGGAGCTAGGAACAGCGAGGAGCAAGTGAAGACTGCTGTTCCTAGCACGGGACTGTGACCGAGATCACTATGTACACAGAGAGTGGTACCACACCCAGCAGCAACCCTGATAGCCACGTTGGGCCACAGTCTACACCTAGGGCAAGGAGGCTGGACTGTTGCCAGCTGTCCATGCAGGCAACACCTTGAATAAAGAACAGCATGCCAGAGTACACATGGGGTGGATGGATGTGGCTCAGGGGTCAAGAGGACAAAACATGACACTAGGGTACCCTGGGTATAGTGGCTATAACTATAATCCCAACACTGGGAGGGTGAGACAGGAGCATCCCAAGTTACAGCCTCGCTGGGGGACTTAACAGCTTTGAGAGAGCCTGTCTCAAAATAAAAAGAGTTGAAGATGTAGGACAGTGTACAGGCCCTGGGTTCAGTACCCAGTGAGACAAAGAGAGATACCCTAGGAGCCCGTGGTGTGCTGTGTGCATCTCCTCCCACAAGGACAGACCCGTGCCCACCTGGGCTGTGCAGGGCCTTGCTGTCCAGGACTTGGTCACAGCTACCTGCTGGGGACAGAGCCAGTGGAGGGTCCTGCTCACAACCTGGAAAGACCAAGATGCATTACTGCCCCGTGACACCATCCTGAAGAGATAATGGGCCCTTGGAAACCTCAAAATAGTCACAAAGGGGCGGTGCCTTCTGATAGTGCCAGGCCTGCTGACATCGCAGGGGAGGGAAGTTCCAAGACAGAGTGTGGTGGGGGCAATTGCAGGGAGCCTGTCTCCTTCCTAAGGACACAGGCTCAAAGCACTCATTGACACCAGTGCTACCTGCGCACCAAGGTTGCAGGCAGGCTACACACAGAGCGCCACAGCAGCCACAGAGACGGGTCCAGCGCAGAATCACAGCTCTCCAACTGCTCCCTCTAGTATCGGATGTAGGACCGGACTGAGTCCAACCTCCGGAGGCTGCCCTGGTGTAAGATGCACGGTCCTGTGCTTGACTGGGGCTCACGCTCCTGCTCTAGAATGCTTTCCATAAAACACAGTTGCCAGGTACCACCACGGTAACCGAATTTTGCTGTTTTCTTGGGTTTTGTTTTTTTTTTTTCCAATATTTTCTTTTCTTTCTATTTATTTAATGGCCCTTGCTAGATGTCTCTATAACTTGGCTGAGGTAACTATAGAAGAAGGTGTTGCTGCTGTGCTTGGTGTTTTGATAATATATATATATATTATATTATATATATATATATGCATATAATTTGAATTTTGGGAAAATATAACTGTGCTGGCAACTCTGGAGATGGGTATCCTGGTTTACCTCATTGAGCTGGTACTCTGGAGAAGTTAACAGATCTACTGGTCTAGAGACGCGGAGCTCACTTTTTTCCATATCTGCCAGGGTACCCCTGTATTAGGTATGTAAGCTCATCCATGTGAGTTCTGTTCAAATAGAAACTGCTACAGGACTCTCTCAATAGTGAAGCAAGAGAAAGGACACAGCTGTGGGCAGGGGAGCCTGCAGCCTGGGATCAGGAGGTCAGGCGTGTGGGGTCCAGGCAGCTGTTCTGGGCCTGGAGGGAACTGCTGGCTGTCCCATACCAGGGCTGCTCGTGCCCAGCAAATCTCCACAGCTTCTGCTGCGCCAGCAGCAGGACTCTCACACAACTCCCCTCCTGGGCTTTCACCTCATCCCAGAGTTTCCAAGCTTCTCACCTCCAGAGCAAGGAGCCACTGGTGGAAGTTTCCTGCCACAAAACAGGTGGGGGCAGCATGTCTAAGGCCCCCTTGTGCCTGCCTGGTACCATGTGGATGGTGACACACTGACTTCAACCATCTTTGAAATGAGTATCTCCTGAGTCAACCACAACCGGAAAGCCAACCTCACTTCCCGTCCACCCTGCATGCCGGTGCCCCTGGCTGCCCGGTTCCTGTGCACTGGGGCTGCCGTGGGCATCCATCGAGCCATCCTTCACGCTGTCCCTTGTCCCTGATCCAGCTCTGTGGTCGGACAGTGACCTCCAGTGCTGTGCCCAGCTGGAGGGCATCAGGCGCAGCTGCAGATGCCTGCCCCTGGCCCTACCTGCTATTCAAATGAAGACATTGGCATACTAGAGCACATTTCTATAATGTGAAGTAAATGTCAAAATGAGAAAAAATGTCTTGTGCACATGAATAATAGAGGGGAAGCTTCAAAACCAGCATAAATCATTATTTTGGCAGGTAATTTTTTATATCTTTCTGCAGTATCTTTTTTCTATTGATAAATTTATCAGTGTAAAATATAGACTATTTTTATGAAATGAATACATATGAATTTAAAACAAGGTACAATTATGAGACCATGGCGTCACACAAGCAATTCCAAGAGGGAGTTGGGATGGCACCCTTGCCTTTGATTTACAGGAGTTTATTACTTTTGCAAAAAATAAAAATTACTTTAGGGCTTATATCCTTTGAATATGTTAAGTTGTATGGTAATTTCATGTGAGCAAAAATGGCAGAAAAGGAAACCCTATGCAGCTTCATGAAGACCTGATCTCCTCGGGTTGGAGGAAAATGCCGGCTGCAGAGAGACTGGAGCCCAGTACTGGATGCCCTGGAGCACCTGAGGAGGTGTCACCCTGGGCTTCCCGCCCCTCCCGTCCTTTCCTTCTGCACTATTTCTCGTGGACACCCATCAGGGGAGAGACTTGGAGCCTGCTCCTTGAGTGCTTTAATAGCAATGAGGTTCTCAGATCTCTTTCCTCATGTATCATCCTGACTGGCTTGTGCATGTGTGCAGCATGTGTGTGTACACGCATGCTTGTGTGTGTACTTTGTAAGTACGTATGCGATATGGCTTGTGGGCCTGCATGTTGTCATACACAGTGTTTACGCACATGTGTAACTGTCTCCAGGGACACACACATGTATTGTGTGCATGCACGTGTGCAGAGTGAATGTGACCAAGGGTAAAGACGTGTCTACTATGTGCCTGCATGCCTGTGTGTGTGTGCATGTGGCTTGTACCAGTGTGTGTGCATGCATGTGTGTTTGTGCATGCCATGTGTTGTGTCCATGTGCACAAGTTAGTAGCATGAATTTGTGTGTCTTGTGGCCTGCCTCTGTTTTGGCTGTGCTCCCTTTTGCAGCTCCCTGGAAAGTCTTTGCGGAAACCAAACCTGGTCACATCAGGCACCGTCAGCCCAGGCCTCTGACCCTCAGTCCCTGCATGAAGTTGCTGCTCTTTGTCAGGACCCACCAGGCCCGTGTGGTACCCTTGGTCTGCTCCTGACTCTACACTGGGTTGTGCCCATTGACTGGTGACGATATGGTTAAACTTCAAAGCTCCCCACCCCCAGGCTTTCTGAATCCGGAAAGCTGTGTTTTTCTCCAATAGTGCAAAGTGTAAGGGCCCACATGACCACGCCAGAGTCACACTCCAGCAAAGCACGTCTCAGCCTGCCCAGCCCTCCCCCCACCTGTGGCACTCACCAACTTCTGGGTCTGTGTCCTCCTGATGCTCCAGGACAGCCTCTGCCAGCCAGCATGAGGCAGGGCCTCCCCCTCAGAGCCACCTAGGAGCCACCACATGCATTGTATGTGACACTGCCGTAGCTAGGCTTTGCCATTGGTTGGGAGGCATTGTTTGGGCGGCGCTGATACATTAAAATGTGCTTTCTCTCCAATCTGTATTACTCCTAGCTGATACACAGTAGCAATTAATAAATACGTGGTAATTGAATGAATCAATACAAAGTTAAAGACATTTTAATCACCATTTTCTAAAGTAAAACCGAGGTGCTTGGGCCCAAATCACATTGCTGGCAGTGCAGGAATGAACAGCAGCAGTTCCTCAAGCTCGCCTACTGGGCTGGTGGCCCAAGCGATGACAATAGAGTGCATCTTCGCCTGCGTCATGCTGTCCCCTTTTCTAGAAGCAGCGATGATAAGTGCTCTCTGCGGTGTACTGCGCGGAGATGCAAGCAGGGCCGCTCCTTGGAAGCAGCTCACCTCAGTCCTTGTGGCACCGGAGCCCTGGGCCACACATCTGACCCCTGCTGGGCACATGGGGTCACCTGTAGAGGGCGAACAGTGACACATGCAGTGTGGGCTCCTGCGGACACTGTGCAAGGCCTTGGAGAAGGCTGTTGAAGCCTGAGGGCTGAACTCCAAGGCCGCCTGTGGCCATGCAGGAAGGCAGGCTCAGGTCACAGGAGGGAGCATGTGGCCTAGGGATGGAATGACAGGTCGTAACACCACTGTGGAGCTTGTGGGTCCCAGAAGTAAAGGACCCCATCCCTAGCGAGGATGGGCCAGCAGCAGAGTTCGGGAGCTCTGGCCCTTTCGCCCCTTCCACTGCCCCTATTTCACCTCTGCTCCCATGCGTGTGATTTGCGAATGAATGTCTCCCTGACTGAGCACAGATGTCTCATTTGAAATCCATGGGCATTTAACTTCTAGCAGGAGTATTCAATATTTAAAACAGGAAACCATTCCTACATCTGTAGTACAGTCAGGGATCAGGAAGTGGGAGACATGCTCAGTAGCAGTCCAGCAGGACTTGACGTCCTTCTTGGGCCATCCCTGGGCCATGTGAGGGGCAGTCCTCTCTGGCCACCATGATGGTGACCTGGGTAGGCTGTGAGGAAAGGGCAATGTCTCCCGGGTGGTTTGCAGCAGTGAGGGCTATGCAGTGGGTAATGGATGGAGTTGGGTGCCAGGCAAGTGCCAGCCTGGACAGCAGGACAGCAGCTGGAGTCACAGCAGTGATGGCTAACTCATTACTGGACCAGGTACCCAGGGGCCAGAGTGACAAGTTAAGAAAAAAAAGGGCCCAGCGAGTCCAGGGTGAATACAAGGAGGGGAAGGAGACAGCCCACTGCCGGGGTTGATGTGCAATCACCAAAAGATAGGCAGGAACAAATTAGCTGATGGGCTGGGTACAAAAGGCTGGTTGGGCCCGCTAGAGGAGGAACAAGGCTCTTTCCAGGGCTCTGCTGCAAGCCCTGGGGAATCCACCCAGGGCACCATGACCTGCACTGGATTTTAGCATGTTTTCTAGTGGTATTGAACATACACAATGAGCTTCTTAACCCACAGACCACTTCTTTCTAAAGTGGCTGCTCATTCTGTGATGGTTTCCTGGGGCTGGGGCCACTGCCACGACTCAAGCAAGTAAGACAGCAGTGACCTGTGTGGCCACCAGGCGCATGCAGAGGAGAAGTGGCATCTGGGAGAAGCTGAGATCTCTTTTCCTGGCATGTGACTCCGCTTTCCCACTGCACCTGCTTCCTGAAAGCCCGACAGAGCCACAGCAAACACATGTTGCTTTCACAATGTCTAAAGTGCAAAGACTAACTGTTCATGGTCTGTTCTCCATCAGCAGTGGCAGTGTCTTAGGGACAGCGTCTCCCCTGCTCTTCTGCCTCCTCTCTCTGGCTTATTTTATCTGTATTTTTGCAGCACTGGGAGTCAAATGCAAGGCCTTTGCGGTGGGCTGTATCTCCACCCCTTTTTTATTTTTAGACAAGTTCTCACTAAATCACTAACCTGCCCAGGCTGGGCTCAAGTTTGCAATCCTCTTGTCTCAGCCTCCCAGAGAGCTGGAATAATGGGTATGTGCTGCCCACTCAGGGCTCAGGGTGCACCTATTTTCCTACAAGTGATTCAAGTTTATCTTTCTTCAGGGCAGAGTAGGACTCCATGGTGTGTAGATACTATACTGTCTTTATGTCCATCTATTGTTGAACATACAGGCTGCTTCCAATACTTAGCTATTGCAAGCTCAAGTTATGCTGCTCTAATAAACAGGTGTGTGTGGATCCCCATGACAGGGTTTTAACTCTTTGGGGAGGATACCTAGAAGGCAAACAGCTAGGAATGGAGTTTCTAGTTTCTGCTTCCTGAGGCAGCTCCACACTGATTTCCAGAGTGGTTGGATTGGCTGCCATCGGTGTTCTGCCCTGCGAGCAGCCTCTGCACATGGACGATGCCCTGGTCAAGTGGGTGTTGGCAGATGGCCACTCTGTGGGACCTCCAGTCTTCTTCAGTGGCCTTTCTCTCCACCCTCTCCCTCATTATTCTAAAGCCTGGAAAAGAGAGTGTCCCTCATAGCTGGCTCGGCCCGAGGTGACGCCAGTCCTGGGGATCCAAGGGGTTGCTGCTCTGTGTCACACGGAGAGCCATGACACTGACCGAGTACCTTGTCTAGATGAGAAGCCCATCAGGGGCATCTCCCTTCCCAGCCTCCTCACCCAACTGCATGCTCACTGTTGGTACTGCCACCTCTGGTCACCTCCAGGCACAATGGTCATACCCCGGTAGGCGCATCTACAAGGGAGCAGCACACTGTGACAGCCAGAAGAGTGACAGCTCCGCAGCTCCCCAGCTGCTGCCTTGCCTGTTTCCCACCACCCCATCAAGACCTGTCCCCACACCTGAGCTTCCCCGTGACACTTACAGCCATCTGCCGCAGCTCAGCATCTTCCATCCTGTGGAACTGCGGGCTCCATGACTCTTCCTGTTTCTAGCTTGGGAGAATGTTTAGGGGTTCACCTACACTCTGGTTTTAGCTTCTCTAGTGGCCATAGCCATGGCCACTAGCCCTGCAGTTAGAACCTGTGGTGCACATGGGCTCTGGATGAGACTTGCTTTCCCCACAGTGGCTTTCCTTCCCTGACTAATCTCTGAGATTCACATCTCACCAACCAGCCCCGGGCTCCAAACTAACATAGTACCACATCTTCAGTCTCCAGGGCCCAATCCCAGCCACAGAGGTCAGAAGAGTCTTGCATTTAGGAGCCTACTGTGGAGGGAGTCTCAGACAGCTCCAGCTTCACCAGGGAGTTCCTGGTCTTCTTGCAGAAAGTCCTTTCCTACAAAGCCTTCAACGGGTGCTACATGGTCAAACCTGGCTGAAGGTGGAAGTCAGTCTTGACTAAGAAATTTTATATGAAAATTAAAATACTTAAAATGTTTCCAGGTTTCTCCTCTTGGAAGGCATAATTTTATAAGGCCTACATGTGAGTCTCTTTAAAGCTTCATAATGAAAAGATCAACTTTAACAGAGACAGGGGCATCTTCAAACTGCACATGACCGCTTGGGTAGTAGGTGTGCAGCAGTCTCAGGGAGAATGACTTTGAGAGTGCTGTGTTCTGATGGCTGTTTCTGCTCAAACTGGACAGGCTGGTGAGGTCCTGAGAAGCCCAGCAGGGACAGGAAGACTTTGGAGCCAGGCGTGGCATTCCATTGGGATGTTTCAGTCCTGCGTGCATCCTGTGCTAGGGCAAGCTCAGGTCTAGGAAAGTCTGTCGCAGGATGAGCGTCCTCTGATAATGACCAAACTGGGACCTTCAGTGCATGTCCTAGCCACATTAGCTGAGCAGGTATCAGCTGCCACAGTCCCTGCCATCCCTACAGGGGTGCTCCGGGGCTCCCCACCCTCTGGGCATGGCTGCCCTCAGTACATCTCCGGAGTCAAGTCAGAAGGTGACACCACCCAGCCCAGCCCTGCCTCAGGGTGGGCCTTCTTCAACCCACAGATCAATACCAGCAAGGGCATCATTTTGATCTGTGTGGGTATTTTAAAATGTTGAATCTAAAGACATTACAACTGTCTTAATTTGAAAAAGAAATAATGGCAACTTGTTGATGTAGTGATCCAGGAATAATTCCTCACACTATTGTATCTTTGTTTCTTACTGGCCCATTGAACTTGACCTCACCATCCATGGGAAGGGTTATAAATTTTTAAAATTCCTTATTCCTGGGACATCTTAATGAACTATTCACAGCGGTGTCCTGTCAGGGGCCGGTGTGCTGGGCAGGCGGAGAAATTTATATGGCCAGGACAATGTGTACCCTGCTTTGCAGCAGGGCCTGGACAAATTTCACTCTGCAGTTCGCCTATTAGCAAGGCTTGTCTTCAGACAGTCGACATGGGCCACTCTGTTCTGATATTATTTTACTACTTGCTTCCTCCCTGGGGAAGAGCGTGATTTCAATCTCCTGGTACTTTGGTAACCAAGTTCCCCTCCCCTGACCTTTCTGATTCAAGGTTGGTGGCTCACTGGGGAGGGAACAGTTTCCCCAGGCACAGGGAACCCACCACCACCACCCCACTGACACAGAAAGAATAAACACTGGACAAGTGAACCCCTCGAGGTGGATGCTGTAACAGGGCTGCAGTTAGAGGGGGCTGCAGTTCACCCAGAGAGCCCTCCGTTCTGAGAGATCTCAGCTGATGCTGGCCCAAGGGGGGGGGGGTCCTCTCTGAATTGCACCCCAGATCCCAAATTCCACAGGAGTCGGACACACTGCTTTGGGCATTAAATCAGCCCCTGCTGGCATGTGCAGAATGTCACAGAATCAAACGCCACAGCAGCCCGTTGTGATGGTAGCCCAGGCCACTTGGAGATGGGCCTCACCTCACCAGGGCTGGAAAAAAAAAAAAAAAAAAAAATGGAGCAAAAACAAAGACCAGAAAGGAGCCTGAGGAATGGAACGGGAGGGAGGAGGAGGAGCATTTACATACGGAGCTCCTAGACCAGAGCCCGGGCCTCGCCGCCATGCGCGCGGGCCCATCACTGCCCCTTATCTGATTGCGCGTTTCGCCGCCCGCCCCACAGCCGGGCACACCGCTGCTGATAAAATAGGAGCAAATTTCTTCTATTAGTGACTGACAGCAATTTGAGGGAATGAAGTTGTTCCATGATATTGTTATATATACAAGGTGCAAATAACCTAGTTTGAATAATCATCACAGCCTGTGTCCTTTTAAATGGTTTTGCTTCCCATTTAGAGACATGCCTTTGATGTGATAACATTAATTCCCTCCACGCTGGAAGGAAGAGGGAAAAAAGCTGGGAGAAGCGGAAATTAAATGAATAACGCAGTGTCAGTCAATCTTTTAAGCCAGGGCCTTATTAACCGCTAATCATTTTGTCATTTTGTCGCTCAAAGTAATAAATTTGATAGGAAAGGACGGGGATATCTTGTGTTTACTTTTATTAGCTTTAAACCGAAACAGTTGTGGCGATATCGCCTCATCAAGACTTCAGCCTTTAAGTGGCTTCTGGGAGGCCCGTCACTGCCGTTGTTGCTCACCAAGGTCGATGGCCATAATTTCAAATAATCTGGCTGCCTGAAAAATATTTATTTAAAAAAAAAATTCTGTTGACCCGCAGCCCTTCAGTTCTGTCCCTGGGGTCTCTGCGGCTCACACCAGGCATTTGATTCCACAGGATCTGCGGATGGGAGCAGGGCTGACCCTGAGGGAGGGTGTAGTCCGAGCCCCACAGAGTCCACGTTTGTGGCTTCTGTATTGTCACCTCAGAAGCCCGATGTCCTCACAGGCTCTGCCCACATCAGAACAATGAGGGCAGAACTGAGGAAGGGCCATGGGGTCAGCTTGCCATGTGAGAGGGACCCAAGGGGCGCTGAGGCCACTTCCCTGGCAGGACAGGTCCAAGCACGTGGCCCTGCACACCCAGTCCTGCAGAGGGGGGCTGGGTGCACCCGCTATCCCACACTGCACAGAAACTTGGATCTCTCACTCCCCATGTGGCAATCAACAGCGATAATCCTGGCCTCAGGGAGGGACAGGACTGTGGGGTCCTTGACAGCCTGGGGGCCCCTGGCTATGTCCACAAGCCAGAAGTCAAGCCACTGTGTCACAGCCACGAGTGATGCTGCGGGCAAGATGGAACCAGACAGGAAGGCCCTGAGAAGAGCTCTCAGGGAACAGAGAGGCAGACAGAAATGCGCTGGGCTCATGATAACACGGGCTGCCAGCTCTCGGGCGTGGTAAGCATCCACAGATCCCTGGCAGTGACTCTGCTCACTCTCGAGGTCAGCAGGATAGAAATTCCAGGGTGGACACATGCCCCTGGGTGACTGGAGTCCAGCACGCAGCTGCTCCAGCTCCTGGGCTCTGCAGGGAGGAGGTCTGGCCAGGCCACAGGCAAAGCGTGAGCAGCCGGCTATGATGCCTGTCTTCCCTGCAGGATGCAGGCTCGGCTTTGCGCCCTACGAACCAAAGTCTCCCTGTGCACAGTGCCGAGGAATGACCCCTTCTGCTCTCTGGGGTGGGGGCTTCTCTGGGAAATCCTCCCACAGGGCTCTGCGGGGCTTTTATGAAAAGCAAGTCTGGGTTTGATATTTGAATCTGAAAAATGTTTCTAGTTTCTGTTAAAAAGATGCAAGATACATTTGGAAATTTTTTTCTTGCTGTTTAGAGAGCTCATTCAAAGGAGCGAAAGTGTTTTCATCTCTCTATTTATAGTCTTGGGGGGGGGGTACAGTTCCCTGAGAGTTTCCACATCTCTCACCCTTTCCTGATCACTGAGGAGCAGAATTGATTCTGAATGGTGAGGAATGTTGCGTGAAAACACGACAAAGGAAAACTTCTCACAAGACATTGGCAAGGCTCTGTGTACCCTTCCCCTCCTCAGAAGATGTCACGCAGGCTCACACTGCCTCTTCCTGGCTCAGCCTGTCCTTCAGCCTCTGTCCCCGGGCACCAGCATGGCCCAAGCCCCAGAGCCTGTGGCTACAAGGGGCTGCCAGTCTTTAATTGGGGAAAATACATAATCAAGCACTGATTGAAAATCACTGGCCCCGCCTGCTTGCCCTAGATATTTCATTCCACACATACGAAAACAAGCATATCTTTTTTTGCAATTTCTCATGTTTTGCTACCCTTCTGGCATCTGAGTATAGTTCTAGCATGCACACACAATACTATAGCATATAATTTCAGTCAAAATCTGGGCTTTCTTCTTGGTCTTAACATTGAAGTGTGCACACCACTCTCCCTTTATTTTTGGAAATTTATAACAAATGGCTCAAGAAATGGAGCTATAAAATATATAAAACATTGCCTCAGTGTAACACACGTCCTATGTTAGCTCAAATGACTTCTTTCTTCTTACACATCCAAACTTTGCCCCAAACTGATCCATTGCTCTGCTGCCTATCAATTCCAAGAGATCCTGGCTGGAAGAAGGTTGTCGATAGGGATTGTTTCATTGGGAAACAAATTATGCATGGAGGTGAAGCAGGGTAATTTGTTCTTTGTCAGATAGGCCTTTTCAGGGCCAGCCAAATAACTCAGCAGATTAAAGAGCCTGCTCAGGCAGATGCAGCCGGTGGGGGTTTGATCCCCAGCATGCTGGCCCTGCCCCTGGGGTGCACTGAAATAGTGATTGAGACTGGGCGTGGTATTGCGGGCCTGTAATCCCAGCTCATGGGAGGCTGAATACAAGTGGATCACTATGAGTCCAATCTACATAGTGAGACCCTGTAGACTCTTACTAAAATACAAAAAATGAAAAATAGGCCTTTTCAGCTGGCGCTCCCCTGCCCACTTTATCTCGCAAGCAGCAAAGCCCCCAGGCAGAGTATTCATATGGGGTAAGAGTCCTCGGTGTGAAGTGTGTAGCAGCAGTGGGGCTCCTCACAAGTTATCCAGCAGGGGAGGCCATGAAGAGAATATACTAAGGTCCCTCACTCGAGGGCTTCCTTGGAGATGTGCTCTGTCACCTGGAACTTGAGCATTAGGTGACCATGTAGAAAAGGGGAACAAGAAAAGTCAATATCCCAAAACTATAATGGCTCTTTATCAAGTCCTGTGATACCAGGCATCCATCTAAGGACAGTTAGAAACTGATTTTTAACCATCTACCATCTCGATGATTTGGAAGACTACAGCTAAGAAAGAAACAGAAGCAAAATAAGCATCAGTGTGGATCAGAATGGAATCCAAGGTAGTGGGAAGGGCAGGAGGTGGAGACCAAGTGCCCAGATTGTCTGGCAAGCTGTGTGAAAGGTCACACGGTGCAGACAAAGAGTTGAGTGTGTGCTTGGAGCAGGCACAGCATGCATCATCTGCCTTTTGGCAGACCCGATCTAAACCTTGCAGTGGATGGAAAACCTGAATTCTTAACACTTTGACCCCAGCCTGTGCCTGGGCACACCATCAGCTCCCAATCCCTGTCCCCCCTGGGCAATGAGTCTGTCCAAGATGAACACTGCACAGCCCAGAGTCACAGCAGCCCTCAGCCTGGGACTCAGCACATGAGTGTTCCTGGCCCTATGCCCGCTTCCAGGACCCCAAGTCAGCAACTGGGAAGGCTTTCTCAGAGGAGAAAGCCTTTCTTTTTTCCCAACCATGGTGGACCTACCTCCTCGGCAATGGGGTTAGGGGAGAGTTTCTGGACATCACTCTCACTTCTGCAGGTACTAACCCTGCATTTGAACATAGCCTCAGAGTATTCACCTTGATAAATGCACAATCACAACTGTAAAAACACACTCCAACTCCCTTTCACAAAACATAGAAGCTGTACAAAGAGTAGAAATACTTTTGTAAATACTGATGCACATAAATGGTCTTCCAAATCACTTTGGCTAACTGAAGCCAATGAAAACTTAAGCAAAAAGCAATGACTAACCAATTCACTGTTTTGTTGGTGAAATTCTGTACACAGAAGTGCGTGTGTCTTCTCAGAGGAAGAAATACTAGAAGCAAATAAATACATGAAAAAAAATGCTTCATGGCATTGGGCCTTTGAGAAATGCAAATTAAAACATTGAGATACTATTGCATTCCAGAAAGAATGGCTATCATAAAGAAATCAACTAACAAAAAATGCTGGAGAGGCTGTGGGGGAAAAAGGAACCATTCTCCACCGCTGGTGGGAATGCAGACTGGTACATCCATTGTGGAAATCAGTGTGGAGATTCCTCAAAAAACTAGGACTGGAAATTCCACTCAATCCAGCTAGTCCCCTTCTGAGAATTTTCCTAGAAGAACTGAAAACATCATATCATAGTGATATATGTGCACCTGTGTTTACAGCAGCACAATTTGTCATAGCCTAGTCTTGGGAACAACCAAGATGCCCAACACCTGAGGAATGGATGAGAAAGATGTGGCATTGTTCTACAATGGAGCGTGACTCAGCTGTAATGAAAGACAAGCTAGAAGTCTTCATAGGTAAGCGCGTGCAACTAGAGGTAATACTCATAAGTGAAATTAACCAGACCCACATGTGTAAATATTGTATTGTCTCCCTAGTGTAAGAACCTAAAAGAAGAAATGCACCATGAAACATGTAAACAACATAAGGATTCAACAATGAAGAGGAGAGAAAGGAGAAAAGATAGGAAAAATGACAGGGCAAAAACATGCACGTCTATGTATAAGATGGGTGAGGTGATTGTCTGAATGTCCTACCAATTTGATTTGAAACTGTCTCATTGTATTTGGCTTCTCAATAAAATTATGGAAAAAGGTAAATTGTTTAGAAAAAAGGATTAAAAGAAAAAGAGAGGCAAGAGCAAAAATTTAAGATTTCGTGAAAGCATGCGGTAATATTCAATCATATGTCCCATCTTATATAACTATATCTGTTAATCTGTGCAACTGTTTTGATATGAAGAATTTCCATCAGTTTTATAAAAATAGCAGTCAATGTGTAGAATTCACGCCTTGACTAGCTCTATACTGATATCTGTAAACTAAGCAACTACATTAAAAGCAGCAATGTGTAATACAAAAAAATGCTTAAAATACCTGTCATGTTGTTCTTCTAAATGTATGCCATTTCTAATGTCATATCAATTATTACTATACTGTGTTTATTTGTTTATTTATTTATTTACAGAACCAGGGATTGAATTCAGACCCTTTCCCTTGCCAGGGAAGCACTTATTCTACTGAGCCATCTCCTGGGCCCTATACTATCTTTAAAGTAAAATTTTTAAGGACTAGTAGGCTATTTTTGGAACATTTTGCTGAGTTCACACACCTATAATATTTAAATGACGGAACTAAACAAAAAAAGGGGATACAGATGAATGACCATTTTGTATCTGTGTATTCAGAATGGTTAGGATAGATACATAGCTACATTCTCTTAATTCAGTGAATAGAAGGATTTGTTCTAATAGTGTCTGTAAACAGGATATCATGTCTGCATCTTGTACAACAAGTAACCACTAGGAAGCCAGTGTGCAATGTGTTAATTAGTGAAACTGTCCTACCAATTTGATTTGAAACTGTCTCATTGTTATTTGCATCTCAATAAAATTATGGAAAAAAGTAAATTGTTTAGAAAAAAGTATTAAAAGAAAAAGAGAGGCAAGAGCAAAAATTTAAGATTTCGTGAAAGCATGTGGTAATATTCAATCATATGTCCCATCTTATATAACTATATCTGTTAATCTGTGCAACTGTTTTGATAATAAAACAGATAATTATTCATTTTAATCAACTATTCTTGTTTCAAAAATCTATAATATATATTTTGCTGTATATTACCCTGTTTCTGTATTTGTTTTTGTTTTTCTTGCTCCTGTTTTTACTCTTCAGAATAAAAGAAAATTATATCAAAAGAAGTGTGTGTGTGTGTGTGTGTGTGTGTGTGCGTGCATGCATGCAATTGTGCTATTAATGAATCGTTACTTTCATTATCCATTAGGGTTCATTAGAGGAACAGATTTAATATGATACATGTAAATGCCTACACATATATGGCATACAGTGTATAAAGGATTTACAAGATAGACCTGCAGTGGCCATCTGCAGAGTCAGGGGTGGAAAAAGCTAAAGAGTCCCCTGAGAGCTAGAAGAGCTGGTCAAAAGTCAAAGGCCAAAAGAAGCCAAGGTCTGGTGCTCACTGCAGAGCCCAGTGTGAGTCCTTATCAGGAAGTCAAAGGGTCTGTACCGGAAGCCTGGAGACAGATGTCCAAAGGCAAGGGCGGAGCCAGGTGCTCCTCTGAAAAGGCAGAAACAAGATGCTCTTCCTTTCCTTTTTGTTCCATCCAGGCTGTAAGTCCATTGGTTGGTACCTAGCATAGCTCCTCCCTCTTCTGCCAATCTACTGTCTACACCCAGGACTGTGCTAAGTCAATCAACCAGGCATTTCTTATTTGGGTTAGACACTACAGTTAACTATCACACTCTATGATGCAGCTCTTTTGCAGATTGCTCTACAGGAATCAATCTGTCACATTTGCTAATGAAATTGAGTATCCCTTTAAAAAAAATTGAGATGACCATGGCTATCAGGCTCAGGATGACCTCAGTGATGCTGATTGTGTTTCTTCACCCAAGATTGGGGTGATCATTTTCTAGCCAAGTAGCTCACAAAGAAGGAAACAAGACCTTTGCCTCTACACCAGGCAGGGCTCCCACTTGCTGGTGGCGGCCAATGACCAGCTGCATGCTAACACTGCTCTTAAGGGTGGGCATGCCCGGGGGTGCAGAGTAGGTACCATGGCATAGAAGAGCACAGTGACTTCCTCCTCTGCTGTGCTCCTGCCCCACATGAAGTCATAAGGACCACGTTCCATGGAGACCTTTGGGAAGAGACAACATTGACCATCATGGTGAGTTCTGTCCCAGCCAGCAGGGCTGTTGCCCAACACCAACAGAACTCTGCTCACTTACTCTGCTGTGGGTGAGTTATTAAGCTGTTTATGTGGCTTAAATGCACAAGATAGTGAGTTTCACTTGTGTTTATTTGGACACTGATTGACAGAAGTAAGATTCAGCTATGGCGGCTCTTGTCTTGAGGTGTGCTTCTGCCCTGTTCAGGTGAGTCAGACACTTGCCCATCATGACACTGGGTTTCAGGAAATGTGGCATATGTCCTTCCATGGAGCCTGAGACCCTGAGACTCACAGCAGACAGCCCCTCAACACCTTCCAGCCACCAACCATACACCAGTGACATCTGGGACCCACACTCACTCTCTAAAGGCACTTCTTGGCCTCAAGTGGCCCAAAATGAATTAACATCTAATTAACCCATTCTGAATTACAGTAAACATTTAAAAACAGGAATCATGAGAAAAAGTATGGTTTAATGGCAACACAAATAACGTGCACACACAGCAGGTTTACTGCAAGTGACCAAGTGCATTAAGAAGGGATATATATTTCTCTGACAGCCATTATTCATTCTCAAACTATTTGCAAAACTAGCAATTGCAATTTGCATTTAAATGATAAGTTCCTTAGGACAAGCTTGACAAAGTCTGGGTGTGTTTATTTACACACACATAAATTACAGTCATTAATACAACCTAATAGGAGTAAATACATTTTCTTTATGGGAAGTGCTGGTAGCAGTTATTGCCCTCATCCACATTTTAAATGGTGGAAATCCTGGCTCTGAGGAAGGGAATGATTTGCTGAAACTCACATGCAGTGGATCAGGCCAGGCTGGAATTCCTGTCCAGGCCAGCAGCCAGCTCTGGCCCCTGCAGCACACCTGGCTCAGGTAGCAGCAGCTGCCAACAGCATCCCGGGGCCAGGAGAGCGCTCCCAACCACACCCACTTCCTGGTGCCCCCAGATCATGCGCAGTTGCTTGCTGGGTGATGTCGGAGCATTTACTCTGTCAGTTACCTCCCCTGTTGTGCAATAATGACAAGGTGCTCAGAGCTGCTCCTCCAGCCAGTCACGGTCACCATGGAATGGCGTCTCTACGGTCCCTCCAGCCTGAGCCTTGGGACTGTTGCAAAGCAGTTGTCCCTGGGACACCACGGCCATGGCTGCCCTGGCTCTGGGCTGGGGCTCTCTGCAGTGATGAGTGAGCCAGAATCACACCCGCATGAGGCTCCAGTAGCAACAAGGGAAACCAGCAGGGGCCCTCTGGGGGCCTTCCAGGGCATCCATTTCCATCCCACACCTAGCAAGGCAAGGAGTGTCCCTGCTACGTCCTGTGGTGTGCCGAGTTGGAATGTCATTACGGACCGAGTGAGGTGACAGAGTTGTGTTCAGAGCAGCCAGCACTCAGGCACAGTGACCATCACATGATTTGTTGATACAGCACCACATAGACAACGGCCAGGCAGACAGGAAGAGCTCGGCAAATGCATCTGGAGCCTAAAAGCTTTCTATTTAGTTTTCACAGGGAACTCAGTTACCCATGTGCTCAGCCTCACCTGGGAGCCTGGGACCGTGAGTAATGAGAGCACCTGTGCGCACATAGGACCGTGGCAGATGGAATGGGCCCAGGCTCTTCTGATCTTTCTCTTTCTAATTTTTATTTTTTTTAGTACAACTTTGCAGTGTACTAAAAAGTATTCTCATCCTTCATGGTATGGAGAGGCACGTGTACATAACACATCTTGACTCTTCCTCCTTTCCCCTCTCTTTTCCCTCCACCTCTTCATCCCTCTCCCTTTTGCAAACCATCTATCTCCCCATTTCCTGCTATCTGTCCTTTTTTGTTATTTGTAATTTTGGATTCAATAAGAGAGCAGTTATTCAATATTTAAACTTTTATGTCTGATTTATTCATGTCGGTTAACATTATGTCTCCAGGGGCATCCATTCGATCCATTCCCCTAGAGATGACTCAAGTTATCCTTCTTCCTGGCAGAGTAGTACTCCTTTGGATGTAGAGACATTTCTTCGGTTGATGGACAGAAAGGCTGCTTCCAAGAGTCAACTGTTATGGTTGTGCTGCTGTGGGTGTGAGTGGATCACAGGGATGTGGTGTTTTTAACTCTTTTTTGAAACTACATAGGAAGTGAATGGCTGAGTTGAATAGAATCTGCACTTGGGAGGGAGCTTGTGGGAGTGCAGCCTCTCTCTCAGGTGGGGAGAAGCCCAGTGCAGCAGCTCTTGTCTGACTGGATGCATGAGCTGCTCCTGCTGCGCACCATGTGGCCACCGTGCGTCCCTCCAGCTGCTGCATCCCACATCGGCTCTGCCCCCTGTCTGGGTGCACAGAAGCCCCGTGTGGCAGGCAGCCTCCCTGGGGCACCATGCACGTTGGCCTTGCATGCTGCATTCTGCGCAGTGGGGGCCCTGGGAGGCCCTAGACCTGCACATGCAGAGAAGTGTTCACCCTCTGTGCTTCAGCAGCACCTGGGGCAGCAGGAAGTCAAGGAGAGAGTTGCCGCTGCTTCAGGATGCTACAAAACCTCAAATGAGCTGTGCTACAGATCTTAGAATGTTTAGAAAAACACATGAACAAACGGTGCAGGGCAGGTGGCTGTGCAGCCACTGGCTCCCGTGTCCCTGGGAGAAGAGCAAGAATTGGATCTGAGTATAGGCTGGCATCCACTCCACCTGCCTGCGTGAGGGTGTGGGGAAAGGGCACCCACACCTGACAGTTCTGCTGGGAGTGCCGCAGTGCACTGGAGGGACGAGTGAGGAGTCCACACCTGCCACCACCAGTGGTGCCTTAATAAATATGGGATCACTGCTCCAGGTCCCTCTCTAAGACCAGAGTTGCTGCCCTCAGGGCCATCTCTGCTGATGCTGATTTTACTGCATGTGGTTTTAGAACATAGTTTTGGAGGGCTGAGAGACAGCTCAACAGCATAGGCACCTGTCTGCCTCGCAAGGGCAAGATTCTGACTTGTATCCTGGGTACCAAAATAAAACAAATAGAAAGCACTTCTGGAGGGATGGTGACGCATTACAACCAGGATCCCCTGAGACAGACCCCTAGCACACACCCATGTGCATGCACACACACACACACACACACACACACACACACACACAAGCATAAACATTTGTAGAAATACACACACCGTACAAGATCATGCACGTACATATGTGTATACCTGTGCACATGTATGGTCCTATGTGCTTGTTTTGAATCCTCCCTTTCATGCGAAGGTCTCCACTTCTCTTGCCCAAACACCCGTGTGAGCCAGCCACAGTGGTAGGTTTTCCCTTTCTTGTTCCCATAGAAAGTATCAACTCACACCTGGGTACCGGCCACTCAGGCCGGTGCCACTTGCATGTCCAAGGACAGTGATGCTGGAGATGTCCTGGAGCCCTGTATGGTCATAGGTAGACAGCAGGGTTAGCTGAGCTGTGCATCCCAGCCTTGAGCTTTCTGAGAATGCCTGCAACCCCACAGAGAAGGACAGACTCTAGGTGCTGCGGAGTCCTTCCCCTTTGGGGCGCGAGATGCAGGCGTCAAGCTGTGCACTTGCTGAGGAGGACACTGCAGGGCCAGAGCAGCATTCCCTTCAGGTATTTACCCCTTCCCTGTGTCATACCCCAGCTCCTCTCCACATCCCAAGCCCTTCAAATCTCTGTTTCCTTCCCGATGTTAAATGTTCCTCCTCTCAGCCATGCACCTTCTCCATGAGACATTCAGAGAGAACAGACCACTATGGTACCTACTACTCTCTTTAATTAAGAATGGTAAGAGCTGCTTAGAGCCCGTATGCTGCTTGGTGCTTCCTGGCTTCTTGGGACAACCAACACAGAAGGAGAAGAAAACATTTACCTTATGATGCTCCATTGCAGGCCCACTGTGTCACTGGCTAGTTTGATAGGTCAGACCCAGACTAACCAAGAAAGTGCAAAAGAAAGAAAGAATGTGCATCACTGACCAAGACCTGCCTGGGTTGCAAGTGGGGAAAGGTAGCCCACGATACTGGAAGCTTCATCCTCTGTGACTCTGCATCGATTCGCCACCCCATGGGGTCTGGAGGTGGGAGGGAGCCCGGTCCCTCCTCTGCCTGTCCACCGCATGCCCTGTGCCCATCAATACATCGGGAACTTAATTTGTATCAGCAGTTGTTTCTTTAATTAAGAGCTCCTCCAAATCTTTCCCATTGATCCCTGCCATTAACTTATTGACTCCACTGCTTGTGCTGAGAAGGTGCATTTGGCCAGACAGCCACCTCTGAACACATGCCAGGGTTACAGGAAACAGTCTCAGGCCAGTGGGAAGAGTGTTTTTGATCCCAGGAATAATTCATAAACTGCAATTTAGGTGTACTCTGCTCGCCAGGCATCAGAACCCTAAGGAAAGAACTAAACATGTGAGTTTTCAATTGGTGACCAAAGTCTGCAAGGGAACAAGGCTGGAGGATCCAAGGTAGACTCGGCTAAGCAGAGCACGGAGAGGGAGCAGGAGTGATGAGAACACTACAACAGCAAGGGTGATCTTTTCACTCGAGCCTAATGTCACAAATATCAGGAGGCTTTGTTCTGTAACGTAGAACTTTGCCTTGGAAAACAAACAACCCAAGTAAACTCAATTAGATTACAGAGACATCTGTAAAATCAAATCACACAAGCAAAAGGAAATTAGCACTAAAAAATTATCTCATGAAGAAATGTGTTTTAAAGAAGAATCCCTGAGCTATGTCTCAGAGCTGAAAAGCACTCCATTTAAACTGTGTACACGAGAACAATAACATTAAAAAGAAAATGCTAACTGTCCAAAACTCTGTAAAAATGACAACAGGAAATGTTAACACAAAAAAAATCCCGAAAGGTCGCCTGTGACCGTCGTAAATTTCTCACTGAAAAATGGAGAACATAAGGTAAGTTTAAAATGAGTTCGCATTCATTAATAATACAATATCATGACAAAATAATACAGCTTTCAATACATCAAATTAATATAGTCTACACATTATCATAATACTGGAAAGGTTTGACAAAGCCGCATCTTTGAGCAATCATTAGCGTTCACATGAATTGATCCAACATTTCCATGTTAGAGTTTAGCAATGTGTCAAAAAGTGGACACGTATTCCCATTCTTTGGTCTACAATTTCAGGTCTGGAAATATACTCAATGGGAATAATCAGAGAAGGATTTCTAGTCAAAATGTTCATTATTAAGTTACTTTTAATGGGACATTTCAGATTAGAATGCAATAATAAAGGAATAATTAAATGATATGGCACAGTTGAAAGAGTGGCCACTCAACGTTGCTTTGAAGAGTTCGACTAGTGAGATGCTCTGAGGACCACGGGGCCACAGGCGGGAAGAGCCGTGCTTGTGAAGCGTCAGGTCTGCCTCCCAGACCCGTCAGCTGTGGAGCTGCGGCTGCTCTCTGCCTGGTGTTCTTTGTCTTTCTTAGTCACCTGATGCTTAGGTTGGAATTCAAATTCTTTATTATTGTTGTTGTGTTTCTCCCACACTTAATGCTACTGACCTACCCCTGGGGCACCTGGGTCATAGTAGTGCCTTCCCCCTTTCTCTTCCTCCTCACCCACCTCCTCTTTCCACAGACTCCACCTCCCTGTCTCCTACCTCTAACTTTTATTTAGCTCTAAAAATTATTAATAGTTTGGACTTCTTATATAAGAGGAACCATGTGATATTCACCTTTCTGTGTCTAATATATTTCACTTAGCTTTATGCTCTCAAGATCTACCTATTTTCCTACAAATGACTCAAATGTATCATTTTTTTTCCAGTACCAGGGATCGAACTCAGGACCTTACACTTGCCAGGCAGGTATTTATGCCACTGAGCTATATCTTTGTCTCAATTTTATTCTTTATTGCTGGGCAGTTGAATTGTCTGATTTTGTGACAGCTCCCCACTGCCCCAGCCACACTTTCCCTCCTTGCTTCCTTTCTCTGTCGTTCTCTTCCTGGTCTCCCTCTTTCCCTCTGCACAGCCTTGGCCTTGTGTCCTCCACACCATACCTCAGCCCTCAGCATGACAATGGCGGAGCTGACAGTTCCCACCTCTGCCTTCTTAGGTGTCTGTGAGGCCCCTTGAAAACACCCAGGGTCTGCAGGTGCTCTCCTTTCACATTCACCATTCAGCTGTCCCTCCCACCATGGTCCACTGCAGTTGCCCAAGTCCTTCTGCCTCAGTTTCTCCAAGAAGGGGTTGCTGTTCGTGACGTGAGCTGCGTGCCACTGAACCTGGGCTTGTGCTCCATGAGTGGGGCTAGCCATGCAACCCAGAGAGTCACTCGGGATTTAGCGCCCCTTGTCATAAAAAGAATGCACCCCTGTTTTCAAAAGAAGCAAAACAATTGGAAGAAAAAGGAAAGGCAGACAAATGCCAGCAAATCTGCAGCTGAGGGCTGAATGACCCCAAAGGGAGGGACTGGTGCTCAAGACTGAGTGAAGAGTTTAGCAAATCTGTCCTCTCTGAGCCCCTTGGGGAGTGGCAGTGAGAGGTGAGAGAGGGGGCTGGGCAGCTCTGTCCTCTGTGCTGCCCCGTGTGGGGCCGGCTCCCCAGCAGCCAAGCCAGCGGACACCCTGAACTCAGGAGCCTGTTGTGTCCAGGTAAAGACCCCGAGAATCTTCCAGTCCTTATTCATAAAATGAACTTTAGCTGTTTCCAACTCTGCTTTTCCAGCATGCCCTGCGTATACCATGAGTATCTCCACATGCTAATCAAGTATTGCTCAGACCAGAATTTCATGAAATCTATTTAATGAGTGCCAATAAAAAAATAAAGGAGAGATGAGTCGTTAGGAAACGAGTTTACAAGCTCTTGAAAATTTCACAAACCGAAGTTACACTGTCCTTGTAGAACATCAAATTAAAGATTTCAGCTACAAGTTATTTCTACTCAGACCGCAAAACCATCAAAGTTTTTGTTACAGCATTTGGGGGGAGACAGGGGGAGGACCACTTTCGGGGTGCGCAGAAGCCTGTGGAAGCAGGGGGGCCAGCGGAGAAGGTGACATGAAGTCTTGCTAGCTAGTGCAGCCCACTTGCCGAAGGCTCTCAAAGGCTGCCCCAAGGCGGAAGGCTCCCAGCTGCTTCTGTGTGGTGACAAGCTGGATGGGAAAGCACTCCCTGACTTGGTGCCTCTGTCTCAAGGTTGGGGCCTGGGGGAGTTTCTCAGGGACAAATGAGGAGGATCATCACGATTCTGTGGAAGGATAAAGCCTGGCTTGAAGATTACACCTTGGTATTGGTGACATTTGCCCAATATCTCGGCTATCAGGGAGGTTGAGGCAAGAGGATTGCATGTTCCAGCCAACATGGACAGCTAAGGGAACCCCTGCCTCTGCGTAAAATAAAATTCGAAATGCTGACTGTGTAGCTCCGTAGGCACTTGCCTAGCACGTGTGGCCCCAGGATTGATCCCCAATACCTCAGAAGCAGAGTGACTACAAGGTAACTACCAAGGTGAACTTGTACTGCAGGCAGCTGTCCTTATAGAAGAGCTCTCTGTGCAGGAGTGGTGGCAGCCACACACAGGGGGGTCCTGGCAGAGCTTGGGGACAGCTCTGCCATTAGGCACATCTGTGGGAGGTCCCTTCCTTCCTGGCTTTCTGCTGGTCATTAGTTACTTAGTTTTGTGGAGCCTGAAACCTACCTCCCCTCGCAGAACAAAGTCTCCTCGCTGGCCAGTGGCTCTTGTCTGTACTGTCACAGAATGGGCCTTGTCCCCACTGACTGCCCATGAGATTGCAGGTACCTGAAGGTGTCCCAGGGACACCTAGAACTGGAGCCCAGGCATGCAGCCCGCTGGCTTTCCCGCAGCCTTTTCCTCTTGACCTCAGGTTCCCCTGGATGACTTTATGGTGGCAAACATGACACTTCCTTATTGTACAAGTAGCTTAAAACTTCTCTGCAAAACTAAACTGCATCTCTAGAAATTCTTCAACTGTTGAGAAGTGTGAGCCTGCCTGATAAACCACGGGCTGTGTACCAGGAAGGCTTATGTGCGGAAGCCCTGTTGGCCCAGAGCTGCGACACATGACGGACTTTCTGGGACTCTGACCTGAGCAAACCAACACAGAATGCAAGAGCAAAGCATAGGTTCTCCTCAGCTGTTAGTCTTTGGAAAATGTTTGTCTGCTGTCCAACAGCACTAAAATCATTCAAAATGTCATACATGGTGTGGTTTTATTAAAACTATATGAGCAAAAACTGAAACAACCATTAAGCTTGATGACAAAAATTCAGCATCTAACTGCAATAACCAATGACATCAAAAAAAATACTGGTTAAATTCTTAGGGTTTACAGACCAAATCATTGCTTAGAGAGTGACCCGGCCCCCAGGTTCCCTGGACCAGACTGTGTGCAGCATTGAATGGTGCACACACGGACACACACAGGTAGATAGAAGGTCACTGAGACTGGTGGGAGAGACACCACAGATGCTTCTAGAAGGCATGTGAGAACCAGGGCTGTGGTGCTGTTTGGATGTTATGGTCTTTGGTGTGATCAGAAGGAAAAAATAGGAAAGAGAGGATGAGCCAGGAGCTGGGGTAGAAGGGGAAGAAGAGATAAAGAAGCAGCTGATGTTGGGGCAAGGGTGGGCACAGGACTCAGCCATGGGGACACAAGGCTGGGGTGCTCACTTGGTCCCGCATGATACAGACGCACTGGGTGGGGTGTGGGGTCCAACTGGCAGAATGCAGAGGCTTTAGTACCTTTTTTTTTTTTTTTTTCAGAACCAGGGGATGGAACTCAGGTCCTTGCGCTTGCCAGGGAAACATTTATTCCACTGAGCCATCTCCCCGGCCCCTCTTCAGCACCCTTGTGAAA
>NW_004524584.1:20689057-20706354 GCF_000260255.1 Octodon degus | reverse complement strand
GGAATAATTCATAAACTGCAATTTAGGTGTACTCTGCTCGCCAGGCATCAGAACCCTAAGGAAAGAACTAAACATGTGAGTTTTCAATTGGTGACCAAAGTCTGCAAGGGAACAAGGCTGGAGGATCCAAGGTAGAGTCGGCTAAGCAGAGCACGGAGAGGGAGCAGGAGTGATGAGAACACTACAACAGCAAGGGTGATCTTTTCACTCGAGCCTAATGTCACAAATATCAGGAGGCTTTGTTCTGTAACGTAGAACTTTGCCTTGGAAAACAAACAACCCAAGTAAACTCAATTAGATTACAGAGACATCTGTAAAATCAAATCACACAAGCAAAAGGAAATTAGCACTAAAAAATTATCTCATGAAGAAATGTGTTTTAAAGAAGAATCCCTGAGCTATGTCTCAGAGCTGAAAAGCACTCCATTTAAACTGTGTACACGAGAACAATAACATTAAAAAGAAAATGCTAACTGTCCAAAACTCTGTAAAAATGACAACAGGAAATGTTAACACAAAAAAAATCCCGAAAGGTCGCCTGTGACCGTCGTAAATTTCTCACTGAAAAATGGAGAACATAAGGTAAGTTTAAAATGAGTTCGCATTCATTAATAATACAATATCATGACAAAATAATACAGCTTTCAATACATCAAATTAATATAGTCTACACATTATCATAATACTGGAAAGGTTTGACAAAGCCGCATCTTTGAGCAATCATTAGCGTTCACATGAATTGATCCAACATTTCCATGTTAGAGTTTAGCAATGTGTCAAAAAGTGGACACGTATTCCCATTCTTTGGTCTACAATTTCAGGTCTGGAAATATACTCAATGGGAATAATCAGAGAAGGATTTCTAGTCAAAATGTTCATTATTAAGTTACTTTTAATGGGACATTTCAGATTAGAATGCAATAATAAAGGAATAATTAAATGATATGGCACAGTTGAAAGAGTGGCCACTCAACGTTGCTTTGAAGAGTTCGACTAGTGAGATGCTCTGAGGACCACGGGGCCACAGGCGGGAAGAGCCGTGCTTGTGAAGCGTCAGGTCTGCCTCCCAGACCCGTCAGCTGTGGAGCTGCGGCTGCTCTCTGCCTGGTGTTCTTTGTCTTTCTTAGTCACCTGATGCTTAGGTTGGAATTCAAATTCTTTATTATTGTTGTTGTGTTTCTCCCACACTTAATGCTACTGACCTACCCCTGGGGCACCTGGGTCATAGTAGTGCCTTCCCTCTTTCTCTTCCTCCTCACCTACCTCCTCTTTCCACAGACTCCACCTCCCTGTCTCCTACCTCTGACTTTTATTTAGCTCTAAAAATTATTAATAGTTTGGACTTCTTATATAAGAGGAACCATGTGATATTCACCTTTCTGTGTCTAATATATTTCACTTAGCTTTATGCTCTCAAGATCTACCTATTTTCCTACAAATGACTCAAATGTATCATTTTTTTTCCAGTACCAGGGATCGAACTCAGGACCTTACACTTGCCAGGCAGGTATTTATGCCACTGAGCTATATCTTTGTCTCAATTTTATTCTTTATTGCTGGGCAGTTGAATTGTCTGATTTTGTGACAGCTCCCCACTGCCCCAGCCACACTTTCCCTCCTTGCTTCCTTTCTCTGTCGTTCTCTTCCTGGTCTCCCTCTTTCCCTCTGCACAGCCTTGGCCTTGTGTCCTCCACACCATACCTCAGCCCTCAGCATGACAATGGCGGAGCTGACAGTTCCCACCTCTGCCTTCTTTGGTGTCTGTGAGGCCCCTTGAAAACACCCAGGGTCTGCAGGTGCTCTCCTTTCACGTTCACCATTCAGCTGTCCCTCCCACCATGGTCCACTGCAGTTGCCCAAGTCCTTCTGCCTCAGTTTCTCCAAGAAGGGGTTGCTGTTCGTGACGTGAGCTGCGTGCCACTGAACCTGGGCTTGTGCTCCATGAGTGGGGCTAGCCATGCAACCCAGAGAGTCACTCGGGATTTAGCGCCCCTTGTCATAAAAAGAATGCACCCCTGTTTTCAAAAGAAGCAAAACAATTGGAAGAAAAAGGAAAGGCAGACAAATGCCAGCAAATCTGCAGCTGAGGGCTGAATGACCCCAAAGGGAGGGACTGGTGCTCAAGACTGAGTGAAGAGTTTAGCAAATCTGTCCTCTCTGAGCCCCTTGGGGAGTGGCAGTGAGAGGTGAGAGAGGGGGCTGGGCAGCTCTGTCCTCTGTGCTGCCCCGTGTGGGGCCGGCTCCCCAGCAGCCAAGCCAGCGGACACCCTGAACTCAGGAGCCTGTTGTGTCCAGGTAAAGACCCCGAGAATCTTCCAGTCCTTATTCATAAAATGAACTTTAGCTGTTTCCAACTCTGCTTTTCCAGCATGCCCTGCGTATACCATGAGTATCTCCACATGCTAATCAAGTATTGCTCAGACCAGAATTTCATGAAATCTATTTAATGAGTGCCAATAAAAAAATAAAGGAGAGATGAGTCGTTAGGAAACGAGTTTACAAGCTCTTGAAAATTTCACAAACCGAAGTTACACTGTCCTTGTAGAACATCAAATTAAAGATTTCAGCTACAAGTTATTTCTACTCAGACCGCAAAACCATCAAAGTTTTTGTTACAGCATTTGGGGGGAGACAGGGGGAGGACCACTTTCGGGGTGCGCAGAAGCCTGTGGAAGCAGGGGGGCCAGCGGAGAAGGTGACATGAAGTCTTGCTAGCTAGTGCAGCCCACTTGCCGAAGGCTCTCAAAGGCTGCCCCAAGGCGGAAGGCTCCCAGCTGCTTCTGTGTGGTGACAAGCTGGATGGGAAAGCACTCCCTGACTTGGTGCCTCTGTCTCAAGGTTGGGGCCTGGGGGAGTTTCTCAGGGACAAATGAGGAGGATCATCACGATTCTGTGGAAGGATAAAGCCTGGCTTGAAGATTACACCTTGGTATTGGTGACATTTGCCCAATATCTCGGCTATCAGGGAGGTTGAGGCAAGAGGATTGCATGTTCCAGCCAACATGGACAGCTAAGGGAACCCCTGCCTCTGCGTAAAATAAAATTCGAAATGCTGACTGTGTAGCTCCGTAGGCACTTGCCTAGCACGTGTGGCCCCAGGATTGATCCCCAATACCTCAGAAGCAGAGTGACTACAAGGTAACTACCAAGGTGAACTTGTACTGCAGGCAGCTGTCCTTATAGAAGAGCTCTCTGTGCAGGAGTGGTGGCAGCCACACACAGGGGGGTCCTGGCAGAGCTTGGGGACAGCTCTGCCATTAGGCACATCTGTGGGAGGTCCCTTCCTTCCTGGCTTTCTGCTGGTCATTAGTTACTTAGTTTTGTGGAGCCTGAAACCTACCTCCCCTCGCAGAACAAAGTCTCCTCGCTGGCCAGTGGCTCTTGTCTGTACTGTCACAGAATGGGCCTTGTCCCCACTGACTGCCCATGAGATTGCAGGTACCTGAAGGTGTCCCAGGGACACCTAGAACTGGAGCCCAGGCATGCAGCCCGCTGGCTTTCCCGCAGCCTTTTCCTCTTGACCTCAGGTTCCCCTGGATGACTTTATGGTGGCAAACATGACACTTCCTTATTGTACAAGTAGCTTAAAACTTCTCTGCAAAACTAAACTGCATCTCTAGAAATTCTTCAACTGTTGAGAAGTGTGAGCCTGCCTGATAAACCACGGGCTGTGTACCAGGAAGGCTTATGTGCGGAAGCCCTGTTGGCCCAGAGCTGCGACACATGACGGACTTTCTGGGACTCTGACCTGAGCAAACCAACACAGAATGCAAGAGCAAAGCATAGGTTCTCCTCAGCTGTTAGTCTTTGGAAAATGTTTGTCTGCTGTCCAACAGCACTAAAATCATTCAAAATGTCATACATGGTGTGGTTTTATTAAAACTATATGAGCAAAAACTGAAACAACCATTAAGCTTGATGACAAAAATTCAGCATCTAACTGCAATAACCAATGACATCAAAAAAAATACTGGTTAAATTCTTAGGGTTTACAGACCAAATCATTGCTTAGAGAGTGACCCGGCCCCCAGGTTCCCTGGACCAGACTGTGTGAAGCATTGAATGGTGCACACACGGACACACACAGGTAGATAGAAGGTCACTGAGACTGGTGGGAGAGACACCACAGATGCTTCTAGAAGGCATGTGAGAACCAGGGCTGTGGTGCTGTTTGGATGTTATGGTCTTTGGTGTGATCAGAAGGAAAAAATAGGAAAGAGAGGATGAGCCAGGAGCTGGGGTAGAAGGGGAAGAAGAGATAAAGAAGCAGCTGATGTTGGGGCAAGGGTGGGCACAGGACTCAGCCATGGGGACACAAGGCTGGGGTGCTCACTTGGTCCCGCATGATACAGACGCACTGGGTGGGGTGTGGGGTCCAACTGGCAGAATGCAGAGGCTTTAGTACCTTTTTTTTTTTTTTTTTCAGAACCAGGGGATGGAACTCAGGTCCTTGCGCTTGCCAGGGAAACATTTATTCCACTGAGCCATCTCCCCGGCCCCTCTTCAGCACCCTTGTGAAAACAGAATCCAAGAAATAAGCCTTTTCCTCCTTGGCCGGGTGCCACAAGCCAAGCCAGGATGGCAGGAAGAGCAGCATCAATGTGAGGAACTGTGTGTAGGCTGTGCAGGAGGCACAGAAACCTGGAGTACAGGGCCAGCGGCCGGGGGAGAAGCAGACAGCACACATGCACAAGCGCATGCACGGACACACCGTCCTTCAGAGTCAGATTCAAGCCCTAGAAAATCTCTGCTGAAGACATTGATGCAGAGCAGGCCAGGGCTTTCAGAGGAAACTGTCCAGCAGGCAGCAAAACCTCATGGGCAGAGGCCTCTTGCCTGTCGCTGGCAACCACTGCAGCCTTGTTAAAGGAGTGGCCCTTTGCATCCAGAAGCATGGCCATGGGTGTTCACCCTCTGCTTCAGCTCTAGGTGAGGTGTGCCGGAAAGGGTGTCATCTTGCTCGACTTCAGGGGGACCCAAAGCACAATCAACCTGCTACAGCGGAGTGGCCTGAGTTGTCCAGTGCGCACCTCACAGTAAGTGGCTACATGTACTAGAGCCCACAGGACAGGAGCAGGAACAGGCAGAAGGGACAGCAGCCCAGGAAGAGGATCCCTGGAGCAGTGCCCTCACAACTCAGGCTCCCAGTATTGAAAAGCTCAGATGTCCTGCCTGCAGAGGCCCCGCGCTGCAGTCAGACGCCTCTAACCCAGGTGCCTCTCATTCTACCTTTCACTGGCATTGGATCTGAAGACCTGCAGCCTTGGGCATCAAGGTCTCACCAGAGTGGTGCTGTGCACTCAGAGCTGGATGGAAAGAAAGCGAGCGGCTTGGCTGACTTCCTCGGGTCTGACTGTAACAGTCATTCAGCAACCCAGGGTCTGTCCTCATGACCCGTGATCAGACCCTGGGATGGGAACACATCCTCACTGTTGAGGACTTGGGGCTGTGTTGGCGGAAGGGTGTCCTGCTGAGCTGGCAGTACTCGGCATCGTGAGCCACAGAGGCTGCAGCACGTGCGTAGCAGGCCACAGTCAGGACAAGGACGAGGTGCAGAGCCTTCAGGACAAATGCACAGAGGGAGTGAGAGTGGGAGGCTGCAGGCAGAGAAGCACTGTGAGCTCAGATGGAGGAGAGCCCGCTGCCAGGAGGGCAGGGAAGCACAGTGCAGGGCTGTGGGAGGGGCAGGGCCAGCAGGTCTCCCCAGGGGGTGGCCTCAAGATTTAGATTGGGAAACAGGGAAGCGAACATTTGGAAATATGACTGGGTGTTCTGGCCTGTGTCTCGACGTCCCTCGAAGCCTTTTGCAGTCACACGTGAGGTTTTTCAAGGGATAACTGAATCTGGATTGTGTGACAGATTCCTGGTGCCATGCTGGGATTAAGGGTGCTAGAATCAGTCCATCAGCTGGATTGGCACTACGCTAATCTCAGTAGCCTGGATGCCATAGAAGGGGCAGAAAGTGGCCTGTCTTCTCCCTTGCTTGCTTTGCTGCCTTCTTCCTGCTATGGACTGCTTCCCCTCAGCCATGCTGCTCTGTGTTGGAGCCAGCTGGCCACAGGCTCACTTTTACAAACTGTGAATTAAAGAAAACTTCCCCCTTTGACTTAGGGTATAGAGTATTTGTCTCAACAAAGACAAAAGTGACTAGGACGGTGGGGGAGGTAAAGACGCAGAACACATAGATGCAGAAGAGAGTGCCCTGACCCCAGCTCACCTCGGCCAATGGATACTAAGATCAGCACCCTGGCTCAGGTGCAGTTTCCATGCATGGCAGATAAATGGCTCAAAGGGGCAAAACTTAACCGTGCGCTGAGTATCGGTGCTGCTGATGGGGCAGGGGGAGTCAGGAGCGTGGACAGAGAAGTGCAGGTCAGGGTCCTGAGTGGTGGGGAGGCAGGAAGTAAAGAAAGCAGAGCATCCTCGCAAGCAAAGGAGCTGGGCCCTGAGGAACATTTAGCAACTCTTGACCAAACATTTGGCAATATAAAGTTACACTGATGATTACTTGGGGAGTGTAATGTACTGTTCTTTCAGCTAACTGCAGGAAGACGATAGCCATGACAATGATTTCCCCGTAGAATCCTGCACATTTCCCCTCCCAAATGTTTGAAGGCTGCAACATTAAACAACCCAAGGAAAAATGTAGAGTTTATGTGAATTTCTTGTCTAATGAGCACTGAGTATCTTTTGCTCCAATGTTCTGACCCTTTCTAAGGTACTTCACAGTGATATATTAGTGTTTATTTAGTACGTAGAAAAATAGTGACAAAATTTAGTCTAATTCCTTATATTTTATACAGTAAATCCTGGAAATACCAACTCTTCTACAAATCTTTCTTCTGGTATATAGTGTCAAGCTGAAAGAAATTAATAAAACATAAATTAGGGACAAATTATTATTTACACCTTGCTAAACAGGATAACCGTGGGAATGCTTTGGCATTTTGAATGTAGTCCCAATCTGTCGAATCTAGATTGGAACACTTTGAATCCCATTTAAAATTTATAAATGACTTCAGCTCTGTCTTTCATGGTATGGAATTGTAAGTGTGTTCTTAAGTGTAATTAATGCGCACACCTGGTTGAATTGGCTAGATCCTTATACAGATTAGGGGGCTGCAGATTGATCTTTTAAAGCATTAAGACAAGGATAACCATGAAGATTTAATTTTTAGAATGCATCGAAAACATTTTGAAATTAAGATTTATGAAAAACTCAGCCATAAGCAATCCAGCAGGGTTGCCCCTCCCTTATGGAGATGTCCTCTCTCAAGATAAAGGTTCAAATGGCTGGAAATCAAATGCTTAAGGCTTCTTGGACTTCTAAGAGCTCCTACAAATAAACATTTTAGTAAGTTCACTCTAAATGGATTAAAAACACATGGGCCAATAGTCCTGAAGACACAAAGGACTTATTTTTTAAAGGATAATATATTCAGAGAAATGCATTTTAAATCTGATGGGCTGCTGTTGACACTGTAACAGGCATGAGAGTTTGAAGTATTCCTATCCTAACTAGTTTCTCAGACTCAACACACACAGCTTTAAAAAATGAATGGAGGAATTAGTGATGATCATGAGATAAAATCAGACTCCTTTCTGAAAGAATATGCCTCAGCCTCTTGTCTGAGGCCGTCTCCACTGGGTGTTTATAGCTTACAAATTTCTTACAGATTTTTGGAAAGGGAAGAATAACATCAATGCCTCTCCTCTCACTTGCGGCTTCTCAACAGAGTTGAACAGATGATTGAATACATAATCCTAAGAGGAGAAATGATCTGTAGCGCTTATCCATCCAGGAGAACTGCAAAGAATTAAATATTGACCAAAACAATCTGCAAGGTTCTATGGTCAGATTAAAAATTAATGTCGGAGACAGACTCACTTGTACATAAGGGGACCAAAGCTCAATCCAAAGAAAGCCTTTCAGCCACCGCCTTTTCCCAGTCTTCCTTATACTGTCATCCACCTCCAGCTCTCTGCACTAATGTCAGCCTCAGCATCCTTTGCCAACTTAAGTCCTGACCAGAGCAGAGAGAAAAACTAGACTACTTATGAATTTTTAATGAAATTACTCCAAAGCAAATTTCAATTATCACACCCAGCTCTGATGATCATTTAGCATATTCCAGCTTTATTGGCTTGCCCTCCCCTTGTAAGCTTCTTAATTTAATAATTGGACATACTAAGAAAGGCTTCCTGTGTCTTTATTAATGATATATACCTAGTGATTTATTTTATGCAAAGACAAGAATACATTAGTTGATTAGCTTTGTTACCAAACATGGAATGAGTGCCGTTCTTTCTCTGGAAAGCCTTGAGAACCTCTTCATTGCTTTACCTCTAGGAGGAGAGGGACACAGATCCAAGGTGGTATTTTTCCTCTGCATGAACACAAAGGGAATCAGTATCTTTGTCCTGATTAAATTAATCACTCACCAAAAGCATGACAAAAACAATGGTAATAGCTGAAATTTCTTGTACTGATAAGTCACCTTTTCCATGGCTATCAGGATGGGTCTTCTTAGTGGGGTGTGTGTGGGGGGTGTTGAGGTTTTGTCATATATATCATGATGCATACTGTGATGGTAGGATGACTCAGTACTGTCCTGGTGCGTCAGCTCAACCTCAGGAGGAAAGAGAAACATCCAGTAAAATGGGGTCTTGCCTGATTTTGACCTCGTGAAGCCGTCAGCTCAGGTATCAGAAGCACATGTCTATTCTGCACACTCAATTCCACAGAGTCTAGAATCTGCTTTTCTTATTAGCTCCAATTCCTGGTCCCTTATGGGGTACAGGTTAATACTGGTTCATAATCTTTGCCACCCAGCTGCCCGGGGCAGGATGCTTCCTTCTGCAGTATGCCAGGGCCAGCATGGGTGTGCAGTGTGGACCACACACCAGCAGGAGGAAGAGATCAGGACCTCCAGCCTCCTCTCCATGCTGCCTGGTGCCATGCAGCACATGCACGGCTGACCTTCTGAGTAGCAAAAGATCTTAGAAACCAGGGACTTCTGTAAGTACAATTTTTTTTTCTCCCTAAATAAATTGAAAACTACATGCAATTTGAATTGCTTTACTATGCTTGAAGAGTAATGTAATAAAATTTAAGAAATGGATTCAACTCTCCAGACTATTAATCTGCATGATTGACAGCATCGATATTTTAATTTCCTCACTTTGTAAAATCTGGAAGCAGAGAGGCAGGAGTTTCCAACGCAAGTTATCCAGCAGCAGAAGGGTATGCCACGCAGAATGATGACAGCAGAGAAATGTTTAGAAAAATAGTGAGAACACAAAGACACGTGCCTGGAATTAACTCCGTCTAATGGTTTATCAGTGAATTTCAAAAAGCAGAGGAGGGAGGTTAGGTCAACTTCTCGGCGTCTCCCAAGTGCTGGACCCTAAATGCTGCCGTGTCTGATGGTACATCTTATGCCAGAAGAAAAATAAGAAAGAAACAAGAACCAGCCCACAGAGCTCCATTAGCTGAATGACAAGGATTTTGATTTCGAAATTACTGGAGTTCAAAACAAAAAGAAAACTGAAGAAAACTGCAAGAGAAGGTAATGACTCAAATGTTTTGCTGTGAAATAAATTAAAAATTAAGCAATTGCATCTAAATGAATAAGACCAGCTAAAAACTGAGGACAAAATGCAAATTTCTAGCAATACAACTACTTTCTCTTGGTTCAATGAGAAGAAAGTTTTGAACTAATAGTGTTTAGACAAGATCTCATGTCTGCATCTCTACCATGAATAACTACTACAAAGACAACAATATGCAATGTATTAATTATTGTACCTGTTCTACTAACCCATTTTGAAACTGTCTCATTGCTACTACTTTCTCTATAAAATTAATATTTAAAGAAAGAGACTGGGCATGGTGGCCCACGCCTGTAATCGCAGTACTTGGGAGGCTGAAAACAGGAGGATCACTACAAGTCCAATCTGTGTAGTGAGACCCTGTAGGCCCTGTGCTAAATACATAAATGAATATATAAACAAAAGAAACTTTAAAAAAAGAAACTTGGAAGAATAAAAAATAAAAGTTAATAAGTACTTCAATATACACAGGACCAACATCAGTGCCAGTTAAATTAAATTTTGATTTTAAAAAGAAGCCAAGGATAATATATACTGACAAAATGTGTGGAAAAAATGATGATCCATTTTGCAAAAAACTCATAGAAGAATGTATAAAAAGGAAAGACATAAAAAATTTAAACATAAGAAAAATACAGTGTCATGCATTAATTATTTTATGCTTTGAGGACATATATAACATGATGAAATATATACACAGCTGTAGATTACATGAACAATGAAAAAGCAATTAGATTTGCATATTTCACTGAAATGGAACTACATGAAGTACAACAGTGGGCAAGTTCATTCTCAGAGTTCCACTTGGCTATCGGCCTCATCAGCATTAGGACCACGAATTCTGCAGCTTGTTTGCACCCTCTCTTGCTCTATATTATCAGTTGTTTCTGCGTGGATTTTCTTTGTGTATTTTCTAACTTTGTGTGGGTGACACAACACAGCACATACTCTTTTATCTGATGTCTTTCCCCCCTATAAATCCTGTAAGATTCACCGATGTTACAGGATGTCTCAGAGGTTCATTTCCTTCTTTCCAAAGTTGTATCTCATTACATAAATACACCAAGACCCACTTGTCAACTTTTCCACTTGAGTTGCTTCCAGTGTTTGAGAATGACATTAAAGATTATGTAGCATCTTTCAACAAGTTCTTTGGCAGAGTTGGGTTTTTCTTTGTCTTGGATAAATGCATTGCAGTGAATAGCTGGGTCATAGAAGAGTTGTGAGCATAAATCATTAGCATGTGCCCGTGGGACCATATTGTACCCGGTCCCCTTAGAGAACGGTGATGGACCACACTTCATCTCTTCAGTGCAATTTCATTAGCTTAGGGGCCAGTTAATCTACCTTCTTCTGTCAAGTTATCCTCTGTAAAATAAGTTAAAGCTTAACCAATCATATTAAAATGATAAGAAAACATCTAGTTTCTTTAACAGAAAGATCTACTTGTAGATGACAGAGTGGCGACTCTTTTTTTTAGAGTTGAAAAGATTATTTATTTGGATAGTTGCATACCAGCCCTGACTTTTTCAGTTCAATAGACAAGTACCAATTAAATCAGTTAATATTTGTGATCCCTTATTTCCTTTTTTTATTGAAACTAACACTTTACTTTTTATTTCAAAATGTGTGTATTACATTTTCTTTTATAGAGAACATTTTCCATGATGGGCAGTCCCCTCAGAGTTCAAAGAGCTTCACTCACTTTTGGATTTTCTAGTTTTGATGATAAATTGGCTGTAATTCATACTGTTGCTGCCTCATATATAATGTATGATGTTTCTCTTACATGTGTCCAGATTTGCTTCCTTTTGGTTTTTTATTAATTTTATTGAGAAACAGATAGCAATGAGACAGTTTCAAAACCAATTAATAGGACAGTTTCAATATATAATTCATTGCATATTGTTATCTTCTTAGTGGTTATTCATAATATAAGACGCAGACATGATATCCTGTGCAAATACTATTAGTACAAATCTTTCTTCTCATTGAATTAAGAGAAAGTACCTGTATATATATCCTATTTTGTATATACAGATACAAAATGGTCCATCCTTTGTATCCCTTTTTCGTTTAGTTTTGTTAGAGATGGGTATTCCATTGCCATTTAAATACTGTAGGTATGTGAATTCAGCAAAAGAATCCAATATAGTCCAGTAGTCCATAATAGTAGTGGGTTGTCCGTAGGACTGGCAATGTCAGAAGTTGTTGACTTGAGCCTTTCACAGCTCAGCATATTAATATGGCTTTACTTTTTCTACCTCTTTTTTATACTTTTCTGCTGGATGGTTAAGACCAAGATAAAGCAAGACCTAGATAACAAGAAATGTATCTTTTATATCTGATAAGGTCAGTGAGATCCTCTCAGGATTTATCCTGTAACCTTGTACCACAGTTTGCGGATGCTTTGTCAGTGTCAGCCATGTGGATGAGTCATAGCCATTGCTTGACCAATTTGCTGTCTGGGAAAGCCTGAGAGAATGTTTGCTCTCCAAGTGACTCTCCTTAGGCACACTCTACATCATCAATCATGTTGCTCTGTGTTCCCATAATATCCTTGATCCGAAAATTTGGGACACAACTGAGTTACATCATGTTATAGTATAGGTTTTCCTATGTCCTGAGTCCTCACTGACCTTGAAAGGCTAGGGCCAAAATGTTGGCTGTCCTTGCAGCCCTTCTTTTTTTCTAATTTTTGGTCTGCAAACTTAGGTTGTTAACCTTCCATAAGAGAAGCTTATTATTACCCTACAACATATGCAGTTGGGTTTAACCTCACTATCTGTCTGAATATCAAACATCTTAGGCATAACATGGAACAGGTATTTTCCATCTAGTATTGATATGTTAAACTTTAAGTCTACATAATATGGAGAAAAATCATTTAAAATGTGAATAAACAATTACATATTTTTACATAGAAATTTAGAAATCTAACCATACACAGCATTGTAGCAGGACAGTCCTATGACATTTTTTCTCTTGTCTCTTTTTCATTTATTGCCCTTTTTTTTAAACAAACATTTACTTGAGAGATAGTATGGCAGTAATTGGTATGTCATGACAAGCAGTATGTACTTAGGAGACCAGAATGACAGGCATTCCAAGTGTGACCCTTCTATTACATATTGATGACTCTTAGATCCTAAAGAGTTTATGTAGGACTCAGTTGAACTAATAAGTGAATTAACCTAGGTAATAGAATATAGGGACAACATATGAAATCAATTATTTGTATAATATACTAGCAATAAACACTTAGAAAATAAAATTAATCAGTCAATAACATTTACATTAGGCTAAATCTATCACAGCTTCAGGTGGAAATTTAACAGAGTGCATAGTCATTTTGTTCAATTAATAAAGTCAACAAAATGCCCATTCAAAGACAAACTTAAAACAGTCAAACATGAAAAAACTAAGATTAAAAGTTAATAACTATTTCAAAAACACAGTACAAATATCAATGTCAAATAAAATAGAATTCAAATTTTTAAAAGATACCCTGCAGGAAGGCCAATGAGCTAGCTCAGCTGACTAAGCACCTGTTTAGGCAAGCGCAGGGACTAAAGTTCAATCCCCAGCACCACATGCCTTGCTGGCCCGGCCTTCAGGTGCATTTAGCTGGCCACCAAGATGGGGCGTGGTGGTGCACACCCGTAATACCAGCGCTGCGGAGGCTGAAAATAGCAGGATCACCATGAGCCCAAGTTGAGTAGTGAGACCCTGTACCAAATACATAATAAAGTAAAATTACAAAACAAAAACAAAATAAAGGATACCCGACTGGTAACAGGAGTATGTTCCTTCTTATACCTCTGCTGGTCTTTCGTTTATTTTACATTGCTTTATCATATGCATGTGTAGTGTGGGCCTTTCTCCTTCTCTATGGCTGGTCATCTAATTCTCTCAACAATATCTTTTGATGAGAATATTCTTTTGAATTTGAAAACCAAACTTTCAATTTAGTTTTCATTTATTTGTTTTTTAAGGAATACTTTTCTATACCAAGGTCATGAGTATACTTTTGTATCTGCTCTTCTAAAAGCTTTGCAGTTTTTAGGGTTTTATATCCAAGTACAAGACATCCCAATTTTTGAGTATGCAACCATAAGAACAAGTTATCCTTTTAATATATGTTCACCCTGGTTTCCTGTTTCTACCAGGAAATTTGTACATTGGGATGATACACTTAGGCCTATGACATATTTTATTGTAAGGTTTTATAGCTGGGTGGTAAAATTGGTACTCACACATATAAATGTGTTATACAGCTTACTTGTCATCAATTGCTGAAAAGACTGGGTTTTTTCTCTCATTAAAATATAGTAATGCAAAAAATATATAGTAATGCATCACTAGAAGTCAATGTACCAAGGGGATGTGCATGGTGATTTTTGGCCTGGGTTTCCTATTCCATTGATTTAAGTCTCTGTCCTCACTGCAAGTTTTGATTACAAGTTTTATACCTAGTCATGGAATTCAATGTTTCAAAGACGTCAGCTGAATTCTTCAATTTTAATCGTATTAATGTTATAGGCTATCTGTCTATTCACATAAAGTTTTCAGGTTGGTTACGCAAATATCCACAAAGTTTTAGTAAGATTTTTCACTGAGGCTACATTGAAATGAACAGCAAATTTGAGGAAAAATTGGCATTTTAAAACCATTGAGCTTTTTGGTGCATGAACACAGTATAGCTTCCATTCATCTAGATCTTCTGAAATTTCTATGAGCAATGTTATCTAACTTCCATGGTGCAGCCCTTGTTCACATTTTGTTAAATTTGCACCCGAAGCTGTCATGGTGTAAGCCTAATATAAATGTTATTGACTGAATTATTTTATTTTCTAAGTGTTCACTGCTAGTATATTAAAAATCATTGATTTTATATGTTGTCTTTGTACTCTATTATCTTGCTTAATTCACTCATTGGTTCAAGTAAATCTCACATAAATTCTTTAGGATTTAAGAGTCACCTCTTAAATGTGACTCTTGTTGTGTCGCCTACAAATAGATCTTTCTCTTAAATTTGAAGGACTTGGACTTCTTCTATGATTCTGTGGGCACAGGGGGATGAGGCACCGTCAGGTAGAGGAGCTGCCTGTGAGTCTTCTCCGCTCCCCTTGAGCTTGGAGAGAACCATGGCTGGTTCCACTGGAAGTCTACTGTGCTCCAGCATCAAGTCAAGGAATTTTGCTTGCCCCATCATTTTCTGAGAGTTTTGTCAGTGATGAAATTCAGACTTCATGTTTTTTCTGCATGTAGTCAGTTGACTCTGTTTTCCCGTCTACCTTGTGAGCGGAGGGAGTTATTTGGTCTGATTGCGAGATGGTAGCCCAGGCTTCTTTTCAGCTCTCTGTTCCACCTGGGCACTCAGGCCACTGAAGGACTTTGATGATCCTTTCAGACTCTGGAAGGAAGCTGGCTTTGTCCTGGGGATTCAGACCCGCCTGTTCAGACTGCGTCCACCCCCTCACTGGAGGGAGCAGAGGAGATTGCTAGTGCACGTTCCTGATCTTCCCCAAGCCTTTCTAAGCTCCCTGGCTAGTGATGAAGTCTCCTCTGAGCTGCCTTCTTCGTACTGTGGCCCAGCCCCACCCCTGTCCCCTCTGCCAAGGCAGCTCCTCTCTGGTCCTGTCCAATGCAGCACAGCCAGATTGTTGTCCTGTGCAGAGCCATAGGTCCTGACTCTGTGGCTGATATCCCTCCTATATGACTTTCTGGGACTCCAGGGGATGGCTGACTCCTCAATCTGTCTTGCTTGGTAATGCTTCTCCTCAGCAGAATCCCAAGTTGTTGCAGGACTTCCTGGGGGAGATTGTTTCTCTTCTCAGGAAGCAGGGGGCTTTCTTGCTATTTTCCACCGCTGAAATTATATGTTTTATGTTATGCTTTCTTTTTAAAAAGGAATATATATGTATTTGATACAAGGTCTCACTCTGCAGCTCAGACTCCTAGTGATCCTCCTATTTTCAGTCTCCCCAGCACTGGGATTACACATGTGCACCACCATGCCTAGTCTCAGTGGCTGGCTCAGCATGCCTGCAGGCAGGGCCTGCACAGCATGTGGTGCCAGGGATAGAACCCAGGTCCCTGTGCTTGCCTAAACGGGTACTTAGTCCACTGAGCTATCTCACTGGTGTTTTATGTTTTCTTTTTAGTTTTGTGCTTTTATTCAGAGGCCCCACAGTAGAGTCCCAGTCATTCTAACACAGCTGAAGTAGCACACCTTCCACACCTTCCACCCGCTGAGGCTGAGCCTTAGACTAAGCTTGCACTCCTGGGCCAAACCTCACACGCTTCGACCCAGGGCCCTTTTAAATCATTCCATGTCCAGTTGAGTGAAATAGGGATTTTAGACCTTTAAAGAAACAAATCTATAACATGCAGGTCAGGGGATATATGGACATTGTTTTCAGGCAACCCTGTTTTAGGTTTTAGAAGTAGGGTTAGGTATTGCTCATGTGAACAGGTGAGAAATCTGGCATTTTTCTCCCTCCTCTCACCCTCTTTCTTTCTTTTGTGATGGGAATTGAAACCTATGGCCTTCACACTGAGCTACATCTCCAGCTCTTTTTATTTTACTGAAGCTTATTTATTTTTGAGACAGGCTGATCCTTAGCCTTCCTGAGTGTGGGATTCCAGACATGTGCAAACTTATCTCACCTTTTGCAAAATAATTTTACATTTGTGACTTATAATTCATGAAGAGCACCATTTGTACCTATATTTTTATATAGGAAATGTTTGTCTAGGTAGTCATATATAAAATGTACAATCATATGTGTGGATATACATATATGTAATACCTAACATGCACACATACATATATATGTACACAGAGCAAGAGAAGAAATTAAAGTGTAAAGATGAACAGATATACTACGGCTGTTATGATTATTTTAAAAACAATGCAACATGCTAAATTATTTTATGGCAAAACATTTTAAGACTTAGAAAACATGGACATAAAAATATCCAACTCACATAAAGTAAACAAAGAAGAAATAAGCAACTTATATCTGATACATTAAATGATCTAAATAGCCCTGAATACATTCTTATCACTTTAAATTACAATTTAAAATTTAAGAATTGTCCCCATCTTTTCAAAAAAATAGCCATAAACATTGTTTGTCCTAATATAAGTGTCCTAATATATGAGTTTTTGACTAAGCATTGCTCTGGCTTGTTCTCAAAATTTTATGTTGTATCTTCAACATCATTTACTTTAATATATTTCTTAATTCCCTTTTTTGAGTAGATGTTGTTATTACCGGTGCTAGCTGAATTCCACTCTGGCCAGAAAATGTCCTTTGTAGTCTGTAAGTCCTCTTGTGTTTATTGACACACTGTTGTAGGTTTAATGAGTCATTGGCCTGGATGATACCTTAAGAATATTCTCTCCTTCAGCATGGTGTCCTAAACATGTCACTGTGAAGCCACCTGGCTGATAGTGCTGTCCAGTAGGTCCGAGCACTTATGGCGTCTTCCTCCCGTGACAGCAGAAAGGACGAACAGGGCTGGCTCAATGGCTCAGCAGATTAAAGCACCTATGCAGGCAGGGGCAGGGGCTGGAGGTTCGATTCCTGCCTGCTGTTCTGGCCCCGCCCCCAAGGCACGCTGAGAGGGCGACGGAGACTCGGTGTGGTGGCGCACGCCTGTAATCCCAGCTTGTG
>NW_004524584.1:20654510-20688777 GCF_000260255.1 Octodon degus | reverse complement strand
AAAAAAAAAAAAAGAATGAATTTGTCATCAGACAGACCTGCTTCTTCTTGAGCTGTTTCATGGCAAATTGATTTTCTTTTTGTTTGTTGTGCCCTTCCCAATGGAGTCACCACAGACAGGCAGGCCACTTAGGAAGCAGGAAGCCGCACTCCATCCGCTTCACGACACAGCGTCTGCGTGGAGCATGGAAAACTCTTCTATAACAGTTCTTGGTATCATATTTGTTTCTTTGCCTGTTCACGCCTATCAGTTTTGATGTGCAGCTACTTATTTTAATGGTGCTTTTTGATTTAGTGCTGCTTCATCTTCCATGTGGCTCAAATTGTTTCAGGTGTGATCACTCCTTGCCTGACATCTTCCTTCCACCCCCTGATAAACCTCTGTCAGTATAACTGTGTTTTGACAACTTCGTCCTGTTCTGGTGCATGAAACACACGGTTTTCCATGTTTACTTTGCATATTTCCTGTCTTGCTCTTAAAATGTTTATGATTCCTTGGTGAATGGAATTAGAAGTCAGCATTTGGTTTAGTTATTCTCTTCCAGGTCCTCTCAGCTAACAAAGTAACGGCATGTATGCTACGAATCTCCGCTAACCTCAGTGTATACCTTTCTATTAATATTTCTCTATACTAGAAATAGAACCCATCACTGGACCCATCTGTAGGGTGTTTCCAACAGTAAACGTGGGTCGCACCCTCTGCCATCCATCTGCTTGATTGTGAATGTCACTGTACCTGTAATTCTTTCAGGTCATTGATAGCAGCCATCCTTAGAGCACATACCTCATCAAGGACAGTACATTTCTTTGGAGTGTTGAGTCTGGTAGACCTTGTGTACTTCCCAAGTTACTCTGTTCAGCCCCTCACCACACTTCCCCCTTTGTAGAGTCCTTTCATGCCTTTGCAAAGCAGCTACAATTTGTTAACACGGGCAGCCTGGTGTGGAATTCCTTAATCTCCTAAATGATGTGGGCTTTTGTAATGTATTTTGTTTTGTTTTCAAACATCAAAGTTTTTTGCTTGTGCTGAAGAGTCCACAGATTTTGCCACATGAATAACATAATGTATCTATTGAGACAGCTTTATCTCTATGCTTTACCTTTAACTCCTGGGGCTGCTGGCCACTGCTGACCACTCCTTACCACAGCATGGCATGTGTGTGCCATCTATAGCCTGTAGCCCCATCTGACTGGCATACCCTTAGCAACACACACTTAAGATTCACGCAGGATTTTGCTAGGCCAGTCCTTTTTACAGCCATGTGATTGTGTCAAAAACTGCATTGATTCAGCTAAGAGATACCTCGCTGTGATCAGCTTCTGGCAATTATGAATAAAACTGCTCCAAATCTCAGTGTGCTGTATTCTGTTTGGCTGTAGGACTCTAGACTGGTGTTTTAATTTCTGCATGCTAAATATTTCACTCCTACCTTGAAAGAAAGTTCACTGTATTTTATACCCATTTCCTCCAAGTAACATGGGTCTTCCGCTCCATGTCAGCATGTTCCATGATTTTCTAATTTCTATTTGCTTTCTCCATTTGGAATCTCTTAGTCGTATGTGTGTCTGTATATTTGCTACTTTCACTGGTCAGTCTTCTCTAGTTTCCCTCTTTCTGTCTCTCTCTCTCTCTCTCTCTCTCTCTCTCTCTCTCTCTCTCTCTGTCTCTGACTCTTTCTCTCTCTCTCTCTCAACACACTGCTCAACTACTTATTTTAATGTATAATCATATACATTATACATTAAAATAAGTACCTGGAAATAAGTAACTGGTCCAAGAATAGAAGTAAGGATTCCAGGGCCTTATGCTGTGTCAGCCCAGCCGGGACCATTTCCTGCAGCTTGAATGCCATGGCCTCTTTCCTGTGCCCACTTCCACTGCCCCTCAAGCTCATAGGCACCACGTGTCCTGAACTCTAGCGTCCCCCTCTGTGTTCCCTCCCCTCCCCTGGCTGTGCACCCCCAGCTAGTCTCCAGAGTCTCTGACTCCTAATTTCTGAAAGGGTCCTTGGGAGTTTTGTTGTTTTCAGCTCATTCTCATTGCGTGTATGGGAATATGGAATATCATGGTTTTTACACATCAGAGTTGAAATTAGGCGGCTACCTAGCGCGGCGGTCTCTGCGCCAGGCTCTGGAGTGCGAGGTCGCCGGTTCGCGCCCCCATCCCGACTCTTTCTATTGGGGCCTGGGAGATGGCTCAGTAGAATAAGTGCTTGCCTGGCAAGCACAAGGGCCTGAGTTCAATCCCCGGTTCCGCAAAAAAAAAATAATAATAATAAAATAAAAGACCCAAAAAAGGCTTATGTTTTAAATTCAAATATTTTATTTTCAACTCTGCTTTTATTAAACCCAGGGCCTTGTGCAATATAAGCAGGCTCAACCACTGTGCTACCTCAGCAGCTGCTGAGGTCCTGTTCCTATTTAGGTCTTTGAATGGCTTCTTTAAAATCTTTGTCTCCTGATTCCAGCCTTTGGGTCATGTCAGGTCAGTCATTTCTAATTTCCCTTTTCTTGGTTATGAGTCACATGTCCTCTTCTTCCCCCTGTGTTTTCCATAACTTCTGATGGGCCTTGGGCATAGCATGGAGCAAGTTCATTCTAGAAGGGCGATGCTTCCCTGGAGATTGTTCTGTCCATGTCAGGCTTTGTTCTTAGTGTGACTCCTACTGAAGCACTAAAGGAGGGCCAAGAACTCGTTCAGATAAATGGGAAGAGAACCACTGTAATAGTTTTAGCTTGTACAAGAAGGCCTTTCATTTCCCACAATGAAGTCATTCAAAAGTAAAATAGGAGAAATAAAAGTATTTTGCACAAAAGTGGAAGCCAGGTTTGATCTACATACTGGATCTCTCTTGCAATGTAGGGGCTTAGGCAACGGTGTCACCACTACGGAGTGAATTTGGCATTTCCTTAGAAGCCACACGTGGGGCCACCATCAACACAGCCATCGCCATCCATGGCTTATGCCAGAGAGATAAAAGGTGGTGTTCAGCCTGAAGACCTGTACATACCTTATATTTGTTTGTCATGGTTGATACATTGCTGTGAACTTGAGAATTTCAGAAACTTAGCTAAGCAAGGATTCTACGTCCTTACACCTCAGCGATTCTACATTCTAGAAACAGGCCCCAGTGTAGCCGTTTACCTTCCAGGATGTTGTATTGGTTGACTTATTGTGTCAACTTCAGATATTTACAACTTAAGTGACTCAGAAGGGCCCCCGAGTCCTCACTTTGTAAATAGTCTGAGCCTATACAAGTGGCGGGCACAGAGATGGCGTAAGACAGGGTCCATAAAACACAAGGGAGAAAAAGAGGTTCACTCTCCCCCTTGTTGCTCTTGCTGCTTTTGTGGCCTGAGGCTTGATTGAACTGTTGCCCTGTGTCACTCCACCCTGCCTTGGAGCCAGCTGATTGTGGACTGAAACCTCCACAAACTGTGAACTAAGTAAACCTTTCCTCCTTCAACTTTGGGTGTTAGGTGTTTTGTCCCAGAAATGGCAGAAAAGTAACCAAGACATTATTATAGACCCTAAAAAACTGGATGACCCAGGGGTAACTGGTTGAGCAGTGTGTGATTCATCTGTAGTCCACGTCACGGATATAGGTCATCCGTAATTCTGCAGAGAACTTCCAGAAGCAGCTCTACGTGCTGTCTGTCCTATTAACATCACATTCATGAAGGAGAAAAACCTGTAGTAATGGAGAACAGTTCGGTGGCAGTCAGGGTTGGGGAGAGTATGGGGGAGGAAGGGAATTGGGGAGGGTGTGAGCGAAGGGCTGGGACCTGGCTGATGGACAGCTGGCCTCTTCATCGTACCCCAGTCAATCCACTGTTCAAGGTGACCCACTCCAGCTCAGACCAGTCTTAGCACAGAGGGCACGAGGGGACGGGGAAACACTGCAAAGCATCGCTGCCCATGGCTTCTCACAGGTGCACGTAAATCGAAAATTATTTCCAAATAAAAAGTTTGATAATTAACCGAACACTAAAATTATATTTGCTTATTGAATTGGTGAAATGTTAAAACATGTGATAATAGGCTGTTTATCCTGCCTGTAGAGTCGTAAAGTCTCTCATTAGATACCATGGAGCAAAATTAGGTCATTATGTGGAGTAATTGGGGAACTTGTACCATGAACATTTCACTCGGAAACATTATTCTAGAAAATTACCTTACAAAAATAATCAATGCAGAACACTAAAACTTTATACTGGAGAATCTTACTGAATTATGTATTTAGGAAAATGTAATAACGTAAATGTTCATAAGTAGAGATGAACTACACAGAATCCATTTAAAGAGAATAATAATGTAAAACAAATGAATTTACAAATTAAATGCCATAAAATTTTAAAGATATATAAAATAGTATCTAATACTAATTTTATAATACAAGGTAGACTTTTTTATACATCATAAAAATTCCAATAAGCATAGAGAAACATATATTCTTGTTATTTTACCAAAATTACCTGCCTTGGAAAATCACTGTTTGTAGAAGATACAATGTTGTATACAAGGAATGTAATAAACAAAATGCTTCAATCCATCATTAAATATCAGATCTTTTTATTAATGGAGGACAACTTTTAAAGTACATTAAAATATAAACTGAATGCTGAAATTAAAATTCTTCTAAGGATTTTTGTCTTTATAAGATAAATCATTATATAATCAATGCAAAGCACAGTTTTAAGAGTATTATAAATCCAATCAGCAGTACAATGAAATCCTACTCACACAAAGCAATATGATAGGTTTTCATTGTTCTCATTAGCCAATGCCTAGAGCTTCCAACAGAATTCAGCTTTCAGAAACATTTTTATCAGATATTATTTAAAAATAAGGATAGCAAAGTGGCCAAATATAAACCATACTCCCTTCCATGACAACGTTGTGAGAAGGATGTATTTAATCCCTCGCATTTGTGTTTGTCCATCTGTGCTCCGGCTGCGGGAGGCACGAGCCCTCAGAGTCATTTTGCTGAGCTCCGCAGGGTTGCATTTCCGACTGAACCCATTTGCTTTTCCTTAATGTTCTGAATTACAATTTCTTCATTTCTCTCAACCACTGAACTAAGAATTCACAACAGTCTCACGTTTTCATCTTTAACATCGTCCAAACTAAGAAATAAGCAAGAGCGTCTAGTCAGGTCCCTAGAAAACACTTCCCAACCCAGTTCTGCCACTGGTGTCCCTTCCATTTAGCTACTCTCTTCCTTTCTTCTTTAAAAGAGTACTTTTGGGGGCCGGGGAGATGACTCAGTAGAATAAGCGCTTCGCTGGCTAGTGCAAGGGCCTGAGTTCACTCCCCAGTTCTACCAATAAATAAATAAATAAATAAATAAATAAATAAATAAATAAATACTTTGAACATAAATAAACTTAAATAACTTGTGTTGGGCATAGATTCTGACCTATAGACAGGGTTTTACTCTTTTCTTTTGCTTTTGGTATTAGGGATTGAGTGCAGGGCCTTCACTCTGAGCTACATCCCTTGCTATTTTATTTTACTTTATTTTATTTTATTTTATTTTATTTTATTTGAAACAAGGTCTTGCTAAGTTGGTAAATTGCCCAAGTGCATGCAAACTTGTGAACCTTTCACCTCAGCCTCATAGAATGCTGAAATTACAGACGTGCATCCACAGGCCAACTAAAAGTGGTTTACAACTTTCAGGTCTGATGGAGACTTCCACACTCCCAGGTTCCAGCTGCATCACACACACACACACACACACAATCACACTGCCATACCAGCTCCAAGCAGGGACCATCAGTATGAATTGTTTGCTTGTGCAGAGAGCTGGCATCAAAAGAGCCTAAGACTTACTCAGTCTCAGAACACACGGGTCACCCTAGTGGACCTGCACAGCTCAGAGACCAACTTACAGATGGAATGAGTCTCTTCCAGCGGACGCCTGAGAGCAGGTGTTCTTTACCATGAGGTGTCTACTGTAGGGCTCGAAGCTAGAGAGCTGGGGTGAGGACCCTGAGGTGAGCGTGAGCTGTGTCCTGGGCCTGCTAGGAAGCCCAGAGAGGGTCCCTGGATATTCTGACTCCACTCTCCATGACCAACTCTGTCCAATGGGTAGAGGGCCATCCAGCTGTCCTCTTGCTATAAAAAAATGCCACCCCCATGGAGAAAACTCACTGACTCCTTGAGGAGAATCAGGAAGCAAACCCTGTCACATCCATAAACCAGGAAAAGCATCCCCCTTGACAGCAGGCAGCAAGACTCTGCACTAGGCAGAAGCCCAGGTCAGTTTCCTGGAGGGTACCAGGAATAGTTCAAGTCCATGCAGAGTTGAGGAAGTTGGGTCAAGCAGGCCTCCTCCACCTGTCCACAGTAAACTCCACGTGAGCATGTATCTCTTAGAGGGGCAAAAGGGCTGTGATTTCTGTTTTCCTACAGAAATCTGTCTCTCTATTTAAATGTTCTGGAAAGGAAAGCTACCTTGAATTCCATCAATCTGTCTGATTTTCCCACCCTTGAAGCTCGTGAAGTGTTAGCTCTTTCACTAGAAGATTTATACGGGGCAGATAAGGGGCAAAATCCACACACATGACACGAAATGGGCTGGGGGGGGGCTCTCAAAAAGCAGCAGTGGCTGGGAGGATGGGTCGCGGTGGCGCTCGCAGTCTGGTGGCTCTGGGATGTGGCTGCTTCACTCAGCCCCGGACCCCGCGAGTCCAGGGCTGCTAATCTGATCATCTGCTTTCTCATTTTCATGCTGCGTATCCTCAGAGCCCTACTCCCAGCTCCAGCCTGTGACCGTGCGATAAGACACAAGAAATTTAGTCATCAGGGCTGCAGCAAAAGAGCTCATGTGGGATTATGATTCCCATAACCTTACACCAGGCACAGCCTGGCCCATGCCAAGCGATTACAGCCCTGACGCTCGCTGTGTCTCCCCCTCCTCCCACCTCCTGAGATGCGCTTCCGGTTTTATTTTTATATTTACTTCATCAAAAGGCAGCTTTGCAAGATTAAGCCAGAAATAGTCACCGCCACCGTTAGCCTGCTGGGTGCTGGCATGTGGCTCTCAGAAGCGGGGTGGCAGACACGGTCCACTCCTGACCAGTCGGCTGGGCACCTGTCACCTGTCAGCCTTCTCTGGTGCTCATCTGTCTTCCTGCTGCACCAGGGGACATAGGCAGTGGCTGTGGCCGACACACAAGGCCTTGCAGGGGGGATAGGAGGAGCTGAGGCGCAGAGGCTGTCCTGATACCAAGCCCGCAAGAGGCAGGCAGCCACCGCCGAGTGCAGGGGCACAGCCTCGCTCAATGCAGTTCTTTAAATAACAGCAGGAAACTCCGGATGCTTCTGAGAGCTCTGAGACAGACCTGTAAGACTGTGAACACAGGCTGGCACTGGTCATCCCCCCTCCCCAGCCTTCCCTAACATAAAACAGATAAGGGCCTGCATGGGGGCCCATATTTCTCACTCTGGCAACACTGCTGCTGGTTGCGTCTCCCCAGGAAGTCGGGGTGCTGTGTTTGCTCCCCTGCTGCAGCCCTCATTGCAGAGTTGAAGCCCCCGCATCTGTCACTGCCCCGATATGCTCTCTCTTCTCCACACCTGGACGGCAGGTCCATGCATTGTGCACGCACCCCTCGTGCGTGCAGAGCTCCCAGACACTTGCACGCCCATCCAGCTGGGCCCTGCACCATGTTCCACACCTGCTGCCCCAGGTCAGCCCGCCTTTCCTCTACACTGTCCGGGCATGCGCACTCGGAAGCATGTTAAGCTGCCCTCCTGCAAGGGGTGGGGAGTGCTCTTCACACTTTCTGACATGTGTTCCCACCCAGCTCTCTCCTGTGTAGTAGAGAAATCCACAGTGCTTGTAGCCAGCTTGCTCTTTCCTTCCTTAGAAGAAGACAGTGTTCCCTGTCTGCCTGTGCTGGGTTATTGGTCTGAGAAAAAGAGAGCAAGTGGGGCAGGTTGGGCTCCTGGGCAGTGATGTGCTGGAGGTAGCCTGGACCCCCAGTGAAGTGGGGTTTGCTCTTAGGACCACAGCTGAGGAGACCAGCAGAGGGCACAGTAAGAGAATGAACACAAGGAAGGCTCAGTGAGGACCCAAGGAGTGCTGGTGCTGAGTCAGTTCTGCAGAGCACACTCAGTTGAGAGGAAGGGTCTATTTAGCTCAGATACTGTAGGTTTCAGTCCATACTTAGCTGGCTCTAAGGCAGAGTGGCCGATGGCAGGGAACAGCCTTTCATGGAGACAGCAAAGAGCAGAGAGGAAGGGAGGGGCAGCAGCTCTGGCAGCTAGCTAACCTCTCTCCTCTCCTTACACCATAATGCAAATTACCTGGCCAGGGCAGGTGCAGCATCCACACCCACAATAATCAATCCCAAATTCCAGAAGCTACCCTGTGACTGTATGAGGCTTTGGGGGGACACCTAGACACAAATCATTGGATGTGATGAGGCACTGCCTGAGGGAAGCCTCCTGGGAAGGGGGGCAGCTGCGACATCAGAAGCACCCACTGTAACTCATTGGCAGTTCTGTCCCTGGTGAAGATGAAGGGCAGGGCTCCACCTTCTGTACCTGCTGGCTGTGCTGACCTTGGAGGAAGAATATCTCTAAGACCCTTGGACTCCTGCACCTGGGGAATAGCCAGTGGAGGTCAGTGGGAGGGGCTGCAGACTAGGCCGAGGTAAGGGGTCTGCATGATGCAGGTTGCTTCAGCATTCTCCCAACACTATTCTGCTTAGCTCCTCTCCCTCCAGATGGCAGGCACTTTTTGTCTCATGGAGGGTTCCATTGAGTGCAACTTCTATAGGTTGAAAAAAATCACAGGCTTATATTCTATATACACAACCCACTGAGCATCTCAGCTTAGCAAGATGGCATACAGGGCATTGCTCCTTCTCTTGGGCCCTGTGTCTGACCAGGAACCACAGCAGGCTGGCAATTCCCAGCATCACAAGAAAAAGTTCCCAGTCCACAGCAAAGATCCACCTGCAAAACATGAAGTCTCTGCTACTGAGTGTCACCCTGCATCACCAGAAGTCAGTCTTTGGGGACATCCTTGAGAGCAGGGACCATCTGTTCCTCTGCACACCACCAGGTCCTTCCTGGGCTGGCACACCCCATGCCAGGTTGGAGGCACTGGTCCCTCCTAGAAGGACAGCCTGCCATTGCCCACAGATCCTTCCACACAGAAATCTCAAAGAAGCAAAGAAACTCCTGTGGTGCAGAGTTCCACCTTCTGTACCTGCTGGCTGTGCTGACCTTGGAGGAAGAGTATCTCTAAGACCCTCAGGCTCCTGCACCTGGGGAATGGCCAGTGGAGGTCAGTGGGAGGGGCTGCAGACTAGGCCGAGGTAAGGGGTCTGCATGATGCAGGTTGCTTCAGCATTCTCCCAACACTATTCTGCTTAGCTCCTCTCCCTCCAGATGGCAGGTGCTTTTTGTCTCATGGGGGGTTCCATTGAGTGCTGGCACACCCAGAAGGAAGGAAGAAGGAAGCCCTTGGGGACACTGAATCTGATCAGTAGAGCAGAGCAGGAGGAGTGGGGACAGAGCATGATGCTCCCAAGGAGCCCCAGGAGGGGACAGTGGGTGGGGCTGGGGGACTGCGCCCTCTATGTCAAGGACCCTTCTCTACCCCTGAGTCTTCCTCCAGGGATGCAGCCTGTTCTCCAATCAGTGGTTCAGAGCTTTGAGTGCTGCACAGGAGTAACCTGGGCTGGAAGCCAGGAGGATGACTTGAAGGGCATCCGTGCCAGCAGTCCGGGCTCATGTCTGCCATGTCGTCTGGGGAAATTGGCTAGAGTGTCTTCCTTGTTGATTACTCATTCAAGGTCCCTTGAAGGAGGCCTCAGGCTGGTGCCCACTGTGGTAAGCATCCCCTTCCTGCTCCTGAGCCTGGAGTGTAGCCACCTGGCTGCCAAGTATCAGTTTTCCACCAGCCCCTCGGTATCGGGTCTGTGGGGGGCATTGGTCCAGGGCATCCTGCACGCTGAGATTGTGCTTTCCACAGAAGACACCACTAATCATGTCCCGTGGCTGGGACCCCTATCACACTGTGCTTCTCAGCACCACTGTTAGCTGTGTCCTTATCTTGATTACTTTCATAATGCTGGGACAAAGTATATGACAGCCTCAAGTTTAAAAAGGAGAGGTACATTTCAGCTCACAGTGTGTAGAAGTTTCAATCCATAGTCTGCTGGTTCCAAGGCAGGGTCTGTGGCAGAGGGGAAGCAGTCCATGGCACAGCAGGCAGGAGGCTGCCAGCAGCAAGCTTTTCTTTCCCTTATTATTCCATTCAGGCTTCAAGCCCATCAGTTGGAGCCACCCACACCTGAACTGGGCCTTCTCATTATCCAGAACTGTGCTAAACAGACCAATGGACTAATCAGATGATCAGGAGCCAATAATGAAAACCCAACCTAAGAACAGATGAAGCTTGGGGAAGGCATTGCGATTTGAACAGTAGCGGTCTTCCTCCCTGGCATTTGGGCCTACAGAGCCTGTTGTGGTTCACCGGTTCTTCCTCTACCCTCCATCCTTGCCATGCCAGCTCTAGCCTTTCTCCTAAAGATTGTGTCTTTTCTTGCTGTTAAGAACCATTCTCTAGGGCCATTTCCCAAGGTCTTTGCTAGAGAGTAAAATCCTCCAAAAAGAAAATTACATAAGGGACATATATCACATATCATTACATATGGTGACAGGCATTCTTCTCTTAGCCAAACTCCAAAGCCTTTCTCTCCTTTTCTTTTCTCCTGGGAATTTCTATATAAAACTCAGATTTAGCATGAACCCTGCTCTGGAGAACCCTGATACTTCTTCAACTGCATGAAGCCTAATCAATAGCTATGCCCAGCACAATGACCAGGAGCTGTGCACCAAGCCCTAAGCTTACATTTATTCATGTATTGTCACCATCTTGAAATTCTTAATATTTCAAAACAAGGAGGCTGCACATTCATTGCAGGTTAAGCAGAGTGTGACACAAGGGCAACATTTTCATTATGGAATGTGTGCTTCTTGGCTGGAAGAAACTCTGTGTGTGTGCGTGTGTGTGTGTGTGTGTGTGTGTGTGCGCGCACATGCGCATGTGCATGTGTGTGTTCTACTCTTATAGGTAATTATAATTTTTTACAAATTTAAGTTAACTTTAATAAAGCCTTCTGACATTTCTAAGAGATTTTTTCCCATAGAGAAAAACTTCTTACTTCTGTAAACATAGACAGTATTCTTTCTTTTTTTCCTTAAGGCAAATACTCAAATGACAAAGCAAAGCATAAGCCTTCCAAACCAATTCCAAATACCTAAATTTATCAATGTCCTCTCAGTTTATGTGAGGAATTAAGTTGAACCTTAATTGCTGTGTCTCGTTTATTTTACTTAGTTTATTTGCTTCTATCCAAGGGAAATTTATCACAGAATAAATAATTGCATCTTAAACGTTTTATGCAGTGAGTACATTTCCTGATGAAAAGTCCCGGCTGATAAAAGGGAGAATCCCAGTTCTTCTGAATGTAGGTTGGAGATTACTTCCTGATTTTGTGTTTTATTTTGTGCTTCATATTTTTATGCGAACAAACACAAAGATGTTCCCGAACTTTCAAGCTGCTCACCAAGGATTTAGGAAGAAGTGAGGCAGTCCACAAAAGGACACTTTTTAAGTCCAGCAACAGTGGCTTCAAGGTCATGGTCCTGTGGTGAGAATGCACTCCACGGAGACCTTCATGTGACTCCATATGCACTCTAGCAGGCAAAGAGCCATGCCCAGACCAAGTGGCTTACAGATTACAATAAGCCATAGAGGTGTTTCTGTTTTCCTTGGGACAGTACGATGTGCATGTACATCTTCATTTCATGCCGCATAGATTTATACAAACAAGGAGCACTGAGTTCTGCTCTAGATTCTTGGTGCACGGCTGTGCCTTGAGGAACTTGCCCATGCTGCGTAAAGGCTGCAGGAGAAACCCTTTCTGCTTCCAGAGGAGGGAGATGCTCAGTCTGGGCCTAGTGAAATATTGATAAGGCTCTGATTTGCAATGATTTTCTGTCTGTGCTGATTTCCTCAGCTTGTAGTCAGTTTGCATTTCCCTGTGATATGCACATGTCCAAAGTCAAATGAAATTAGGCCAGAGCTACTTCACGGGTGCCCACTGTGACAGCAAAGTCCCCAGATATACAGATTTGTCACTGCATTTCTTCTTTATTTGGTCCACCATAAATATTTCATCCAGTCCCTAAACAAGGCAGTTACTCAATTCCCAGTGCCAGCAATGAACCTACGTGTGTGGATGGTGGGATTGTTTGCTGTTCATTCAGAGTATAATAAATTTTAAACCGTCTATAAAACAAGCACTTTAAACACTTCAGTTATCACATTGCAGAAGAGATGTATCTACCCTCCTTGCAAATCAAATATTACATTAAATATATGAAATTATTAATAAGAATCCATTTTAACATTCAAAATGATAATTCCTCAAGATTCAGCCGAGACATTCCCCATGATGTATGCAAGCATATTTAAAGTGATTAGAAGCATTTATAGCATGACTTATAAATTTAGTGAAACAAATAACATATGACTTATGACAAGCACTTTGATAACTTTGTTCTAATTAAATTTTACCTATTTGATTTTGAAATTTTCTTTTTACTTAAAAGAGATCAGAACAGTACAGTAATCTGGAGAAAAGTATTATGTGTCTAATCTCAGTGACTCAGCCACCAAGGGATTAATGTGATTCCCCTATTCAAAATAAAATGGTTAGCTACTCGCTTCTATAGGGCAGCAGAAATCAGCAACACAGTCATCCAAGGTATCTTGCTTGCATACATAAATACATCTTTTCCCCTTCTTTTGTCTTTTTTCCTTATCCCAGTTTTTTGTTCCCATTGAACAGTCTTTCCCTTTTACAATATCTATTATTATACCTTTTAGATTTTAATCACTCTTTTTCAAGGGGAAAATCTAGTTTATTTCAGGGTAATTGAGTTTAATCTAGGTTCTGTTTCAATAATCCATTAGTTTTTTTTTCTTTCAATAGTCTACTATATGACTTTACAGTAGTTTGTCCTTGCACCATTGTGTAGACATTTTTGTTTAAATTTTGATTATTACCATAAAGCCATTATGAATTCACAAGTTTTTCTATGGATGTCTACTTTAATTAATTAATTAATTAATTTATATTTTTTTTATTTTTTGGTGGAACTGGGGATGGAACTCAGGCCCTTGCGCTTGCCAGGGAAGCGCTTAGTCTGCTGAGCCATCTCCCCGGCCCCTACTTTAATTTAGGTACTTAGTGCAGTGGCTGGATCATGGAGTAGATATGTTTTCCAAAGTGGCTGCGCCATTTTTACATGGATGACTATGTTGCTGATTTCTACTGGCCTGTAGAAGCGAGTAGCTAAGGCTTAAACTTTTTTCTTCTCCTTTTTAATTTCTTGTAACTTTTTTTTAGACCAATTTTGTATGGTTATACCTGGTAATCTAAACAACTAATTTGAAGATAACATTATGCAATACCATTTTTGAATTCTTACTATTTTAATGAAATCCTGTATTTTTTTTCTGTCATTTCTAATGTTTTACCATTTTGTGTTCTCTTAAAAAAATAAGTACATGCTGTATGATTCTCTATAATTAGAAAACATATCAGTAGTTCTCTGAGGATAGGGGGACACAGAGAATAGTGAGAGGAATTATGGGCATTAAAAAACTTTCAGAGGTAATGCATGTGTTTACCAGTTTGTTCTTATGACTTAATATACACAGCAATATTATCAAATTATACAGTTTATTCAACTTATGTATGTCAGTTGTACTTCCATAGAGCTACTGCATAGAAAGTACCGTGAGCCTGGTGTGGTGGTACATCCCCGTGACCCCATCATGCAGAGAGGCTGAGGTAGGTGTTTATCATTTGAAATTAGCCTGGACATCTTAGTAACTTAGTGAGACCTTGCCTAAAAGGTAAAAATATGAAAAATGGCTGAGGATGTAGCTCAAGCCTAATGTCATGGGCTCGATCACCAGTACCCTGCCCTGAAAAAAATTGCAAAATAGCACTTGGATGTTATCTGACCCTGTAGATAACAGTGTGCATTTTCCCTGTGGCAGGTGTATATAGGACTTTGCTCCTACCCCATCAAGCTAACCTAGAGAAAGTATCCAATAACTGATTCAGCCTGGGAAAGGGTACAACATTTTGCTCTGAGTAAACAAAGAACTAGAAATTTGGTTTGTTTGACTTGGACAACAACAACTCAAATCTATCTATCTATCTATCTATCTATCTATCTATCTATCTATGGCAAAATTCAACTTTAAGTTACTATGTATTGTCATATAGTAGATATGAAACAAAGTAATGTTAAAAAAATTCTGAAAGATCTGTGTAATTGGAAAGATAACAAGAGGGGAAAAAAACAAAATGAAATGAAATTCTGAATTCTGATAATGTATTGATCATCAAGGAGGTTTCGATTCTTTAGGGTCTTGTTTCGGACAGTTCACAATACGAGTAACGCGAACATTTATGTTTCAAATAATCATAGCTAACGCATTTCAAATGTTAAATAAGGTAGGTGTCATGCAATGTCGCAGTATTCATTTATCTCATAGCATGGTCAGTACTTCAAGCCCTCTTCTTTTTACTTTTGCAGCTGAGAAACTCCACCAAACCAGAACTCAGAAATTCATTACGTTGTCCAGACATTTAGCAGTTCACTACTCTCACTGAAAAGTTGGTATTAAAAGTGCATCACTGCATGTACACTACATGCAACATATTTATATTAGTCATAACATACATTATGATGCGTATGTGTACGAATATACAAATATTTTTCTAATTATTTCAACATAGTGGCATTTTAATTTCATACTTATGCAGAGTTTAACTTACTTTTGTAAATCTCCATGGTTATCTTAACACATGGAAATGTTTCCTAAAGAAATAATATTTTGAGAAGGTGGAGAAAGACAAGACTTGGCTATCACCTTGTTTCCATTTCTGCAGGCTGCAGCAATAGAGCACCATAGGGCCAGCAGTTTACGAAAAACAGGGGCATTTTTCGTGGTTCTGGACACTGGCATTCTTGGGTGAAGAAGCAGGTTCTGTGGACATACCTCACCTTGTGGATGTCTCTCTGGCCTCTTTTATGCTGCACCAGTCCCTCTCAAGGTGGCACCACTGTCATGAGCTGATCGCCTCTTGAACGCCCCCTTCCAATTACTAGTTCATGAGTCTGGGATTTCGGCACATTGTATGTTTTGGTGGGCAACATGTATATCCAATCTGTAGCAAGCTGGATGCATGAAGATGATTAAGGAGAACACAGATGTCACTCTTTCTGTGAGCACTTTGTGTTTTCCACACCATAAGTAGGGTAAAACCACTAACTTGCTCAGTATCAGTGGCCGCCCTTGGCCTTCGGTACCCTGTGTCAACGCTTAAACACCAGAGAAGGACTCTTCTGGTTCAGAGACCCTAACCACATCCTAATCTCTTTGGGTCCCTGAAAAAGGGAATATTGCACCCTGGTGACTGTGCTGGACTACATGTCACACATCTCAGACCTAATAAGCTCTTGTCAATTGTCTTCTATATTTTTGCGAGTTTGACTATAGTCTTAAGCAAAAGCTATTACTTGTCCATGTCCTGGTTCCTATACTTCTGCCCAGCATTGTAGAGGAAATTAAGCTCTACCATTATATCAGGGATATTGGCCCCGTAGGTCATGGTCCACAGTCTTCTGGACACTGAGGACCAGTTTCATGGAAAATGGTTTTTCCATGGGTGGGGAAGGCATGATTTGGGGGATCTTTCTCTCTTTTAAAAGAAGCATTAGGGTGGCATTTGTTTTGTTACTCGTTCTGACCAGAATTAGCTTGTGATAGTACCAAACCTATGACTAAAATAAGTGCAAAGTTCAGGAAAGAGGTGGACAGAGTGTTAAACAAAAATAATGGGCTGGCCATGCCTGGACTAATGCAAGTATCTAATTCTGACTTAAATCCTGCCACAAAATGAAGCTCCATTGCCAGCTGCCACTCACTGATAGGGTTTTGATGAGTCTGCAAGCAACTGATTTACTGTGGTCTCTGTCCAGCCAAACCTCTCTAATCATCTGCATTTGCATTTGCAGCTGTGCCCCAGTGCTAGCATCACCACCTGAGCTCCGCCTCAGCTCATAAGGCATCAGATTCTCACCAGGAGAGCTCACTTAGATCACTTTCCTGTGCAGTTGGCAGTAGGACTGGCATACTTCGGACATTTAACGTGGATGCTGATCTGACAGAAGATAGAGCTCAAATGGTGATGGTAGAGATGGCCCGTGGCTGCAAACATGACGAAGCTTTGCTGGTTCGCCTACTGCTCAGCTTCTTTGCATCCAGTTGCCAAAAGCTTGGGGACAATACCAGTGCAGGGCCATGGTTTGCAGTCCTTTGCTACTGGATGCAGGAGGAAGGTAGTCATGGTAACTTCCAGTGCTTGACATCATCCTGAAGAGTCCTGGAGGCCAGTTCCTTAGAGGGATCCAGAAAGCGTGCCAGGTGCCAGCACTGGAATCCAGAGAGGCAGGAGCCCTTGGTCCAATGTGATGAGTCCCTGAGCCCATTTCTTCCACACCATGCCCCCAGGTTGGGCTTGCCCAGTGCTGCCTGGCACAGATGCCTGACCCATTGGACAGTGCTTGTTCTTTCATTGTATGAATTTCACAGGAGAGGACCCATTTCCCAGAGGCACACACGGGAGGCCACCAGTGTCTTCTTCTCTTCTTCTCTGTGCTGCATGTCAACCTCCACTCCTCTATGTGGCACAGAATCACACTGCAGCCCTGTGATACATTTCCCCTACCTGACAGGAGAGAAAGCCTTCAAGTTCCAGAGAGTGAGAGAGAGCAACTGCTGTACCCTGGTGTTCTCTAGGATGTGACCTCTCCTGACAGAGGGCAGGCCTCGGTCAACTCAGTGCAGTCCACAGTGCACCTGGAACTCCACAGGGAAGAGCAGTGTCCCCTCAAGAACCACCCAGAAGCAGAAGAAGGACCCCAACGGATCCTCATCCATGGCTGTGATTTGAGGGTTCCATTTCACCTTGTAAGAAGACAAAGTACTTTAGAAGGTAGCAGCAAGGGTTTTAAAATTCTAAGGAGGACAGCAGAGATAGCTCAGTGGTCTAAGCACCTGTGTGGCAAACTCAAAGACCCAGGTTTGATCCCAGTCACCACATATTGTGCTGGCCCCGCCCTCGGAGCGCCATGCCCACCAATAAAACTGGGCATGGTCGCACATGCCTGTAATCCCAGCACTCAGCAGGCTGAGACAGGAGGATCACTATGAGTCCAAGTTGTGCAGCAAGACCTTGTATCAAATAAATAAACAATTTTTTAAAGATTCAAAGGTAAATAAAAACTAAGGAATCTTAAATTATAGTTCTACTGAATTTAGTTAACTATCCTTTTAATTGTTCCCATTTTTCAGATTCTAATCATTATGTACTCTTATTTAATTGACTTATTACTTTTTCATATTTTTCTTATCATGTGCTTGATTTTTGTTTACTTGTTTCATTTTAGGATCTGTCACATGTGGTATGCTTTGGCCTCAATTCGCAATCCTCCCTGGCCTATAGGACCCTTAAAGACAGGAATTCTGCTGGATTCAAACCAGTGACCATTAGCACGGCATGGCCCTTAATGTTTGTCAGGTGAACTGACTTGAATTTCAACTGTGGTAAGATAGAATTCCATGATGATTCTGCCAGGTGACAGACAGAGCTGTCACCCACATGCCGGTGTCACAGTGGGGCTCAGGGATTTTAAAGTTTATGTCTCTAGAAGATGAGAAGGACACTGACCAATGCTTTTCTTTTTTCCTTCTTTTGTTTTGCATTTGTTTATTTGTGCATTCGAGTCACATGGTGCCAAAACAAATCAAATCCTGACCAACTCGGGGCTGTCGACCACTGACTCCAAAGCTGCCGGGAGCACTTAGCGTCAGCGCAGTGTGGGGACCCGATTTTTGACATAAGGGCCGCACATTTCCATAATCGCTCTTCCACGCTGGGGCTTCTCACTTTGCTTCCCACTGCATCTCATAACAGCCTGCCCAAGTGCCATCAATATTCAAGTTAGCGCCCTAAAATGAAACTATAAATTTCAATTTGGAGAAAATAAGCCCTCATTTGGGTTCATACGTTTTAAATAACACATTACCATTGGTCACGTCTAGTTTGCATTGCTGAGGTTATTTGATGCATCTGACAGTCGCTGCTGCTCAGCGCGGGGAGCGGGCGGCACTGAGATTGGAAGCATTTATTAGAGCTGTCAGTCAGCACGGACAGGAGCTGGAGGCCTCGCCGAGATTGGACACATTTGTGTATGCACCGTCCTCGGCAGGCTCTGAAGTTTCACGATCCTGTTTCGAAAACCTCCTCGACTTCTGTATTTTCAGCATAGCAGGCCTCAGGTGAAGCACAGACCGTGAAGACAGCTCCATGCCAGGCCCCGGACGGAGGGTGAGGCTGGCACCGCGTGATGCCAGGGCTGAGCCCTTTGGGGACACCGCCTGTCTCACCGCCACCAGCTCCCGGGCTCAAGCCGCTCCTCACCTCTGCAGCGATGGGAAGGACTGTGAGCTTCCCTTCCGCCTTCCTGTCAGGAACACTTATACATTGTGTTTCTAGCATCATTCTATCCTCAGTAAAAGGGAAAATTCAGTACCAATGCATCACAGATTAGCCCAACGATGCAATCACTCAGAACCAAATTATAGCACGGATCATGGTGCAATTTCTTTCTTCCTTCGCTGATTGTCACCACACATAGCAGAAATGGAGTGACACAGTAGTTGCAGGAAGTAGAGGAGCAAATCCATGTGTGCCCATCGATCATAGATGGAATTGTTGTGGTGTTGTTTTTGGTTTTGTTTTTCTGTACAGGGTCTCACTACACAGCTCAGACTCATAGTGATCCTCCTGATTTCTGCCTCCCTGGTGCTGGAATTACAGATGTGTGTCGCTGTGCCTAGACTCCATTGCCTGCTCAGCTCTGCCACGGGCAGGGCCAGCATGGCATGTCGTGCCAGGGATCGAACTCTGACACCTGAGCTTACCTAAGTGAGCACTTAGTCCTCTGAGCTATATCACTGGCCCTTGTTCTGTTTGTTTGACATGATTTCCTCTGCTCTTCTCACTCTCTCCTCTCTCCTTTTCCTCCTTCTCTTCTTCCTCCTCCTTCTCTTTCTTCTCTCCTTCCCTCTTTCTCCTCTTCTGTCTGTCCATTGGTCTGTCTGTATGCCTCTCTCTCTCTCTCTCTCTCTCTCTCTCTCTCTCTCTCTCTCTCTCTCTCTGCCTCTCCCTCTCTTTCTATAAAGATTGTATTATGTTGTCCAAGTCAGCCCAGAATTCACATTCCTTCTACTTCAGCCTCCCAAGTACCTGTGGTTGCAGGCATGAACTGCTGCACCTGGATCAACATGTTTTACAGCAGCCTGAGTTCTGAGTTGCAGTCACTTTGTATGAATCAGCTGCTGGCTGGAAGCTCCATGCTGGTAAACTGCAGCCCACTGAGTGGGGTGTCTTTGAGAACCACAGCTCATAACCACCAGTCAGAAGTTGCTCCTCTTCACCAGCCCTCAGGTCTGGATTTTTTAGTAGGTGTCATTTCAGAAGACTGAAACGTGGTCACCACTTCCTAGGGGACAATGAATTCAAAGGAGCCCCATGGTTTCCCTGCAGTAACCATGGCTTTGCCATGAGAACTTACTGTTATGATCAGAAGATGGAATCAACATCCCTCCCTAAGAGTCCCACTGGCTGTGGGACCTGAACTGGTCTTCAGAATATGTTGGTCTTGGTGTTGTGACAACTCCCATTCCCACAGGGAAACAGGAGCTTTTCTTAGCCCTGACAGCCAGGACTCAAGAACAAGTCCAGACCAGACTAACACTGAGGGCACCTGAAAGCCACCTGTCACTTGGCCCTGGCAACAGTACCAGCTGAACGGCCAGCTTCAGCCACTCTCAGCTGGTCACAGCAGCATGACGCAGGCCAGGCAGGCTGCAGGACACTAAGTAGTGCTCATGCGACACTGTCTGCAGGTCCTGGCTCTTGAGGTGCTCATGCCACTGCAAGTAACTGACATGCCACACCCATGCCGGGGCAGTTGTCACTCACTACAAGGGACAGGGCAACTCCTCACACAATCCTTGCTTGATCAACTGGTATGAAAATCCTCCAAAGAACAGATACTCTACCCCTATTTTAAAAGAAATATGAAAATAGGAAACTTTGAAGAATTTGAATCTAGGTCTATATTACTGCAAAGTTTTGGCAACCTAATTCCTTCTTTCACCATGACGGATACCCCTGATTACCTCATACTAAGTGTCCACTCCTAATTATTTGACAGGGTGTACTTCTCCTGGCATCAAAGCAAACTGTTCCCTTATCTTTCCCCAACTGGTTCTAGAGCTGGCAAATGGCTTCAACTTTGTGCATCTGCACTCACTTCCAGGTGGCCCTGGATTCCTTCTCTCTCCTGTTAGAGGAAGAGATCTGGACAAGTTAGCAATTGAAGCCTTACCTTCCTGTCTCTCACCTTTTTCTGTCTGGGGGAATCAGCGAATGATATGTGTGGCTTTGTCCTGACGGCCCCTGGATCACTGCCTAACATGGACTCATGCATGTTAGCATGCCCTGGGATGTGGAGGGCCAACTCTTTAACATGGTCACTTTGTAGATAAAGACAGCATGTATAGAGGATGTGACAGGTGAACCCAGAGTCACAGATGATAGGTCACATGCTAAGATTCAGCATGCTTCCACAGGTTCCCTAAACAGGGACCTTTGGGAAAGCCATTTGAATAAGGTATCATTTGGGGAAATGATATCTCAATGAGAAGCTGGTCCCCTGTGCTGCTGAAAGCTACTCTGGGGTTAAACACAACCAAGATGCAAACCCCGTAAGTGGAGCTAAACCTTGCAGGATGAACTATCTAATTCTTAGTTCAAATTGTTTGTGGATGTGTACATGTCACTGTGGCTACAGTGACTGTGAAAATTCCAAGGTAAAGCTTTTTAAAGAAAAAGTAAGATTTACAGAAAAATAAATGCATCTTTGACATTAAATAAATTTCTCCTTCTCAGCAAGCTTTGTGGAAGAATATCTGTTTCACCTTCTAAAATCTGTGAGTTAGAGCTTTTAGTTATTTTTCTGTCTAGGAGTTTTGATGTAGCCATGCTGTCCTTACAAGGAAAAGGCTGATCAAAGTGAAAAATCAACAGCTCATCTTAGATCACCAGACAAGTGACGTCACAGCAGCAAGAACAGTCTGCAGTCTTGGAGGGCAACAGGAAGTCTAAGAGCATCCTGGCCTAGTCATCTCTGGGATTAGAGCCAGAAAAGAAGTACCTGAGCTACAGCTGAAGGGTGGCGTGACGTGCACCCTGAACAACCCCACTCAGTACTCCAGAGGACCCAACTAAAGGGGACCCTGGGTTTTGGTATTGTTACTACTTGTAGCTCTGCCAGGTCTCCACAGTGCTGGAAAAAATCTTCATGCGTTTCTTCTAGGAAGAAGAACAAAAGAACGACTTAAAAGTAAAATAAAATAGTGTGAACCTTTTCCCATGCCATCAACATTGTGGAAGCTTTCTTGAGGGGCAACCAAATACCCTATGAATGTGGAGGTCATGCTGACCCCCAACAGCTACAGGGACCTGGTAAGCCCTGCCCCACACACTCATTGCTTCAGAAGCCTCCATGGGCTGTAGTCCACTCAATCCCCACCATTGCAGGAGACTTGGTGAGGACTATCCTAACTCCTGACCAATGAGAGCCTTGCAGAGCTCTGACCCACCACGCACAATCATGGGACTCTTCCTGAGCTCTGGCTTCTGCCCTCTTATAGTCAGGGAAGCCAAGCTGAACCCCTGACAGTAGAAGCTTGGGTGAGCCTACCCTACCACCCCCTACCATTACTGCTGAGGCCGAGTAAACATTGGGAGCATCATAAATGTCAAAAGGAAGGAGCACACTGTCATCTCAGACCCCCAGCCCACTCAGAACAAATCCAGGAAACAAGAACATAAAATAACTTGAAAATCACAAACCTGAAGTTTCTGAAATAATAACAACTGAAAGAGAGAAACAATTCCACAAGGCTGCAGAGGAGATCAGGTGAGAAATAATCTCTCAGATTATAAAAAAGAATGGCAAGTGTCATGAAAGAATTGCTCAGCAAATCGAAAGAAGGCATAGATTTTAAAAATAAAGAATAAAGAATAATGGAAACATTGAGTGAATGAATTATAATGCATGAAACAGATTCAAACAGCTATCCAGGAAATTAAGAATTTCGTTCAAAGCTGGAAAAACCACTTGAATGAAACCGAAGACAGACTTTCAATCCTTGAAGACATCCTTAAAGCTAGTGATTGCAAAAGGAAAGATCTCTTAAAAATAACAAAGAACCATGATATAACAATTTAATGGCTGAAAAAATATGAAAAGGAAGATAATACAAGACTGACAAGTATCAATAAAACATCATGAGTCAACACAAATGACATAAAAAGAATATTTGCAGAAGTAATTTGCAAGCATGGGGAAAGAATCTGATACACACATAAGTGAGGCATATGGAACACCAATTAGTCATATCAGATGTCTTAGTTACTTTGCTTTCATTGCTGAGACAAAATACCTGACACCCAAAATTAAGAAAGGAAAGGTTTATTTACTTCACAGTTTTTGGAGGTTTCAGTCCATATTCAGCTGGTTCCAAGGAAGAGTGGCACATGGAATAGGACTGAAGCTCATGGCAGTAGAAAACAGAAAAAACAGCAATAGTAAAAGGGCAGAGCAGCAGAAGAGAACAAGCCTGTCTCCTTCCTTTATATTGCATTCAGGTTATATGTCCCAGGGCAGGCATAGCGTTCATGCCCATAATCCCAGCATTGGGTAATGAATTAATCACAAATCCTAGAAGCCCAGGTCATGATTATATGAGGTTTGGGGGGACAATTAGACACAAGCCACAACAAAATAAATCTACACCCTGACACATAATAATAAGATCCTGGAAATTCAGCTAAAGAACAGTATTAAAAGCTCTTAGATAAAAAGAAACAGATCACCTGTAATGGAAGGACCATAAGAAGCATGGCAGATTTCTCAACACAAACCAACTGGTCAAGAAGAGTTTGGATCCCTGGTAGCACGTGCTATTCTGACCCCAACACTAGGCACACTGTGCTGGTGGCAGAGTCCAGGCATGGTGGCGAGTGCCTGCAATCCCAGCACTGGGGAGACTGAGAACAGGAAGATCACTATGAGTATGAACTATGTAATGAGATCTTGCACAAAATACAAAGAAACAGAAAAGGGCCTGGAGTGAAGTATTTCAGGTCTAGAAGGAAAACAATGTCCAAGCCCCATTGATATACCCTGCAAAACTATTTATCAAATTTAATGGAGAGGTAAGATAGTTCCATGAAAAAGAACAAGCAAATAAATTCATGACCCTACAAGGAGTAATGACAGATATTCTAGAAAAAGACCAAAGTGACTACAACTTCAAAAGAAAGGAACCACCAAACAGAGCAAGCAGCTAAACAGATGGGAAAAATAGGGAAATCATAACAAGAAAATAACATGACAAAGATAATTCTATACATATCAGTTATAACCATCAATGCAAATGACCTCAATTCACCAATCAAAAAAAGCAGACTGGCAGAGTGGAACAAGACACAAAATTCAACACTATGCTGTATACAAGAAGCACATTTAACGCAAAAGGAAGTTCATAGACTGGAAGTCAAAGGATGGAAAACAATACTCCATGCAACAAGAATCCAGAAAAAAAAAGCAGGGGTAGTGATCATGGCTGCTGGCAAGGTCAACATCAAACCAAGAATGATTAAAACTCATAAAGAAGGTCAAAACATACTTGTTAGGGGAAAACTGAAAGAGGAAGAGATAATAATGATAAATACATGTGCACCCAATAGAGGAGCGTCCAACCATGAAAGACAAATTTTGACATGTGAAAAATCAAACGAGCAACAACAACAATTATAATGGGAGACTTTATGACCCCAATGTCGCAAAGAGATAGATTGACTAGTCAAAAAAAAAAAAAAAAAAACCAGCAAATAACTAATAGAACTACACCAAACTTGTGAAGGAATATATTTAGTTAGTAGACCTTTACAGAGTGTTCTACCCAACACCTTCAAAATACACACTTTTTTTATCTGCACAAGGACATTCTCTAAAATAGACCATATACTAGCACATGGAACATGCTTAAGTAAAGGAAAAGGAATTGAAATTATCCCATGCATATTATGTGACTGATGAAACTGAAAATTTTTGTCAAAAGAAACAGTAAAAAAATTCCACAAACACTTGGATATTAAATAGCACCCTCCTGAACAATCAATTGGTCACTGATGAAATTAAAGAACAGATTAAACAATATTTACAATTAAACAAAAATGCAGATACAACTTACTAGAATCTATGGGATACACTGAAAGCTATCTTAAGAGGGAAATTTATTGGAGTACAGTTTCACAACAGGAAAACAGAACAAGCCTAAATAAACAAGCTTATGCACCACCTCAAGCTCCTAGAAAAGGAAGAGCAAGTCAAGCCCAAAACCCAAAGAAGGCAGGAAATTGTGAAGAGCAGAGCAGAAATTAATGCAGTAGTGATGAAGAAAACAATGCAAAAAATTAACAAATCAAAGACTTGAATCTTTGAAAAAGTATAGAAAGTAGGCAAACCCCTAGCCAACCTTACCTACAAAAGGAAAGAAAAAATTCGAATTCATGAGTTAAAGAATAAAAATGGCAAAATCACAACAGACTCTATAGGAATTGGAAAGATTATCAGTACCCACTTCAAAAATACTTATTCTTAACAGGATGGAAAATACAGGAGAAATGGACAGACTCCCAGATTTATATGAATTAGTAAATCTGAATCAAGAAGCTATAAATATTCTGAATAACCCAGGGTCAGGGAATGAAATTGAAAATATAATTTAAAAAATTACTAACAAAGAAAAGCCTAGGAGGTCAGGGAGACAGCTCTGTGGAATAATAAGTGCTTGCCTAGCAAGCACAAGGTCCTCAGTTTGATCCCTGGTACCACAAAAAAGAAAGAAGAAAGAAAGAAAGAAAGAAAGAAAGAAAGAAAGAAAGAAAGAAAGAAAGAAAGAAAGAAAGAAAGAAAGAAAGGAAAAGAAAAGACACAAGTCCTGATTGATTCACACATGAATTCTCCAAGAAATTTGGAGAAGATTTAGTTCCAAATCTTCTCACTCTTTAATGAAATTGAAAAGGAAAGAATCCTCCCTAAATCATTTCCAGAGGCAAGCACTGCTCTGATACCAAAACCAAAGAAAACCACAAACAAAAAGAGAACAGTAGGCCAATCTCCCTAATGAAGATTAAAAACTCTTGAATAAAATGCTAGCAAACAGAATGCAGTAAATCATCAAGAACATTATACATCACGACCAAGTGGGAATACAGGGATGGTTCAACATATGAAAATCAATAAACATAACACACCACACCAACAGAGCTAAAGACAAAAGTCAAACGGCCATCTCAATAGATGCAGAAAAAGCTTTTGACAAAGTTCAATATTTGTTCATGGTAAAAACCCTGCAGAATATTGGAATATATGGGCATTATCTCAACCTGATAAAAGCCATCTATGATAAACTAACTGTTAATAGCATATAAATGGGGGAAAAATTGAAAGCCTTCACTTTAAAACCAGGAACAAGAAAAGATTTCTACCATACTTATTCTCACTATGCCTATTCAATATAGTTCTGGAAACTATAGCCAGAGTAATTAAACAGGAGAGAGAAATAAAAGGAATAATGATAGGAAATGAAGAAATAAAATTATCACGATTTGCAAATCACCTGATGCTCAACATAGAAAACCTCTGAGCTGGTCAGATAGCTCAGTGGACTAGAGCGCCTGCTTAGGCAAAGCACAGTGTCCGGGGTTCGATCCCTGACATGCTGTGCTGGCCCCACCCCTGGGCGCACTGAGATGGAGATGGAGACTGGGTGTGGTGGCGTGTGCCTATAATCCCAGCACTTAGTAGGCTGAAAACAGGAGAATCACTAGGAGTCTGATCTAAGTAGTGAGAACCTGTATAACCTGTACACCCTGCCCTAAATTCATTTAAAAAGATAAATTAATAAATAAGCAGAAAACCCCCCAAACTCCAGTAAGATACTTGTACATTTAATAGCTAGATTCAGGAGCATAGCAAGATACAAAGTCAACACTAAAAAGTCAATAGCATTTCTGTACACAACAAGACATCCAGAGACAAATTAGGGAAATTGTGCCTTTCAGAATAGCATCCATAAAAATTAAATACTGAGGAATCAATTTCACAAAGGATGTAAAAGATTTATATAGCAAAAAAGTACAGTACTCTGAGAAAAGACATTGAAGAGGATTTCAGAAAATGGAAAATATTCTTTGCTCATGGAATCTGAATAACCAACACTTTGAAAATGTTCATACTTCCAAAAGTGTTATACAGATTTAATGCAATCCTGATTAACATAACATTAGTATACCTCACCAATTTAGAGAAAACATTCCTAAAATTCATCTGGAACCAGAAGGGACCTAGAATAGTAAAAGCAATCCTGATCAGCAAAGGCAGGGAAGGAGGTATCACAAGCCGGGACCTGAAATTATACTACTAAGCTACTGCGGTAAAATCAGCCTGGTACTGACAAGAAATGGACCAGAGGATCAGTGGAACAGATTAGGAGATGCAGACAAAATTACGAAAACACTCAGCTACCTTATCTTTGACAAAAGGACCAAACAGGTTAACTGGAAGAAAGACAGCCTCTTGAATAAACAGTGCTGAAAAAACTGGCTTTCCACATGTCTAAGGGTAAAATTATACTGATGCCTATCACCATGTACTAAACTACAGTCAAAATGGATAAGAACTTTAAACATTAAAGCAAAAACACTAAATCTCCTAGAGGAAAATATAGGTAGAAACGTTGAAGACATAGGGTTAGGTAGAGAGTTCGTGGACAAACACCAAACTGCACAGGAAATACTTCAAAGAATCAACAACTGGGATCTCATTTTTTTGACAAGTTTTTGCACGTTAAAAAAAATCACCAACAGAGGAACATGAAAACCCACAAATTGGGAAAATATTTTAGCCAAGTCTCCCTTGGACAGAGGACTTCTGTCTAGAATATATAAAGAATTATAAAAAAGCAGGACTCAAAAATTCAAAGACCTAATCCAAAGATGGACATCTGAAATGAATATGCACTTCTCAGAAGGAAAAATGCAAATAGTAAGTAAATATATGCAAAAATGTTCGACATCATTGGTCATTCAAGAAATGCAAATTAATACAATACTGAGATTTCATTTCAGCCCAGAAAAAAAAAATGGCTATCATCAAGAAGTCAGCCAGTAACAAATGCTGGAGGGGCTCTGGGGGAAAAAGGGACCCTTCTCCACTGCTGGTGGGAGTGAGACTGGGACAACTACTATGGAAATAAATGTGGAGATTTGAAGATTCTTTCAAAAGCTAGAGTTGGATGTCCTATTTAACCTAGTTATTCCTCTCCTGGGTATTTTTCCAAAATAACTGAAAAAGCATCATACCACAACAACATAGGTGCTCCCATCCATGTTTATAGCAGCACAATTCATCATAGCTAAATCTTGAAAGCAACCCAAATGCTCATCAGTTGAGAAATGGATAAAAAAAAACCATATGGTATTTTTACACAATGGAGTATGACACAGCCATAAAAACGAGGCTTTTATAAGTAAATAGATGCAACCAGAGAACATACGCATAAGTGAAATAAGTCAGACCTGCCTGTGCAAATAGCACATTGTCTCCCTAGTGTGAGAACATGAAAAAGTAAAGAAAATGGATACTGTGAAAGGGAAAGCATCTGCTCAAAAGGGAGGAACAACTGGGAAGAGGAAAAGGACAGAAGAAAGAATGAAGAATGGGAAGAGATATATTTATGTAGGTATATATACAGGATAGTTTGGGTAACTGTACTGCTGATGTCTACTGGTCTATTGAAAGAAGCAGCTAATGTTTCAATGATTTTTTTCTTCCTTCTCCTTTTTAATTTCTTATAACTTATTTTATTACCAATTTTATGCTTATATCTGCTAATCTAAAAACTAATTTGAAGATAGTAATATGCAATATAGTAACCATTGTTGAATTCCTATTATTATTATTACTACTACTACTACTAACTACTATTCTTATTTTAGTGCTGGGGACCAAACTCAGGACCTTGCTGTGGCTAGGCAGGCACCTAAGCCACTGTCCTATCTCCTGGGCCCAAGTTCCTATTATTTTGTGTAGTGAAATTATGTATCATTTCTAATGGCTTATTTTATTATTGTTTATTCTCTTTCAAAAATAAATAAAACCAGAAAGATAAATAAAATAAAATATATTGAAGCATGCTATTTTTCTTTAAAAAGAAGAGAAGCTATTTTTCTGCTAGGCTTTGCCCACCAGCCAGAGGGAAGGCAGATAAACAGTACAGACAACTCTGGCTCTCCATGAAGGGAAGGAAGTGGCTCCAGCTCATTCTTCTGCTGGCCTCCATGGAGACTTGCAGAGCAGAGAGGTGTGGCTAGTGGGCACAGCCCAGTGCAGAGCCCCACATGCCAGAGCCCTGGTCCCTGACCACAAGCAAACACCTCCACCCCCACTACCGTGTCACTCCAGCACAACTCTGGGCTTTGCTTCCCTACTGCAAAAAGATGAGTTATACCAGACAAAGGAAAAACATGCTCTCAGGACATGCACAAACATCAGAACTAGAATCAAATGCAGAAGTGATATTAAAACATAAAGCCGAGAAGGGGCCGGGGAGATAGCTCAGTAGAATAAGTGCTTGCTTGGCAAGTGCAAGGAACTGAGTTGAATCCCCGACACTGCAAAAATAAATAAATAAATAAATAAGTAAATAGCCAAGAAATTAATAATTGTCCACTGAAGATAAGGAGAGACAAGTATTTTCTTAACAAAATAAATCTAAGGGAATTTTTGATAGATTCCCTTTCTTGCAAGAAATGCTAAAAAGACTTTTAAAGAGGAAAAAAAAAATGATTAGAGTCCAAAAACAGATTATATAAAAAAGTAAATGCCTTGGAAAACTGATAAACAAAAAGTAACCAGAAACTTATTTTTCTTCTCCATTGATGAAAATTATAGAAAAGTACTTGTTCAAAATGACAGAAACAGGGGCTGGAGAGATGGCTCGGTGGTCTAAAGCACCTACTTAGAACAAGCTTAGCAAAAGCATCAGGGACCGCGGTTCAATCCCCCAGCACCACATGCCAGCCAGCCCGCCCCCTGGTGGGCTGAGCTGGCCTGTCCCTCTCTCTCTCTCTCTCTCTCTCTCTCTCTCTCAAATAAATAAATAAATAAAATTTAAAAACAAAACAAAAAAAAATGACAGAAACAATACATTCTAATATGTGTATATCTTTGCTCACATAAATGTGTGTATATATGTATTTATTTTTATTTATTTTTATATGCATTTATTTATGCTTACATATAATAAAATGAATGTTGGCAGTGATGCAAAGGATTGGAAAGGAACTAGAAATATTTTGTTATAAAATGTATGTACATGAAGAAGCGTAGATTTATGAGAATATGGTCCTTTGTTAGTTGTGGGTATGTATTTCATACTCTAAGGTTCTCACAAAAAAGCAGCAGTTAGGGCCAGCCAACTTGTTCAGCAGATTGAAGTGCCTGCAAGCAGGAACAGTGACGGGGGTTTTGATCCCCGGGCCTGCAGTGCTGGCCCCACCCCTGGGGCATACTGAGACTGCAGTTGAGACTGGACATGGTGGCTGGTGTAAGCCCAGCACTTGGGAGACTGTAAACAGGAGAATCACTATGAGTCCGATCTAGTAGTGAGACCCTGAGCACTCTGTAGACCCCTCCCTAAAACACAGGAAAAAAAAAAAAAAGCAACAGTTAGTACTATGAAAAAGAAGAGAAAATTGAATTATGAAATGTTCAATTAAAAAACATAAGAGACAAACTCATGTGAGACATAAAAATAAGAACCCAGCCCAAGTAACACACAGAAAACAGTGCTGCTGTCACCAAATCTTCAGGAAAATAAATCAAACTCACTAACTTCAATATCACATGGCTTCTCTTACACGATAAAATGCAAGTATATTTAATCAAAAGAGCAACATAGAAGTTGGAAGTAGGAATCAGGGTGCAGATCTTTTGCAAATTGGAAAGGGACAAGAGATGGAGGAAGAAAGGAAATGGACATAGAATGGTATTAATGTACAGTATGTCATGTAGACATACAATCTCCCCATGAAGAATATAGTCATTAGGTGCTGAATATATATACTAATAAAAAACTCAAAGAGAAGCATAAAAATAGTGACAAAGATGAAATATGAGTCCGAATAGATCAACAATCATTTGAACGCTGGTACCTAAGTATGCCAACTAAAAGACAAAACTTAGCAGAATGGACTGAAAAGGTAAGTCTCAAATATGTGTTGCCTGACCTAAAATGGCCATTAAGACACAGGTACAGTGGAGACAGTTGGACTGCTGAAGATATACCAGGCTAGCAACAATCCAATGAAAGCGAGACCAGCTAGATTGATTTCAGACATAACAGATTTAGAGCGAGGAAGGTTATTAAGAAAAATAGCAGCATTACATGTTCATAAAAGAGACAAAACATAGTGATATTTTCTATGACAGAGCCAAAATACACATGGCAAAAAGTAATAAAACTGCAAACACAAGCCAATGTGTGCACTGTCAGGAGAATCAAATATCTTCTCAGAAAAAGACAGCTTCAGCAGGTGGGAAAGACATGCTAAACTCAACAGGACCATCAGTAGGCACAAGCTCGTTGATAGCTTCGGATTATTTCATTCAACAAAGCTGACTACACATTTTCTTATGGTCCTGTCAAATATTCACAAAGGGAAACCAAATCTGAAAACATAAGACACCTTAAAAATGTAAAAGAACCGAAATCATACAGTTCCTGCTCATAGGCCGCAGTGGAAGTACATTGGAATTAAATTGCATAGAGCTCCAAAATCCCCTAAAATATCTTTAGTTAACAGATGTGCCAAAGAATATATTTAAAAATTAAGTGGAAATGAAAATGTCATTTATCAAACTTAGCAGAATTAAACAAGTACCCTTAAAAAGAAATCTATGACATTAAATGAATATACTTAATTGTTTTAAAAAGTTGAAATTAATAACCTTACAGTCCAGGAAACTGAAAAACAGAATGAAAAGTCTACAATGAGCAAAATAACATAACAATGATAATTAGACCTAAAATGAATAAAAATTAAAATAAAGTTGTCAATAGAACAAGACAACAAAACTAAACTCTAGTTCTACAAAAGTATCATATAGTTAAAACTCTATCCAAAGGGCTGGGGAGATGGCTCAGTAGAATAAACACTTGCCTGGCAAGCCCAGGGTCCTGAGTTCAATCCCCAGTAATGCAAAAAAAAAAAAAAAATTGCCTTTGCTGTTCTAGGTCTTTTCTGGTTCCAAATAAATTTTAGGAACAACTTCTCTAGGTCTGTGAGGTATGTTGGTGGTAATTTGATAGGTATTGCATTAAATCTGTACAACAATTTTGGGAGTATGACCATCTTCACAGTGTTGGTTCTTCCTATCCAGGAACAGGAAATATCTATACTGTAACATCCTGTAACTCAGTGATGTCTCAAAAAAACACCCATTGGAGGGGATACAAATGAAGGACCATTTTGTATCTGTATACACAAAATAGTTAGGATAGATATACAGCTACTTTCTCTTAATTCAATGAAGAGAAAGATTTATACTAATAGTGTTTGGACAGGATATCATGCCTGCATCTTGTACTATGAATAACCACTACAAAGACAACAATATGCAATGTAGCAATTATTGAAACTATCCTATTAATCGGTTTATAAACTGTCTCATTGCTGTTTGTTTCTCAATAAAATTCCTAAAAAAAGAATATCTACAAAGAGCCTATAACTACCTTTTTACTTAACAATGAGAAACTATAAACATTTTTAACTTAATATCAATAACAAAATAAGGATGTCCTTTATAGTCACTGTTTATCAAAATTATTATTCCTTGCTTAGACAATAAAGCAAGAAGGAAGCTAAGGATGAGATTAAATATCCTTGTCCAGCGATGGCCTGACATTGATCCTCTGCATAGAAATCCAAAGAGTGGAAAACTTTACTCAGAAGCAGTTTTAGCCAGGTGACATGATAGGAGTGTAGTAAAACAGAGGTCAGTGTGTTTTTTCCCTATACAGCCAAAACAAATAAGTGGAATTTTAAATAAAAACACTCCAAAATTATATTGCCACCCCAAACCACTTATCTACAAATCTAACAAATTGTGCTGAAGACTACACAACCTAAGATTTTATTTTGTAGATACTGATAAACTCCTTTTAAAAATGTATTTGAAGAGGCAAAAGAACCAGACTGAAGAACAAAGTAGGAGGACTGATCTTCCCTGACTTCCGATTTATTACAAAGCCACAACAATCAAGAAACCCTGATGACTGGCTTTCATAAAGAAATCAACTAATAACAAATGCTAGAAAAGCTGCGGGGAAAAAAGAATCATTCTCTACTGCTGGTGGGAATGTAGACTGGTGCAACCACTATGGAAATCAGTGTGAAGACTCATCAAACAACGAGGACTCGAAATCCCATTCAGTCTGGCTATTCCCCTTCTGGGTATTTTCCCAAAAGAACTGAGAATACCATATCATAGTGATATATGTGAACCGATGTTTATAGTAGCACAATTTGTCATAGCCAAATCTTGGAAGCAACAAAATTGTCCATCACTTGACAAATGGATGAAAAATATGTGATATTTTTATACAATAGAGTATTACTCAGTTATAAGGAAAGATAAACTCAAAGCCTTCTTGGTAAGTGGCTGCAACTTGAGCCTATAGTCAAAAGTGAAATAAACCTGACCTACATGTGTAAATATTGTATTGTCTCCCTAGTGTAAGAACCTTAAAGAAGAAATAAAACATGAAAGGTATAATAGATATAGCAAAACAGAAATGGAATTTAAGGATTAAACAATGAAGAGGAGGGAAAGGAAAAAAGAAAAAAGGTAAGGGAAAAAAGACGCAAGTATATATACAAGATGGATGAGGCAATTGTACTAACAATCTCCATCAGTTATTTGAAAATAGCAGTTAATGTGTAGAATTTTCACCTTGACTAACTCTGTATGCTGATATCATGATCTAAGTAACTACATCGAGGACAGCAATGTGTAATGCAAAAATCATGCTTGAATACCTGTCATTGTGGTATTCTAAATGTGTACCATTTCTAATGTCATATCAGTTATTACTATATTCTCTTTAAAACAATTTTAAGAAGGTTAAAAAAAGAAAAAAGAGAGACAACAAAACTTTAAGGTTTCTTGAAAGAAATCAGTAATATGTAACCATATGTCCCATCTTACACAAATGTCTGGTAATCTAAACAACAGATTTGACAATAAAAATAGATAATATATTAACCATTGTTTTTTTATTTATTATTATTTATTACATTTATTTATTGTGTGTGTGTGTGGCCAGCTCAGCCCACCAGGGGGCTGGTCTGGCTGGCATGTGGTGCTGGGGATCGAACTGCAGTCCCTGTGCTTTGCCAAGCTTGTTTCAAGTAGGTGCTTTAGACCACTGAGCCATCTCTCCAGCCCCATTAACCATTGTTAATCAGCTATTCTCAATTTGAAGATCTGCAACATATATATTGTTGTGTTACCTTGTTTCTGTCTTTGTTTCTGATTTTTGTTCTTGTTTTTAGTTTTACTTTTCAAAATAAAATTGAAAAAAAGAAAGATGTGGCCAGGCAGATAGTCCAGTGGATTAAAGCTCCTGCTTAGGCAGATGCAGGGACAATGGCTTGATTCCCAGCATGCTGTGCTGGCCCTGCTCCCAGGGTGCTGCTCTGAGATGGTGATTGACACTGGGCATAGTGGCGCACTCCTATAAACCCAGCACTTGGGAGGCTGAAAACAGGAGGATCACTGTGAATCCAATCTGTGTATTCAGACCCTGTAGACCCTGTACTAACTAAATATATTTAAAAAAATAAAAGAAAAAGAAAGACAATGGAAGGAGGAGGAGAGA
>NW_004524584.1:20650611-20654410 GCF_000260255.1 Octodon degus | reverse complement strand
GAAGAGAAGAGAAGAGAAGAGAAGAGAAGAGAAGAGAAGAGAAGAGAAGAGAAGAGAAGAGAAGAGAAGAGAAGAGAAGAGAAGAGAAGAGAAGAGAAGAAAAAGGAAGAGAAGGCTTGGTATTAGTAAAGGAATAAACAAATTAATGGCATGTGATAAAGAATCCAGCAAGGAACTTGGAAGGCTGAGGCAGGAGCATGGTAAGCTCAAGGCAATTTAGGGAAAATTTAGTCAATTTGGGAAAACCTGTCTCTGAACATAATAGAAAGGCTTGGGGAGGTAGCTCACTAGTAGAGGTCTTGCTCAGGAAGTGTGGAGCCGTAGGTCCCATTCCCAGTACCACAAAAGCCGCCACACATGGACCCACATGGTTATAGGGAACTGTTCAACAGGGAGCAAAGTAAACACAAAGGAGCAAGGATGGCACCTTCAGCAATCAGGCCTGGAAATGACAGGTCCACATGAGAAGACAGCCAGGACACAGACATTATGCCCGTCCCAAAAACCAACTCCAAATGGGTCACAAACAGTGTAAAGTGCCAAACTATAAAACTACTAAAAAATACAAGATGCAAAAACCTAGATGTCTTGGTCTCTCAGTCGTCATCTTTCTTGCTGGGACAAAGCGTCACACCCCTATAGCTTGAAGGAGGAGTGGGCTACTCCAGCTCACATTCTAGAAAACTGAGTCCTTGCATGGTAGGCAGCAGGGTGCCGAGGTCGGGAGGAAACACATCGCTCACCCCGCAGAGAACAGGAAACAGGGCAGAGGGAGCTGGTGAGGGATCTCACCCCTCCAAGGCACCCCCCAGTGACCCCACCCCCGAAGACCAAGCCAGTGATGTTGCTTACCATCCAGGCACCTCCACAAGCCTCCAGCTCTGGCACATGAGGTTTTTGGGGGATACCTAGATACAAGTCACAGCACCTAGGGGAAAGTGATAGCTGTACAGACAACACCACAAGCACCACCCAAACCTGGAAAGCTTGGCTTCTTAAAACATTTCTGTTCAGTGAAAAACTGTGATAAGCACAACACTACTGAGCTCCTCAGAAGTAAAAAAATTAAGAACCTAAAAAGCCCAAACAGAATACACGAAATTTAATGTGCATACACAAAACCTGTTTAAGTTCAATACTGGCCGAGGCAGCATGGTGAATGCTCCTCGATGCTGGCCCCTGGCTGTTAAGCATTGGTGGGTTTCTTGAGTCCCGAGACCTGCATATTCTCAAGTAAGATGGTGTATGTTGTCAGAGATGGAGTCCAGTGATGGTTGAGGCTGAGGCCCCCACGACATGCTGCCCACAGGCTGGGGCCCCTGGGAGTGTGAGCACGGTTTCCACTAAGAGCCAACTGCAATGTAAGGTTGAAGGGTGCTGAGCAACAGCCACAGGAGCCGGGAGGACCAGCACCCCACTAGACAGGAGTGGAGGGGGTGGATTCCTCCTTCTTCTCCACTCTATCCCATGTACCCAGAAGCCACAGCAGGTGTGCAGTGTCCACTCACAGAGGGGGAGTGAGCATCTCCTTCTGTCTACCAGCAAAGAGGCTGATGTCTTCCAGAAACACATGCACAGGACAACCAGGGACAATGTGCACCAGAACCCTGGCACTTGGGGTCCATCAAAAACCTGTCACCACAGGAAGCAAGCACAGGTGAGAAAATGCACAGGACAGTCCTGGACTCCTGCCTTCTCAAGGGTTGGCAAGAAAATGTGACAAAACAACCAAGAAAGAACAAAACTCTCCCAAAGATGTAGATAAGGACAGTTAGAGCATCTGTGGCTCTTATCCTCAGATCCTTCCAATGTGCAAAGAGGACAATGATGAGAAAAGCTTTAGAAAATGTTAAACAACCTGAAGGTACACAAAGGGAGAGATGACACACACCTGTGTGTAGACAAAGTTAATGCACTAATGGAAGTTTTGTGATTCTCCAGATTTCCCCAAGGTCCCAGCCCCAGCCCACCTGACCATGCTTAAAGCATTGTCAGAAACCCTAACTCACTGCAGTCCACCTTGGTCCCTCCAGGCCTGCCAGTATGAAGCCAAGCTTGTCTCCACATGGGGAACCAGGGTGATAACCAGTGACCCTGCAGCTGCCCAGCCATCTGGGAGCTTTGTTCTTTTCCTGAACCTCAGACCCAATTCCCTCTCCCCATCTTTCTTTTGCTTCCTCTGGTGTCTTCCCCTGTCCTGCACTGAGCTTCTGTTCTCACAGCATAGTGCACATTTACGTGATATCTTCTGTTGGGTCATTGGCCTTCTGGGCCATTCTGGGAGTGGTTGTCCTATGAAGAGTGATGCGTGTTTCCATTCTGGTCCTTCAAGAAAAATTTTTTGCAGACAAAGTCCTTCTCTAACCCACTGTCCAGAATCTTCCTGGGCAGGCCCCTGGAAGTGTTGCACTCTTTAAGGAATCCTGGTACAATTAGAACTCTTGAGATGCCTCCAGGCAGGGACAGAAGCAAATAGAACCAGGGAAAATGGGGTTGGCTCAAGGCAGCCAACCTTGTCTGTCTCCTGGCTCTGAAGGTGCTTGTGCATCTGAATTGAACCTGACATATCTTTGCCACCCATGATATTATATGCAAAGGCCACTGCCCTGTTCGGTATGCCCCCTGCCCAACCCAGCAGCTGTGGACAGTGGCCGCCTCCATCCAGTGCTGTTGTGGTTGCTCTGCACAGGGTGACTGTCGCCCTGCTCATCTGATCTCTCTCCAGCTTGGCATGTTGCCTCCACTGCAAGCAGGTGTTTTGTTGTGACTGGAAGCACATAGCCCCACTGGAGTCCTTCAAGAGAGCGGTTGTGCAAATGAACATTGCTACAAACTTTCCCCAGGCTATGAGCGGGCTACCCAGCCTGCTCCCAGCTACTCTAATCTAGCTCAGGGACATGCCGGCACATGAAAGCCTTTCCATTTGCTAGCTCACTGTTTAATTGATATGTTCTGCCCATTGTAGACTGCCTGCGTCTGATACAACAGCTTGATTATGCAGAGATGAGCCCATAGGGGCGGGATGAAATGAACAGCAAATCAAGGGAGGAAGGACTTAGATGAAGCTGATGAAGAGTGGCGTGCAGTCCCTGATTCACCTTTGATTTAAAGGTGGAATTGATGGGAAAATGATCATCCTCAAGTGGAAAACAGAGGAAGAGGAGGAGGCTTTGATCACATGACCGGCTAGCAGGGGATTCTGAGTGGGTGTGTGCGTTGTGTGTCTAACAGCAAAATGCAATTCACAGATTATTGGATCTGGCTGGAAGTATGTGTATTTTGAGTTATCAATTCTTTTTCTTAGAATTTGATTTAGTGTTCAGTACCAATAATGTCATTGAGAACTTTGGTTTCTTTTTCCTGGATATTTTTGTGACACTGGGGAACTAGATGGAATTCCTAAACAAAAGAATTTTCTCAGGTGTGTTGAGTATTTGTTTTCATCACAGTTAACTTACTACACTATCAGCTCTCTTAAGAACTAGGAAGCTAGGCACTTGGGAGGCTGAGGAAGAAGACTGGACATGAATGAAAGGCCAGCCTGGGCTACACAGTAAGACACTGTCTAAAGAGAGAGTGACTTAGGCAGACACAGGGACCGGGGTTCGATCTGGGACAGGTGTTCGATCTGCTGTGTGCAGTTCCAGTCCCACCTCCAGGGCATGCTGAGACTGAATGAGACTGGGTGTGGTGGCACACCCCTGTAATCCTAGGGCTGCTTAGGAGACTGAAAACAGGAGCATCACCATGAGTCCAATCCGCATAGTGAGACCCTATAAACCCTGTACTAAATATGAGA
>NW_004524584.1:20639858-20650289 GCF_000260255.1 Octodon degus | reverse complement strand
AGTCAGTTCTTCACTCTCCAAAGCCCCAGCTATATTAGTCCATGTCAATGAAAAGGACTCTCCACTTCTACCCAAGCCTGAGCTCTCTTAAGGGACAGAGCTGGTAAGGACACAAAGTAGAAGGAAAAGGTCAGAGGCACTAGAAGACCTCTCCTACTGATACCCACCGAGCTTCTCTCCTCCGCACATGCTTGCAATTGTTCAGGTCTCTGAATCCAAGAGCTGGCAGGAGAGCTCTTCCCTGTACCCCAGAGGGTTTATGTATACTGACAACAAAACAAACAACCTAACAAGAGCCACGGCATGGCTCTTCCAATGAACTGGAAGAAAAATAATCTCATTTAATTTGTGTAACACTCACTTATTTTTTTAAAGGGAAAATCATTTATGTACATGAGTTGGATTCAGATTCCTCTCCAAAGGAAAGCCCAATATGAGACATGCTCGTCCTGTTCTCAGCCACGGGATGGACCACTGGGCTCCAGAGCCACATGTGCTCCTCTTTGAGCTGGTGTTTTGTGTCTACCATGCTCACATAGACAGACTCTTCTCTGCCCTAAAGTCAGTGAGGTCAGAAAGTGTGCTCAGCCTTGTAGCATCCAAACACCAAGCATGGTAAAAACTTTAAAATGTCTTTGAATCTAATTTTCTAAGATACCCTGAAAACACAGGAGAAAAGACTGCCTCTTTCCATTTGCTAGCTCACTGTTTAATTGATATGTTCTGCCCATTGTAGACTGCCTGCGTCTGATACAACAGTTGGATGACTATTATAGTCCTTGGAGACACCTCTGGGGGGAAGGTAGTTTCTATGTTGATTGCACACCCACTAGGGGGATGCATGGTACATAACTTGTGGTTTTCAAATAGCCAAATTTGGCTGTGCTCTGGGAATCTGGTATTTCACAATCATTACAGTAGAGCTCAGAATAATGAGCTACAAACTGAATCTCACACTCAAGAAATAGAAAAATGTATCTATGAAAACTAGCCTTAGTGGGGGGCTTTGCCATGTGGTTTTTCCCTCCAGTGTCTCCGGAAGTCTGTGGTCTGCTTTCCCAAAGGCAGCTGCTGTTGGACCTGCATTCCTCGTGTGGAGCACGGCATCCCATGAGGAGCAAAGCCCAGCTCTGTCCTGGCAGTTTGCATGCTAGCAGGGCTCCGGCTGTCCCCAGGGCTGGGTCATCAGCTTGGGCCACCAGCCCTCCTGGCTGCTTGTGAATGCTGAGTGATCAGTGACTGCCAGGGACAGTTCTTCTACTTTGTACAGCAGTGACACAGGTATTCTGCAGAGTTCAGCTCCAGTTCTGCCTAGTACTAGTCACAATTGAGGCAGACATCTTTTCCCTGGCTCAAAATTGAGAATTGTGACCTACATGAGGAATGCCAAGGCTTTGACCTGGAGATTCGCTCACACATGGCCTAGGGCCTCATGAGGGCCAGGCTGATCCCCATCGGTCCATGGGGGCCTCTTTGAGATGCCAAGCCACTAAGAATGCCAAGATTCAGTCAGTCTCTCACTGGGGCATCAGACAAGAGCAAGCTATGCTGAATGTGAAGGGAAATAGAGACGAAGCAGGGAGAAAGAGGCCCAATCTCTGTCCTGTAATGCAATGTAATGCAATGAGAAGCACAGCCTGTCCATGGCAGGAGGAGGGACATGCTTGAGAGCCACAGCGAGGGGCTGGATGGCAGAGGGGCAGGACCTGGCGTGGAGCCCTGAGAGGCATCAATTGGCCACTTCCTTTTATGGGAGACATGGACTCCTGGGCTCCACACACTGTGGATGTCCCCAGGTCCCTGGGTCTCCAAGCTCTGCCCAGATGCTCAGTCATCCATTCACACTGCTGTTCAAAGTCTGATGGGAAGAAGGTGGTTGTGACACAGACCCCTCGGCAATCAGCAGGAGACACTGATGCTGCAAAGACTAGAGGTGCAGCCTGCCCCTCACCTTCCTTCCTGGTGGCAGTCAGTTCTACACTTAGCATCCACAAGCCTGGGCAGTGCGGGAGCAGAACCATCGCTTCAGAGAGGAGGAAGCTGTGAAGACACCGCCAGAGGTGCAGGGGTCCCCACAGGCTCCTTCCTGACCTTGCAAAAGTGTCCCTCTTTGGTGACTTTCTTGGAAAGCTCCTTGGATCCAAAGGTGCCCAGTCTACCCCTCAGCCTGGCAGAGGGTTCCCTGCCTCTGTTCCCACCTTCAGTGGCCCTCAGATTAGTGGCAGCGAAGGCACCACGAGAGCCTTGTGATCTCAGTGACAGAGCCCAATTGGCCACTTCTGTCCACAGCACCAGGCCTCGTGGAGCAAAGGCCCGCGTGCAGCCTCGGCAGCCCCTGCACGTGACGGGCACAAATACAGGCTGTTCTCAGTGCCCACCAGAGGCTGTGGCAGCTGCTGACATACCACAACAGAAATGGACAGGAGGATAGAGTGGGGGGACACAACAGCCCCTCGGGACCCTGGCAGATTCTTTCATTTCTAGGTCTGGCTTGTGTCCCTGGACACACTCTCCTCCAGTTCTGTTCAGGTTACTATAAATGAAAGGATCGCTCTCTTTATGTCTGCACAATGTTCCACTGGACACGCACCTTGCTTTGCTTCTCCATTCATCGCCTTGGGTGCTGTGAGAGATTCACACCTGTCAGGATGGCCGTCAGTAGAGCCCAAGGCCCGATGTGAAGCATTTTCCTTTTTGACCCGCAGCTGCAGCATTCCTGATCATGATTAGCCAGTCAGCCACTAACTTCGTCCAAAGAGGAGAAGGGCAGGTCCCAGGGTGCCTGGCTGAGGACAGGGTGTGGAAGACCCTCTGCGGGCACAACACCAGCAGGCAGCCGGACCTGTCCCAGCCTCACCTCCCAGCCGCACCTCTCTGGCATGATGCCTCGGATCAACCGCATGGCCTGAGACGCTGGCAACAGCAACAGTAAGGAAAAGCAACAACAATCTCTTTGAGGCAAGGAGGAGAAGGAGTTGAACCCGTGTCTCACCAAGGACCCCTCCGAGTGGCACCAGCCCGCTGCAGTTAACAACTGCTATATAAACATAATGGAATGTGCCCGACCCTCTCCTGCTGGAAAAAAAAAGCTGCTCATGAGCCCTGGGGGAGCCCAGTGCTTGCACCCCTGTCCAGCTGCGATCCAAGTGTGGTGGAATAAAATCTTGGCCCTCGTAACGAGGGTTTTGATGGAGTGTTAACAGTCCTCAGCTTCAGGTTGAGCTGTTAACCAACAAAGTCGTCATTAACTGCTGGTAATGACTGTGTTTGGGGGGATTACTGCTTAATTATGGACTGGAGAGTCTGCCTGCCCCACACTCCGGGAAATACTTTGCATCCGAGTGGAGTGGTGAGCCCAGGTCTCATTCTTCCTCAGCATGTCTGAAAGAGGGAGGATTCTGAAGGGCGGTGGAGCTATCGGGATGGCTCTCAGGCCTGGCCTGAGGTGGCCTGGATTCTCTGCAGATGGTCAGCACTTGCTGCAGAGTTGCCGCACAAATGAGTTCTGAGGACCCAGTGCCTTCCCAGAAAGCAGAGCGGCCTGCTGGGGTTGGTGCTTTCCTGCCTGGTTGGGACACCTCAGCCATGAGGAAGTGAGCTGCACACACAGGTATGTGCTCACTCAAGCACTCACTCCTGGGACTTTGCTATGGGCTCAGTAGCCATGCCAGAGTCCTGGCACTCTGCTGTCCCCATACAGCGAGTCACATGTGGACAAAGTAGGCACCATCATCCAAGTTCAGGTCATCAAAGCCACGAGGTCGGATCTCCAGGAGTGACTCTTAGGTGCCACACTGGCACAGCAGAACTGTCCCCCAAAAGGACTTCTGAAGGTCTCATTTCTCAAGTCAGAAAGGTCTGTAAAGTTAGGCCACTTGTCCCTTTTTCCACCTTGCGGGACCCTGTAATTTGAGCACTCGGTATCCTTCTGGAGCTGTGTCTCAGAACGGCATGATGCTAGTGTGTTCTGTCTTCAGCGCAGGCACCTGTTGCCCTTCTGCAGGCCCCACAGGGCACTTGTCCTGAGCGTCCCTCCATGGAAATGGGCCCACATTTCTCTGGATGTGGCTCACAAGATCCAGCAAGATGCGCTGGCTCCTGGTTTGCCATGTGCTCACGGGCTTATCACTGAGGTCGCTGAAGGATAGCAGCCCCGAAAGGGAGGCGAGCATTTCTGTGCACGCTCACCTACAAGCGTAATTGCTAGATGCACTTCTTTTGGGGATTTTGTGAGCACAGGCCAGCCCTCTCCTGCCCTGTGCCCCAGGAGCACTAGCATTTGTCACAATTATAGGAAATTTCTTAGAAGCGGACAACTGTAAGTTCTCCATGAGACGTTGCTGCACAACAAATCAGCTTAACAGGTCAGTCTTGAGAAAAGATGTCCCAGGCTGCCAGGAATGCTGCCCCCTACCCAGCTCAGGGTCGCCTGACCTGGTGGAACCTCAGCCTGGGAAATAAGGGAGGTGTGAGCCCCGGGGTGATGCTTTTGTGTTAGGACCAAGCCCAGCCAGGGTTCAAGTGCCCTGGGTGAAGGGGACACCAAAGAGAGCAGGATCTCCTGCGGCCCTGTCCCTGAGGGTTCTGGAAGGAGGCAGTCCAGGTCTGTATGCATCCTGGGCACTGCCACTTTGGACGCCTGCGGCACACAGGCTGTGGGGCTCTGAGGTTATGCCTGTCTGTGGAGGAAGCCAGAGGAGAAGCCTACTGTTCTGTCAGTGTCACTGGCAGCCAGTGGTGCAGGGTCTGTCCCAGCATGGGGGAGTCTGTGCCTGTGCCCACCCCCACCCAAGGGGAGGCAGAGGAGGCCAGGGGGTGCATCATCTGAACTGGGATGCATGAGCATGACCAGAGGCTGCAGTGCATCCCAGAGCCCCAGGCCCTCAGTGCCACTCTGGGATGCCCTGCCCCCATGTGCAAGGCAGGGCAGCCCTAGGAGGACAGAGCTGGCAGCCAAGTTCTGTGACCCGTATGCAGAGGCCTGGGATACCCCAAGGCAGTCTGAGATGTGAGCCCTGCCAAGGGGCCTGGGGATCTGGCTCCTGTCAGCTGGCATGTGGGGCCAGGAGGGAGGCAGGCAGCGCAAGTCCTTCCTTGATGTTTTTGGCACAAGCGGTTGAGCTGCACACCCCAGAGCACACCCCAGTGTGCGTGCTCAGGAGCCTGTGTGCGGACCCCTCAGCATCACCCTCTAAATCTGTATTTGCTCTCCTTTTAGAATATGAAAGGCATAGCTGGCATTTTTTTTCTGTCTCCACCCCTCGTTTGTAGGAACCTACTGCCATGGATTTAGGGGAAACTATTTTGCAGGCACATTTGTCTGTGCCAGAATTAAATTAAAACAATATTAAAAATGCCTTTGAACGTGTTGCGCAATTTTGAGAGAATATTTATAAACTGCAGTTGGGAGCTCACGCTGCTGCGTCCTCTCTGTGAGCGGCATGCAGGATTCATTGGGCCACAGCAGAGTTTCAGGCGTCCTCACCGCCGTGGGGCGGGTCCCGCCTGCTGCTTGTGGCCGGGGTGCAGCCCACAGACAGGGCCCAGCATGGGCACCTTTTTCTTCTCCTTGCTGAGGTGGGACGCCCTGATGCCGATGCAACAATTTAAAGAAGAAGTTTATTTTGGCTCACAGTTTATAAAGGTTTTGGTGCATCGTCAGCTGGCTCCACAGAGGAGTGGCATTGTAGAGCCGCGGGTTGGGGAGAAACAGTCCACAGTGTGCAGGCAGGAATGACGGGGACCGAGGGAGGAGGAGGGGCATGGCGCATGGAGACCGCGCCCTCAGCGGCTGCTTCTCCAGGTACCATATCCCAGCAACACACCCAGCTAGAAAACCATCAGTGAACTAATCCAGTGTTGCACGCCTATAATCCAGGCACCTCCTCAAAGCCCCACCTGTGGATGAATGAGGCTTTGCGGAGATTGAGGGGGCGGGGGACATCCAGACACTAACTATGTTGCAGGATGAGGGGCGAAGAACCCTAAGCACACAGAGGGCTACAGTCAGGGTTAGCAGTAGGGGCTGTGGACTCCCTGAACCTAAAATCACCTCCCTTCCAGGAACACTGAGCTGGGCGTGTTTCCACGGGGCACTGGCAAAACACGGCGTCAGATAACGAGAAGGGCTTCCTTCAGACCTGGTGTTCATTATGTCAGGACACAGAAATACAAAGTTCTAGAAAGAACAGGGCATTCTAAAGCCAGATTTCCCCAAGCAGGCTGACATCCCTGGATACAAAGCCGTCTATCCATCTACGCAAGAGGTGATGGAAAGCTACGGCCCACAGAGGAGTGGAGAAGGAAAAGGTGGTACCTAATGGAGTATGACTCTGCCACAGAAAGGAATGAGCCCGAGTCACTGGTAGGAAAACGGATGACCCTTGCGGCCCTCATGTGAAGTGAAATAAATGGGACACAACCTACACAGTATGTAGCTTTTCTTAGTTGAGGAGCCCAAAGTGTGAATTTAAACAATGATAGATTACAGGAAGTAGGGAGAAGATCTTTCTCAAGTGGGAAGGGGAGTCAGAGATGGAGGGAACCAGGAAGAAGCAGAGGGAAGTGAGAAGGAAAGAGGGGTGCAAAGGTAACACGACGGGTCAGTTCCACACAAAGGATGGAAACACTGTTTCCTGAAACACTAACTAACAAAAGGTACTGCCAAAGCCACGTTGCGTGAATGAAGAGTGCGCTCAAAGCAAGGGAGAGTATCCGCAGGGAAGTCGTGACGGTGTGCCTTTTTCTATCGTAAGCTTTTAAAATATAAGCACTGGGGCCACTGAGATAGCTCAGCAGTCCAAAGAGCCTGCTTAGGCAAGCTTAGGCAAGCACGTAGGGACCACGGGGTTGATCCCCACCACAGGCTGCACCAGCCCCTCCCCCAGGGTGGGCTGAGCTGGCCACAAAATAAATAAACAAACAAATAAATAAATAAAATGTAAGCGCTATATTTTTTATCTCACCTCACAGATGTGTAGGTAGGTCCCTCCTCCAGCACTATATGCAGCCCTCCTGGCACACTGATTGGCCAATCTCTTCGCCTGCTTTAAGCCTGTTGGTCTGGCTTCCACTGTTTCTGTCTCATGGGCTGGTCACAGCCACAAAGAGGTGGCTCAGGGGTCTTTTGTGTCCCCAGGATGGGCTAGGGAGAGCACCTTCAGTGGAATGTGAGCACTCAGGCCACGTGGCTGCAGCTCCCTCCCAGGAAGGTCCTGTAGAGTGAGGGGATGCTACCGGTCTTCCCCGCGCCCTGCTCCTGGGCACTGTTTTGGGATAAGCAGCAACGCGAGTTTGATGGGGGACAGTGGTGGTGAAGCGCCCGCAGGGGCACGCATGCCACAGATTCTCCTGCGCTGCCGCAGGATCACACAGAGAAAGAGAATCTGAATCTGAAATGCTAGCATTTAGAGCAGCAACCCCTTTCTTTAACTTATAACTGTGATGCTGAGCACTGTGAATTTCTGGAAAGGCCAAAGCTATCTTTAAAAAAAAAAATATATTTCAGATTTATAAATGTATGAAAGCTATTTTAAAAAGAATTATTAGCCTTTTCTCTTCTTAATTATTCCACATTTTCCAATATAAACACCCCAAATCATAAAATAATGTACTGTGTGATAGTATTTTCATCAGTAGTATGCTAAGACAACATAGCTACTATTATTTTGTGGTGGATGTCACATGTTAATTATATGTACTCTCACGAATTGGGTAGCATGATGTTTTTTAAAGTCACGCACATTATGGTTTGCATCTAGATGTCTCCGCAAAGCCTTATGCTACTGTAGGGGGCGGGCTTTTTCAGAGGTAGATGAATCTAGAATTTGCAATTCATTCATAGTCCAGTGCTGGGACTAAGGCCTGGTGATTGCTGGACCCCTCTGCTGAATGGATTGGCACCACCCTAGTCTGAGCAGTTTGGATAACATACAAGGGTCAGAAAGAAGCTTTTTTTCCTCCTTCTGTCCTTGCTGTTTTAGCTGTCTTCTGTCACCCCAGCCACCATGAACTATTGCCCATGTGGCACTCTGCCTTTGAGCCAGCTGATAATGGACTGAAACCCCCCCAAACTGTAAGTTAAATAATCCTTTCCTCCCTTAACCTTGAGTGCTGGTTGTTTTGTGTAAGCAAAATCAGGAAAGTAGTGAAGAGAGTGGGCTACTGCATAACTTTAGTTTTTCTCATTTAATTCATAAAATTACAAACTGTTACATAGCTTGAGGTCATGAAGTCAAAATTTTCATAATGCACAGTTTACATGAATAAGCAACCCAGCAACATTCCTCATTTTGGATATTTGGAAAGTTTGTTTTTAATGCTTCTAGTTCTATTTGAAGAATGTTTATTCTGCAAGTTTTAAAGGAAGATCAGGAAAACAAAGCACGTGTTGTCAAAGGGGTTGCCGTTTCATTTATTTACTTATCCTTGTTTGTTTCTGGAAACAGGGTTTCCCTATGTGGCACATGGTGGCCTTGAAGTGACAGTCATTCTTCCACCTCAGCCTCCCACAAGCCAGGATGACAGATACGCCTTACCATCCCTGCTTCAAAGTGGACTGCTGAGGGTTTGGGTTTGAAGGCTCCTCAACACCCAGCATTGACCAGCATGGCCCTTTTGAGAGGTGGGGTAGGGTGGAGATCCTCACTACAGGCTCGTTGCCTTACTCCTTTTTCTCTTCCACACATGTGCTGCAGTAGGACCCCCGATCATGGGCTGAACCTTCATTGTCACGAACCTAAAGAGTGCCTTTCTCTTGGAAGGCTCCTGGCCTCAGGCATCCAGCTTAGTGATAGAAAACTGACCCGCCACAAACCCTGAGTGCTACGTACATTTTTATCTTTCATTTTGCTATGGGTTGGCAATGCTGCTTGAAAATAAGTCCATATTATTTTGTTGTATAATATCTACAAAAACATTTGATAACCACCTTCAAACCCAAAAACCAAAACCTCCCTGTGGTGGTCTCAGTAGATACAAGTGAAAGGTGCACACCAGCACCGCAAACATGTCATTCCACGATGTCAATGCCACAAACCAAATGGAGTCCGAAACAAGTAAAAACTCAAGAAAGTTACTGTATCCTCCCCAGACGAGTCTCTCGGTCTTGGTAGTGATCGACGGGGACCCCAGTGTCTCCCAGTGTGCCCATGGCTTACAGCCAGCAGCAGCCAATCGCTTGCATTCAGGAGAGGCATTGCTTTATTCTTCTCCGCGTGCCCCAGTGCCTGAGACAGTTCTTGCAGGTTTGTCGAGTGACTTCGAACTTAGCAGGAAGGAACACAGAGTGGAGGGAGGCAATGAAGCCGCTTGTTGATGAGCCTCAAAGCACCCTTTCCAGCTCTGAACAAGGATAACTTCTTTAGCACTGGACAGCACCCACCATCTCCGCTTTAGTCAAAGATATTTTGAACCAGAAGATATAAATAGACACGGAAGCACAGAAATCAAAGTGCAATCAGGATAGTTTGGAATCAAGGTCTTTACTGTCCATCAATACATCCTGGGCTCTGGGCCCAGACAGAGGTCTTATCCTGGATGCCAAAGAAGCTTAGTGAGAGCATCATTGATTTGATGCCAGAGACTCAAGCAGCGACAGGGGCATAAGGGCAGAGCCCGGGGATGGGCACACCAGGAGCCCAGTTGAGAAGAGGGCAGCTTTGGCTACTGTAGGGCAGAGAGCTGGGCACAGATTCTGAGGCAGATAAGGAGGGGGACCACCCAAGAGCAGGTAGCAAAGAAGCAGCTATCTCCAGTGTCATCACAGGTTCTCAGAGATACAAGACAAGTGATGCTCACCTACCACGGGGTGAAATTATCACAGTTCTAGCGAAGAAAATAACAGACTTGGTTGCCCTTAGTAAGGCAATGACGAACATCTTGCCTTTCCTTCTGAAAGCAAGGAGATGGATCCATGGATGGCAAATTTATTCCATACCAGGTCCAAGTCTGTCTTCAAAGCAGTTCCTCAGGATGTGGGCTATTGGTGGAGGCCAGCCTGGGGTTTGCCATTGCTTGAATGTGGACAGGAGGTCCTAGTGTGCAAGTGTTGGCATGGTACAGGACTAGATGGAATGATCATGTGCATGGATGATAGAGCCAGCACCTGAGAAGTCTTTCTGGCTTAGATGGGAGCTGCACAGAGCTCTGTGCAGGCTCTGGGGTAGGTGAAGAACCGCACAACCCACTGCCCATGGGTGGACGTGCACATGATATTCCTTGCCTCCAGGAGGAATCACTAGCCTGATGGGACAGAGCTGCTTAGCTGGAGCACTGCATTTGATGCACTATCCTGAATTCTAAGGGGAGAAAGAAATAGGAGAACTAAAAAAAAAATAAGGTCAGAGGAATGAAAAATTAGGCCCAGTTTGCTTAAGGGAAGAAAAAGCTTGATAAATCTCTTGAAGAACAACAAAAAAGAACTATGCCCAA
>NW_004524584.1:20629202-20638853 GCF_000260255.1 Octodon degus | reverse complement strand
CGGAAACCTCCTTCCTGGGAGCCTCCTTCCCAGGCTGGTCCTGCCCCACCTGCTGTCACATGTGGAGAGTCTTGGGCTCTCTTCTTTCTACAGCTCCTGGTACACATGAATGTCAATATTTTATGGTTCAGACTTGAGTTCAAGCTTACTGGAAACAGAAGAATGACCTTAACCATGATGGTGGACCCAGCGTCATGGTGGGACATGAGCTCACTTAGAAGCTGCTAACTGACATGGTTCAAGCATGTCAGTTGCTGGGGAACTTTATAGATCAGATGTGGGGGGTCTGTGTGGTCAGAGTTTCCAAGGGTAGTGTAATAGTGTCTATTCATTCAGCAGCTCCCCAGGGGGCATTGAAAAGAGGTACAGGAACTTCATCTACAAACTTAAAAAGAACAATATTCATTTTCAGGAGATGCTGTTTGATTTGAGTTATTCAGATAAATTCTTCAACCACTTATCTTTAGGTACAAACCGAAATTCTTCTCTGTATTGCTAATTTTACCTGTTCAAAGTTTTTACAAAATATACGGGGTGCTAAATATCCTGCCTCATGGAACTGATTTAAGAATATCCCAATGTGAGTCCGAGTTGCCCTCTCTATTATGAATGTGTCTCTTAGAGAAATTGAAGCAGGGGGTTGAGGTGTGTCTGTTATTATGTTTGCCTGTGCTCTTGTATTTGTGGGTTGTATGTGCGCATGTTCATGGCTGTGTGCAGGTGGGGGTACAGTAACCATGAATAAGAGACCTATCTTGTGTTGTGCTAATGTATTTTAAAATGATTTTCTATATAATACATAAACAAGATAAATTCTGATAATTATGGAGTAAGTTAGCTTATTCTGCCATACTGAAAATGTTTGTTCAAGGGGAACCAATGTAGAATTCTATTGGTAACTTCTGTAGCACTGAATATCCCCATAACCTACAAAAGACACACTTACTCCATGAGAATTTTCTTAACAAAGGAAAAAAAACCCCACAAAATCCATATGTGAGGAAGATGGAAATACTGTTCTCTGCTGTACATTATTACAGAAGCATTTACTCTGACACTTGTTATAAAGGCAAGAAAAGCTTTATCCAAGTCTAAGGAGGTAGTTGCGTGAATTACCGCTGAGAGGAAGAGAGACCATGTCCCACGCTAAACTGAGTAAAGATATAAAGGGATTTATAGTCAGTGAGCAGAATGGAGGGTCCTGGCTGGGTAATTCCAAAGATGAGCTATTGCTTTTCTCTATACCTTACCAGAATTTCTCATTTATCTTTTTGTTACTTATTCCTGTGAGGGTGAGGTGATATCTCCTTGTGGTTTCAATCGCATCTTCTTGACCATTAGTGACATTGATCATTTTTATTTATCTCCTGGTCATTTATATGAATTGAAAATTAGCTATGTACGTCTTTGTCAATATCTAATCAAGTTTCTTTTGTTTGGGGTCTTTTTTCCTATTGTGTTTTTAACTTCTTTACATATTTTAAATCATAATGCCTTATCAGAGAAATAGATTGCAAATATTTTCTCCTCTTCCCTAGGATGACTTTTCACTCTGATGACTGATTCCTTTGTTGTGTGAAAGCTTTTGAGTTTGAAGTAACTCTGTTTGTGTCTGCTTTTGTTTTCTGTGCCTTAGGGATTTGTCAAAAAAAAAATCCTTGTCCATTATAATGTCTCAAGGCACTTTATGTATATTTTCTTCTAGCAGTTTTATTGTCTTAGATCTTACCGCTAAGTCTTCTTCAACCCTTTTGGAGTTGCTGTCTGTAACTTGTAAGAATTAGATGTCTAGATTAATTTGGGTCTCCATCGTAGGAAACAGTGCAGAAATTTCTCAAGAATTAAAAATAGAACCACAGCAAGATTCAGCAACCTCACTGCTGAGTATACATCAAGGCAAATGGAATCAGTATGTCAGAGGGATACAGTTCACAACAGCTGGGAGAGGGAGACAGCCACTGTCCATGCACAAGATGAGAGGTGTGGCCCATGCCCACCATGGGCAACTATGAAGTCAAATAAAGCATTAAACCCTGCCATTTGTGACAACATGGGCGGAAGTGGGTAGGATTGTTAAATGAAATAAACAGGTACCAAAACCTAAGTACTGCATTGTCTCACCTATATGTGGAATATTAAAGCCATGTTGATCCCATAGACGTGGAGAGGAGAGCAGGAGTAACCAGAGGCTGAGAGGCAAAGGAGAAGGACTCAGAGGCCAAGCCCTTGGCACTGATTGTACACGGATGGGAGTGAGGAGATCCGGGATGCTACTGTGCAATAGGTGATTGCAGGTGCTGGCAATATAGAAAGGTAGCTGTCAAAAAGCTACAGGCAAGGGTGGTGAGCATTTCTGCCATTTAGACTGATAAAAGACTATGAATATAGATTTGTTCAACCTGACATAAACATCACCGTTACATTATGTGTGTGAGGTGTACTTGAGAAACGATGGTGAGTGTTTAAGTTTAAAAATGTATTACAATAAAAAATAGATTGCTATTACGTTCCCTCAAATGATCCTCCTCCCTTTCCAACACAATTCTCCCAGCATTCTTGGCACTTTCTGAAGTAGTTCTAGAAGTCACCTTCCCTGAGTGTTTTCTTGTGGCCACCTGAATATTCTCAGTCTGTTCACTTGGTCGCAGCAATGTCTGTCAAACAGAAACATTACTGTGTGTCTCCATCTACCTTAGTCATCGGATTCGACTCTGAGAGTTTTCTGGCTCACTCCCAACGTCAAAATAACTACACAAGGTAGACTTTGAGGCAGCCAGTACAGGGCAACTAAAGACACTCAGGAATGGGTCACCAGAGCTGTTTCAGGAAGTGGTCGGGACAACGGGATGAATGTTCAAAGTGAGGAGGAGGATTCTGATGTGATTTATGATGATAGTTTTGGCATAATAATTTTTAATTGAACATTTTAGTTTTACCTCATGCATACATCAAAAGATCACATGGTTTGGGACTGGGGAGATGGCTCAGTGGAATAAGTGCTTCCTTGCCAAGCACAAGGGCCTGAGCTCAATCCCCAGTTCCACCAAAAAAAAAAAGAAAAAAAAGAAAAAACAAAAAAAGATCATGTGGTATGCAACTATTATGTACATTTTTGCATAACTATGTATCTATGAAAAATGATAAAGTTATGGGGAATTCTGCCTAAAGTTATTTCACAAAAGTATCTCTGAATGCAGACCAGCTTAACCCAATATCAAGAACAGAGGATGGGGTTTGGACCAATATAGAGGATTATTGTCAGGAATGTCCCATGAGCAGGGGTCCATGTAGAGGAGTCTCACTAAAGGGCCCAGCTCACTGAAGGAGGACAGATACAGAGCCATCTGGTCTCTGTAGAGAGAGGAGCCTCTGTGAGTCCCAAATGGAAGGGGGTGTGGTGGGGCCAGGCCAAGACCCAATTCAGGAGCTCACCTGACAATGTCTGTTTAACAACACAGCTACCTACATATGCAGATGCAGATGGTAAGTTTTTTATTATTATTAATTTTATTGAGAAACAAATAGTAATGAGACAGTATCAAAACAGGTTAGTAAGACAGTTACAATAATTAATACATTGCACATTGTTGCCTTTGTAGAAGCTATGCATAGTGCAAGATGCAGACATGATGTCCTGTCCAAGCACTATCAGTACAAATCCTTCTAACTGAATTAAGAGTAAAGTAGCTATATATCTATCCTAATCATTTTGTATATATGGATACAAAATGGTCCTTCATTTATATCCTTTTTTTTGTTTAGTTTTGTCAGAGATGGGTATTCATTGCCATTTAAATATTGTAGGTGCATGAATTCAGCAAAATAATCCAATAGAGTCTAGTAGTTCATAATAATAGTGAGTTATCCTTATGATTCACAATGTCAGAGGTTGTTGACTTGAGCCTTTTACAGCTCAGCATATCCATATAGCTTTACTTTTTATACCTCGTTTTTATAATTTTCTGCTGGATAGTTAAGACCAAGATAAAGCAAGACTTATATAACAAGAAATCGAACTTCTGTAACCGATGGTAGGTTTTAAGACTTAGAAAAAAAATTAGAACTGCACATTTTAATGACAGCATCATTTTGCTGCACACCCCAAAATCTCTGTGCTTTCCAAGGAAATGAACGCGGTGAGCCACAAGGCATTGGTCTGAGGTCTGCCAGCTCAGCAAGCGTCTCTAGGGGTTCTTCATTAACCAGGCAGACAGGAAGGCCAGCCTGTGCCCAGTGTTGTCCGGAGCAGAGCAGCCAAGTGGCCCATGGCCACCTCCCAGGCCTGGTGCTCAGCAATCTCTGAGAGCAGCCCGTGCATGGCTGCTGTCCTCTCTCTGGAGGATGCAAACTGCATTATTTCAATCCATCCAATCAGACTCTCTATGCAGCTGACCCTGGCTCAGTCCTTAGCTTTTTTACTTCAGAATCCTGCCACAGTTCCCCTCCTCACGCACCTGAAACCCATTCAGTGATGCCATCAGAAGATGAGTGTGATGGGGCTGCGGTATCACAGCTGGAATCTGAACAGCATTCAGTGTAGGAGAAATCTTGGGGAAGAAGAATTGGCTCAGAAAACAGAGACAGGCCAGCCATGACTGCTTCTGCCAGCTTTGCCTGCCTTGGGGTCAATTTGGGGCTGCGAAGACCTTTGCTGTCTTGGGGAGAGGAACAGGAGTATTAGGAAGGGCATCCAGCTTGGGGTACAGAGGCCACAGGTCCAGAGGGGACTGCAGCATCTCTGTTCTTGGGGGAAGCATGGGGCAGACCCAGGACACTGTTGATCCAGGAAAGACAAGTCTAAGTAAGGCTTCACCCTGTGGCCCTCACTGTAGCCAACCAGCCACCCAGGAAAATCCAAGCTCTAGGGAAGAGGTGTTCTACGAGGAAGAGGCTCCTTTCCCATGAAGGGGCCAGGGCAGGCTCCTGGAGGGAGTACTGTCTTGGAGATGTGGACAAGTCACAGCATAGTGCTGTGTGGACAAGAATGAGCTGCCCCTGTGCCTGGAACCAGGAGAAAAAGGAAAGTAGAGGAAGCTGCCAAACAAGGAGGCAGAGGCCAGAGAGGACTCACCATCCTGTGACCATGGGGACAGGGGCTCTATGGAAGTCATATCTGTTTGTGTTTAGATACAGTCCCTGATATAACCCCAGATGCACCTGGCTGACCAGAAGCACTACCAGGCTTGTTACAATGAGACAAACCACCAAGGACATCTGGACAGGACGAGGGAAATGTGGGTAGAAGAATTGGTAAGACAGGTCCTGGAGGAGACTCAGGACCCCAGTAGAAGGAGGATGGGCAGCAAGAGGTCCCAGAAGATGCTGAGTGTCTAGCAGTCAGTGGCCAGCAGGGCAGACAGGGTAGGGAGCATGTTCCAGGCAGGGAGGTGGTAGACAGCCTTGAACACAAAGAGGAAAGAGAGATGAAGCAGTGATAGGACCCAGAACCCCAGAGGGAGGCAGACATAAAGGAAGTAGGCTTGGTGGGGCCTGAAGGGCAGGGATAGATTCTCCTGAAGAGAGTATCAGGGGCTCAGAATCGCACAAGCACACATACACATACATACACACACAATCACATACACTTACTACACCAGTATTTTTGTCTCACTGTTTCCTCTGGGACCATCTCAGGGTTGAGAAGTGAGGGATGGAGCCACCATGTGCTGTAGCTTAGCACAGACCAGATCCAAGGTTCTGGGCCTCAGCTTCCCCTCTGTACAGTGGAAATGGAGCCAAACTACTGGGAGCTGCTGAAGCTGAACTTGACCCTATGTAGGAGGGCAGGATGAGGCCTCATTGCCTAAAGCAGTCAGGCCACCTCAGTCTTGAGAAAAGCCTCCTGCACAGACACTGCTGGCTATTTTTGCTAGGTAACCTTGTGACTTGCAACTTTGTAAAGGTATAAACAGAGGCCCTTACTGTTGTTCTGGGGGTTCATTTCACCAATCATGCAGATGAGTCACCACCCAGCTCTTGTCTTCTTGTCTATCTCTTCCTCATTCTTGCCGCCTATTTCTCCTGGGTACGGTGGTTCACCCTGAGAGACCAACAGATCCCTACACCAAAGAATACAGTTGACTTCTGTCCCCACAGGGTTATTATGGGGCTCAAGGGAGGGTGGGAGCATCCACACTGTGGAATTTTACCCATAGCTCAAGTATTAACTCTGTTCTTGTCACTGACATGAGGATTTCAGATTCTGGGGCCTCCAGGGGTGGGTCTGTTCATTTACTATGAACTTGCTTGTTGAACAGTTTCCTTTCTCCATTCTTTTTCCTGGTGAAGCTTGGGCATCTTTTTCCAATTATTGCATATGCTGGTACAGACATTGCCACCATGCGCTGTGGCAGGAGCTTGTTGGGATTCCCAAGCAGAAGCCTTGCCTGAGGTGCAGCTTGGTGAAGGACTTCTCTTCTTCCCATCAAGTTGCAGAGTGAAGCCCCCATAAGGTGGGAGAGGACAGGCTGAGTTGGTGACTGTGCAAGGTGTCAAGGGGTCTTTTGCCTCTCAGGACCACTCTGCCAAGAATGGAAAGCTTCTCTTCTGTTCCTGGGGAGCCACAGGTGGCCTCAGGTAGGACCTCAGGAGGGCGGGATCTGAGTGAGGGAGAGGAGCTCATCACCAAAACACAAGGCCAGCCAGATGGGACTGCAGGTCATGGACAATCAGGGGTCCAGGAGAGGTGCACGTGGGGTGAGGAGCAGGGAGTCTTGTGTGCAGAACTTGGCTCTGTGGTAATGGCTGGACCTCGAGTAGTCATCACAGAGCCCCATGATCCATCACATAATGGCTGGACAGCCACCCACATCCCCTCCTCCAGCTCAGTGAGGGATGGCTGCACACCACTCTCCTGCTCACATGTCCCCAGATTTCTTTAGATAAGGGTAGCTCAGCCAATGCTGTGTATGTGGAGGAAGGGATAAGGCTAGCTCCCCTTTACCTTGCACTGCCTCTGGGAAGCTTCCTGTCATCCCTGGGGATACCAGGTGCCTTGGAAAATGCTGGGGACCAAGGAGTAGGGAGAGCTGGCTGCTCCCCGTCTCTGCCCAGCAACAGGAGCCTGATTGCCTGCAGACACAGCGGTGATTCCCACAAGGGCTTGGTCGTCACTGGAGATGTTTTGTTGGTTTCCATTTCTCATTGGCTTAGAATTTACACAAAGAAAAGGTGTGCCATTTGTCAGTGTTCCCTCGGGTCAGGGTACAGAAAATGCACGGCCTTTCCAGCACTTAGGAAGTTGTGGTTTCAGATTTCTCTCCCAAGGATCAGACTGACAGGAAAACTCAATGTAGCAAGACCAGAATAAGAGCAATGAACAGGGAAGGGACTCGTATGTGACACTGTCCTCCTCTGCATGTTACGCACAGGGCTTCTGTGACTTCAATCTGCCAGTCCCAGAGATCTTCAAACTGTAAATAACTCAGAAGAAAAAGTTCAGAAATTCTCTGTGAGCAGTGGTCAGTGGAGGAAGAAGGGCACAACTACACCAAAGAACTTCCCATAATCTAAATGATGATGTAACCCATATAAAATTATCTTAAATGGTGTTTAGACCTTGTGCTACACATTCGTGATGTTAATAGGCTCCTGTGAGAGCAAGCTCATGGAAGGATGAGGTGGGGACCCTGGGTCTCCAGAGCAACCCAAAGAGTGCTCAGAGGAGTGAGCTCTGAATTGAGGTCAGGGCTAAGTACCCAAGCTCTCCCAGATCGTTGAGAAAAGCAGTTGTCACAGTGACAGCGTCAGGAGGTGAAGCTCCTGAAAAGGGTTGTGCCGCGGAGTGCCTCCCTCATGGGTGGATTTAATGCCTTTACAGAGGATTTTCCAGGTGAGATCTTTCTCTTTGCCTTTCTGCCTTCTGCCATGTGATAATATAGCCAGAAACCTTTGAGGGATTCCAGTCCCTCAAATGTAGACATCCCCACTTCCACACCTGTAATAAATAAGAAATGACTATAACTTAGGATTCAACCCAGGGACTACACACTCAAGCCCTTCTTTATTTTTATTTTGAAAAAGGGTCTCACCAAGTCACTAAATTGGCCAGGCTGGGTTTGAACTTGTGAACCTACAGCTTCATATGCTGGAGTGCTGGGATGCCTGTGTGTGCCACCACGCCCAGCTGGGGACTGATTTCTGATCACTGTAAATCTCGAGGGTACTCAGTGAAAGCAGCGTATCACAGAGGATCAGAAGTACTGCGGGGGCCCTAAAGGATGGAACTTCCTCTGTTCCCAAGACACAGCTTGAAAATCCCCACTTGCAAAGGCTGCTGGCAAGAAGATCCAAATCTGGTTATTACTGGCCATTCTGAAGATGACACTTCCTGAAAATATAGCCATGTTTGGGGGGAGCTAGACAGCCAGCCCTGTAGAAATCATCCTTAGGAAGGGAAGTCACCAATACTCGCCTGCAAGCAAGAGTCACTAGTCTGTTCATGAGAATCTTAGTCTTCACAAGGAGAGTGGCCCCATGAGTGACCCCGAAGGGATGTGAGGAAGCAAATAATATTTTAAATATTCAGGGAGAGAAGAGCCCCTCCCCAGCAAGGGCTGCAAGGTTCTTTAGAAAAAATGCCCCCGGACCCTCCCTCATGGAGGCATCTTCTTCCCGTGTCCAGTATCAACTTCAAACTGCTGTGCCCCCAAAACGTGTGCTTTCTCTTATACGAAAAACCCAGATTATAAATAAAGAGCCAAATAGAAGATGGATAAGAGGAAGCAGGGAGATGGATCTTTCTCAAAGATCAAGACACCGGGTGAGCGGAGAAGGAGAAAAAGGGGATGAGAACTGGCATCAAGGTTGTTGCGCGCATGCGCCAACTCCACACGGGGCGTGGAATCGCCATGGACTATAAAGGTGGGCTCATAAAAAATAAAAAAGAAAGTGCATGCCATCTGGCAAAAACCTCAATTTGGTTTGCAAAGTCCGGTCCCTCAGGATTTAAAATGATGTCATCCACACAAAGCCACAAATTCTGTCCACCTGAGGGGCATCTCCACCTCCAAGTGGGAAACACCTCCTCCAGTGGTAAGTGAACAATTCCGATGTCCCTTCCTCTCCAGCATCCCTCGGGCCCAACCTTAACTTCTAGCCGTGTATCCTTCTGTTTTCACACGTCTTTGCCCTCCATCTGCTGAAGGCTTTCTTCGGTCCTCAACAATTTCAGCTTCAGGGCCACCCATGACTGTGACGCTCCCATTGGTAAGGCTTCCTGAACGCTTGCGCAGGTCTACCCGTGCCCTGCGGAGCAGAGGGTGTTGCTGGAGAACAGCATCAGCTGGACTCATAGGAGCTCCTACATTCTCTAAAGGAGACTTGAGAGTTCAAGTAAATATGACAGTTGGTGTGGTTTTGTCCACCTGTACATCTTAGCAAAATTGAAGGTTGCTGCTAGCAATTAGCAATCACTTCTTGGTTTCTGACCAAGGCCTTTCAGACATCTGAAACTTTAAGATGGCCCTCGGTGCTTTTTTCCTCACCAACAGCTGTGGCTTTTTAAGGGTCCCAGAGGTGGTTCTAGCCACCAACTCTCAAAATAGCGGCAGAGGCCTCTCATCACTGAGGGCTCCACTCCTCCTAAGAGGCTCAGACATCTGGCCACAGTCAAGTGCTGGGTAAATCCAATTATATAGAAATGGTAGTTCT
>NW_004524584.1:20611833-20628867 GCF_000260255.1 Octodon degus | reverse complement strand
TGGGCAGGGCCCCAAGCCACAATTTGTGGCTGATTCTCCTTGCCCAGTTGCCTTCTCTCTCAGAGGCTTTGCAGGCATCTATCTCGAGGCTCAGTCCGGACACACTTCTCCAGTGTATCTAAACAGAATCTTCCCTAGGAACACCTGCAACCTTCCCACAGGCAGGACAAGTTCCTTGGGAATTGGGGGATGCAAATTCCTAGCAGTTCATGACTACTAATCTTAACCAAACAAGGATGCCCACCAAGAAGAACAGAACTCAGGAAGATCCAGGTTTCTTCCACTGTGACAAAAATCCCTGAGAGAAAGCCAACATTTTGGCCCTAGCCTTCTAAGGTCAATTAAGACTCAGGACATATAAGAACTTGTACTGTTACATCATGTAACTCAGTAGTGTCCCAAATTTTCTGATCAAGGAGATTATGGGGCCAAAGAGGAACGTGAACAATGATGTAGAGTGTGCCTAAGGAGAGTCACATGGAGAGAAAACATTCTTTCAGGCTTTCACAGAGAGCACAGTGGCCAAGCAATGGCCGTGACTCATCCACATGGCTGACACTGACAAAGGTTCTACAATCTGAGGTACAGGATCTCAGGATAAATCCTGAGGGGACCTTATCAGACCCAAAAGCTACAACTCTTGTTGCATAGGTCCTGCTTTACCTTGGTCTTAACTATCCAGCAGAAAAGTATAAAAACAAAGTATAAGAAGTAAAGCCATGGTGTTATGTTGAGCTGTAGGGGACTCAGGTAAACAATTTCTGACACTGCCAGTGAGGTGGAAGACCCAATACTATTATGGACTACTGAACTCTTTTAGAATATTTTGCTGAGTTAACACATGTATAATATTCAAATGATGGAACTAAACAAAAAAGAGGATATATAAATGAATGTCCATTTTGACTCTGTGTACTCAAAGTGGTTAGGATAGATATATAGTTACATTCTCTTAATGAATAGAAGGATTTGTTCTAACAGTGTTTGTAAATAGGATATCATGTCCTCATCTTGTACAGCAATTAACCACTAGGAAGAATGCATGCAATGTGTTAATTATTGAAACTGTCCTACCAATTTGGTTTGAAACTGTCTCATTGCTATTTGTTTCTCAATAAAATTATGGGGAAAAAAATCCTTGAGAAAATCATTTAAAAGAAGAAAAGGATTTTTTTTGGCTCATAACTATGGGGATTTCATTCACAGTCTCCTGGACCTTTTGCTCGGGACCTGTGGTGACTAGCACAACCCAGTGGGAACATACAGTCAAAGAAGCCACTTCCTCAGCATAGCTGGAGAGAGAAGGCCCTTCTAAGGGCACCAACAAGCTCCACTACTTAAAACTGGAAGCCTCGCAGCTCAGCCCTGGGCACCCTTGACTGCCCTCAGCTGCAGCCCAGCTCCCTCACGCTCTGCAGCTCAGGGTCATCCTGAGTACCACCACCATCATCTTCATAGAGAACAGTACTGTACAGAAAAACTAACTAAGAAGTAGATTCTTATAATACGCATTTTAAAAAATTGAGAGATTTACAAAAATTGCCAAAATAGAAGAGAGATCTCCTACATGTGTACTTTTGCTTTCCTGGAACTTACACCCTGCCTCCATATGTAGTTTTTGCCTCCATAAAGCGCTAGCACTGACACACGCAGCTGAGGTCCCCAGGGACACAGAGCACCCTTGCTTTTCCGTGCCATGTTTCTCTCTTCATAATCCTGTCCAGGACCGCAGGCTAGGGCCCTTCATCGCTGCACCTCTCTAGGCTGCTCGTTGCTGTGCTGTGACTCTCCCTGCTTCTTGTGGCCTGGGCAGCTCTTTCGAGCAACAGTTACGGAGGCTCAGAGTCCTCTCCATTGGGATTTGTCTGACGCTGGTCTTAGGGCCTAGCTGGGGCAGCAGCACAGAGCGTGTCACCATCTTCACTCAGTCATAATGGTGCAGGATCCGCATCTTCCCACAGTGGAAGCCAACCTAGCGCAGCCCACTGTACCCCCGCTGCTGCTTTCCCCCTTTCCTGCTCCTTCAGTCATGAGATTCTTCGGTAGCAACTTGTTATGCACGTCTGCGTCTGCACTGAAGAAGTGTTGGCTCCACGCGGAGTGACTACATGAATCAATAAGAATTCTTCCAGAGGCTGTTGATTGCTTCCATTTACTTATGCACTCAATTGCGTGAGTTCAGGACCACAGGAACTCCTTTTATACTTTGGAATACAATCCAACACCATTTGGGGGTGTTTTTTTAAGCAAAATGGTTTTGTCCCTCGTTAATTCTTTTACTTGGCTCCAGTGTTTCTTCCACATCCTCAGCTTGTCTATGCACCTCTGCGCTCGTGTGTGTGCGTGTGCGTGTGTGTGTGTGCGTGTGTGTGTGTGTGTATGTGTGTGTGTATGCACATGCCATGAACTTTGTTAATCCCTGGTGCTACAGCATGGTCAAGGCTCTTCTGAATATTCCCTAAACTGATTCTTTGGCTTTTCCATATCTGTGGCCTCCAGAAGCCATAAACTTGGGTCTCGTGACATATAAACCATTTATAAAATTGTTCACTCCCAGTATACATACATGTACAGTACTTTCAGAATCCAACTGTACCCCATGGTATTCCTGTCTGTGGGAAATATATCAACTAGAGTGTGTTGCTTTTGCACAGGCTTGGGATTTTTTCTTAATTAATCTTACAACGGCCACTTATTTATAAAGCTACTCAGACCAATACCTTTATTTGCAACCACGTCAGTGGTTTCAGACATCGGGAACACCTGTAGACCATGTGGACTCCTTCTTATCATCATACTGGTATTCCCTTCCCTCCTAAATGACTGCGTTAAATCCACATACAACACGCTTCATGCTGCTGTGAAGTGGACAAATTACCAGGTGGCTCATGTCCACCACTACAGTATCCCCCAGAACATGTATTTTATTTGTTAAAAGTCAACTCCTGTATTCGACCTATATAACCCCACCACTCTGGAATTTCTAGAACCCAGAGAGTTGTTGAAGTCCTCTCATCTGTTAAGTCACATTTTAGGGAGGGTCCCACAAAGGAATCGTACAAGATGTGACATTTTCAGACGCCTTTCTTCCACTGATCTCTAGGCATCTTAACATAACCCACGTCTTTGCATGGCTTTACAGTTTACTTTTACAGCTCTTGGTCTTCAATTTTTTTATTATTCAAAGGCTTTATTTATCTAGTTGTCCATTAATTCAATAACTATTGAATTTAACAGATACATACTGGGTGTGTTTTAGACAATGGGTTTATAGTACTAAGCAAAGGGGACAAGCATCCTGCCATTCCCAACCACCAAGCCAAATAAGGAAGTCACACAACAGGTCAGACAGTGAGAAGCTCTATTTTTTTTTTTCTTTATCTGTCCATGTTGTTACAATCTGCTTATCCCCTACACCCGCTGAAGGACAGGCTCCTTGCTGCTTCTGCTTTCTGACGAGTTGGTCCAACAGTTGTGGGATATTGTTAAACCGCTTTCTGACAGCTATTTCACAAAGCGATGACTGTACAAATATGCACATTTAGCCATTTCAGCGACTACAAGTTTCCAAAGCAGTTGGATGGAAACCCAGGGCTGCGGTTGCTGCTGTGGACCATGATGATGATGCAGTGAGCTTTGTGAGAAGCTGCCAGCTCTCTGCCACCAAGACATAGGCGTTTGCATTCCCATCAGCCACAAGCAAGAATGCCTGCTGCTCCACTTCCACACCCGTCATCGGCGCTGCCAACAGTTTGGGAATCTTTATTTCTCGAATAGGTGAGCAATGACACATTTTAAAATCTACAGCTCCCTAACAACACAGGATACAGACTATCTCTTCATATGCTTATTTTTCACTTGTATATCTGTGCTAGTGAGGTTTTGGTTCCTGTATAATGCTCAGCTTAATTGTTTTTAATGGTTTTTTAAAAATAATTTTTGTAAATCTTTTTAATTTCATTTTTGGACATGGACCTTCCATCAGATAAATTTTATATTAAGCATTTCCACCCAGTCTTTTGCTTCTTTCATAGAATTTTTAATTTTAATTAAATCTAATTTATATTTTTCTTTCATGGATAGTGCTTTTGACTTTTGTCTAAATGTTCATCAAGCTCTCCGTAACAGAAATTGCCTCATTTCTTTTCCTCTAGCAAAGCTCTATTTCATATATTATAGTTAAATTAATAAATCACTTTGAGTTCATTTTCATAGAAGGACTAAAATCCTAGATCCTTTTTTTCCATATTGATATCTCATTCTTCCAGCATCAATTATGAAAAGACTATTCTTTTTTTTTTTTTTTTAGTTTCCTTTTGTTCTTTTTTCAAAAAAACAACTCAATCTATCTGTGTGGATGGGGGCGTTAGTTGATTCTCTACATTCTGTTGATCCATCTGCAGCTCTTGCCCCAACGACTATCTCAGTGACACTTTAGAATAAGCCCTTGGATTAGACAGTGTGAGTGATAAACATACCAGATTTTTTTGTTTGTTTGTTTGTTTCTCTGGATTAGGTTGGCGTTACAGGTTTGTTTCCTTTCCATATAAACTTTACAATGAGTTTGTCAATATTTGCAAATCGCTTACTGGGATTTTTTATTAGAATTGTGCTGAAATTTAATCTATAGATCTAGCTCAATAGAACTGGGATCTTAACACTAATGAATCTTTCTATCAATGAGAACAAAAATGCTGTTTATTTACAAACCTTTCTCTTTATTTTGTCAATGTTTTATAGTTTTTCACAAAGGTATTTTACAGTTTTGTGCCTGCATGTTTAACTATGCCATTATAAATGCTACTGTTTTATAATTTGAAATTCCAGGGACTAACCGCTGGCATACAGGAAAACAACTGGCTTTTGTATAGTGACTTTGCCCCCTTGTCAGACTTCTATAGCAGTTTTGAGAGTATTTTGTTGTTGTAGAGTGTTGAAAGTCTGTACGTAGATGATCATGTCACCTGTAAATAAAAGTTTTCGTTTTTCCTTTCCTGTCTTTGGATATGCCCTGGCCAGTGGAATTTCGGGGTGTAAGATGCACCCTCACTGTATCACTGTTTAGAAGCGGTGACAGAAGATGCTTCAATTAGTACCCTGAGCGGCCCCGCAGAGGATGTGGTGAAGGTTGGTCCTCTTGGTGGATGGGAGGAGGCTGGGTTCAGCCTGTGGAGCACAGCCCATGGAAAGTCGTGAGGGCCTTGCCTGTACCTTGGAAAGCGAGTGACTGCGGGCTTTGACACCGCCTCCTGCGCTCTTCCTAGCTTGACATGAGGTATGAGTTCTTGTTCTTATAAATCGTGCCCACTATGAGGTGCCGGTCTTCAGAAACCCAAGCAAGCAGAGCCTCCCGACCTTTACCTGGAACCTCTGGAAACTGGAGTCAAGCTAGGGCACTCTTCCAAGTAGTCTGCACGCCGCACTTCATTATCGGGACAGAAAGCTGGTGGGAGCAGCACACTCCTTGGCCTGGAAGCTGGCTTAGGCAGCACAACTCCTCCCACCAGGAGGTGTGGGGTAGCTCGTGTGCATGCCTGACTTCTTCTACTTGAGAAAGTTTCTGGCTGCTCTGTCTGTGCGCTGAGTTATTGGAAAGATGAGTGTTTGATTTTGCTGGGGTATTTTCTACATAAATCTGTAAGTCACGTAGTTTTGCTTTTTTAGACTACTGTTATGGGGAATCGCATGAATCGATCTTTAAATTAACTAAATCAGGTTGGCATACCTGAAATACATCCCTCCTGTCTGTGATACATAATCCTAATCAGGCATGGGTGGGTTCTGTTTGCTAATATTTGACAGGGAAGGCTCAGGAAGGGTGTCGGGCTGTGAATTGCCCTCCGTGGAATGTCTTTACCTGATTTTGTTTTTAGCATAACGTGACCTCAAAAACTGTGCACGAAGGTGTCCTCTGCATTTGGGGACGACATTGTGGAAATGTGGTATTATTTCTCTTTTTATGTTTAGTAGAACTCATTAAACATTAACTTGAGCACAGAACATTGCGTCGTTGACTGGATACCTTTAGTGCATTTTAATATGTATCTATCGCGTCTCGCATTTCTATTGTTGCATGACAGTGTGACGATTCAAGCCCTGTAAATCGTCGCGTGAGCTCAGCAGCTTCATCCGGAACATGATCCCAGTCCATCTAAGTTGTCATGCCCCTGGGCATACGGGCATAACGTGGAACTAAGGATTCCTTCGTGTTTTCCACTGTCCACATTATCAGTAGGGATGACCTCACTTACACACATAATACTTGGGAATATTTTTCTTCTCTGAGCTATTTGCTTGGCTATATTTATTTTTTAAAAAAAGAATTATACTGGTATTTTCAATAGTATTGTAGCTTTTGTTGATTTCTTTTAAATTTACCTGTTTGATTTGTTTTCATCGTTTTCTCTGTTCTGCTGCTGGAAACTTACTATCTTTTTTTTTCCCCCCTAAGGTGAAAGCCTTTTTTGTTAATTTAGCCCTTTCTTCTTTTCTCATTCCTGCAGACTCACTAATTTCTCTTTAACTTGTGTTTAGCTTTATCACACCTATCGCAATTGCTTGTACCACACCTGTCGTGCCAGCTCCTCACTGTCAGCCTCCCCAATACACCCCTCCTTCCTTTGTGAGATTGCTGTCACTTCCTCATTTTTATCCACCCTCCGCCAGGCCCTCATGATATTGCCATCATTTTAAAGAAGGAACTAACTTGAAATGAGAAACAAAAGTAAAAAATTTGATTTTACCTTAATTTATTCCTTTCCTGGAATTTTATTTTCCGTCAGCAAGAGAGGACTTGGTAAAGGTTGGTCCCCTTGGCCCTCTCTCACCATCTTACTTCTCTGAGAAAACTTCTTTTAAGATTTCACAAAAGGCAGATCTAATGGCAGCAAAGCCCTCGATTTGTTTGTTTTAGACAGTCTGAATATTTTCTTCAGTTCTGAAGGCTAATTTCTTGAAGTGTGAGCTTTGAGTTCGGTGTTCTTGTTTTTTAAACCTAAATACTCTATCCCACTGTCTTCCTACTTTCATGCTTTTGGATGAAAAGTATGTGGTATTTCTGATCTATTTTGTGTAAAAGATGGTGTTTTTTTTTTTTTTTTTCTTTTGACTCTTTCAATATTTTCTTCCTCTTTGCCCTTGGTTTTCCGCAATTCTAATATAATAGCCTTCAGTGTGTGTGTTTGTGTTTGTAATTATTTATTATGCTTGGTGTTTCCTGAGATTTCCAAATGTGGAGTTTGGGGTCTCTTATGAATTCTAGAAAGTTATTGGCCTTTTCACTTCAAGTATTTATTTTACATCACTCTGTTTTGCTTCTTTTAGAATTATGTGTGTGTGTGTGTGTGTGTGTGTGTGTGTGTGTGTGTGTGTAATATTATCCTAGAATTCTTGAATATTCTAGTCTAATTTATTGCTTTGGTTCTTTTTTTTTTTTTTTACCCACTTTTATTCAAGTTTGGGAAGATTCTGTTGACCCATCCTTCAGCTTGTTTATTATTACGTTGGCTATTATACGAAGTAATAAAGCCACCAGTGATTTTTTTTAATTCTCTGCCTTTGCTTTTTATTCCTCACATTTTTACTTTTATCAGAGTTTCCACCTCTCTGCTTACTTTGCCATCTGCCTTTCTTTCATGATAAATTTTAACTTTAATTATTTTATATTCAATGTTTCCTTTTTCCAAATGAAGCATTGTATAGTTTCTGAGTCTGGTTTGCTTCTCTCCATTGACTGGGCTTCTTTGTTCGATTTTGGCTTAGGTTTATGGTTTTTGGTTGAAAGCCAGGCATGTTGCTTTTGGTGTTATGAAGTTTCTGCTGCAAATTTCCTGGGCTCCAGAAACTTCTGCATCAGATAAGAAGATCTCAGAGGTGAATTCCTGCATGCGCCTGTGTCTCCAGATCACTGGGTGACACTTAACCCTGAAACTGTAGTGGTAGATTGGATCAAAGAAAGTCCTTGATTTTGCACTTGTGTAGCTTTTCCTCATTGTAGGGAAATGAATGGGTTTCATTTTTCTTATATATAAAGACAACTTGGAAAGTTAATAACTACATTTTTAACCATTATATGAGCAATTTAAAAAATTCCTGTGCCTCATCTGACAAAGATACAGGTACACATATGCTCTGTTTCACATCTGACATAAGTATGAATGGGGACACACATTTGAATGAAGACAGCTAATGAAATTTGTAACCCTAATAAAATGCTTGATCCAATATTTCCGCTTTTGGAATTGCATCACATAAAAATAAACATACATGATTTACAAAATGCCCATGATGGCATTTTTCTGCTCACTCTGGCAACTCTGTCATCACTACAGGAGTGTGCCTAGGCAGCCTGTTGGAGGATGAGAACCAGAAGACGGAGAGGCAGGCATCCCAGGCCATCTCAGATCACCTGGAGGCCAGATGCGCCCCAGGCATGTGCGTGTGCTCAGCTTAAGGTGCACGGAGCTGCCTAGCCACATATCCCATGTACAGAAGCGATCGACATTGGTTGTCCTGGGCACTTTCCGCATTTTGTTTGCTGTTTCCACAGCTTTCTGTGGCAATATGTGACCGATAGCCACCTATGGGCCTAGGCATATTTGACATGGTATCAAAACTTTGAAAGGCTCTGTGTGTGTGTGTGTGTGTGTGTGTGTGTGTGTGCACTCTAACTCCCTCTATGCATGTAAGCATGACTGTATGAAAGTGGGCTTTGATGTAAAGGACAGGATCCAGATGTAGACACAAACATGAGATAGAAACTCAGCCATATGGGAAATAAAGGATGAACAGGAAGAGATTATTCATCTTTCTTCATTCTTTAATTCCTTTTGCACAATTATAACATTTCCTAAATTTTAAAAAACTCTAATAGTAAAAGAAAAGCTGTCTTAAACAACTTACTTACATGTTTGAAAATATAGAAACATTTTCATTAGAGTGTGTGCAGGTCAGGAACTTGACGTGGGTTTTCCTGGGTCTTTAGTAACTCACATCTTAGATGTGTCTGGTGCCAACACGCCGTCCTCGGTCTCTCTGTCCATGAATGTGACCTCACCCTGCTTCTATGGCGAGGTCTTATTTTTCGTCATACTGTGTTCTTAAATGCAGATGATGTAATTGTTGATTACAGGGTGGAATGAGTGAGAGCTAATTACAATAAAGAAGACGCTGTCCCTACCAGAGGCAATGGTTTATCAGCAGCTGCACTGCCAGACACAGGAAGCTCACTCGTAGGCATTTTTCATCTTACCCTGAGAGTCTGTATTCCCAGAATGCTGTATCCTAGCAGTGCTAAACTTGGGCCTGATGTGTCCTATGCTAGAATTACTCCTGAGTATAATATTTGGGAATAAGTTTCCAGGGAGCATTTAGCAGAATGTCAAATCCTTGGGAACGGTTTGCTCCTCTGGAAAGTTGAAACAAGATCGAACGTTTAGCTCAGCCTTGGAAACCTAGGGAGTCAGTGAGACCTGGTCTCACTAAGGCTGCAGATGTAGCTTGGCACCTAGGCTCTGGGTTCCACGCCGAGTACTGCAAGAACTAAGCAAAACAATGGCTCAAGCTGTGGCATAACAAGTGTTTTCTCCTATTTTGCCCAGTACACTGTTCTTCCCCTTCCCAGGATATTGTTGAATACTGAGCTTGGTGGATCCTTTGAGAATAAATTGCACACAAAAACATCTCTACTGCAGCACGTGATTTGGAGGAGTAGAGTACGATGCTCGGGACCACCAAGCACCTTTTTGCTGCCATTGTCAGCTATGAGCACAGAGCCCATCTGCCCTGGGGAACCATACAGGTTGTACTGGGGCAGCCTGAACCCAAAGCAGTAGTACCAGGTGGGAGAACGGAGCCTTGCATTGATATTCAAGACAGATCTTGAGGAAGAAGAGCATCATGAGGAAGACTGGCTAATTCTGGATTATCCGGAATGTTTGAGATCAAGAGTGCCATGCACTGTGGGCAGTGTCACATAGCCTTGGACCAGGTGTCAGACCACTGCCTGGCTCATGTCTCACAGGAAGCATTTAAGGGCAATGACGAGGGTGGATAGGGGTGATATCCTGGGGTGAACAGTTGGGCGGAGAATGGCAGAAGCCTGCTCAGGACAACAGGACCTCAGGAAGGCCTAGGGGACCCTGAACCCTGCAAGACCTTCAGCCAGTTGACCTCCAGGAGCACAGCTGTCGCTGGAAGAGGGTAAGCTCAACTCAGGATCACCTTCAAAATCAGGTGAGAGGAAGCAGAGGCTGGTGACTTGCCTTCTGTAGTGTGGTGAGGATACTGAAGAGGGAGGGCGTGGGGTGGTGCTGTCCTTGGTTAGGTCAGAAGCTAGAGGACACCCTTCTCCTCTAGCTAGTGTGGAGCATGCTATTGGCCCATGGGTACCTGGCACTGTGACCAGGAGCTGGCTTCGGGTGGCAGTGAGCACATCTGCCTCCTCCAGGTGTCCTGAGTCGGACGCAGAGGGTGAGGGTACTAAGGCTGTGGATCAGCTATTCAAGGTCATCTGTGGTCTGTGGATTCAGGATCCAGGACCTTCATCGTACACTCCCCTAACAGAGGATGATGGGGCACATGGAGCAGCAAGGTGCAGGGACTATGGCCTCCCTGTGGGGAGCACAGGGCCCAGAACTCCCCAGACACGGTGCGGTTCCAGGAGCACTGCCCTAGAGAGGGGTCCTGAACCTCAATGGCAGGTGCATCTCTGGCCTCCACTGCAGCTGCCGTCCAGGGCGGTACCGCTCTCTAAGGAGAAGGGGTGCTGTCACCCGTGGAGCTGAAGATGACGTCCAGCTCTGTTCAGGACAGGGAGAGCCCCCTGCCTCCCTGGACTGGAGCAGCGTGCACCCAGCCGGATGTGCTTTTCTAGGACTCACTGGGGCAGAAAAGCCTCTTGTCGAGGGAAAGTTCTCTGTCTCTATTAATTCTGTTGCTAATAAGCAGAGAGTAGCGCATTGTTAACCCAAGCGCCCTTTTAATGGTTTTATAAGCTATTTAATCTCCAAAGAAAAGAACACCACAGCCACTTCTACATAAATCACACTCAAACAGGATTTCTGTCTTTTCATGTTAATGCAATCCCATAACCACTACATACAAAGTCCCCAAACTCCATATCTCAGCAGCATGTGTCCAGCCAAAACAGGAGGATTTAAAACAAAAGCCATTTTTCATCTTCCTGTCAGACATGCTGGAGTCTGAAGGAAACACCTCACAGTTCCTGCAGTCAGGTGCCTGGAGAGGAGGTGTGGGAGACACAGAGGCAAGACCCAGCATGCCCACAGCTGAAGCCGGTGGCAGCCAGCCAGCCAAGCCAGGCCAGGCAGGGTCCAGTCTGGTGGCAAAGCCTCTGTGCAGATGTGCAGCCAGCCTGTGCGTGGCACCAGGCTCCCATGGAGTGTTCAGAGGGCAGCTATTCAGACAGAGCCAGAGGGCTTTAGGAGAGGGTGGGACACTGAGGTATTCTTCTCTCTGGATGTGCAGGGTGGAGGACCAGGGACCCCAAATAGCAACTGGCTCTGGGGATGGACACAGAGCCCAGTACACAGTGAGTTGCAGAGGGGTTGTAGGGGGGTTGTGCTGCCCAGCAGGGGGGACAGGACCCAGTTTCTGGCATGCGATGCTCTTTTCAGCTCTCTGCATGCTGTCTGGAGTCCTTAGACTATAAGGGCAGAGTCCCCGCCCTAGTGCAGCATCTGGGGTGCTGTGTGGCACAGATCCATTGCCAAGTGCTTGCTGCCTGTACCACATCCTGCCTTGGGACATTCTTGGGGAGGGTCACCCCAGGGCGCAGACCCACATCTCTGAGGAGCTACAGGCTGCAGAGCATCACTGGGGACCCCTGCACCACCTGAGAGCCAAGTCATGGGGTCCCGCAATGCAAAAGTTGCACCAAAGCTCAGAATTACACACCAAGCTTCCAAATGAGTATCAAAGACACCCGTACCACTCACTAGTTCTGAAATATTCTATTAAATGTGAAAGAAACAATATAAGAGAGAATTAAATACCCCATTTTTGGCATTTGCCACGTTTTCATTTGACTTACGTGTCTAGACAACTTTGACTAATATAATCCCCAGGGCGAAGCTATCAGGGATCAGGTATTAGCCTGTTTTCTATGGAAATATCATGCTAAGCAATGACTTATGAGAACTACAAAGATTCTTTAGTCACATCATTGTAAGCTACCTGTTCTGTTGAATCTAGGAGACCTGATTTTGAATCTCAAATTACGTGTTTATCAGTTTTAGTAAATGTAACAGTAATGGCATTGTCAGAAATATGCATAGTGTATGACAAATACAATAATTGCATGTGATTATTTATAATAATTAAAGACAAATAGATGCAGAGTCCAAAGCCCTTCGACTCACAGGGTCCCTATTGAAAACAGACACAAAGGAGTTCCTAACTCAGCGTTTTGCCCCAAACCCTTGGCTCCTGCTTACACAGTTGGAGAGACAGCTTCCCGCAGATCTCTGCGTGGAAAACCATTCCCTGACCTTCACATTCGACTTTGATTCTGCATCAGCCATTTAAATAGGAGTCGTAAGCCGGTGGAGTCAGATAAAGCTGTACCTGGGCAGATTTGTAAGACGGGAAGGAGGAGGAGGTGGTGTTTGCCACAGGCATATGGAAGAGATAAAAGCCAGATAAAAGCCCTTTTAAAGGCAGAAAATAATGAATATGAGGCAAAGGGGGGAAAATGAGAAAAGGTTGTGCATCTTTTTTAAGTGCAATGAGAAAGTTTTCTTTAAGAAAAAAGGGAGAGAGAGAGAGAGAGAGAGAGAGAGACAAACATGTTTCCCTTCTGTGGAGATGGGCCTGCCTGGCCTGGCCCTAGCAGATTAATCCAGCGTTCGAGTTAAGGGCGCGTGGCATTTTGAAGTGCGTGGAGACTGAAGTGGTTTACCTCTGACACCGAGTCCTCCGCAGCGAATTTTTATATTTAATGGGATGCGGGGTCATTTCCCAGGAGCTAGTTAGGGGACCTTTGTAGCTTCAAAATGTGATTCTCCCTCAGAAGTGCCGAAAGCTGATTATTAACCATGATTCATGCGTTCTTTGGAGGGTGGTCAAGTTATGTTTATACATTCAGACGCTGACACAAAGCAGCCCGCTCTCCACTGTAAATACCCGGAGCCTCTACTGCAGGGGCATCTGGAGATTTTTTTTCTTCTTTATTTCCTTTTATTTGTATAACATTCTTTTTAGAAAAAAAATATATATTAGAATCCATTTCCATGCATTTCAGGGTGGAAAGGTGGTGGGAATGAAGACAGGAAGTGAGAGGATGACAGCTGGGTCTCCACCCCCAGGTCTGAGTTCCACATTTCTGGGAACCCCTGAGGGAGGGAGGGGAGAAATTTAAAGAGCAGGACAGACAGCAGTGACGGAAGGGCTGCGCCACAGGGCACATTAAGCACGGAATACACTTCAGCTTCCTTTTTAAACCAGCAAGTGACTGATAGCCTATGTGTTTGGGAGTAGAATGAAATGCCTGTACCCTTCCCGTCCACCACAGCCACAGCCCAAGGTCAGGAGCTCACCATGTCACACATCGCCGTCTCCCACTCCTGATCACAGAGACAAAAGAGGTCTAAGGTCAAGCAGAGGACTCACTGGAGCCGCCTTTGGGCCCGCGTTGGTGACTTGAACACAATCACCAGGAGTGTTGGAATCCACTTCTCGCAACTCCTTTCCTGCAAGCCTGGAGAAGGTAGCCGCCTGCACCAGGGCTGCAGCCAGCTGGTGATGTCCAGAGCCCTTCTAGGCTTGGCCCTGCGAGGACACACATTGTTATTTTATCACAGAATGACCAAGATGTCATCATGTGATATCACGTGACCGATGTTGAGGGTCTAGAGAGTCCAATGTTTTAAATTTGAAGCTGTTCGACATTTCTCTGGGCTGCTTTCTCTTTCCATTACAGAGAGTGAGGGTAAGATATTCACCCTTGTTTCCTTTTAAGGAACCCTGAAATATAGCCCAAAACTACTTATAGTACATCACTTCTTATGACTGTACCCATCTGACCAAATGCTGGAGGTTTTAGGTTAAGAATACCAAAACACTGCATTGTTGGACCATATTCTATTTTGACCCTGGACCACCAGCACCCTTGAATAATCCCACACAGGAAATAGTTGTCATGTTGGGATATCCAGGAGCCTAAATCAATGGCTGCTTTAGGCATCAAGGCCTCTACATTTACTCTCCAAGGAAGGCATTACCAACTAAATGGGGTCACCCAAAATTCACACAGTAGTCTCCAAACCCCTAGTCCCTGAAGACGCCATTATGTTTGGGAGTAGACTAACATGAGTTTTGATAGTGACTCCTAATCCAATAATGATAGTGAAGAAATAGAAACACTGCCAACTTTGATAGTGGGAACATAAACTGGTCCAACCACTCTGGAACTAGATATGGAGATCATCAGAACACTGTAAGTAGAAATTCCACAGGACCAAGTGATTTACCTTCTAGGCATCTTCCCAAGGGGTTAAAGACCTCATATTACAATAATCCAATAATCCATACACACCCATGCTTATAGTAGCACAACTCATAATAGCTAAATCTTGGAAGCAGCTTCTCTGTCCATCAGAAGATGAATGGATTAAAAAAAAAAAAGACGGTATTTGCACACAGTGACTTTCTACTCTGCCACAAAGAAGCATAACCTTGAGTTATTCATAGGAAAATAGATACAGCTTGAGACCATAGAAAATTGAAATAAACCAGACATGCAACATTAGATGTCCTATAGCTTCTCTTCTATGAGAAACCCATAGTATCTATGAGAAGCAAAATAAAAAATGGAGACTAGGAAGTAAGGAGAAAGAGTTTGTCTAAATAGGAAAGGGGTTAAAATGTGGATGAAGTGGTAGAGAAGGGAGAAAAAGGATGAGAAAAGGAGTGAAGACATGTTGCGTACAGCTCTCCACATGGCACACAGTCATCGTGCGCTGCAGACATGGGCTAAAGAAAATTTTAAAAAGAGAGAGAATAAGATGAGATTTCAGGACAGGCAGGTAAAGATGTAGCCAGAAGAGGCCTCAGGAAAACCAGCCCAGCCCACACCTTCTCTCTGACACCCAGGCTCCAGAGCCTGGAGACATGAACGTCTGCTGTCACAGCCAGCTAGGCTGGCCACCCAGCAAACTCATGCCAGGGTGTATGATTCTGCCTTGCACTGAGTTACAACGGGGTCATTTCAGACACTCCTGCTCTGCTTAACGACACTTTGTCAAAGCACTGAAGCCGTGCTTCCCACAAGCAGCATCTACTGTCCAAAGAGGTCTTTGTTGGTATCCCTGCATCTTCAGGCCAGTGATGGAGGCAGAGTGCATCAGCTGTGCCTGGTGGCCAACCCCAGGGAGGTTGGAGCTGGAGCTCTCTCCAAGGCCGGTTGAGGCACAGCAGAAGAGAACACTCAGCCACCAGGCCAGCAATGTGCTGTGTCAGACTGAGTGGTCTGAGGTATTTTATACAGCAATTCCCAAGTTGAAGTATGGATATTAATTGTGTGTGTGGGGGGGGATGAAAAGCAAATATTACAAAATTAATCTACTTAACAGAACTGTAAATCTTATTACATTTCCAGCCACTGAGTTCATATGTGAGCAACAGATGTTAGCCCTGGATGGTGAAATTGCTTCTAGCAGATGGCTAACCCCCAGCTCTCTCCACATCAAGCCTCAACTCCCAAGGCTTATGCAAGTGCCAGTGAGGCTCTGGGTTATACGGCGCAGTGTGGAGCAGTGTGGCATGGTGTGGTGTGGCATTGTGTGGCACGACACAGTGTGGTGTGGCATGCTATGACGTGGTATGGTGTGGCATTGCAGGGTGTGGTGTGGTGTGGCACAGTGTTGTGTGACTTGGGACAAGGGGAAGACAGAAAGGCAAAGGAAGAGTGGGCAGGGTCAGAAGAAGAACCGTGCTATGTCCACATAGCTTGAAATAAGGGCAGCTACAAGCCTAGAAAGGCAAATGTATGCTTCTCGGAAAGAAACCATTTCATACCAAGTAATATACAATTTAAACAGGAGATAATCCAGTGAATGATTGCTCATCCATACCGGATATCATGTTGCTTATTTCATTTGATTTGCTTCACAGAATTTGTTGTTTGGTTAGGTTAATAATAAAATTATACACGCACTTAATAGCCCAGTATTTGTTGTTTGGTTTTCCAAACACCTTGTGTGAAAAAGTTATTGAAGAGTCCAAAGAAGAGTTTCGTTTTGTATGAGTTTCATACTTGCACTATTAGAAATTAATACTGACAAGTTTATTCAATTTGTGTGGAAGCCTTAAAAATGAAATCATGGCAGGTTAACATACGCAGCATATTTTTTTTTAAAAAAGTAGCTATAATGGAAAGAAAAATCTACTCTCTTAGGAGTCACTTAGCACCGCAGTTCGGAAACCCTGCTGATGTCCAGCCTTGCTCCTGGTCTCGGCGCAGGGCCCCAGACACAGGTGGGCGGGCAGGGGCAGGAGAGTGGAGCCCAGGGGACTGTGACTAGGGACCCAGAGCACAGCTGAGAGGAGACAGATGCCCTGGTGCGGAGGTGAGGCTGAGGCCCACAGAAGGCAAGGGGCCCAGGGCTGTCACTTCCTGCCAGCATTGGGCTGGGGGCTGGTGATCTATTTGAGAGGCAAGCGACACCGCGGATGGCTCCTCCAGCACCCATTGCCCATTCTGCTCTCCAGCTTGGTGACACAGAGAGATGGAGCCGTTAGAGAATGTGCTGCAACGGGGCCATGTGGCAGGATGCCTGAGCAGCATCAGCAGGAGCAGCACCCCCACCCAACACCATGCTGAGCCCCCCTCTATTGAGGACATTCCAGGCTGCAGATCTATGGGAACATGGGCCACTCAGTGACTCACCCTTGCTGTTGGGTCACAACAGCATGCACAGACTGCGACAGGTTTGCGTAGTGACCAACTCCACATAACAGCATCGACCTAGGCCAGTGGCTGCTGGCTGCCCCGGCTTGTGCCACCTCCCCGGCTGT
>NW_004524584.1:20589970-20611004 GCF_000260255.1 Octodon degus | reverse complement strand
AGGATGGTGCCCTCTGAAGTGCGGCTATGCACATCCTATAGAAAAGACTGCACTGTGCAGTTTTGGAAGCCGTGTGTGTGGTACTGGAGACTGAGCCCAGGAACTTTGCAGTGAGCTACAACCCCGGACTATTATTATTTTTTATTTTGAGACAGGGTCACACTAGCTGCTAGCTTTTCCAGGCTCTGCTCGAACATCTGATCCTCTTGCCTCAACCTCCCAGCACACTGGAATTACAGGCACATGGCCCCACACATGGGCTTTTCTCTTCACCCACGTAGCGAGCAGTCTGTAACTGCATCTCCACCTGGAGCTTCAGTCCACACAGCATGGCTGACCTCCAACACGGACAAAAGTTTGGCGGCAGTGGAACTCCTGGGACTGGTTTGTGCCAGCATCCGATCTGACCCAGGAGAGCTCTCTCAGCCCCACTGTGGACCCTCGGGCTCATCTTTCATCCTGTAACTACTGCATGGGATGGTGGGAATCTTTTACAGATATGAACGTAAGTTCCAAGGCAAATGGTGTTCCTAACGCACACACTGATAATCAGAAAGACAGAAACAGTCAGCTAGAAATGAGGGGTGTTCTGGAGTAAAGAGGACCCAGATGGTGTTTTGGGGCAGAAAGTGGACAGAGCTCTCTAACAAAATATGTCCCTGTGGATGGCTAGGGTCTAGAGACTTTCATTTCTGGGCCATGCAGGCCACTCTGCTCACTGGCCAGGGCTTCCTTGGACGGGACACGGGTGTGGGTGTGAAGGGCTGGGACACTTTGTCTCCCTGTACTCATCCTCATTGTCTGCTGGAATCCTATGCTTGAGGACTTTAACTCTCTTAATTTAATAAGCACCAATGGAGTGAGTTGCCGTGCTGTTGATCCTGATATTAATAAACTTGGATCTAAAGCCCAAGTTCCAAAGGGTAGACTATGCTACCTCCTTTGTCCCCGCTGAATGCGGAATGTAAATTGCCCTCCTGTACACTTGGAGATCAAGCTCCAGGCTCAATTTAGATTTGTGCAATTCAAAGTTCTTAAAGAGCCAAGTGCTATTCAAATGTGCAGTTTTCTCTGCACACAGTCTTAATCAAAAGGAGAGCTGCAGAGAATGGTTTAAATTTAATCCAAATCTCAGCGAATTTCATGAATCTGCCTACTCAAGCTTCACGCAAGTGGGCTCATAAATGCTCTTTCTGCTTTTATGCATGATGGGGTGTGGGCTGCCTCAGCTCCGGGTTGAATGACAGAGGCCGAAAGCCCGTTTTCTTCGCCTTCATGTGGATTTTATGGCACAAGTGAGAGACAATCCATTCTATTAATTGATAATGGGTAATAAAGCAGGACCTGCCTCTGCAGGGGCTCCATTAAAAAGCAGGCTGGGCCACAGGATTAGAAATCAAATGATCTAAACACACAGGATTAGAAATTAGATGATCTAAAACATGCAGTGCATGTTTAAGAATAAAAAGTACATCCTCTATGTGTGTATGTGTGTGTGTGTGTGTGTGTGCGTGTGTGTGTGTGTGTGTGTGCACTTGTGTGCACGAATGTGTATGGCAATGCCAGGAAATACCCAGGCAGAGAAGGCCTCAGGAAGGAAAAAATAAAACCTTATTAAATTAACTTCGGGTACCATTTTACACTGGAGCCGAGTGGTTTATTTCACATAGGTATGAAGCATTGAAATTTATCAAGGTTTTAGCATTTTCAAAAAATATGTAACAGGCAATACGTAGCAGTATTGAGATCCCACTATTAAATTAAATACATCTCTGCAGTTCCTGCTACTACTATCTCTAAAAAAGGAAGTCAGACAGAAATGAAGGGCCATTTATCAAAGACTTATAAAAGAAATTGAGCTGAAAGTCAGTTAACCCTTCTGTGTAAAAATAACTTTCAATATTCCAAATATCTTCAGCCAAAACAGATTTTCAGGCCTTAACCACCTTATGATGGAGCCCCACAAGAAAGACTGTGGGAAGCACTGAGGCGGAGAAGGACAGGTTTGGACTCGAACAAATGAGATGCTTCCGCGCCACGGGGCTGCTCACCAGCTCTACTGTGGCTCAGATGGGACAGAGGTAACTGGGGGCCTTTGGAGGAGGTTAGAGTGTGTTGCTGTCCGGGGTGCTGCACCCACACTGCTCGGGGTCCCACAGAGAGCTCCCCGCATGCTCAGTGTGGTGGGCAGCGCTGCTGCTCAGGGGACTTCTGCGCTTTGCTCCGCGCCCCTCCCTGTTCTCCCTTCTTAACTCACACCACTGCAGCAGGCTTCTTGACAATGTCCTTGGGAGACATCAGGCTTTTCCTGGTCCCCCGCTCTCCAGTCCCCTGACTGAGAGCATCCCCATGCTCACCTGGCTGAGACCATGCTCAAAGCTTTCTGACCTGCGTCTTTTCTTTTTAGTGCTACACAGAAATGTGCTTTCCTTTAATGCCTCAGACAGGCTGCAAAAATCCAGCCTAACACTAAGCAAGACTTGTTGAACGCAATGTGCTTTTAATCTGACTTATTGAGGCATGATTTACATTCAGCAAGAATCACCAGTGTCACTGTTCTGAGTTTGCACGCATGTCTGCCGTTGCGTTACCACCACCAGCAAAACAGAACTATTCCATCAGATCAGAAAGTCTCTGTGCTGCTCCGAATTCCTGGCAGCCACTGAGGTAATACATGCCCTTCTCCATTTCCTGTTGTCTCCATGGTGTCATGCTGGTGCAGTTAGATGTGTGGCATTCTTTTTCTGGTGTTTTCGTTATGCATAATGCCTTTGAGGCTCGCCATGTGGTATGTCTGTGTGGGTTCCTGCAGCTTTTCTGTCTCTCTGTGTTGCTGAGTAGCACGCTGTGGGTGCGCACTGCACACCATCCCTGGCTAGCCACTCTCTGCCCGCAGGCATTTGGGCCGGCTCCACTGTCTGGCAACTCCGAAGCATGCTGCTGTGGTCCTCTATGGGCACTCATTCTATCCACACAGTTTTCACTGCTCAGTGATGCTAAATGAACACTCAACTATAGCTGAGGCATGCAGTTGTCCATGTTTAACAGTTCAAGAACCTGTCAAGCTGCTGTCCAGCACGTCCTGCCATGTTGGTCCCGAGCAGTAGTGTACACATCTTCCCAGAAGGTCAGGCCACCACAGGCAGTGCCAGGTCCTCCGGCCAGGAGGTGGGGCCTAACAGAGACTCCGCTGATGTCTTTGAAGTCTGACTTGGGTTTCTGTCGGATCACCAGTCAGTCACAGACTGGCTTTTCACACTCTTCCTCACCAGACTTGCAGGCGTCTGTTGGTCTTTAAGTGTGATTGTTGTCCTCAGGGAGAAAATGGTGGCAGGAATGAGGAAGGATAGACACGAAAAAAAGAGCTGGGTTAGGTAGGTGGTGACGCATCTGCCTGGTTGGGGAGATGAGCAACGAACAATCCTAAGGGCCTTTATTTCTACTTTTACAAAGAAGCAAAACACAAGATTGCCTAGCGATCAATAACTCACGAAGTCCAGGCAGGATGTTGTTCTTAAGACTGAGGTACCCTGACTGCTTTAGGCAATGAGGCCTCATCCTGCCCTCCCACATAAGGTCAATTTCAGCTTCAGCGGCTTCCAACACAGCTCTATAGGCAGCATCATGTGCCAATCTGTAAATTCATATACAGCTAAATATCTCACATTGTACCTGTTTCTTGGCAATATGGGTTATATTTTGGTGCTATGGATTCTGCCTATCCAGGACAGTCTTGTAGTGTCTTATCTGTCCATTAGTTTATGAATGGATGAAGAAAATACACTACTTATACACAACAGTGTACTATTGTGCTATAAAGAAGGATTAATTTGGATCATTTATAGAGAAATGGATGCACCTTGAGATTATAATGTTCAGTAAAATGAATCAGACAGTAAGCTTAAACATTGCATGGCTTTCATATATGAGAAAACCAAAGTACAAATACATTAAAATTATTTATTTTCATTTATGTATTTGGTACAGGGTCTCACTATGCAGCTCGGACTTGTAGGGATCTTCCTGTTTTCAGCCTCCTCTGTGCTGGGATTACAGTCATGCACCACGACACCCAGACTCGGTCAATAGCTCACTGCGCCCTGGGGACAGGACCAGTGGGGCATGAGGGACAAGGATTGAACCCAAGTCCTTGCGTTTGCCAAAGCAAGTGCTTAGTCTGCTGAGCTATCTCACCAGCCCCAATGCATTAAAATTAAAAAGTGAAATAAAAGATAAATAATAGGAAATAGGGAGGAAGATTTTAATGCTAAAGGTAAGTGGGGACCAAGACAGAGGCAAGAGGAGAGAGTGCAGGGATAAGAGGTGGGAAGAGTGAAGCTATTCTGCGCATGCAGCAACTCCCTGCAAAGGGCGTGATCTATCACTACAGCAGACATGGACTAACAGAAATTTAAAAAAAAATGCAAAAACCCCTCCTGTATCCATTGAGCCCTCACTGGAGGGAAGAACTGGCCATAACCACTGTAGAAGAGGCCTGTGGCTAAGCAGCCTTTGCTGGTCTCCCCATTACCTACCGTCCTCTGCCGTCTCCATCACTGCCCCTTCACCGGCAACTTTCCCCACAATTTAAACAATGTCACCAGGCCAAGGCTTTTTGATCTCCCACCAATGGCCAAATGTCCCTTCTCTCAGTGTCCACGCAGGACATCTCTCACATTCTCTTGTGGCGTCTCTCTCCTTCCTCCTGATTTCTCATCACCAAGGAAGTGTCACCAAAGAGGCCCAAGTCTGAGCTGAAGGTCCACAGATTTCTGTGGCTCTTTCCTAGAGGGAGTTTAGCTTAATTCAGTGGTAGCCACCGTGGGCATGAGTGCCACAGTAGGCCATTTGTTATCACTGCAAGCTCTGATAGGTTCATTGTCACTGGCTTGAAGACTTCATGTTGAATCACCGCATGACACACTCCTGCTGTGATTCAGTGGTGAGTGCCACCTCTGATTCCATCCAAATTAAAGGTGAGGCAGGAAGAAGACGGCAAGGACCACACTGCTCAGCACTGTCCTCTACCCTGCTGCTCTGACAACATGACCTCTTTATCCCTTGCTCTATGTGGGAGAGACTCCCCCGCAGATGGCTTTGCTTTGAGGTAAGTGAGCACAGAATGGGTGGTCACTGTCCCCACCACCACAGTGTCCTGGACAGACAGTGTCTGTCTAGGGAAGAAGGGAGCCTGGGTGGCCCTCGGCACATCCTAGTTACATCCGCTTCTGGAATGCCCTCATGGAGGAAGCAGTCACTCAAGCACTTAGAGGGCGAAAAAGAAAAAGAAACACAAGAAAAGCCAACTGGAGCTGTGAAATAAAACAGCCTTTCCTGTGAGGAAAAGCCAGTGCTGGAGGGAGCCCTAGGGAGAGCCAGCCCATTACTAGTTACGATCACGGTGGAGGAGTTGCACTAATTCCTTCTCACGGGACCAGTTAGCAGGTGATCCCCCTAGAATCTTTATACTTCACATCACTGATATTTACTCAGATCATTTAAACTGTCATTTCAATAGACAACTAAATAATTCACAGTTTTATTTTCCTACATTGGTTTGGAGGAGATCTATAAATCTGAAAGGAGTTTCTCAACCTTTTGCATTGTGCACTTTATCTCCAGAATTTTCTTCCAGTAGTGGCAGGAAGAGTTTGGATGGAAATAATAGTGTCTGGGGCAAGACAGGCATGACACGACAATTTCCACTCGATCTCTCAGTTGAGTGAATCCCCCAGTGGCATTCAGGACGACCACAGCGTCCTGCCGCGGTCACCACTTCCTGCCCTCCCCGAGCCCTTCTCCTCCTCGCCAACCCAATCACTGTACCCATGAAATGCTAACTCCCACCTGTCTCTCCACCTTTGGGAACCCTGCTCCTCTGTGCATCTTCAAAATCCGGTCTAGAAGCTCCCTATCGTTAGCAGCACAGCATCTGTTCTGGTGTCTGCCTGGCTTCACTCTCCATGAGGTCCGCCGGGTGTATGCATCTTGTATCCTGTGTCAGTATTCCCTTCTGCTTCAACACAGAATAATATTCCACTGTATGCATGCACCACATTTTATTTGTTCATCTGTTGCTGCTTCTTCCTTTCAACTCTTGTGGATGATGCTGCAACAGCCCCAGATCTGCACAATTCTGCTGGAGTTCCTGCTTTCCGCCCTTTGAGTCTGGGTTCCACAGGAGTGGAGCTGCTGGCTTGTACACTAAATGATGTTGAGCTTCCAAGGGAACCACTGGAGATGTTTTCCTTAATGGATGCCTAATTTGACATTCCCACCCACAATGCACGTTGGTTCAAATTTCTGCATGTCTTTACCAATGCTTGTGTTCTAATCTTTTTTCGGCTGCACGCTGCCCAATGAGTGTGAAGTAACATTGTGCAGTGCCTTTAATTTTCATGTGGCCAATGCTTAGTGATGTCTGACTATCTTCCCATGACCATTTGTGTATCTTCTTTGGAGAAGTGTAAATTTAAATCCTTTGTCTGCTTCTAGAATGGGTTCAGTGTTGTATTTGTCAGCTTTTCCATTGCTGAACCAAAATTCCCAACACTCACAGCCTAAAGAAGAAAAGGGTTTATTTGGATCATGGCCCCAGAGGCTTCAGCCCATTGGTAGGCAAGGACCAAGGCAGGAACATGATGGTGGAAGGGCATGGTAAAGCAAAGCTGTTCTTTTCACAGTGGAATAGAAGCAGAAAACAGAGGAAGGGAGCCCACAAGGGACACAACTCTAAAGGCATGGCATGCTACCCCTCAACTGGGCCCCACCTCCTAAGAAAGTGTTTAGCTCTCCACATCAGAGGATTAATCTAGTGGTGAATTGAGCATTCCCGTGATCCCTGGCCTCCCCGGGAGTCCCCAGTGCACCAAAGTTGACAATGAAGATTAAATGACACATACTTTTGGGATGCTGAGCTATACATAATAATCCTTTCCCATGTACTTTTTAAATTCCTAGCTCTCTTCCACAACAGATAAAGGAGATGCATGGTGTGTACCACAGTGTCCTTCTCATGAACTTAGAGCTTATGTAGTGTGTTGTATCCACCCCTATCTGCACTGTCATCTAAGCGAAGCCGCCTCCTTTCCCCATGCTTCAGTACAAAACTGGGGTTTGATAAATAATCCCTTCATTAATGAAGTAATGCCTTGTCTGGTATGGGGTAGGTACTCAATTAATTTTAGTATGAACTTGAATATGAATTACCTGTTTGGGATATCCTATGAGTGCACTATGTTTCTGAGAGGAGAAAAACAGAGAAAAGAAATGCAATTATCTGACACAAGATATGTTAGTGTTGCTTTTTAAGCTTTAATTCAATAATAAAGTGAAAGGGCAAGATAAGTGAATTTAATAAAACACGGTACAACATTGAGTGTTTGTATATATTAATGGTGTACTTAATGCCTAAAATATTGTATATGTGGCAAATAGGGATAATTAATTTTATCTCTCGTGAGAAGCCTTTGTGTTTCCCTTGGCTACCACATGCTGACGGAGGCAGCTTCCTGAAGCCCTGGTTGCAGCAGCAGAGAGCACATCATTTGTTTCTCCTGAGCAAATGGGGTCAGTAGGCTCACTGGCACCTCATTTCCTTTCACCAAGAAAGTTGAGAAAAGAAAACTTTGCAAACACGTGATGTGACGCTTTCCAGAGATGGCACCAGAGCATCATGCTCAAAGAAAAGAGCAACGATGAAGGAAGTGAGGCGCTGACAATTTCTCAACACCTCAGGCTTTACGCTCAACTCACGTTTTTGGACAGCCAGAGTAAGGCTCAATGTGATGACCAAAAAAGCAGAGATTATCTCTTCTGTCTGCCACAAAGATGGACCAAAAAAAGTTTGGGAAGGACTAATGGTATTCTCTTTAACTCCATTTAAGTCAACGCAGCCCCCATGGGTGGCTGACATGATGTGTTTCTCTGCCAAACAGAAGGGTGCGGAGGAATTGTGTTGCGAAAGCTAGCAGCTGTCCCTGCAGTGAATCTCAGTTTTCATCCCCAAAGCAGGCAATGCCCCAAGGACACTGAGTCACTGCCTTTCTTGGTGGCTGTGGCCTGAGAGGGGACCTGGGCATCCAGTCCAGGACTGCATGCTGAGCACCCTCGAGGTTTCCATTCTCATCATGGGGTGATGGTGAGATAAGTCCACCCAGGAGGCAGTCACACCCATGCTTGTTCTGGAGAGCTTTTCCACCCGAGCCTCTGCCCCGTAGGGCTGTCATCCAACAACTCACACATGGGGACAGTCCGGTGAGCAGGACAGGCGCGGCTCTCTTTATTTCACCTGTGCCACAGTTTCAGCATCATCAGGGCTCAGGGCATGAGCTGGGCAGGCCTCTGATCCTTTGCACTTTCTAGCCCATTCAATTTCTTATTTAACCTAGAAAGGGTAACAGCATCATCCGTGTCTCTTTTTCAAGTCAGGGAAAAGAAGCACTGTCCATGCAGGATAAAGCAGTGACTGACAGCTCAGGTATTGCTTCCTCCTAACCACTGGGATTATAGGGCCACAAATTGATCTTGTAGAAATATGGGGTGAAAAGTTACTCTTCAAATTATGGCAAATGTGGCACATTTGCTGATCATGACAACTGTGTTAAAGAGTAAAAATACTACAATCTTTATATTTGTCCTTAGAACATTGATCTTTTGTCTATGAGGAAAACACAGTTTGAAATCAAACTGAGAATGAAATGGTAAACTTAGTCCCAACACCAGTGTATTCCTTTTTTAGAATTGCAATGCCCGAGGAACTGCTCCCCACTCTCAGAGTAGCTCCTGGCCACACTCTGTCCCTGCTGGTTCCCCTCCATAGGGAGATAACAGTGAGAACTTCTTCATGGTACACAGTGAAGACTCCTATAGGAAAATGTGTGAAAGCCTCACAGGCTGTAAGATGCAGCTCTGAAGTACAACATGGTATCATGGCATGGTGGTTAAACTTGACCTTGCCAGCTTGATTGGCTTCAGGCCCTTGGGTACGTCTGGGTAGGTCCATTGTAGCCCTGGGGATGAATCAAGTCCCTCGCCCCTTCCTCACATGGGTCCTCACTTTGTCCCACCATGTCCATCCACCATGATGCTTCTACTTTGAAGTGGTGACCATGGACTGGACCCTTTGAGACCATGAGCCAAGTGAGTCTCTTCTCCTTGAAATTGTGGGTCAGGTCCCTGTGACCTGAGAGCTAACTAATGCACATGGTGAGAGTATTTTTACAACTGAGCATTTGTGTTATAATTTCCTTTATATTTGGGTTCAATGGTGCTGAAATACATTTAGTTGAACCAGTGGCATTGTAGATAAAGAAAAAGTAATGTAAAATATTTGGTAAAAATGACCAAAAATAGCATTCCATTTATTACAAAAAGTGAGCACCTTGTGGACCCCAGACTTTAGGGTTAGGAGGGCAGGTGATGAGGCTATCCATGCAGTGCCCAAGATAGGATCTGGAAAGAGGATTTTTGTTTGCTTGGTTGAGAAGATAATGTACCTCTTAGAATGCACATCCCATGACTGAGAGCACTTTCATTGTAGTTGACCTACATGGAGCTTTCTAAAACTCCCATAGTTGCCTCAGACTGTACCCTACAGTATGGAGACCTCTGTGAAAAAGGTTGAAAAATATGGTTTTTAAGTGACCTTAACCAGAAGTGACCTTAACAATAGAAACATCCCTGGCCTGTAGGCATGGAAGCGTGTGTGTTCAGACAATAACCAAGATGTGGAAAGGGCTGAGCCATGTCCCCTACAATGCATACACTGAACCCTGATCCCCCGGAATGACTGCATGGAAGGAAGGAGCAAAGACATCACTAAAGAGCATGAAGCCCTAACCACTAGTGTTGGTGACAACACAGCTCTTTCTCTCCCATGAGGATGCAGGGGAAGGTGGTTGTCTGTGAACCAGAAAGGGAGGCCTCAGTGGAAGCCAAGCCCAGCCACAACCTTGATCTTGGATGCTCCAGCATCCAGAACCACAAGGAAAAGAAAACAGTGTCTGTTGTTTAAGCCCCAGGATCTGTTGCACCCCTGTGGACTAAGATGGATTCTACCAAATTCTTAGAAGGTCACTCGGCACCCATAGTGTAATTCAAGGAGAAGGGCAGGTTGATTTGCTATGACACTGTAATTATGTTACTGAAATCCTCTCCACTGAACCCAGGATTCAGCCTTCCACATCTACAATGCGCTGATGTGTTTCCAAAGATAATAAAACTCTCAAACCGTTAAAGGAAGAAATCATTATACATAAAATATTTTAAGGCTTAGCCAATTTTATATCAGAGGCTTTTGTCCCAGACATACACTGACAGTGAGGGGTGATTTTTCTTTCTTTAAAAATAAACGTGCATTTTCATTTGAAGCAAAGTTTGGTTTAAATTGTTTTCTTTTCTTTATTTATCCTGACTGAACAGGCTCCTTTCTGCTGTGGAACACTTTTTATGCTATTGTACTTTATTAGGCAGACTTTCTCTTTTGAGGAGAGCAGGCTTGATTTAATATTTTCCATTTTTGCAGCAGACACTGGCAATAAGCAGAACATTTGGTACTGTGATTGCTTTGGGGACAAAAACGCCTCCAGTAGGTAATTAAACAAATGCCCCTAAAAGAAAGAAAAGAAGATTTTGCCCAAGATCTGTTTTCATGTGCTCAAATGTATAAACCTCCACTAACCTCAACCCACCCTGAGTGTGAGGCCTGCCCCAGGAGTGTGCCAGGGCATAGGCATATAAAGAGAGTCCTCTCCCGCAGGTACACAGCTTTCGTACCTCTTGTCTGTAGAGAGGTGCACATGCACAGTCCGTGGGGCCTTCTACAGCCCTTGAATTCTTATCCCATTGCTCCTCACCGTGTGATTTTATTTCACTCACTCAACCTCTCTGAGTCCCTGTTTTACCTATGTACCAATTGGTACATAAGAAGAGAGTATTCCCAATAGCGGGTAGATGGTGAATTGCTTGTCTATGATCCACAGAGGAGCTGATTAGATCCATGGAGGCACGGGTGACTCTTCCTCACTGTCCCAGGCCAATGGGTCCTAATAGTCTGCACTTTGGAAATGCACAGAGCATATCTGAAAATAGGGTTGCTAAAGTCAGGTCTCACTGAGGAAGGCAGTGACTGAGCTTTGATAAGGACAGAGACATGGGGACACATGCTGGGAAGACACAGGCCTAGAGCAGGGTGGCATGTCTACAAGCCAAGGACATCAGAGCCATCAGCAACCTCTGAAAGCAGAGAAGGGCCTCTCAACCTGTGTGACACCCACCTCATGGAGCTCCAGGCCTGCAACTGCCTGTGGAGTGAAGCAAGTATGCAGTGCAGTGGCTGGAGCCAAGTGTCCCCAGAAAAATCCCGAGATGGGCTCTGAAGTCTCAAGCTCTGCTCACCACAAGACCCCAAGAACCTCGAGCTCTCCCTGCCTGGCTCATCTTCCTGGACACACAAAAGCCTCCCCATGTGGATGCTTCTGGGATTTAGCTCTGGTCCCAGCTCGCTGGTAGGTGGTCCAGCTGCCACCAGCAACTCCAGTGTCCCCTACACCGCAACCACCAGGACCACAAAAATGGGGAGGATGAACCTGCTGCATCCCTGAATCCCTGGCCTAAGTCTAGGTCTTGACTAACTTCCAGAGATCAGTGGGACTAGCTGAGGGGGCCTGGCCTGGGCACCCAGCAGGGAACAGAAGAAGGGTGTGTAGCGGAGGGTAGATTCTCTCCTGCTAGTTTCTGACCTTGTAGAAATCTGGTGGAAGGCCTGGGAGATAGCTCAGCAGTCTAAGTATCTGCCTGGAAAGCACAAGGACCCAAGTTTGATCCCTGATACCACATGCTGCTCAAGGCCTGGAACCTTGGGTGCTCCGTGCCAGCCTCAAAACCACCATGGTGGCACACGCCTGTAATCCCAGTACCAGGGAGGCTGAGACAGGAGGATCACTATAAATCTGAGCTGCATAGCAAGGTGGGGACAAATAATAAATAAATAAATCAAACTTTAAAACAAAAGAAATCTAGTGCAGGTCCAGGGATATAGCTCAGCAGCATAAGTGCCTGGCTGGCAAGTGCATGGTTCGGTTTGATCCCTGGTACAAAAATAAATAAATAAATTAAATTAAATATCCAGTGCAGGACCCAGCCTGCGTTGTCCTTCAGAAGGGCTACTCAGCACAGACAAGGAGAGACATCAGTATGACTTTGACTACAAGACATAAATCTTAGCTGATGTATCAACTCAGGAAATCCTACATAACCTTAATTTTTCACTTATGGTCAAGAGTTCAACCTCTGTTAGGCAGAACACTTCCAAGTACTTAAGGAAAGATGTTGCAAGACTCCACAGCTTTGTCCCCTGGCCATTTGGTGACCTGCACATTTTCTCCCAGAGTCAGCTCGGCCTCAGAGCCTAAGGATGAGATGGAGCTTTACACAAGAGGATTCATTGGAAGGGTGAAGGCAGCTTCTAAGTTATTCGGAGGTTGCACATGGAAAGCCTCACAAACTAGGTAGACTTCATAAGCACCTGTATGTAAATATCAGCATATGCCTTTCGACATATATCACTGTCTATGTCAACATAAAATCAAAAAGCAGCTCTCACTTCCAGCACGCTCGACTTGATCGAATAATAGTTCCTCATCAGGACCTGCACCAGAAGCCATCTGCGCCTCCCATGGGCTCTGTAGTTCAGGTTCCATATCAGCGCGGATGTGTATTAAACCTTGCATAGGACCCCCAGGAAGCAGGACAAGGAGTGAGGTGGGTGTTGTGGGTCTTCATGGTTTAAGGGTGTGCTGTGACCCAGAACAGTCCTCCCACTGGTGTCCAGGAATGAGAACATCCCTGGGGAGGCTTCTTTCACGAGGTCCACAGTGGGCTGGGTGCGCACAAGGGACAAGCCACCTACAGTAGCAGCGAGATTACAGCCCTCATGGCAGCATGGGTGAAGTCAGCATGGGCAGGTCGCCCCAGAGACAGATGGGACACAGATCTGGAGAAAGGCCACCAAAGCCCCACCCAACCCTCGCTGCCTGATTGGTGCTCGGGGGGCTCTGCATTGTGTATTGATGTCTTATTTATTGATTGATTGATTTGTACAGGGTCTACTATGCAGCTCAGACTTGCAGTGATCCTCCTGTTTTCTACCTCCCCAGAGCTGGGATTATAGGCTATCATGCCTGGACTTGGTCACCTGGTACTACATGGGGTGCCAGGGATCGAACCCCAGTCCCTCCACTTGCCTAAGCAGGCACTTAGTCTGCTGAGCTGTCTCAGGGCTCTGCACTGTGATGGGGGTTCTGTAGGTACACCCCTCTGGACTGGCATCTGAGAGCCCAAACCTGTGCAACGCAGAGCCGGGCAAGGCCAGGATGGAGCCCAAGGACACCCGGGTGTCGGAGAGCAGGCTCTTTCTCCCTCCTGGCTGTGATGCAAACAAAGCCGAGCGCTGGGCCTGCACTGCTTAGCAGTGCGCTGCCGCTGTTTATCAAGGCCGGGCAAATCCAATTAGCCTGTGGCCTCCTCCGCACCTTATTAACCCGCTCAGCTGGTAGCGAGTCAACAGCCCCTGCCAATATCTCATTTCTTCGGTGGCTGATACGATCAGCACGGGACATTCAATGTCTCCTTCACGTGGGCCCCGAGTGCCGGCACAGCACTGGGCATCTCGGCCACAGAGTCCGATCTTATTTTCCCACATGAAATAAGCTGGCAACTCCGGGCCGGATGTGCACTGGAACAAACACTTGCCGGGCTGGCGCCGAGTGACAGGGCGGCCTGATTCCCCTTATCACAGCTGGTCCACAAAGGCCAGGCCAGCCCGGTGATTAGCATTCCTCGGTGAGAAGCGTCAGGCCTATTTCTGTCATCCAGACGGATTGAGCCTTTCACTCAGCCTCGCCAGTGAGTGACACATGGCCCGACCGGGAGGACAACATTGTTATTTGAGTTAAGAAATCAATTTGTATCAAATGTACACTGTAATTTATTTGTTGGCTTTGAAGGGAAGCGAGTGGAGATAAATGGGAGCGGGTTTCTTTCTTTCCCCCTATGCGGAGCTGATAAAGTTCTTGTGAAGCCCCCGATAGCTGCAGTCACAGCCAAAGTGACAGACATGTTTAAAGTTGCACACTGATCTTTAAATCTCAAAAAGAACACCTTGTCGGACATGATAGAACATTTTTTACCTTTTCCCTCTATCTGTCAGAAAGCCGCTGTGACACATTGCTTTAGTATTTTTGCTGACATTTTCTTTATCAAGCGCATCTGTTTGTGGTCCAAAGATGCTTATTGCTATTTTCTTCAATCTATAGCCGGCGAAGAAACTGCCAAAAGGAAAGGAGAAAGCGAGCTGCCAGGCCCACCTCGGGCTCCGAGCGTGGCAGGCGGGCCGGCTGCACTCTTCACACTGACCACATTGTACCAGGAATGCTACACTCGCCTCCTTCTCCTCCTTCTCCTGTTTGTGGTCATCAGCTTCTTCCGGCCCATCTTTGTCTTCAGAATTAGAAAGAATTCTTCTCATTTCAGCTTATTTTCAAGAAAGATCACCCAAGGACGTATCGCTGCTTGTGCCCAGGACGCTCAGCTGTCTTTGAAATGAGATGAACCCTGCAAAGCCCTGGCACAGGCTTCGGAAACGTGGTGGCCATCCCCAGCTGCGTGAGGAGAAGTGGCAAAGCCACGCTCTCTTCCAGGTATTTTACTGCGACGATGGCCCTTTGACCTCTTCTCTCCTAGCTGTAGGTGGCCAAAGTGCAACCTGCCCTGAAGGTTGACAGGCCAATCCCTGACCCTCTCGTCCTGGGACTTAAACTCTCCTCACACTCAGAGAGGGAAGGGGACAGTTTAGCTCTACCCACTCAGCCTTGCACTCTCCTGGCCTTATCTCTCCTTCCTAAGTCTGGACAAAGCTCTGTGGGAATTCCCTTCCTCTTAGGCTGAAGCTGGAATCCTCCTAGAACAAAAAGCCAAACACCATTCCATCACTGTGCCCCCCGGAGAGGACAAATCACCAGGAACTGGGCACTGGGACACGCCTGCCTGCCAGGGCCCGTAGCAAGGCAAGCATCCTGTATAATGGTAGAGTCTTTGCTGGTTCAACGGCTGCGTGAAGGAGTAAGTGGTATGTGCTATCAGTTATTTGTAACTTCATAACTATCAGGTTTGGGTAGTGTCTGAGGAAAGCAGAATGATTTTATGAGATGTCATCAAATATGCCACAATGATTAAATTAAAAATATTATAGTAAAAGACATGTTTCCTTTAAATCCTTAAACTATTCCCCCTTGCTTTAAAGATAATCATTCTACCATTCTTGATGCTTTATGAAGTAGCCAAAGTCCTATTTCATGAGTGTCTTTACAAGATCTATAGATATAGATATAGATATAGATATAGATATAGATATAGATATAGATATAGATATAGATATTGCTGTTACCCAGTACCATCCAATGGAAAGGCAGGTTCCTAAAAACATGACACTGTGTCCTCAACCACCGCATTCACCAGGTCTGGCAGCTCTGTGACTTCTGGTTCTTTTCCAAAGTCAAAGACCACAAAAAAAGTAAATGTTTTGAATCCACTCGGGGCATCAAGGCTGCCAGGACAGCACAGCTAAGAACACTCAGGAAAAAGCACTCCAGAGCTGCTACAGAAAGTGGCAAGGAGGATGGGATGAGTGTGCTCACAGGTAGAGGGAGGACTTGGAGGGGAATTTGTCAAGAGGCATTTCTTACCTTATTTTTTTATTTTAATTCTCATGGAGTCTCCAAGCATTGGCTGACTGTCTTTGTTTCTCATCCAGTGTTTGGCATTAGGCTCTGTCCTGGAAAAGCCCAGGAACTTGTCCCCTGCTTGGAGAGTGTGCTTTGCCACAGACCTGAAGGTCTTCGTGTGGCACTGGGGAGACACCTGTCAGCACATGGGCAGAGATGGCAGGAGCTTTCAGCCATCTGCTGTATCTCCCTGCCTTTCCCTTCTGAAGCCCTGGCCCAAGGGCTGAGCCTTCTCTGTCTGTCTTGTCCAGGGTCCTGCACAATCAAGACCTGCCAAGCCAAACCCTCCCTTCTTGCCTTATCTTAACCCCTTTTTTGTGTTTAGTGATCAGGTTCCCCACTTGTGGGGCTAAAATGTGTTTCCAAGCACTAGAGACACCTCTGTATATAAAAGGAATTAACCGTTGGGGCCATTGCAGTGGATTATCACTTGATTGGCTTAGGGATCCAGAAGTTGGGTAAGGAGGTTCTGGAGATGTCTGCATGGGCATCGGAGAAGTGGCCTTAGGCCCGGTGCTCATGTACCAAGCTTTGTTTCTTTGCTTTGCTAGCAGCTTTATTGCGGTGCAGCTCATGTACCATGAATTTCATCCCTGGAAGAGACCAGCTCCATGGCTTTGCTTTTATTTTATTCACAGAGATGCATAACTAGCACCACCCTGATTCTAGAACATCTTTATCACATCCAAAGGAAAACCTGAAGACATCAGAGATCATACCCACATCCCCCATCCCCAGCCCCTGCAACCCCTAGTTGGCCTCCTGCCTAGAGATAAGCCCATACCAGGCATCTCACACAACACAATTACGTTAGAAGCACTCTTTTCTGGCTGGCTTTTTCCCTCCCTGTAGTGTGCAGAGTGGCCCATACCGTAGCTTGCTGTAAGTCTTCCTTCCTTTCTGAGGTTGAGCAATGCTACCTTTCTGACTCATTGGCTAGGGGACTGGGGAGATAGCTCAGTTGAATAAGCTCTTGCCTGGCAAGTGCAAGGGCCTAAGTTCAACCCCTGGTTCCACACACACACAAAAAAAGTAATAAAAATGATTCTTCTGGGCCAGGGAAGTAGCTCAATAGAATAAGTGCCTGTGTGGCAAGCACAGGATCCTGAGTTCAATTCCTGGTGGAAAAAAAAAAACAAAAAAACTTGAAACTGACTCATTGACTATTGGGATGATGCCACCACAAACATCCACGTGCAAGATTTCGGGAGGAGAGATGTTTCTCCCTGTGCCATATCCCCAGGAGTGCATTACCGGGTCCTCTGATGGGGTGTGCTTGACTTCTGATTAGTACCACATTTCCCTATCATCTGCGTCTACCCAAAATGTCGCACACAATCCCAACAAAGAAGATCAAAACATTTCCTCTCATCAGAGGTCTGATTTTCAGTGAAAGCACCAGAAATGTCTGGAAACAAACAATGAAGTCTTCCCTGCAGAAGAGTGGTGGTGAATGCAGCAGGCTGTATGATGAGAGGCATGGGTGTGAGCTGAGTGTCCTCTCTGCAGGCTGGACGGCGTAGCTGAGATGTGCACGATTTCTGTTTGTGTCAAGGAGAGCATAACACTGCACAAAGCACACCCAGCCTGAGAATCCACATAGGGCGTAAGACACAGCAGTGACCTCGGCTCCTTGAAGCCCATGTGGATGCAGAGACCCTGGGCTCGGATGCTGCTTGGCATCTGGAGGTCCCATGATCAGCCTGCCAGATGCAGGGCCACAGGGCTGCCTCCTTACCTAATGGAAGGCCAGGTCTCACAAAACTGAAGCCCTTCCTAAGCGTGGATCAGTCCTCTCGCAATGCGACTTTGCAGACAGGAAGACAAAAGAGAAGAAATCTTCCCCTGACCCTGAGTGGGAGCAGTCAGACCATAGAGCAAACGCTGCTTTGCTTTGAGGAGAGCTAAAGACGAATCACACCAGAAAAACTTTGAATTTCAAAACACACCCATGGTTCTCCACTTGGCTATCTGTTTGCAGTGTGTATTGATGCTGATAGCAGAGGGGAGCTCATTGCCAGGCCGGGAGCTGAAATGCCGCAAAGTCATTCTAAACTTACTGATCCCTGATTTGGACACACAGGTTGTCTAGCTTGAGCTTTTCGTGTTGTGGGCAGCACGCTGACCATTGCCAAACCTTTTACTGAGATACAGACATGTCAGCCCAAATGGCATATGCTCAGGACGTAACCACAGCAAGCACCTGCAGGGGTTCTTGACATAGTTCAGACACTATTGCAAATGTAGACAGCACCTCCAAGACAGTACCACATGGATGGACAGGAGCAGCCTGGGAGGAACCAAAAGGGACAGGGACGCTGGACATGTGCACATTAAGGTCACACAGCAGTTCGTGTATTTGTAATTTAAAACATCAGTTAAGAAGTGGGCTTTTTCTCGTGCATGGCAGCTCACCACTGAGAGACATCGCTATGGCACCAGTGCCCGTCCTGCAGCAGCATATGATCTAGAGCGGCAGCAAAGATGGGGAGGAGCGACATGGTGGAGCCATGGGCAGGCCCACGAGGCCGTTCCAGAAATGGCTCCCGGCCGGGGCAAGCAGAAGCAGGCCAGCTGGAAGGGAGGTGCCTGTCTCAGCCCCCCAGTGGAGATGGACCATGGGGGCCTGAGCACAGCATGGAGCCCATGCCTCAGGCAGACTGTGGACACCACCATCACCAACCAAGTCCTGGGACAAGGACCAAATCCACAGAGACTCATCGCATCACCCACACACATAGCGCTTCCTTCCACACTCTGTCCTGGGAGTTCACCCTCCTGCGTCCCAGTCATTAGCGCAGCAGCCCTTCACCCCTCTCCCTGCAGGGTAGGCAGGCCAGCGTCACCTCTGTTCAGAGTCACCACTCTGCTTCATTCACCGTCCGGCCCTTATGCTGCTATCTGTCCTTCCTAAGAGAAGACATGAGCATGAGAAAGAGGGAAGGGGAAGGGAGGATAGAAGGGAGGGTGGGCAGTGCCATCCAGCAAAGGGTGGGAGCGGGACATTCCTGATGTGCTGAACAAGAAGCTGCTACTCAACACAATCGAATATCACCTCTCGTGAGTGTTTATAGATGTCTTCTCTTACCTTCTCAAAGCTATATGGGAGAAGTTTTAAAATACCTATTCCTATAGCATCTTTATGTGCTTTTAACAAAGTCAAAGTGTTAACATCTATATCTTCAAAGACTTCAGCAAAAAAGAAAAAATGCAAAATTATGATGAAGAGCACACATTTCAAGTGCAAAATCTATATGGAAGCCAGTCCTTTAGTATGTGGGTCCCCACAAGCCTTGGGGTGGGTGCAGAGGCCTCCTCTGGTGACTTGTGCTACCCAGAACTCTCTGATTTGCACCTCAGAGTTACACACTTGGGGAAAATCTGTCAGGGGAGTCACTGGGGGGGGGGGAAATGTCTGTTGAGCACAGGTGTGACCAGCTTATCCTGATTTAAATGCTGAGGGGCAGGTGAGGAGGTCACCTGTTTTATATGGAATGTTAAATAATTCTGCTGTTTGGGTTCATGCAATGGCCCATGTCCCTGTCCTCATGACTCCACAGGTTTCAGGGAAGGACCCCTCACCCCTGTGCAGGTATGGCCCATGACAGATTCTCCCCTGGGCTCCTTGGGCAGGCAGGACAGCCAACCTCAGGACTTGGCCCCTGGCTGTTGTACCTGAGGACCTTGCCCTTGTCTTTGCTGCCCCAGAGACTGCCCCATCATCTTCCTGTCGGTGAGGGGCGGCTCCAGCTCCTGCAGGTAATTGGCTGCAGGCACAGAGTGTGGAACCATTCCAAGCAGACAGCATTGCCTGACACTGTGGACATCTGAACTCGTGTGGACACAGCCTTATGCTGAATGCCTGAAGGTCCTCCTTGAGCCCCACTCCAGGGCAGATAAACTCAGAGGAAGGATGTCATTACGGTTGAACCAAGTCATTCACAATGACGCAGCCCCAACCCAGGTGGGATTGTGCCTTTATGCAAGGCGATACCAGAGGTTCCCTGCTCTCTGCATGTGTCTACCGAGAGACCCTGTGAGGGCATTATGGGAAGACGACCAGCTGCCAGCCAGCAAGCAGGTCCTCACAAACAACCTGAGTGCTGACCTGAGCTCTTTAGCTTTGGGACCTGGGGTGACACACTTTTACTATTTAAGCCACTGGATCTGTAACACTTTGTTACGAATTTCCAAGGAAATGTGTTAAGAAAGAAAAAAGACCACGGCACAAAGACCAAGACCGATAGGTGCCTCTTACAGCACAGGTGTCTCTCTATCTAAGATCTGTACCAGGTGCAGCAGGTGACTGACTTCTCACGAGCAGATCAAAGTACCTTTTGTCCCTAGATCGCTGATGAAGTCACAGATACGAACGTGTTCCTCCATAGAGTAGCAGTAGAGGAGGAGGAGTGAGGTGGCCTGTCTACATGTCTACGTGCCTCCACGGAGACTGATCCACATCCCCAGAGGTTCAGGCCCTTGCATACCATTCAGGGGCCCCGAGGCGCTAGGAACAACGTGGAGTCAGAACCGGAAGGAGAATGTACCTCACTGGAGCCTGACTCCTCCTCCAAGGGTGGAAAGGTCTTTCGGCTGACCTGACCTAGCGAGCACACCCAAGGCTCGAGTTCTGTCTCTGGGACTCACATCTCTGGGCAGCTAAGTGTGACCAAGAAAGGGGCCAAGCGAGATCGCGGCTGTGGAGCTGCTTCCCTGGGTAAAGTTTCCTGCTCTGGCACCCGGTGTCCACGTGCTCGTGAAAGCAGGCTGGGCAGAGAGAAGGAGGGAGGTTGACTACAGCCCAGAGCTCACAGACACGGCATCACCCTCCTTGCAGACTCTGACCACAGCCTCTCAGGGCATCTGCCCCATGACTCAAGATGCTACTGTCCACTCACAGCCTTGTCCACCTCACCCGGAGCAACACCGATTATTCTCTGACCCTGAAGATATTCCCCGCCTTCACCTCTCCCCCAGGCTCCGATGCCTCTGGCCTCAGTTGGTCGGGTAGGCACACCAGAGTGGGCCTGGAGGCCAGACCAGTGGTGTTGCTGGCCTGCAGCTGGCCCTGACCTGAGAGGGGGGACACGAGCTCCTAGGAGGATGCCTCTGCATTTGACCTATAACTCCCGTACCTGCCCACCAGAGAACAGAGTCCGTGGTGACACTCAAGGGGCTGGAGCCTCACACAGCACTGCCAACAGGGACACCCAGTTCTCAAGCCAGACCTTGTGTTAAGACAGATAAAGCTC
>NW_004524584.1:20582156-20589515 GCF_000260255.1 Octodon degus | reverse complement strand
GGGGTAGCATGGACACTTTGGAGGGTGTGGCTGACTCAGAGCTGAAGGGGAAGGAAATGGCATGGAAATGGGCATTGATGCCAGCTCCAGAACACAGATTGGTGGAGCCACCCTGCAGAGCCTTGGTCCAAAACAGACAGTGGGGAGCAAGTGTTCCCTCACTCCTACCTCGCCCAAAACAGACCATCCCACTCAGTGCTGAGCAGCAGGGGGAGAGCACCAGGACACGGGGCTCCTTGTCACCACAGGAAGTGCCACCTGCAGGAGCTCAACCTCTCCAGGGACGGCCTGAAGCCTGGGGCAGGTGGCGCTGGCCCTGCATGGGACCTCAGACATCAAGGTGTATTCTGGGCCATCAGTGGGGCCAGCGTGGTCTCCAGGGCATCTCAACAGGACAGAGCCTCCAGAAGGGAATGTACTACGTGAGGCTGGCTGGGTGGTCTGCTTATGGGGGATTAGCCTTTGTGTGCACTCACAGGTAGCAACAATGGCCAGGTGGTCCTGGGCAGAAGCTCCTCGGGAAGCCCTCACAAAGCATGTCCAACCTGGCTACAGTGGCTGGGGTGTAGCTCAGTGGGGTGCATCACAGCACCACAGTAGCCTGGATCTGGGCCAGGCACACTCAGCCTCTGCATACTATGGTCTACAACGTGGACCAGCAAACTGTGGTTGCAAAAGAGCCGGGCACACACCCAGCACATGGCAAGAGAGGAGCCGTGTCTGCAACTGCGTCATGATCGTGCAGAGCACCATGGCAACCACGGGGCATTATGGGATGGCCTTTTCTCTCCATAGATGTTTATCCAGCCTCCAACGTGCTAGCAGTTTACCCACATTTCTCAATTCCTAGAACTGCAACTTGGCACAAAATATTTTCAAAAACAAATTACAGAAAGAAATTGATTTTGGTATAAAAACGTGAAAACCCGAGGTTAGAGGAGAGCAGAGAAAAGGCAAAGCCGCCTCTCTGTTTCAATTAACTGTTGAGGAATTTGAATGCTGAATGGCGTGAATCATGTGAAAGTTTATTTCCTCCTAAGGCCGGTCCCGTATGGATCACATTCAAGTTACAGTTCAGAAATAACACCCGGCCCACGGGACCCTAAAAGAAGGTAGCAGAGTCTGTCTAGGCACAGAACTGGGTGGCCACCACTGAAACCATCTCAGGCCATACTGTACTGCAGCTAATCTGCTAGAGATTCAAACCTCAACAACAAAATAGCCAGATCATGCAACCAATTGACACTGAAATGAATTTTATCAGATAGTTCCAACACAATTTTAAAGTCTCTAACCACTCAGGGCCAATGGGTGTCTGCTTCAGTGTCTCTTCCAACTCTGAAGGAAGAAAGGGGGTGTGCGGACAGGGCCCACCCTCCGGGGAACCCCATCTTCTCTGAGGTCCCCCTCATCTGCACTCAGGGGACCTCCAGCAAGTTTTGGGGGTTCGGAAACTTTGGTTTCCTTTGGCTGCCGAGACTACCACAAGCGGCACCAAGCAACGTAGTTCTACCATCGAGGGCTGGAGGCTGCTGTCCAAAGTCCAACTGTCCTCAGAGTCCTGCTTTCTCCAGGGGCCTTCGGCGGCCTCTGCCTACCTCTCCCCACTTCTGGGCCCCAGCAGTACCTTGGAGAGGGCCGCTCCACCATAGTCTCTGTGTCCCCTGTCACATGACCTTCTGCTGTGCGCTTCTCTTCCTTCTCAGGTAAGGACACTTGTCATTGGATAACGGTGCCAGGATGGATAATCCAGGATGATCACGAACCTCTAGACCATACACACATTTCGTATGCAAAGACCTTTTTCCAAATAAGGGCAGTTCACATGTCCAGGGATTTGGGTGTAGACCCACCTCTGAGGGACAGACAACCTCGAGCCCTCTGTGCCAGGCAAGCCATCTTCCCTCTGGGCTCCGGCAGGCTTTTCAGAAACACCCTGACTCACACAGAAATGCATTTCTACAGGGAAAGAAGGGCACCCTGTGAAAGAAGTCTATGGTTCAGAGGATGAGCAGTTCCAAACAAAATCATGGCTTTCCTTAGTGCTTACAAGTGAAAATCTCACACGCATCATCACATCATCCCCTTCCCCCAAGCAGAAGCGGCTGCCACCTCTCCAGAGCCCCTGCCCTGTACGCAATGGGCCACCCAGCCAGCAGTGAGCCCTGGACAGCTGTCCTCATCCGTGGCTTCTCCCTTGGCCCCTCAGCTGTTGTCCTCCCCCTCATGGAATCCTTCTCTAACATCATCTCCTCAAGGGATTTTTTTAAAATCTTAATTCTTCCTTTTTATTTTATTCGGCCATGCATAACGGCTGCCTTCATCCTGAGGAGTCGGCCCCTGCGGAGAGGACCTCTCGCTACCCCTCTCTTGCTGCTCTCCTCTCCTCTTGGTTCATGTCTCATCTGCAAAACATTTATCTTCCTGTTTCCCATCATCTCTTTCATTTCGCTTTTTAATTTATTAGACACACAGCTTATCTATCACATGCTTCTCTTCCAGGAGACGCCCAGAGTAGGAACATGTTGAAGACAAGATTTTCAGGCCAGCTGTTCCCTCTGCCCTTCTGTCCACACCGAGCAGCTGTCCCCGGCTGGCCTTGCGCCTTGGCCCACAGATGCACAACGGCACGTGCTCTGCAGAAACACCTTCAGGGCAGTCTCACACTTCCCCACCACACCTTGCTGCACACTCCAGCTCTGTGCTCCAGCCCAGCCTGGTCCTCCTGGCAGAGCGCCTTGTCCCGAATGACTGAACTCTCCCACGGCCTCCACAGAGGAGCTCCTGCCCTTGACCCAGCCCAGGTAGAGGCGAGTAGGGCTACTCTTTAATAATTCATCCCACTTAGCATTCAGAGTGCTCCACGGAGACTTTTATGGCGCCATGAAACCCTTGCAGGGATCTCATGAATATTGAAGTTGGGTTGATTCAGGGAGGATTTATGGTTCCAGCAGTCAGCGCACCGTGGTGCCACGTCCTCACTGTTAACCCCGTACAGGCCTAGGGCTCTCACCATGCGCAGTGAAGTCTTTGCCCAGGAAAACATCTATTTTGGAGAATGGTCCTACCCTTAAGAGAAAGGGATGAAAAATATCTCAAGCAAGAGTCCAATCCCCAGAGCTGAGAGGGAGCTCCCCGAGTCCAATTTTGCAGGAGGAATATCTTACAGAGCTAGGTAGATGAAGAAGTTGGCACCTGCTGCCCTTTTGACAGGACAAAGACAATGCTCCTGCATGTGCAGGCACCTCACATCCCTGGGTGAGGGTCACCCAGGTCCCAGCCACTCTTCTCCAGGGCTCAGCAGTGTGTCCCTTCCAAGCGATCACCTATTACTGTATTTCCAGTTCAGTAGTTTCTGTGAGATCTCAGATAAGCCCTACAGAAGGAATAATAAAAGTAAAATTTTATTATCAGGAAAAATGCCCGTGGCTGTAAAAGTCTTTTTATAGTGGTAATGTTTGGTTTTAATATTTAATAAGCATAAACCACCATAAAGAGACATAACAGTGTGTTCGGGCCCTTCAAGGATGGTGAGATTTGAAATTGTACAGGTGAAACTTTATCTGATGTAACTAAAAAGGGCTTGGATGCACTTCAAACTGAGATCCAGAATCCAGATGTCTGGTCTCCAGGCTCAGTGAAACCTCAACTGACGCTAACAAGTTCATCAGCTGCATGTTCCAAAGAGCAGCAAAGGCAAAAGCAAGACTGTCCAGGTACATGGGGGGCAAGTCACATTTCCAACATCTGTGGGTGAAGCCACAGTGCAAGCTTTTGATAAAATAATGTATGTGATGGGTAAATTTTGTAAGTGGTCCTCACTTCAACCTCAGTCGCTGCATTTTGAACACTGAGTAACTTGCTCTCCAAATGCTTTGGAGGGGGTTAAGCGCACGCTGGAGCCAATGTTTGAAGCACTGAGCAGAATCCTTGTAAGCATGCTGCACAGCCTAATTTCGTTGGCCGTAATTTGGGAGAAGGTGAAAATATCAGCGTGAAATCACTCAGAAAAGAGAGGTCAGAGGTTACTCATTTCTACTTTGAAAGCATTTCCTTTTCTTGACTTTTATAGCTGCCAAATGACATAGATTTATAGCGATCAATTCCAGAGCCTCCGGGGCTCGGGCATGTGGGTTTTTCTTTCTTTTGGTCATGGTTGGTGTGGGGCTCCCTGTCCAGTGGGAAACACTAACTAGACATGCTGCTGGGTCTGATGGAGAGATGACAGGGCATAAGAAATAAATACATACCAACAGGATATGTGCTGGATTGGGGGAAGTTGACAAATACAAGAAAATGTATTTGCTGAGCTGAAAGCCGAAGCACCCAGTGGTAAATGAGTCCCGTGTTTGTATTATGTAGGCAAAATACAACTAAACATATTACTGAAACATACAACTAAACAAATCATATTTGTTACCTAATTTGTTCAATGTATTTAGTACGGGATCTGCAGGTCTCACTACACAGATCAGAATCGTAGTGATCCTCCTGTTTTTCAGCCCACCAAGTACTGGGATTACAGGGGCATTCCATCATGCCTTACCCCAGGGGTGGGGTCAGCATAGTAGACTGAGGATCAAACCCACTGCCCCTGTGTCTGCCTAAGCAAGCACTTTAATCTGCTGAGCTATCTAGCTTGCCCTTGTTACCTAATTCTATCAATTTATCCCATGTATCACTGTCACATACCCATGGGACTATCCTAAATGTTCTTGTCACAGTCACCATTACACCGTCACTGGTCCAACAGTTCACTGAGGAAGCTCCCAGTGACCTGAACGTTTGGCTGAGAGGTGCACACTAAGGCTGAGTCTCCAGCCTCTCCCTGAGATGAAGCTATTACAGTGTTAGTGTCTGGAGAAGTTATGATGACAACTGCAGCCAGTACCTGCCCAAATTTATTATCAGGAGCTAATGACACAGGTCAAATAAACAATCCCTTAAGCTGATCATTTCTAGACAGCATCCTCTAGCAAGCAATCTGAATATCATTAGTCCCATAGCTAATTACAATAAATGCATGACCTCAGGAAGCAGATTAGAAGAACCCTGACCATTCCAGGCCCTGGTAGGAATGTGAACCTCAGCCACTCCTGGTGCTGCAGACCCGGTGACTGAGTCCCAGCCAGACAGATGACCAGGACCAAGCTAGTGGCTCTGCTGAGAAAAGGTGAGAGCCCTTGAGACCCTCATCAGGTGAGATGTATGCACAGGTGTGCTGATCAGAATGCCTACTAATCTGCAGGTATGCTATCCCATACTGAGAAGTCCTGCTAAAGAGAAAGCTTCCCCGTTGCTGTCCTATGAATCTGCCACAGACCTTATTCCCACAGCGTACTTAACTGTCCTGCTGAGCCTGGCATTTGAAAGGTTCTTAATGTTTTGTAAGCTTTATAAAATTATGCTATTCCTGTCATGTTTGGTTACCATAATATGAATTCCCTTCTATGGATGTCGAATGACTTGAATATTTATGTTTAGTAGCATAAGCAACATTAAGCTTATTTAATTGTTTTAACTAGGTAATGACATAGCCCATAAAAAAGGTTATGGTTTCCTATAAAGGCTTTGCTTTGCATTTCAAACTGTTTTCCTTCAACTTTCCCAGGCTTTATTTAAGATGATGGCCATCAAACCTTGCACACATAAAAGGGATCTGAGATGTCTACTGACCATTACTTCCCACTCCTGACTCTGATTCTGCAGATAAGGCCCCCAGCTGGGAATCTTGAGGAGGATCCCCAAGTATTTCTGTTCCATGTAGAAATATGAAAAATGCTGTGGCATCCCACACCTATGCATATGTGAATCTTAATTAATATAATGTTCATGGAATCATTTGGCATTGCTTGACTTTGACAAATCAAGAGGCAGAGCCATGCAGTGGGGAGCAGCCCTCTCAAGCCAGGCCAGGTGCAAGGGAGTCTTAGCATCAGTGTTCACCTGCTAAGAGACTAAAGTAGATGTCATGGTGCAGCCACAGGAAGGCTCCCTGTCCTCAGGCTGAGGCTGGATGTGGCCTTCCATATTGCAAGTGAGGCAGTTAGCCCCGAGCCTGCACTGAGCTCAACTTAACATGAGATATCTTTGTCTCTGGCATTTACTTTCTTTTTTTTAATTTTTTAATGAGAAAAAAAGGTAAAATAACAATAAAAAAAATTTCAAAACAGGTTAGTAGGACAGTTACAATAATTAGTATAATGCATGTTATTGTCTTCCTAGTAGTTATTTAGAGGACAAGATGTAGACATGATATCTTGTCTAAACACTATTAGTACAAACCCTTCTTCTCATTGAACTAAGAGAAAGTAGCTGTATATCTATCCTAACTATCTTATGTACACATATTTATTTCTTCACTACAAAATGGTCTTTATTTATATCCCCCTTTTTTGTTTTGTCAAATACCCAGCACAAAGATGGGTGTTCCATTGCTGTTAGAGAAGGCATATTTGGAGAAGTCTTTAAAGGATCTTTTCATATTTGATGCCAGTTCAAATATTGTAGGTACTTGAATTCAACAAAATAACCCAGTATAGTCCAAATAATAGTAGTGAGTTACTAGAACAACTGGCAACTGTCTGAAGTTGTTGATTGGAGGCTTTTGCAGCTCAGCATATGACTATAGCTTGACATTTTATACCTCGCGATTACACCTTCCCACTAGATGGTTAACACCAAGTTAAAACAAGACCTATATAACTAAAAATGTGACTTCTGCTATCTGATAAGGTCAGTCAAATCTCCTCAATATTTACCCTGGAACCATATACAGCACCTTGTGGATCTTTTGTCAGTGTCAGCCATCTGGATGAGTCACGGCCATTGCTTGACCAATTTGCAATCCGTGAAAGCCAGAGAGAATGTTTTTCTCTCTAAGTGACTCTCCTTAGAGGTACACTATACATCACTGATCACTTTCCTCTATGGCCCTGTTATCTCCTTGATCAGAAAATTTGGTATGCCACCTAGTTACCACATGTCACAGCAGAAGTTCTCTTATGTCATGAGTCCACACTAACCTTGAAAAGCTAAGACCAAAATATTGGCTATCTTTTTAGCTTATCTATCTGTCAAATTTTTGGTCTGCAAACTGTAGTTGTTAAATATCCAGAAGAGAAGCTCACTGATACTATTTTCCTATAACAGAGGCAGTTAAGCTTAACATCACTCTGTCTGAATACCACATATCTTTGACATAAAAAGAGACTGCTATTTGCCAACAACCATGGCTGATCTAAAATTTAAATCCCTATAGAATGTTAAAACAAATTACACATTTTTACACGGATATTTAGAAAGCAAACCATATTCAACATTGTAGCAATAAAATCCTGCTACATTTTGTTTTTCTTA
>NW_004524584.1:20562806-20582056 GCF_000260255.1 Octodon degus | reverse complement strand
CTACAGGGTGTTCAGCGTCTCACTACTAGATCGAACTCATAGTGATCCTACTGTTTGCAGCCTCCCAAGAGCTGGGATTACAGGTAAGTGTTACCATGCTCACTCTCAATCGCCATCTCAGTGCATCCCAGGGGCAGGACAACATGGCAGGGCCCGGAGGTCAAACCCCCAGCCTCTGCACCTGCTTGTAGGAGCTTTAATCTGCTGAGCTATTTGGCCTGCCCTCCTTCATTTACTTTTATTACTTTTTTGCATACTTTTCTTTAAAAGGAGTATAGCAATAATTGCTTTGACATTAGCAGCAGTACACATTTAGAAGATCAAAAGGAGAGGTATTTTAAGCATGGCTTTAGTATTACACATTGCTGTCCGCAATGTAGTTGCTTAGTTCACAGATATCAGCATATAGAGTTAGTCAAGGTGAGAATTCTACCCGTTCACTGCTATTTTCAAAAACCTATAGAAATTTTTAGGACCATTGCTGTAACCGTTTTGTTTATATAAATGTATGGTTTTGCCCCAACCATATTTCCTAACTTCTTTCCTTTTTCTCTCTATGTTGCCTAATCCTTAAGTCCTCTTCTTCCATTTAACTGTGTTATACCTTTCTAATTCATTTATTTATTTATTGAGTTCTTACACAGTAGGGAGACAATATGGTATTTACACATATGGGTCTGATTTATTTCACTTATGAGTATAGAATCAAGTTGCATTCTCTTTCCTACAAAGATTTACAAATTATCTTTCATTATAGCTAAGTAATACTCCATTATATAAAAACTCCACAACTTTTTCTTCCATTCCTCAGGTGACAGGCATTTTGGTTGTTTCCAAGATTTGACTATCACAAATTGTGCAACTATAAACAAAGACACACATATATCACTATGCTGTGATGTGTTCAGTTTGTTTGGAAAAAGTTCCCATAGGGGGGATATAGCTGGACTGAATAGGATTTATAGTCCTAGTTTTTTCAGAAGTCTCCACACGGATTTTCATAACAGTTGCGTGAGTCTGCAGCACCATTTGTTAAACAGGATATCTCTCTTTGAGTAAGCATATTTGGCCCCTTTGTTGAAAATAAGATGGTTGGGTACGGTTGTTGTTGCGTCTGCATCATCTAATCTATTCCATTGATCCTCAGGTCTATATTTTTGGTCAATACCATGTTGATTTTATCACAGTAACTTTGTTGTATAGTTTCAAGTCAGGGATTGCAATGCCTCCTGTCTTGCCTTTGTTGCCCAGGATTGCCTTTGCTATTCTAGGTCTTTTTCTGGTTCCAAATAAATTTTAGGAATGATTTCTCTAGGTCTTTGAAGAATGTTAGTGGTATTTTGATAGGGATTGCATTAAATCTGTATAACAATTTTGGGAGTATGGCCATCTTCTCAAGGTTGGTTCTTCCTATCCAGGAATAGGGAATATCTTTCCATTTTTGGGAATCCTCTATAATTTCTTTTTTCAGAGTACTGTAATTTTCATTGAATAGATCTTTAACTTCATTAGTTAGATTAATTCCAAGGTATTTCATTTTCTGTGGTGCTATTGTAAAAAGAATTGTTTCTCTAATTTCCCTCTCAGTGTGTTTGTTATCTGTGTAGAGGAATGCTATTGATTTTTGGGTATTGACTTTGTATCCTGTTATGCTACTGAATTTTTGTATCAATTCTAGAAGCTTCTTTGTGGAGTTTTTTGGGTCTTCCAAATATGGTATCATGTCATCTGCAAATAATGATAGTTTAACTTCTTCTTTACCTATTCTTATTCCTTTTATTTCTCTTTCTTCTCTAGTGGCTCTAGCTAATTATTCCAGAACCATATTGAATAGTAGTGGTGATATAGGACATCCTTGTCTTGTACCAGATCTGAGAGTAAAAGATTTCAGTTTTTCCCCATTTAGAATTATGTTAGCAGTTGGATTGTAATAGATGACTTTTATCAGATTTTATCAGGAAGAGACTATGTATTCCAATTTTCTCTAGGACATTGAACATGAATGACTATTGGACTTTGTCAAATTCCTTTTCTGCATCATTTGAGATGATCATGTGGTTTTTGGATTTGGCTCTATTGATATAGTGTATTACATTTATAGATTTTCAAATATTGAACCATCCTTGCATCTCTGGGATGAATCCTACCTGGTCATGGTGTATGATCTTCTTAATCATTTGCTGTATTCTATTTGCTAGGATTTTATTGAGGATTTTTGTATCTATGTTCATGAGAGAGATTGTCCCCTAGTTCTCTTTTTAGTTGAATCTTTCACTGGTTTTGGAGTCAGTTTACTTCCTTCCAGGAATGATTTTGGGAGAATTATTTCTTTTTAATTTCGCTGAAGAGTTTGAGGAATATTGGGATTATATCTTCTGTAAATTTCTTGTAGAATTCAGCTATGAATCCATCAGGACCTGGACTTTTCTTTGCCAGTAGGTTTTTTATTACATTTAAGATTTCATTGGCTATTATTGGGTTATTGAGAGTCCTTATATATTCCTGATTCAGTTTTGGTAATTAGTACTATTTTAGGAATCTGTCCATTTCTTCTGTGTCTTCAATTCTGTGAGAGTAAAAATTTTCAAAGTAGCTGTTGATGACCTTCTGAATTTCCACAGGGTCTGTGGTAATTTCACCCTTTTCATGCCTTATTCCTTGAGTTTGAGTTTTTTCCTTCCTTTGTTATTTATTTATTTATTTATTTTTATTTTTTGGCAGAACCAGGGATTGAACTGAGACCCTGTGCATCCTTCCTCCTTTTGATGAAGTTAGCTAGAGACTTATCAATTTTATTTAATCTTACAAAGAACCAGTTTTTTTATTCATTAATTCTTTGTATTATTTCTTTTCTCTGGATTGCATTAATTTCTTCTCTAAACTTTAAAATTTCCTCCCTTCTTTGGGTTTTGGGTTTGGTTAGCTCTTATTTTCCTAGACATTAGAGTTGCAGCATTAGGGTGTTTATTTGTTCCTGTTCTGTTTTCCTAATGTGTAAATTCACGGTTATAAATTTCCCTCTAAGAACTGCTTTTGTTGCATCCCATAAATTCCGATAAGTTGTGCTTGAATTTTCATTGAATTATAGATATTGTTTAATTTTATCCATGACACATTGGTTGCTAAGGAGAGTGTTGTTTACTTTCCATGTATTTATGGTGCTTTTCTGGTTTCTTTTGACATTTATTTCCAGTTTAATTACACTGTGGCCAGATAATATTCCTGGGATAATTTTTGTTTTCTTTCATATCCTTAAGCATGACCTATGGATTAGTATGTGATCTATTTTAGAAAATGTACCATATTCAGCTGAAAAGAACGTGTATTCAGCTATGGTTGGGTGGAACACTCTGTATATGTCCACTAAGTCCATTGTTCCAAGTTCTGATTCAGTTCTGCTACTTCTTTGCTAATTTTTCTTTGCTTGACCTGTCTTTCTGGGATAAGAGGTTGTTAAGGTCTCCTGTTAATATTGTGGTATTGGATATTAGATTTTTCATGTCCATTAAGATTTGTCTTATATAGATGGGTGCTTCCATGTTTAGTGCATGCATATTTATGAGTGTTACCTCTTCCTCTTGAACTTTTCCCCTAACCAGTATGTAATGGCCTTATTTATTTCATTTCATCATTCTTTGTTTGAAATTGAGACTGTCTGAGAACAGGACTGCTATCCCTGCTTTTTTCTGAGGTCCTGGGGCATATAGATTTGTTTTTTATCCTTTAACTTTCAGCCTATGAATTTCTTTATGAGTTAAGTGTGTTTCTTTTGTAAATTATAGTGTTGATTTTTGCTTCTAAACTGCTGTGCCAGTCTATTTCTTTTAATTGGTGAATTGAGTCCATTTATATTGATGGTTATAATTGAGATGTATTGACTTACGATTGACATGTTATTTACCTGTTGTTGTTTACTCCTTTTTCTCCTGCATTTAATTGTTTGCTCTATTTGGTAGGTTCTTCACATTCTCATTCATGAAGTTGTGGTCATTTTGGTCCCTCTCTAGGATATCCTTTAGTAGTCTGTGTAGGGCTGACTTTATCATCATGGAATTCTTTAATTGTTCTGTGTCACAGAACCATTTCACTTCTCCATCAATCTTGAAAGAGAGTTTTGCCCGGTGTAGCAGTCTTGGCTGAAATTTGTTTTCTTGGAGGACTTGAAGTACTTTGCTCCATGCTCTTCTTGCCTTTATGGTTTGCAAAGAGAAGTCTGACATTATTCTGATGGGTTTTCCTTTAAATGTGATCTGTTTCTTTTCTCTATCAGCTTTCAGTATATTGTTCTTGTGCTGGATTTCTGGGGTCTTGATTATTATGTGTCTTCGTGTGTTTTTAATTGGGTTGATGTTATATGGAGTTCTATATGCTTCAGTTACCTGAACGTCAGATTGTTTCCCCATATTTGGAAAGTTTCCTGCCATTACGTCTGCCCATATTCTTTTTATATCATTTGTATGGACTCCTTCCTTCTCATTGATGCCTATGAGTCTTACGTCGTTCATCTTTGCATCATCTTAGAGGTGTTGAATTGTTTTTTTTCTGAATCCTACTTATTTTTAAGAGCTCTTTTCTTACCTTTTCACTAGCTGCAACAGTGTCTTCAAGATCTGAAACTCTATCTTCACTTTCATTCAAACAGTTCTGCCAGCTTGTTGTTGAGGTTTTAATTTCCTGTATACCTCGTTGAATCTGCTTCATGCATTCTATTTCTTTCCTATATTGTTCATTCAAGGATTCCATCATTTTTCTCTTCTCCTCTAATTTTTAATCAGTGTATTATTTAGAAGCACTTAGTAATTATTTTATTATAATTATCATTTCTTTTAGAACTTCAGAGATTTTTTCTGATCTGGTTTCCTCTATACCTTTGTTTCTTTACTTCAGATGCTATTATTTCAGAGATTTCAGGTGTGTGATTTCCAATTTCTTAGGGCTGGTGTCTCCTGCATTTTTTCTGTGTGGGCTCAGGGCCTGAGAATGTATTTTGCTCCTTCTCTTTGTCATCTTATATAGCACTTTCTTCTAACCTTTGGTGTAGAGCTTTGGTGCAGTTATTACCTTAGCACATACTGAAGTTATTACCCAAGAGAGATGATGTGGTTAAGGCAGTTACAGTTTTGTATTTACAGAACTATAATTAGCAACACTAATATTGGATAGTGAGATTTAGCAGTTGAAAAACTTTTGTATCTAATGGGTTTGTATTTTAGACCCTAAGATCAAACATTATGACTGTATAGCCAAGAAGATATTATATTAGGAATTTATACTTAAATTAGTTCCCCTATGTTCTGTCTGATCACCTCCCCTTTTGTACCTGTAGTCTTTCTGGCAAATTAGTTCACCCTGGCTAACTGTTGCCCTCTCTCTCAATCAAAAGAGAAAGAGAGGATGCTCTCATAAATCTGGTTCTAGCACAGTACCTCAGCTTACTGGATCCATATCTACCAAGTTCAAAGTCATCCGGGCAGGTCTAGCTTGGGTCTGGCTGCTGTGCTGTGCTTCTTCCTGCCGGATCCCATGGAAGTGAACCTGCTGTGCCACTTTGGCAAGATATTCTGCTCCTGGATTAGTTGGGTGTGTCTTGCCCCTTGCTTCTCTGCAGGGAGTTCTGCTGTGGGGTTTCACACCATGCCTGTCTAATCGAGGAGGTTCTAGAAAGCACATGGAATGTCCCACGTACACACCGGGCCTGGGTGCCAGCTGGAGTAAAAAGCAGCAAGCTCTGGGAAGGTCCCACACACATGTCACGCCTGGGCGCCAGCATTGACTTTCTAATGTTGCACTCAACACATCATGTAGCTGGGTCATGTGTCTCATCTGATCAAGAAAGCTATTCAAAAAATGGTACTGTAGATGCCATCAAAAATTAGGACTCTGACTTACACAAGTTAAAACCTAATGACCTTTCACTTGGTCTTCAGTTGGCTCCTATGGGCAGTGGAAAGAGTGCTTATTGCACCTTCAACACTGAATTGGGGTTAGTTCCATGAAACTTTCCTTTAGGGCTGTCCTCAGTAGAACACTGGCTGATAAGGCAGATATGGTGCTAAGATTCTGCAATCTGAAAACAGCTAGAAAAATAAAGACACGAAGCTGGGAGCTGATCAGCCACTTCCAACAATCATCTCAACATGCTGCAGATGACTTGGCTGAGCCCTGCTTCAGTCTCAAGCGAGTTATCTCTCCTCTCAGTTTCTTTTCTCATACAGGAAAGAAAATCGCACAGCTTAGGAGTGCTAGTGTAAGCACACGTGTGCACACACACTCTGCACAGAGTCACCCAGCACCAACATGGGGGTTGGGCCTGAGCCAGATCATCCCTGAAGGTGGCCTTTGGGGACACACAGGTAGCCAGAGTGGCTGGGATGGGGCTCCAATACTGTGCACCATCCTGCAGGTCAGGCAGCAATAAAGCACATGTTTGTGATTCAAGCACACAGAGGGAGTATCTTGGTTACTTTTCTCTTGTTGCTGGGACAAAATACCCAATGTTCAAAATTAAGGAAGGGAGGATTTATTTGGCTCAGTTCAGGGAGGTTTCAGTCCATGCTCGGCTGGCTCCAAGCAGTGTAGAAATAAATACAAATCAGTCACAAACTCTAGAAGTCCGTTCCAATGACTACATGAGGATTTGGGGGGACAACTAGGTACAAACCGTAACAGGGAGAAAGCGAGTGCGTATCTGGTCTCAGTCCTGACTGAGAACACTTTCCTAGCCCTAGCTGATGAGGATGCTGCCATTTAGTGACATTTGTAAAGGTCTACTTTGTGCCTGGGTGCAGTCTGCTCTCTGCCTTTGCTCCGAGGTTTATGTGCACACCATATGAGCTTTCGTAGCTGGGCATGGTGGTGTGTTGCCATAATCCCAGCTACCTGGAAGGTTGAGACAAGAGGATAGTAACTTCTGGGCCAGACCAGACAATTGGTGCTCAAGGCCACTCGGTGTCAGGGGACCCCGAAATGAGTGCTTGCAGGACCATGTGGTTCGGCAGGCCTGAGTGTGGGGTGGGGCTGGTGAGGACTGTTCTGCTGCCAGCTCGCAGTACCTGCTCAGCCTGTGAAGGAACTACCTGAGCTCAGCCTTCGCTCCTCATCTTACCTGAACCTACAAAACTCGTGAACCCTGTTTGAGGAGGACTCAGTCTCCCCAAATGCTTTCTCCTCTAGGAGGGAACCTTTCTCCCTGGGGTTTACTTGCCTTATCTTTCATTGCTTCTCATCCTTAGACATCACACCATCCAGGCTGTGGGCTGCCGTGGCTCAAGTCTTCTCTCTGAATGATTGGCTTCTGAGACTGCAGCCACAAGAAGGAGCCGGGGTGAAGGTGCTGCTGGGTGTCCTTATGCACAGCCTCTAGGGCCCCTGGCTGGGTATTGGAGCCAGTCCCAAATTGCTGCATTCCTATAATCTCATAGGAAGTTGACTACCACTCATGACAGTCCCTGTAAAGGCAGGAAGCCTTTTCTCCCCGTAGCCCACTTGCTCATGTACAAACTCATCCTGTCTGCATGCCATTACTGATCTGTGTTCAAAACACAAGGTGCTGCACTTTAAATCTAGATGCCACCCCATCAGCTGACGTGCTACAAGTGGGGTGAGTGAAGAGGGGCCAGATGATGAGGCTGTCACAGCCGACTCAACAATGGGAGGCGGGGCTAGGTTGGAGCACAGGGGTTACTGGAGGGTGGCTTCCCTGTGCCCCTGCTCCCAGTCCCCATGCCGTGAGCAGCTCTAGCCTGCTGCATGCCTTGGCCAGTCTGCTGCTTCTCTGGAGCCAGCTGAGCATGCACTGAATTGGGAGTCTGAATAAGCCTCTCTCCCTTTGGTTGCAGGTATTGTATCTGGCAAAAGGGACTGAGACAGAAGACTCGGACTCTGGCAGGGGGTACGAAGTTCCTGGCTCCGTGGGGCTATGTGGCCTCACCTGCTGCTGCTCCACCGCCCCTGCGACACTGACGGGGCAGCCAGGTGTCAGCCCCAGCATGCGCTCTGGCTGAGTTCTGCTGCCTGCATGCAGCTCTCTTGTCACTGGCTGCAGCATTGCCACCCTCCTGGCAGGAGTTGGCAGGAGCCAGGCTTCTCCCCTTTCCCCTACACTCCAGGCATGCAGGGCATGCGCAGCCCACAGGGCAGAGCAGCCCAAACCTGGGCAACACGGGCTCTTCCCCAGGATCTGCAGGAGCTCTGGGTTTGGCTCCTGCCTGTAGGCGGCTGCCGCATGCCCAGCGACATCTGGTGAGCCCCCACATTCCTTCTCAGCCCGGTCTCCCTCCCGTGAGCCCATGAGCTCTGCAGCAAGCTCTGGATCCACTTTGGGGGCACAGCCTCTTCCAACCTGCCCCTTGCAAGGCAAGCAGTCTGCTCTAGCCCCAGACCCAGGCATGTCTTGTGCCCACCATGCCTGTGCTCTTTATGGTTTTCTTTACCCCTATCTATCCACTCCCAACTCTGATCCCTAATACAGCTAATAGTTTTCTATGTTAACCTCACCCTGTTTCATCATATGCAGCTGTCCCTGACTGCATCTGCTTGTTGAAATTCCCCTAAGACTAAGGTACTCTTTGCTCCAAGATTGAGTCCCACTTCTTTCCACCATCTAAATCACAGTGGTCGCCGCAGCTCATTTTGACTGCCAAATCCAAAGTGAATTCATTTCAGTGGTCTCCTAGCTTCTTTCCTTGCTTTCAGTGAACTCTTCTTGGACAACATGTAACTCTTTTAGTAAAACCAGAGATACATGAACTATCTAACAAAAAGTCTTGGACAGAGATGACAGTCCCTTACTTCTCCAATGGGCTGTGTAGGCCACGGATCAGCAAATAGGCTTCTAGTGGTGTCCTGTGGCTACCAAAGGAGTTTAGGTAACACGGCTTCTCTCCAGTCCAGACAGGACATAGTGCACCCTTGTCCTTTTGTGCTGTGTTTCCCAGAGTGCTGCAGAGAAAAAAAGATAAAAGCATACTCAGCACATAGTGTTCCCCTTGGGACAAACTTCCTAACTTCATGCAGAAGTGGGGAGGGCCTTACAGAGCCCAGGTAGCACAGGGCCACCTCCTAGCCTTCCCGCATCATGCTGGAAAAGAAGTGGGGGTGGGGGCAAAGAGCTTTAGGCCTTGAGAAGCCTCAAGGAGACGAATATTTGATAAATTCCCATGTGATCAGAGCAGTGGCTGTCCGTGAGAACAAAGCCAGCTCCTATCACAACAGGGAGGTCAGTCGGGACTGGAATCCTAATGGGATGGTTTTTGGACCCAAGCAACCAACCAGTCACCTCTCCCTCTGCCTGTCCGTCCCCGATGCAGCCGGACTCCACCCTGTGACCTCAGCATGGGCGATATACTGGCACTCAAGCCCGCTGTGCTGTGTTGGGGTTCACCCCTTGTCCTTCCGCCGACTTCTTTTGCCGATGGTCTCATCCTCCACGGGTCAACATTGGTCCCATATGTGGGTGCCAGCCTTCGGGAACTTGGGACAGCCAGGCTGCCCTGCACCTTGTCAGAACATGGGGCACTCTCCTGAACTTCAGGCAAGAGCTGACCGAGCAGCCCGTGTGAGAGGCACGCCTGGGACATAGTTTAGTGCGTTCACGTGAAGACCTTGCTTTACGCTGACTGCACTGTCCACCACCATTATTTTCATAACACTTTTGGGTCAATAAGTTCAGTGTTTTGCTCCAATGGGGAGGGAATAAAGACAGCGCGGTCCTCTAGTCCTTGGCTTGAAGTTTGCCTCTCTTTGTTAGGCGGGTCTTGTGCCGATCTAAACGAGAGCCACCCAGCACAACAGAGGCTGACTGTTCGGTCCTCTTTGGATTCCCTAACAAACAGGCAGCTGCTAAAGAGGCAGTGATGTGTTCATCCCCCGAGAATTGTTCTCTGCTGTGACAGACGCTCACGTAGTGCACGGTGGGGCTCCGCAGGGCAGCCACGCACACTGAGCGGGATGCTTGTTCCCCTTGATTTCACTGGAATCTCCAGCCACGACTCATTTATTATCCTGCAGCCGTCTTCCCCGATGCATTATGCGGCAAGCTCACTGGGTAGAGCCACTCCATTTCGACGAGCAGGCTGGGACTGGTCCCCATTGTCGGGAGCGGCAGGGGATGGAAATACTTGGCATGGTCTCGCACTTCGCTTGGGAAAGTGCTGCGTGCCGGCGCAGGGAACAATGTATGAACAGCGAGCCTTGGTCTCAGCCACAATGTCTGCTCAGGTCCCCAAAGAGCCGACCCTCTCCAATGCAGATGACAGAGTAGCCGAGGAAACGGATCCCACGGAGCATTCATCTGGGGGCACTTCAATAGGGACCAAGGTGGCTTGCTCCACTCTGTGTCCTGTTCTGAGTCTGCCCTCACCCAAGCTCCCAGCCACCAAAACTGCTTTCCCACGGAGCGTGATCCAGAGAAGTGATGCGGAAGCAAGTCTGTGGCAGACAAAAGAAGCTCTGGAGAAGGTGGCCTCCACAGGAGGACCACTCCAGAGGGCTGCGGCTCCGGATGGGGTGGACAGACGTGGGCTGCAAAGAGCCTGACAGTAGCTTCGTCATCACACGTGCCCGTGAGGACTGAAGAGGACCGAGGCAAGGACAGCTTCTAGCTCAGCCAGCTTATGCCCATCAATACCAGCAGCTGAACACCCTCGGCACATCCCACTTTCCAGTGACTGACCCCTGCTCTTAAGGTTACTGCTCCAGGGTGATTGGAAGTGTGTCTAAGCAGCTGTGAGGCCTGCCTGCTCTTAAAGACAGACGAGAGAGAGAGGCAGCCAGAAGCTTCTCCGTGCAGTGCTGGTCTCTGGGAAGGGGCTGCTGGGAAGGCACCGGGTCCCCCTGTGTACTCTGCTCAATCCCAGCTGCTCCCACCTACGCTGTAGGATGCGTGATGGAACAATTTGCCAAATACCCGAGGGCTTCAGCTAACAGAGCTTTATTTCCTCCCAGCTCAGGAGTTTCAAAGACCAAAACTAAGGTAGCAGCAAATCTAAACCCCTCCACAGGCCCTGGGGAAAGACAAGCCCAGCTCCAGCTCTTGCTGGCCCAGGTGTCCCTGGCTTGTGGCCAGATAGCCGTGGCCTCTGACCACACGTGGGTTCTCCCTTGTATGTGTGCATTACCTGGGGAGGACTCAGTCCTACTGGGTTCGAACCCTGTGGATGACTTCACCTTGACCTGATCACATCTGCAGATAGCCCATCACCCAAGAGGTCCCAGGGGGTGGCTGCTGCCTACCTGTTTTTGGAGGATGGACTACAAATGCCTTGCACAATGATTTTGCCATAGAAACAGCCTCTGAAGTAACACAGTTGAGAGAATGTCATCCGGTCACGCAAACCCATCCTGTGCGCATCGTGGCCAAGTCAGCTTGTCCCCAGCTTCAGCCCCACTTTGCAGAGATCCAGAAAGCAAAGTCATCTCCCACCTCCATGCTGATGATTCGATTCAATAGTGCCTGCTAGGCACACCCAGCTGGGCACTGGGGTGCCTCCTGCCAACTGTGTGAGCCTGTGTGGAGCAGGGGCAACAAGGACCCCCAGGGGTCACTGGTCCCCAGCTATGCATGGCTCCCATACCTCCCAGACCTCCGTCTTTCTGGAAACTCCCACTGAGGGGTAGCTTCTCTTCCCCACGCTGGAGAAAGAAGCAAGGGAACGGAGCCTCAAACTAGGTACTGGGGGCCTCAAACACTGAAGCATGGAGTGGTTTGGCTTGTTTTCTCTCTCTTCCCCTTGCCATCACTGCCCCTTTTTCTGCCCATTTTCTATCCTTATGCTGCATAGACCTGATCAGGCAAACTGGGACTACTCTCTCCCCATGTGCGTGCTCACGCTGGATAGACAGATGCTGCTACATTTACGAGTCTTGCTTCTTCCTGATGTGCATGTTCTGCTGGAAGAATTTATGAGTTGTTTCTCTGACATCTTTCGATGCACTAAGCACTTAAAATTTATTTGCCCAATAGATTGCTGTATTTTGTAACTCAATCATTCTTTTTCTTCATATTTTCACACATCTGGCATAATTCTGCCTGTGAAAATTGAAAAACAAAAGCAAATGCATTCTGACTTGGCCAACATTGTTTTTTCACACAGATTTCCTAGGATTTAACCTTTATCTTAACATGGAAAAAAATGACACAGCCTCCTGACTTCACCTTTGATACTGTTGCAAATCAATAGCTGGTTTTCATGGCAGTTTACAATGTAACTTCTTATTAGTCAGAGTAAATCATGATAATTTGTAGCTAATTAAGTTTGAAAAGATAAGATAAAACAGTAGAAACCCAAACGTGATGAGCTCATAAACAGAAGGGGAATGTTGTTGCTTTTCTTCTGGTAGAATTGTAAACATTTAAATGGAACAAATCCTACGTGGAGTAAATTTAGAAAAGAACAGTGCTCTGAGGATGCTTGAAAGAGTAAATATTATTTCTGAGCAGAAACATGACCAGGGAGTCCTGGCAATGAGCGAGTGTGAAATCCTGAAGCCCAGGTGTGACCCCGTCCTCAATCGTTCTCCTTAAAGCCACCACCCTCCTGTGACCACAGGGTGATGAGAGCTGAGAGGCCTCTGGGACCAACCACGCCACCACAGTCCCAACACACAGGGCAAATCCTTTAGTTTGGAAAATCAGGGAGGATGGTCCTGCTCATGCCGCTGCTTGCCATCTAAATCGTTCCTGCGCCTGGCTCTGCTGCAGCCTTGGGCATCCTTGACCACACCTGCTGTGTGCTCAAGATGGGCATGGTGCCCTCTGCTCCTCACGCTCTCTCAGCCATCTTCTCCCTACTTCTCCGTGTCACCAACTCTACAAAGAGGACACCCTTCCATCCTGCCTCACGCGGCAGGGGCCCCTAGAATCCAAATGTCAAAGGCAATGAACCACACTTGGAGGCAGGACCCTGGTAGGCTCACTGTTGATTGTAAGAACATGAGATGCAGGTCGCCAGCCTGAAGCTTGTCCCCAGAGTGGCCTTGCATTGTCCCTCCTCTCCATGTGTGACTGCACCTGCTCACTACTTGTTTTCCAACCCTTAAATTGGCACAGAACAGACTCCCTGGTTCTTCAGCACAGTGATACATGGAGCCAGGGGCTGGAGCAGTCCCCACTGAGGCTGCCGAAGGCAACCACTGGCTGCAGGTCAATTCATCATGCAGGTTCAAGTCCTTCTGTGAATCCATTTAGTGCCGTGTTTTTCACAGTTTTGTACTAAAGAAGCAACAATATAAAGTACATAGGAGACCTTTAAACAGAAACACACAAAACAAGGTCATGCATTTGCAGGCTGATGAAAATATGGACACCACAGACACCCAGGAGGCTGGGGACCCCACGCTGCTCACAGTGGGGGAGGGCTGGAAAATGCTCGCGCATTGTGGGAGGACTCGCTTTTATTCCTTGAACTGTGCCATCTCCCTGCCACTGTCCCCTTCTGTGACCATCAGCTTTCTGCAGACTCCAGAGTTTAAAAGTGATCTATAATAGACCTTCTGGGAAAGCTGAGCTTGCTGTGCTCTCAGTAAACCACAGCCCCCAAGATGCTCCCACAGGTGAGCCTCTTGCGCTCCAAAAATGCAAGAAGAGAGAACAGGTGAATTCTTGAAATTCACCTCTCCCCTAAAACTCCCCCAGGGCCTGTGGAAGGCTTTCAGTCTGTTCCGGAGGATTCTGTCATCTCAGCCCACTGGGGACTGTGTGAACAGGTGCGTGTGCTGATTGCTGCCCAGCATCTTTGGAAAGATAAAGTTGTGCGCGGGGGTGGGAGGTGCTGGGATGTGAAATTATAACCGCACTTCAGTGATTTTGTGACTTCCTGCAAACTTGATTCTTGGTCACATTTGGGTTTTTAAATCTTTTTTCTTCCTTGCTTTTTCAGGCAGGTATTCTAAGAATATCTCAGTTTTGTCTCTATGAAATAGTTTTAAGAGATTTGAACTTTGTCTTTGATTTTAAGTCTCAGACAGGGAAAGTGCACAAGGTCTCTACTGCCCTGGGTTGTGCGCAGGAGCATCACATGAGAAGAGACCATGAAGAGCTAGTGGAGAGCTCATCCTGAGAGCCCCAGATCCCAATCACTAGCCCACCAGGGAGGCAAGCTTATCCTGAGAGACCAAAGTTGCTAGCAAATGGCAAAACATAAGCCAGCTCTGGAACCCTGGGACTGGAACCCAACAATCTGCAAGGCAGAGGAGAAGACTGCAAGTTTCAAGTCCAGCCTGGACAGATGAACAACTTCACAAGAACCTGACTCAAAACAATAAAAACTGGAAGTGTAAAATGCAAGAAAAAATAAAGCCCCCAATGCTGAAGCCCCTGACGCATCATGCTGAGCTATAAAGCAAGTGTCCTCGTTAACAGCAGGCCCGGTCTCTGAACGGCATCATGACACAATGTCATCAGCTCAGCCTGAAGGTGTCGCACCCAAGGTCATCATTCTGTATCTCAGTGCTAGCCCCTAACAGGCCACAGCACAACTCTGGGGAGAGTTTCCTGTGGGAGTGAGAGAGGAGGAATCTCTTCTCACCAGTCTGACCTGAGTTCCCTCCCTAGATTGCTGTTGGCTGAAAGGTCTAAGCCTTGTCCCCACCAGAGGTCACTTCTGAGAGGTCCTGCATCCCCGAGGCCCCTGTTGTGCTGGCTGAGACCCTCACTGCTTGCATGGAACAATGTCATGGCCCCTTCCCCTGGGTTGTAGCTGTGGCCCCATCACTGAATGTCCCCTGCATGCTGGCCTCCCAGCTGGTCACTACACTGCTCATCCATGTGCATGTGTGCCTGGCTTGTCCCTTCTCCAGTGCATTGGTGACCTGGCCCATCCGGAATCTTTCTGAGATGTGAAGCTGATCATTTACTTCTCCTCTGTTCAAAAACTTCTGCAGATGTTCCCGTCTCCTCTTAGGGTCTGGACGGTTGGTGTCCCAGGTCCTTAGCTCACTGATCAGACACTCCACATCTGGAGAGATCACTTAGCATTTTCTCTTACAGGTGTCAACATCAATCTTTCTACTGTTCTACACCCTGAGTGCAAGCCAAAAATCTTAGGTCCCATTCTTAGAAAGGAAAAAGGAGGGCATACCACATTCTCACGGCTCTTAGGCAGTGGTGACAGCCATGGCATTTTACAGGCTGGTGGACCCAAGAGGAACTGGAGAGTGGCCAGAGAACCTGGCCTGTGTGGAGCTGGGGCATGCAGCAGGGAGGAAGGACACTCATGGGACATCTGCAGAGGATAGGGACAGAGGGACACCCACCCTGCTCTCACATAGGAGTTTTGCACACAAGCGGAGTCATAAATAGATCAAGGTAGCTGGCCAGAGAGCAAGAGGGTTGCAAAAGATTTCATGGGCATGAGGTTGAGCAGACTTCAGAAACAAATACTCCAAGCAGGACAAAAATTAGACAAAAATCGGGGCTGGGGAGATGGCTCAGTAGAATAAGTGCTTCCCTGCCAAGTGCAAGGACTTGAGTTCAATCCCTGGTTCTGAAAAAAAACATTGGACAAAAAGTTGTTAACTACATCAAAATTAAAAGCTTTTCTATGACAAGATCCGTGAAGGTCAAGATCAAGGAATATACCAGGGAGGTCATCTGACCGGTGGGTGTTCCTCAACTAGAGGAACAGCATGTGCCACAGGTCCCTGGGGAATTCTTACTCCCCACGGGCACGGAAGCCCACACCCACAGGACAGACACATAAAGCACATTTGCATGAAGTTGCTGAGAACTAGACAGAACCAATGGACATGGGCAGCAGCACGACAGCCCCAGCACCCGGGCCTGCCCCACCCACGGGGTCCCCACGGCCCTGTGTCGGTGGCTGCATGCTTCTTCTTCCCAGTCCTGGGGTCTAGGCCAGTCAGCGGGGCATGGGAGGAGGTTCCAGGAGCACAAGCCAGTCCGCGTGACTCTGTCTCCAGGTGAGGGTGCGGGGTGGCAGCCTGTCTCTGCAGCTGTGACCACGCACACCCACACCCAGGGGTGAAGACCCGGCACGTCCAAGGCCAAGCAAAGCATCCCATGCCTGGATGCAGGGGCGCAGCATGGATGAGTGTGTCCTGTAAGTCCTGCTGGTCAGCGATTGCTACATCCTAATACTGCAGCGTCCACGGAAAGCCCGGAACTTCAGAAATATGACAGCAGGCACTGCTAACACTGAAACTGATTTGCCCTTCACCTCAGCTGCCTTACAGTAATATGAGCCCCTTTTCAGAATAAACAAGATACAATTATTGAAAACCTACTATTGTATACAAAAGCAAGTGGCAGAGCCATAGATATAGGATCGTGTTCTTGACATTTAAACAGCATGAACCAATATCTGCATTTTAAATGGATGCATATATGAAAGCATTAAAAATATGTGGAAAACACATACCAGTGGTCAGTCTTCACAGGAAGAGGTAGAAGGGCCCAATTTCAGGGACAGGTCATGAAGGAATGCAAGTATCTCTAACATCTTAATTTCTCAACAAAAAATTAACTATATATTAAAATATCAATATTTAATTTTCTGGTCAATAGTTGTCTTAGTTACTCCTCTCTCATTGCTGGGACAAATTCCTGAAACTGAAAATTAGAGAAGGAAAGGTTTAGTTAGCTCATAGTTAGCAGAGGTTTCAAGCCATACTTGGCTGGCTCCAAGACAGAGTGGCACAGGGCAGAGCCATTCACGGCAGCAGCAAAGAGCAGAGAGCAAAAGGAATGGCAGCAACTCAAGCAGCTAACAAGCCTCTCTCCCCTCCTCACAATGTAATGGAGAGTATCTGGCCCAGGGCACTCACACCCATAATCCCAGCCTTGGATCAAGAATCAATCATAAACTCTCTAAGCTGCCCCAGGCTACACAAGGCTTTGAGGGTATACCTAGACACAAACCATGACAATAGTTTAAGTACAAACAATAAGAAAGAGCAAGGAAAGAGAGAGAGAAGAGGGAAGAGAGAACAAAACAGAGAGTGGGGACATTTTCCCTAGAAGATTGCATGTGTTGAATTGAGGACATGGAGAGGCTATGAAAGTCATTGCTGTAGGACCAAACACAGGGGCTTGGTGTTTCCCAGAAGCACTGCCCATAGAATGGTCCAGAAGCGGTAAGAAAAGGACAGGTAGGAGACAGGAGAAGGATGGATGGAAGGATGGATGGATGGATGGATGGATGGATGGATGGATGGATGGACGGACGGACGGACGGACGGATGGATGGATGGATGGATGGATGGATGGATGGTTGGATGGGTGGGTGGGTGGATGGATGGGTGGGTGGATAGACGGATGGATGGATGGATGGATGGATGGATGGATGGATAGACGGATGGATGGATGGATGGATGGATGGATGGATGGATGGATGGATGGACGGATGGACAGATGGATGGATGGACGGATGGATGGGAGAAAAGAGAACACTGTTAGAGAAATAACAATTACCAGGAAAGATGATAGCCTTTCTGCTGGCCTATTCATGACAGCCATCACAAGGACCCATGCTAGAAGCATGACCTGAGACTTCTGGCTTCTATATCTGAGATAAGAAATGTCCTCTGCTTCTGCTTCCAGGATGGGCTACTTTGGAGTGGTAACCTAAGCTGGTTATTGCAGACTTTGCTATGCAAAAGGGGAGCGCTACTGTGGCAAATGCCTAATGATGTGGAAGCAGTTTGGAGTCTGGTAGGGAGAAGCTTGTGAGAGAGTTTGGAGGCTGTGCTGGGGGGGGGTAGGTGCCCAGAGTGACTGGGGAGGTCCAAGAAGGAAAGCAAGGGCATGTTGTTGGCAACTGGGGGACAGCAGTCCTTGTTAGAAGGTGGCAGGGATTGGCGAAGTCATTCATGTTCCAGCACTTGTGAACTTGGCATTTCTGAGTGAGGGGATGTGATGTTCAGCTGAGGAACTTTCTAAACAAAGTGTTGAAGGAGCAGCCTGGCTTCCCCTGGCAACATGGAAGAAAGGCAAAGAAAACTGAAGGTGGACTGAAGAAAGAAGAACTGGAGAAGTCTCAGTCTACCAGTACTACAAAGAAGAAATAGTTCTCAGGAGAACACCAAGGTCTGAAAAGGATCACCATGGTAAAGCGCTTGTGCTTGGCTAAAGATCCCAGCAAGGACATTCAGAGTAAGCTGATGTGAGTGGAGGGGGTGACAAGGAGGAAGCCTTCTGGGTTGCCCAGGTGGACCAGGTGGGATGACACAGCCATCCGGCTGCAAATGTGAGCCAGTCTTCAAGAACAGAAAGGTGACCCCAAGGATAAGTCAGAGGCCATCAGGGCTATCGGCCAGGCATGTTTTAAGGGTCAATGGGCGTCCTAGTGGACTTGTTTAAACCCTATTACCCCTGCCTAGTCTTGCCTCTCCCTGTTGTCCTGGGCATGTCTGCCCCGTTCGTGCCTCCCTGGCATTTGGCACATGATTTGTCTGGCTTCACAGACTGCACACTGAGAAGGTTTTCACTAGAATGGATCATGTCTTGAGTCTCACTGACATGATTTGAGTGAGAGTTGGACTTTAAACATTAGAGGTGATGTTGGGACAAGATGAGCCCCTTGGTGACGCTGGATGGAATTCAAGAGATCTCCCTGTGAGAAGGACATGGACTTCTTGGCACACCAAGGTCTGCTTACTAGGAAATGAATCATTTCTCTCTCAAATACTTACACCAAAGCTCTGCTCCACATGCGATTTGGGGATTGCTCTTTGAGGGTTCATTGGAGCTAGATGAGTTCATGAGGGAGAAGCAGTCGTGACGGAATTAGTGTCATCATAAGAAGAAACCAGAGAGACTTTTCTGTCCTTTATCACTTGAGAACACAACCAACGCGGTCTCCCACTGGCCAGAAGAAGGCTCCCACCGAAAGCCCCACTACCTGGCCTCCAATCTCAGATGTCTAGCTCCCAGCTGCAGGAAAATAAGCTTCTCTAACTTAATCTATGCACTATGTGGCATTTTTAATGGAAGCCTCAGCAGACTAAGACATCATCCAATAACCAGCAACATGGGTCTCGTCCCGTCTCAGACACCAGCTAGTGTGTCCATCAGCTGCCCAAGAAAGCAGTAAGTGTCTGAGAAAATCATCCTCAAGGAAGGACACATTCTTTTCGGCTGAAGGTTCAGTTTGGGGGTTTTTAGTGCATGGCTGGTGGCCCCACAGTTTGGGCTGAGGTGAGACAGACATCACTGTGAGAGCCACAGTGGGAAAAAAGGAGAAGGAGAGAGAGAGAGAGAGAGAGAGAGAGAGAGAGAGAGAGAGAGAGAGAGA
>NW_004524584.1:20519895-20562611 GCF_000260255.1 Octodon degus | reverse complement strand
AGAGAGAGAGAGAAACAGAGAGAGACAGAGACAGAGACAGAGAGAGAGACAGAGACAGAGAGACAGAGACAGAGATAGAAGCACAGAGAGACAGAGATAGAGAGACTGAGAGACTGAGAGACACAGACACAGAGACAGAGACACAGAGAGACAGAGACAAAGAGAAAAAAACAGAGACAGAGACACATGGAGAGAAAGACCAAGAGAGAGATAGAGAGACCAGAGAGAGACAGAGAGAGACAGAGAGAGAGAGAGAGAGACCAAGAAAGAGAGAGAGACAGAGACAGACAGAGACAGACACAGAGACAGACACAGAGAGATGGAAAGTCTCTGGACTTCTTCAAAACCACACACCACACCCCTAGGCTCTAACTTCTGGTCCTCTCGTCCCCTCTTGGTTCCAAAGCCTGGTGCCCTATCTTCAGTGCAAGGGCTATCAGGGCCTTCTAAGACCTAAGCTAGGAGTTCTGCACTGGAAAGCCTGCTGTGTGCGATACTCACTGTGTTTTCTGAAAAAAAAGCATCAGTTTTGGAAGTATCAGGATAATTTTTAACTTTAATTTGGCTAGTCGTCATCGTCCAACCTGCCACTTACTTAAACTGTCAGAAACTCACTGTGAAGGAAGTCAATTATTCCAAGATGATAGACTGTTTTCCTACTAACTCCACCAAATCTAGGATCAGGGCTGAGAATTCTGAAAGTCTTTTTCCCACTGGAGGGATACTATTTCATTCAAACTGAACACATGGCTTAATGACAGCCTAAGTCTTGAAACATTTCAATTTTAATTTTAGAAAGTGTCAGAAGTGCCACTGTGTTGTAGAGAAACAAAAGCCATTGAAGCTGCTTTCTGCACGGTCTTACAGCCAAGGAACTGTGCGCAAAGCCTCTTTTCCACCCAACTCTGGGGCTGGGGAGAGACCTGTCCTTGATCACAAGGTTTTCAACAAGAAAGGCTTTGGATCGCATCAGGCCCGAGAGGAGCCCAGAATACTAATTTGAATTCGCAGGAGACACTAGAGAAGTAAATCCTGAATTTTCAACTGTTAGTAACCCGCTTTCTAGGACTTCAGTATTATAAATCAATCCACTTGAGAACACAGGGTCCCTTCCTGCAAGAGCCTGGGCTCCCTGTGGCCACTGTCCATAGATGCCCCAGCGGGGTGGGAAAGCCGCCCACCTGACGGGGACTTCTGTGGCTTCCTGACCACAGGGCCAATCAGATGCTGAGCGCTGAGCTTTTACTACAGAATCATTAGAGAGCTGCATCTGGTATGCTATTCTGCAAAACAGGCCTGTGTGTCCTGTGTCTTGGCCACTTTTGTTACTGTTATTACTATCATTATTATTAATTATTAATTATGAACATCATCACCATTGTTATTTGCTGCAGTAGTGAAGATTGAACTCAGGGCCTTTGCACTGCGTCTCTTTGTTTCGTTTATTGATTTGTGTACTTAATTTTGAGGCAGGTTCTCCTGAGTTCCTAAATTGTCCAGGTTGCACTTGACCTTGCAACCCTCCTACCCCAAACTTGCAGAGAACTGGGGTTGAAGGCAGTACCACCAAGCCCTTCCTCAGCCTTGTGACAGCTGAGTCCAACTCAGATAACGGAATGAGAAAGCTCTCAAGCTCGTGGGCTCTTCCCCAGAGACTACACTGCAGGCACCCTATGGAGCTGTTCTGGGTCCCCAGGGTCCTTCTCTGTGGAGTAGAGACCTGTGGCCCCTCTGGGTGGAACTTGGGGTGCAGGTCATTCTTGCAGGAGAGGGGAGACTTGGCTCCCAGCTGAGGGCTGTACTTGGAAAGTTCCTCTCATCTCGACGGCAGCCATAGCTGGGATCTGCACAGCCCTCAGGGCTGGCACTCACGCAGCTGAGCCTGCCTAGGAGCCTTCCCCAGGGTGTCTGACCTGCTGTGTCCAGGGTAAGTCCTCAGCACCTTTTGCTTCCAGGTTTCCTCCCCCGTGATGTGGCGCACTTCCGTCTGCAGCCACCACACAGGCGAGATGACAACTGCTGACCTTGAAGGACACCGCAGGAGCAGCTTCTCCCCGAGCACTTCAGAGCTTCTCTCTTTCCAAGGCTGGTGGGGCTGACATCCAGCGATGACAAGTTAGTAAAGAGATGCTCACTCTCTTTTCCTGACAACCACCTCATTTTTGTATTTTTACTTGAAATAGGTCAGTTGTGTGGCCACACGGAGGGCCTGACGGGGCCTTCTCTGCTTCCCTCCATGACTCAGCAGCATGCAGGGTCGGGTCTCTCTGGCTGCAGGCGTTCTGTGGTTGGGCAGAGGTGGCCTGTGACTTGAGCTTTAGAGCTCTTCTAGGTTCACAGTGAAGCTGAATGGGTGGAGCTGAGACCCCAGCCACCTCTCCATCTGCACAGAGGAGGCCTCCCCTCTCCGCATGCCAGCAACAGGCTTTAGCCAGGGCTGCTGAGCCTGCTGTCAGGCTGAAGTATCATCTAGAGTCTTCTGTCAGTGCTTGGGCTGTTCCTGATGTTGAGCATTCCATGGTCTTGACACACAGTACAGTAGCTTACTTTGGGGTTGAGCATCGCACAGAGAGGTCGACTGCCCTGGACCTCCTTCATGCACTGCCCATGCGCCCTGCCCCACCTCCTGACCCTACGACCACTGGCCCCTGTGTTGTCTGCAGTTTTGCTTTTCAGGGTGTCATATGGCTGCAATTAGAGAGCATGCACTCTTTTCAGATCGGCTTCCTGCACTCACAGAACATGTCTAAGGTTTCTCTGTGTCTCTTTATGGAGTGATAGCTCGCTTGCTTTCAGCTCTGATCTCTACGGCTTGACAAGCCAGAATTTGTTCATGCAGTAAGCTCCTCACAAACATCTTGGCTGCTGCCATTTGGGCCACTTGGAATAAGGCCACTGCAAACACGCATGCAGGTTTCTGCATGGACACTGGCTGCATGGCCCTTGTGGAAGATCCCAGGGAGAGCAGGGGATGCATCACAAGAGTGTGCCTGGTTTTGCAAGAACCCAGTGTTCTTGCAAAGTGGCTATACCACTGAGGCTCCCAGCTATGGGGAAGGAGCACACCTGTCATGCTGTGCTGTGGGGCACCGAGTGTGGTCCCTGTCCCTGAGTGGATGTGGGGTAGCCAGCAGCTGTCCTCTCTGGATGACAGGAAAGCAAGGCTGCGCCTCAGGTATCCACGAGCTCTGTGCATCAGCTCTGGTTCAGAGTGTCTTTGGCTCATTTGTAATCAGTATTGGTTGTTTTATTTTAAAAAAGAAATCATATATGTCTTCTGAAAAGGCGCTCTCTCTCTGTCTGTGTCTTCTCTTCATCATCCTCATTTTGGTTAGCCAGAGTGCAAATTTCTAATTTTAATGAAACTCAGTTTGTGAACTCCTTCCCCGAAGGGTCACGGCTTCGGTGCCATGTCTACAATGCCACTGTCAAGCCCAGTGTGCTTCGATTTTGTCCACTGTGTCATCTTCTACCAGACACCTGGAAGTTCAGGTCTGTTCTGAGGTCTATGCAGGGGTAATTTCTATGAAGGGTATAATAATTTGTCTATGTGTTTTTGCATGTGTTAATGTACATAGATTCAACATAGCTGTTGAAAATACTCCCCTTTTCCCACTATGCTGGCTTGTTTCTGTGTCCAGTGTCACTAGAATATAATTTTCTTGGTCTACTCCTGGGTTCCCTTTTCTCTTCCCTTGATCTGTCTGTTCTTCCACAGATACTATCTTGCCTTGACCACCACAGGTTGCTGGTAAGTTCCAAGTCAGTAGCGGCAGTCCTTGCACTCAGATCCTCTCTTTCAACAGTGTGTGTATTATTCTGGGTAGCTTAGATTCCCCATGTAGACTCTAGAATCAGTTTACATCAACCAACAAAATCATCTGCTAGGCTGGACTGGTGGCATGGGTGTGTTGGCCCTGCGAAACTCTAAAGGACCAAGCCAAGCTTTCACCTCCATGAGTAACATGTGCCTGTGCTCTGTGCCTTGGTCCTAGCTCTCAGTCGGAGTGCCAGCACCACGGGACTACACTGTCCCTCGTTGTGACTGTGCAGGTGCCCCAAGGTAGGCAAAAACAAGCCTGGTCCCTCAGGGATCTCCTGTCTCTCCTACAAAAAGGACCCCACAGGAAGAAAGGGCACTAAGTGTTGCTGTGATGTAAGCTCTTGGGGACAAACACAGAAGGATCCAGGGATAGATGCAGGTAAATCCCTGAGAAGGACACTGGCCCCCGTGCAAGTCTCAGCTGGCCTCTGTCTCCCCAAAAGGCATTGTCAGTCTTTGGAACTAGGCTGTTGTGAAGTGTGGGATCATTGGGCAGCTTTCTGCCACCACTGTGCTGCAGAGGACCCCTGTAGGGTCATGTCTTGTGGACAAATACAACAGGCCATGAATGCAGGAGGAGGCTGCTCCAGGATGGGAGCAACCACTCTGTACCTCAAGGGCAGCAGAACATTCCAGAAGCTTCCTGTGGGGAGATGTGAAGATGTCCCAGACATAGACAAGGGATAACAGCAGTGACTAAGAACGAATGAACCAGTGGCTGAGAAAACCAGAGTCGCTTTGCCGGAAAGAGGATATCCTGACGTGGACACTTCTCCAGAAGTCAAATATGTCCCTGAGCCCAGGCCACCAGACACCTGTCACCCTGCAGCCACTTCTGTGGTAAAGACGTGTGCAGGCCCCCAAGCTCCTCAGCTTCCTGCGATTCTCTGCCTGACTCCAGCCCTGTGTCAAATTTCTTAAAATAGAAATAATATTGTCCTTTCCCAGGGAATTCCCTACAAAGCGCTTTATACATGGGTTACAGCCGTTCTTTCATTGTTTACCTAAGAAAGAACATGGGACCAGTTAATATATATATATAATAGATGTAGATCTCAGGATTGCTAAGAGAAAATTCAAGCATAGGAAAGCATCGCTCTGTTAGGTGAAAAACTACGAAATATATTACTCTGTGATGCCCTTTCTGAAGGAACTGATATGCATGAGAAAATTGTGGGTGATTTTGTATTCTTTTTATAGTAGTTCCATCTTTTCTATAATAAATATCTATTGCTTTTGAAGTAGAAAGAAAAGTTTCATTCTAAAAAGAGTATTTCACACGCTAGATACGAATAGTACGTACAAAATGCTATGAGTTTTGATGGAGAAGATAAGAGATAGCTTTTAAGGTTCATAGAAAATATCTTTAAAATTATATTATGTATATTATCCTACCAGTTAATATTTTTCTCCTTTCCTGTCTTCTTTATTACAAATGAATGAGGATCAAAGGAATAAGGCAAATGTTCCATGATTTAATTTATTAATTTTGATACTTTGGCCAATTTTTTGTATTACTGTTTTAGGCTTATAATACCACCCATCTTTTAGATAAGCTTTAAAATTTTCCCAAATACACTATTTAAAAGTTTTGCGGGGAGTGACTGTCTTGCCCTGTTCTCTGTACTGAACGCAAGTAGCTTAAATCCATCCATTTCTCCTTGTGAGGTTATTTTTCTAATCCGTGCCTCTCCTGCTTAGGTCGCTTAAAAAGTCGCTTAAATCCCAGACACCAAGGGCTGGGATATGAGCTATATGAAAACAGCGTGTGAGGCTGGACTATGGAAAGTGGTGTCTACATTAAAAAATTGACAGAACGCATTTGAGTTCGAGACGCACCCATGGAGATTTTTCTTCTAAGGCCATTTTGATTAATCTAATCCCCCATGACAAATTCACAATTCAGTGTGAGAGGTAAGGGTGCCTGCAGATGCCCTTTGCTATCATCCAAGGGGGAGAATATGTCTGCAGAAGAGATGAAAACGTGGCGAGCCTAAGTAGGAGATAAGGATCTGAACTGTGGCGGGGCGCGATAACGTGCGGGAGATGGCTACCGAGGAGGAGCGGGGCGGCCGCCTCCCCAAGCTCCCAGCCTGCTGCCGACTGGAGCCTGCATCTGCAGCCACCGCGGCACACCCAGCCCGGGGAGGGACGGGGAGTCAGCACCCGCAGAGCCCTGGGAATGGCACAGAAAGGGTGAGTGCTCAATATCAGCGAATAAATAGATAAATAAATAGCAGCTCTCGGACTTTCTGACACTTCCTGAAGGGATTTGTCAGCTTCCCCAGGTGATCATAGCAGCTCATGCTGGAGCCAGGGAAGGGCAGGTCCGCCTCAGGGAAGGCCCTCCTCTGATTTCTCGTGCAGGGGAGTCTGCCTTCCCATGGTTGATGGATGGGGCATACTGATGTCCTTTGCTTGTCCTGCAGTATGCTGGGGTCCCCACCACAGGCTGTGTCCTGAGCACCCCGGCCCGGCCCTGGGCTGGGGGTGCACTCAGTGAAAAGCTCCTCCTGGCTTTCAGGTGAAGGGGTCCAGACGTGCACCCCTGTCCATGTGGGAAACACAGGGGTGACCAGCGTTGTGAAGAAGACAGTGAGATTTATGAAGACATCTGGCAAGGACATCCAGGTTCTGAGAGGAGAGACCTGGGATCCCGGAAGTGGGCCGTGACTGCTAAACCAGTCTGGAAGCCTCGGAGAAGCCTGAGAAATAAGACAGAGCAAAGGACAACCATGTCAAACCATGAGAGAAGCCTGACAGATAGACATCAACCTGCTTCCCCCACCACCCCAAACCCCAGGCATGCATTAAGTCCAAGGGCATAACTCCAGTCTGGGTCCCACTTCATTCACATTGTGGTTTTGACCCTCCATTTGACTTTGACCCTCCCCTCTCACACTTTGGATACCTTGACACTATTTCTAAAAATCTTATATGGCCAATGTCCCTTACTCCTGACCAAAGGACCAAGTTGGGTACCCCACTGGGCCATGACCGTTGTGCATGAGTCCAGTTGTAAGTCTTCCCATCGACCCAAGACCTTAGCAGACCCAGTGCCTGGTCCTTCTGTGGCCATGAGCTCTTCACACTGCCCCTTTGTGGACTGTACTTTCATTTCTGTTTCTCACAGCACATCTTCTGTCTCTTCCTTCTGTCCTCTGGATTCCTTCATGGGAATACCGAGAACCTCAGAATGCCTCCCTCCACACGGTCCAGCTAGCTGATCACAGGGTTGTCTGACACCTCTGGCCTGGACAGAGAGTGACAAGCTTGAACACAGGCAGAGTTCTTCCTCGAAAATGAAGAAGAAACAACTGGCTTTAGTTCGCATCCAAAGGTCCCCTAAAGGCTGGTGAGTTCAGAGGTGAGGATTTGGGGAAGGGATCGACTCATGGGGCCACCATACTCATCAATGACTCATCCCAGTGCTGGGCTCCTAGCTGACTGCTCTGTGAGGAGATGAGGCTGGTCCAAGGTGGCCCCAGGCACCTGACCCAGAAGTACATCTTTTTGTCTTCAGTTCCTCTCTTCCTTCTGCTTCTAGTTTCCCCTGATGTGAGTGAGTTTCTTCTGCCTCGCCTTGCTGCCTGCTGCTTCATCCAGTCATGCTGCTTAGAGGCAAAGAAGAGAAATAGTGCAGACCTGACACTTTTCCCTCCACCAGAGGAAACCCATTTCGTTTAATTTTTTCATATATATCTCATCAGTGGAGTCTCTGCCCTGAGATCCAGCTGTGCACAGGCTGAGCTTGCCTGGGCCCCCGACGTGGAGAGACCGTGCTGCCTCTGCCACTCTCTGGTCCTCCCGGGACCTGGCTGCCTTCCTCGCCTTTTAGTTAGGGGACCAGTCCTCCACAACTGACCATAACTTCTTATCTTACAACAGTGAATCCAACTTTTCTCCTCAAAAATGTCATCAGTCAGAATTCTCTTTCCCCTGCCACATTATAAAAACAAGAACTCAATACTTAGGAAGAACTATTTACACAAACATTATTCTTTCCTCCAAATAGAGGGAAAAAAATCTTTAAAAAAAAAAAAAGAGGAGGTGGGGATATGGCTCAGAGGCATATGCACCTGCCTGGTGAGCGCAGGGTCCTGAGTTCGATCCCTGATTCACCCTACTATGCAAAAAAGGAAAAAATTAGTTTATATCCCTATGCAGATTAAAACATATATTTTACATGGTTTCCCTGAATTCACTTTTTTCTTCTGGGATGTTTTCTCATGACTCTGCTCTGTCTCTAAGATCCAGTGGTGGAATTTCCTTTCGAGCCATACTGTGTACTTTATATATTCACTTTGAACAAACACCAGGGAAAAGCTTCCTTTGCAAGCTTGGGGTAACCTTATGTTTTCCTAAGCACACAAGTTATAACACATGATTATGAGCTTCATCTCCTCTGAAACTCTCCAACCTCCCGGAGTCACCACCCCACCCCCGCACCTTCGAGGCAATCTCAAAACCAAGAAGAGCAATCAAAGATTCTGCAGTCTCTCGATTTAAAACCATGTTATTTTTACACTTCGAGCACAAGTAACTTCGTTCCTCATCTCCATGAGCTCCTGTCTGCCCTGAACCACAGACATAGGGCAAGGGAGAACTGGTTTTCCATCATATCAAACACGGACAAACTTTCCTCACTTTAACTGATTGTGACTGGAAACCCCATGAGCCAGGGAAGTCGCTGGGAAGGTGGCCTGGAGGTCCCCAGCTCTGCTTGGACTGGGTCTGGATGCAGCAATTGCCAATCTCTGCACCAGTTCACATCTGCTGATTCTAAGGGGACCTCAGCGTTCCCCTGGCTGTGCCGCATGGGAAACTCACATTTGACGTCACTCAGCAGGGCAGCATCTTTGCCAGTTTTATTTTCTTTGAAAATCTGGGCATGTCACTAAAGGTTTACTTAGCAGAAGGAGTACTAGACAATGAATGTGTGCTTCTCATTTTGTTTTCTTCATTATCTGCCCCCATATCCTGCTGTAAGAATGTCTGTACACATACTGTTGCGTACCCTAAGGTCTTGCCTGAGCCAGCAATGGATCAGCGAGACAAACGCCCTGCTGCTGAGAGGTTTAGTGACAATGGACTCAGCCTTCTGGTTAAGAGACTGGAGTAAGATTTTGGATTTCATAATGACACGTTGCTGGGCATGGTGGTTCACGCCTGTAGTCCAGCACTTGGGGGGCTGAGGCAGCAGGAATGTTGTGAGTTCAAGACCAGCCTGGGCTGCAAAGTCAGCTAGAGACCAGCCTGAACTGCATTGGGAGACCCTGGCAAAGAAAGACAAATAAATACCATGTTGACTTCACTTTTCAACAGACATTAATTGTACTTTCTTTTGCTCTCATCAGAATAATACTGTTCTTTTGTCAATGCTGTTTTTAACCTGAAATAACAAGATTAAAATAGCTTAGCCTCGTGTTCACCCAGCTTGAGCCAGCCTTTATCTAGAAAGAGCTCTGGCCCGCTTCTGGGCTTTGGTGTCTTGTGACCACCTCTGCCCCCCTGTAGCTTGGGGGCGCTCAGCTGACACCCAACTAGGACACCCCTCCATGCTAGAGCAGAGACAGAATGCCCTCTCTGCTACTGAGCTGAGCCCAGCCACCCCCGTGTAGGGGCAGCTGGGAGTCTCCTGCTCCCCAGGTTCGAGGTCATCCCAAGAACCAGGGCCCCTCTTAGCTTCCCCTCATGGACTCATCGCCCCACTGGCCTTGCGCTGTGAAGAGCTGGTTCACTGCTGCCCTGATAAGAGGTGCAGCGCCCCAGTCCCGGGGTAGCACATCCTGTCTGTAATCCCCGTGCCTCTTCTTGACCTTAGGATGGGCAGCCCCAAGCTGGGTCTTCTCCAGGGAGGTTTCTCCGGACTCATAGCTGAGGAGACCCTGAGTCATGCTATAGGGCACAAAACTGAAACCAAGTTCTGGAACCCAGGCTGAGTGGTTGCCTTTCACCTGTGAATTGGTTCCAAAAGTTGCAAGCTGCACCTCCCAAGTCCTTTGTATCTCCAAAAACCTCTCTTCTTCAATGTGCTCTGCCCTCTCCTAAGTGCCCTCCATTTCTCCATATGTGGTGGATGCCTAATCAGCCCCCAAAAGCCATGGGCACATGTTGATTAACGCACCAGACACAAAGATCACTCCTTGGGTGGCAGGGGCGACCCGGTCGAGCAGCTGGTGTGATCAGCGCAGAATGGAGCAGCCAGCACTCAGGATGCCACTGCGAAGGCGTGACCCTGGGCTTGCTTGCGCTATTGTCCTGCTGCTGATCGTCGGCCTAATCACGGCTTTCCATGGATCCTTCCTCGTGCCTTCCTTTGTTTTACTGAGACAGAACTCCCTTCCCTCGGCGACGATAACGTAATAGAGAAGCCGTGCGCTGCATTCTCTCTGCTTAAGAACGAACACCCTATGAGTAAATTTAATAAAATCTCTCTGTGACCTAATCATCCTGCAGATGTGTTAATTTCAATCTCATATATTTCACGCTACTTAGGGAGGAAGTCTAAGATCCAGCGTTATTAACTCCAGCTGAGAATGAGGAGAGTGGAAGAGATAAAATTTCATTGCTGTGATTCAATTTCACTTTATGCTAAAGTCAGCGAATGGAGAGTCCGTGGAGCCAGAGCCCAGGAAGGATATGCCACCGCTATCAAGCCAGTGTCCCAGAGCTAATGGTGATGGGGATTTGAAAAGAGCCGTTAAAAACCCAAGCGGCCGATGTTGAATTTAGCGTTGCTGGAGAAGCTGGGAAGAGGTGAGGTCGCTGATTGTCAGTATTGGCCTTCATTCCTAGATTCTGCCCACCGTGCCAAAATCCATAGGGAATTTCGCACATAAAAGTAAAGTACACGCTGCTTAAAACTGCACGTAGGTGCCAGAGCCCCCACTGCGGCACTCAACCCTGGTTTGTTGGGGTTTTCCTTCATTTGACCTCTGCTTGGCAGCCCCAGGGGAAGCAGAGCTGGGCAGACATCGTCCTGCAGGGCAAGTTAGAACACAGGCATCACGCCTGACACCAGGGCCTCTCGCAGGCTGGGCTTCTGTTCAGAGACCTGACGTGGAGGCTTTGGCATCTAAGTAAATACAGTCAGCAGTGGTGATCCTTGGGCGAGGAGAAACACTCCAGCCAGCTCTTGGGATGCAGGAAAAGCAGAGGGCAGCTCAGGCAGGGAGGAAGGGCAGTCGGGGGACACAGCGGGCGTGCTGAGTTGATGTGATTTATAATCAATATTAACCACATCATACACAGGGAGGCCTCACTGGCAGAGAAATGGAGTTAGAGCTCTACTTCTTTTGTCCCATGAAGGTCACAATTGGATCGGGGATGACAAGGAAAATTGATGGGAAGGAGTTGCTTCATCAATGGAGAAAAATACCCCTGCTCTGGTGCTGCATTGCCCCGAAATCTTGCAGACATAAGGGTAGGGCTGCTGACTCGCTGGAGAATGAGGATGGAATGTTTCAATGAGATTGTTAGTGATTTCTTCCCTCATCAAGAGCCCGGAAATAACAATTATTCAATTTAAGAGATTCTCTGCCTGCACAGGAGGGGCAGAGCCCTGGCGTGGCAGCCTGGTGGAAGGACAGAGCCACTAGTCACCAGCTCCCAGGAGATGTCAGGACTCAGCAGGCTGCCCACAGTACTTGTGTGCTCCCAGCACGGAGGTCTCTGAAATCCAACACTGACTTCCTAAGGAGCAAGGGGACCAAGTGGAGTCAGGGCCAAGGAGTCTGCAGCACACAGAGCCCAGGAGTTGCACGAGAGAACCGCCCAGGGAAATGTGAACTGTCTCGGCATCCCTTCCCAAGCTTTGCCCTTCTCTACTCTTCAGCCTTGAGATGTTTTTGTTGATTGTACTTTGAAGTTCTGCCATATAGCCAAGTCGCTGAACACCCAGGATAGCCTGCGACATAAGATCAAGAGGTTTGCAGTAACAAGAGGGATGATAGCCCACATGTGGGCAGTAAGCACCAGTGAGCTTCTGCCCAGTGCTGTCTTGGGACAACACTGTGGGCTGAGCCACCGCCTGCACAGCCCTGTGACTGGGTCCCAGCTCACTCTAAGTCTCCTGGGTCCAAGTTCACTCTAAGTCTAGGGCTGAGGCTGCCTTCCAATGTGGCCTGGTCATTGGCTTCCTTTCCCCCTGCTTCCTGAGGATTGTTTTCTTCCTGAGGTCAATATTAAGAAAATAATGGATCTGTAAAATGGTCAGTTGTCAGGGAGATCAGCAGCCCTTTCCTTGACTATAACTCTCTCATCGCAAAGCTCTTAGAGCTGCTTACAGATAGATAACCAGACATCCAGACATGACTGGTAGACACAATGTAGGTGGACATAGAGATGCGGATGGAGGTATCTGTTATATGGGTATCGATTAGACATACTGACATGGCTATCGATAAAGACACAGATACTGACTGACTTAATGTAGAAATTACACTCTGTACTGACGGAGATTCAGAGCACAGCTCTGATATAAAGGTGGTAGAGGTAGGGGCCGGGGAGCTGGCTCAGTGGAATAAGCACTTGCCTGGCAAGCGCAGTGGCCTGAGTTCAATCCCCAGTTCCGAAAAAAAAAAAAAAAAGTGGTAGAGGTAGACACAGACAGGTCTTTGATGTAGACAATGATAGTACTAAAAATAAAGATATTATTGCAGTACATATAGATACAAACACATACATAGATACAAAGAGAGACAGATGCCTCAGCCCACAAACTCAATTCTGTCCACAATTCTGGTCTCAAACCAAGTTGGACAAGAACCAAATCAAATTCAATGGTTAGGGTCATTGTTGAGCTTCTGAGAAAATTTGATGTGACTCTATTCCAATTTGACCTTCAGCCAGAATCATGGAGAGAACTGGGTTCGTGAGCTGAGGAAGTGTTATTTTTATTGTACACACATATATGTGGCTATTTACTTAGTGATTAGATTCAAGGGAAGTTTCGCTACACATCAGCTCTGTCAGTGTACAATGCAGATATGATGAGCCTAGGTGGGCTCTCCTCCATGTCCCTCACAATCTAGAGATGAGAGTTAGGCTGCCGGGGTGGGGGGAGGGGTAGCAGTTCTAGTCATAGAAACATGGACAGAGTCACTGGAATAGTATGCATCTCAATGGCAAGCTCTGTGCCCTAGAAAGGCTCACTCATGACGAACGCTACCAAAGTCATTGCTTGTTCTCTCACTGTTGGGGCATCAGATGCTTTAGTCCCTTCTTCAGACATTGGCCATTCCCTAGTGGCAACGTCAGGTACTGCAGCCTGGCTGATCAACCCGCCAATTAGCCAGATGCCAGGTAGTACTGGACATGGACACAGTGGGTATGGAAGCCTGAGGAGCCGTGAGCCAGCTTTCCTGAGGTGCCCTTCCTGGGCCGCCCTCACTCCCCTGAGCCAGATGCCACTCCAGCTCATAGACCCTGCACCTGGACCCTGGACCAGACACTCGGAGAAAGAACAGACATCCTATCTTTCTTCCAGTTAGGAAAACCGCATTTGCAATTTCTGAGGACACTGATCCATTTAAGTAAACCACCAGGGCGCAAAGGATACAACTAAGGTTGTTGCTTTCCTAATTAGGGTCCCAGACACCTGTGCTCCCGGGCTGCCGGAAGTGCCTTCCCCAGGAGTGGGCATGGTCCTTCCTATGTGTTTCCATAGAAAGGCATAAGATGTATGGTGTAGTCAAAATGCAAACAGATTAGAAACACTTGAGTTATACAAAAGATGCCTCTCCCGTCCAGTAAGATTATCTTTTGCCACAGAAGAAACTACCTATCTGTGAAGAAAAGTTGTACAAAATAGAGAATGAAAAACTGGAATGTGGGCCTTCTACAATTTGCGCTGAGGTAAGATTCAGTAATTTTGCACACATTTTGCAACAGCAGCATCTGCCCAGTCCTTCCCTATATCCCCTACCACACTGTCAAGAAAGAAAGCTCATTAAGTGGTGGCAACAGAGCCTGGAGCTCAGAGACACCAGAAGCTTCAGGTCACAGAGATTCTGAGAGCCAGTTGGGGCTCTGATCCATCTGAGGCTGCTGCCCCTGGGTTCATGAACTCAGGCTCTGTAGTCCTCAGATCCATGAGGACCAGGGAGTCCCAAGGAGGAGGAAACAAGCTGGCCTCCACACGCACAGGGCTACTCCTTTCCAGGTTGCCCCCCCCCCCAGGGGCCAGGAAGTGCCCCTTTGGCTGTGTGTTACGGGCAGGTGGGGAAGACAGCTGCCAGCAGTCCTGCACCCTCCCAGGGCAGCCCCTCCCAAGCCCTCTAAAGAGGGCAGCATCTCAGAAACGATGCTGAGCCATGAGTGCACAAACATATTATTTAGAAAAACAGCTTTACTGATAAAAGCCTGCACCTAATCTGGTCCCCAAAAGCGGACACATAAAAGGCATCCCTAAGTATCTCTCACGCTGTAGTGCTGCACCCTCCATAAATTTTCTGCACTTTAGAGACCCAGAAAGTTACCTTTGAAAGTTTGCTGGAAGCTGTCTTTGGAGGCTTTCATCAAAGGGAGTGGAGAGGAGAGCTTAACTGTCCCCCCCTCCCCCACATCTGTTTAAGACACTGCCACGGTCTCGGGCTGCTGTCAGAGTGGCGCGTGCAGGCCCGGCTCCACAATGCCCTTTATGTGACAGCAGTGTGCTCACAGGCCAGTAACAAAGTGCTGCGGAGCATCTGTTTGCTTCACATGCAGCACAAGGACCCCATTTCTGAAGCAAGACTCTCCAGCATCTGGCGGAAATGAACTGTGCAATTTTAGAGGGTTTGAGATTTCTATTTTATCTGCATGTAATGAAAACTTTTTTTAACCCTGAGACTTCACTAAAATGGTAACTCCGCATTGCAAATGTGACTTCAGACTCATGCAAATTTTAGGAGGGATCTACAGGAACCCCATAGGACCCAAGAGTGCCAGAACCCTTGCTTCACTAGGACAAGAACAGCAAATGATCGCAGTTTCTTTATGGCCTTGGATGGAAGATTGTCCCGACCACACTAGCTTGTCTTCCTAGGGTTTCTCTCTTGTTTTACTGTATCTCTTGTTCTTTAATCATGAAATTGTAAAACTGTGCAAGTGCTTGCCTCTGTCTTCTCATCTCCAAGGTAAGCTTCGATGGGAGCGCGTCCTGCTGGAGCTAGAATGCGACCTCCAACTCTGAAGGGCAGTGGAGACTCCTGTGCCTGCTGCCTGCTGCCTGCTGCCTGCCTGCATCGGCCAGCCTGTCCACCTTGGCCTCTGCTCTGGGCCCCACCTGCTCCCGGCCAGCACTGCAGGGAGGACAGCACCTCCCCATCTCCCTGTCACATGGAGTCGGTGTCTCTTGCATTGGTGCCTCTTACTCTAGGGAGTGGGGTTGCACGGCTGTGCCCACAAGTGGGGTTCATGTACTGGGCCTTTCCCAAAAGGCTACAGGCACATTCCAGTAGTGCATAGAGGACGTGAGCCGCACTCTGTCCCCAAGTGCTCTGTAGGATGCCACATAGGTGGCTCCTCACACAGCCACCTAGTGGAGCAGGTGCCAGGCTTCTCATGTGCAGAGCTCAGCCAAAGACCAAGCGGCCTCCTTGAGTAGGCCTTGAGCCTGCCCTGGGCTCTTCTGTCCTTGTCCTTGCGAACTTCCAGAAACTGCCTATTACTTCCTGCAGATTTCCATCCCAGAGTCCAGCAAGCAGCTGGCTGGTGAGTGGCAACTCCTCCCACTACCTCCAGATCCACGGTGGGGTTCCCAGTGCCCCATCGATGGAGGGTAGTGGCCATGTTCCAGAGGGCTGCTGTAGTCACCCTGTTTGCAGGATGCATCAGGTGTGGGGTGGGGGGACTCCTCAGCAATAACACTGCAAACTAGAGAACATCGCCCCCTGCTTCCTCAGTGATGGTCAACTCAGCTGCCAGAAAGCAATAGCAGAAAATAGACGCATGCTGGGCTGAAAGTGAGCTCTGCATTCTTAAGTCTTACGCATCCAAAGTGACGAGAGTCTTTTCATTAAAGATGGATTGGTTTGCATGGGACCATCCTCGTCAGGTGGCAGGGTGAAGCAGCACCATGCCTGGTTTCTCTTTTCCTAGCCTTACCTGCTTGCACTGCCTTCAGTACTTGATGACTGCAAATAGGCTTTCCATTTAGGAAATTTAGGCTTTCCATCCAGGCAGCTGGGGAGTCAAAGCCCTTCCTGGGAAGGTCCCAATTGAAGAAGAAAAGGAAAGAGGGACCAGGCTGTTGTGCCCTCCCTCCATCCTGCAGGATACATGGGCCACCTGAAGGAGGGGCCAGGCTCCCTGGGGAACGCCTAGGGGGAGGCAAATGGGGTGCTGTGATGCTCTCAGGTGTAGGCAGATTTGCCTTCATCTGGCCTCCTTGGTACCTTTGAGGTCTCAGAAACACAGCAGCAGCAGGCAGAGAAGAGCTGGACTACTTAGGTTTAGGTTGCTTAAATCTAGTTCCTGGCTAGGAAATCACTTCCCAAACCCCTCTTTGTATGTTTCCAATTTTTTCCCAAGTGGATAGCAATTCTCCAATTAGGAAATGCCACAAGAACCCCTCAGCAAGACAGGCCAAGGCAGGACAGGACAGAAGGGAGGAGAGCCTGCAGCTCTGGCCCTCAGGGACGGCACTCGCCCCGTTCTTGGACTACAGTCATTTCGTCCTGCACAGAAGGGCAGGGCCTGCTGGGGCTCTGGAGACTGGGTGGCCCACTGGGGCACAGGCACCCCAGGGCCATCACGGCATCTGGTAGGTGCTTTGGAGGTGGAAGTGCAAGCCCCTGCCATGGTACAAAAAGCAGGAGGACCGTCATCCTCACAGGCTGCCACACCGCAAGGAGGCTGCCCTGCGCCTTTCACTGACGCCGGTGTCTCAGAAGACAGCAAGGAGCCAAGAGATGCCACATTGGTCCCCAGGAAAGACAGCTCTGCCACGGTCTCCCACTAGAAAGCCCCTTATCGCGACGATCAAGTGCGGTGGACGGGGCTATTTTGAAATTCAATGTCTTGCTCTTCCTGAAAGCTTTTTCAATGTGTGTTTTCAGATGCAAGTTTCAAACTGTCAGAATTGTGTTGCTGTTGATAAAGTCAGCTGGGGATTGATGCCCAGAGGGTGGTCTGACTTGAAATTAGGAGACAAAACTTGAATTAAATTAATTCTCTTGGTAGCTCAGGGAAGGGTTGCAAAGAAAACATTCTGTCTGAGCTGCCTGGATGGAGGATCCATTATTGTTATTGGTCAATGAACGCTTGATTTCCAGCGTTAATGATATTTCCTACACATGGAATATTCACAAAGATAACATTTCTGTCTCATGGTTTCCAAGAGATTTTGCTGGCGACATCCTGTCCGTAGCTGGTACTTGTATGACTGCAGAAAGCAGAGGAAGAGCAATGGGCTTCTCTTTAGCAAAGTTAAGTATTTATGCCATCAATATCCCTTAGCTTTCTGTCCACTTCTACAGGCAGCTTGGCAATATGAATTCCCCTAGAATCATTTAGCGACTACAGATCTTATGCACATCTCTCACAACTTCTCCGTAAATATCAGTCCCATCATAGCTCAGGTGGGACTGAAGATGCTCCAATTAAATGAGTGCCCAGTTTCCATTGGACAGGAGAATTCTGGGATTCTATGGTGGCGGTAGATGCGCCGCTTTGTGAATGTGCTAAAGTCATGTGGCTCGACCGACTTACGATTGTGAACTTCATGTTATACAAATTATATCCAAATAAAGACAAAAGGAGCCCCCCAAGACCAGCATGTTGACGAATTAAACCTAGCAGCTGTTTTGTGTGGCATTGCTTCAGACTTCCTTCTGGCTAGGTTGGGTACCGAGTGCCCTTTGGGCTTGGTTTTAGAGCGTCTGTCCTCTGCAGGAATGGGGTTTTTCACCCGTGGGCTGCCACATGTTAGTCAGTGCCCAACTGTGGCAGACCTTTTCCTGTTTTGTAGAATAAAGCAGGGCAGACAGTGCAGTCTGCATGTCCTGCGGCAGCATAGGCATTAGTTCACGAGTCGCATTTCTGCTTCCTCTGGACGCAGCCTGCAGGCCACACTGAGGGGCGGTGGCTTGGCTGGGTGTCTATTTGGGACCCTGTGGGGAAGGACTACAAAGTACGACATCACTTAGTCAGTTCCTGCAGACCATTTCTTGAGACAACTTTCTTTAACAACAGAAACATATCTGACCTAAACACTGGTAAGGAAAGACTGGAATCAGTTCTTGCCAGCTTATCATACAAAGCACTTAGAACTTTGCTTCTCATATATGGGAGGACATGGCGTTTAGATTTGGCATCTTGATGCTGATTATTTTCAAAGTTATACTAAGGGAGACTGAGGCAGGAAGATTATAAGATCAAGCCCAGTCTGGGCAATGTAGCAATTTAGCAAGTCTCAGCATTAATAAGGAGAAAAAGGGCTGGGGGTGTAGGTCAGTGAGAAAGCCCTAGGTTGCCCCTGAGTATGCTGGGATGGGAGGGAACTTCTCAAGGCCACAGAATAAATTGATAATATATTTGATTAGTTCTGAGCAAGTGTACCTGGACTCAGTGTGAGTAAAAAAACATTTTATAAAGAGAACGAGGTTTGGTCCCCAGGATCCCTGGGGCACCATTGCTAACTGGGAGAGGGCTGCAAAAGGCCCCAGGAGGCAGGAGAGCTGGAGGCTACAGAGTAAGCCTGAGGCACCTTGACTTTTGCTGCCACCCACTTCTCCCTGCTCAGGAACAGCCAGGGCCCCAGCCCTGTATCTCAGGACACCCAGGTCGCCCTGGCCCTCACTTCTGTGCAGTGTGTCATGCAACTGATGTCTCTTTAAACAACAACAAATAAGTCGGCATAATTCTTCCTATAGGTGCTAGTAGAAATCAAATTAACGAGGCCAGGAATAATTGTTTCTGGGGAATATTTGGCATAAAAAATTTACAGGACTATTTCTACTATGGAGATGCAGCTGTAGGGAGGAACTCAGTTCTTCATTTTACTAATTTTGCTTCTTTGCCATGTATTAGCGGCCTTAAACACATCATTTTGGAAGGGACGTTTGCCTGGACGAACACATGTTCTCAAGGTGCTAAGCCAGTAGATCTGGGCTGGTGAGTGTACACAGAACCCGGGAGCACAGTGCCCACACTGGGGCCTCCTGGAGCAGGGTTTCCTAGCATGCAGTACTCCCAGCGGCCATACTCCATGTCCAGGTTACAGTGAGCTTTGCAGGATCACCACATTTTAACTTTGCTTTTCTTTCATACCTTTGAATATTCTAATTTCTCATTATCTCAAACTCATCCATTCCATTAGCAATAAAGTCCTCCAAAGTGACTGTAGTGCTTGGTTCAGGACATCAGACACTCGTACATTAGGCACACTGTATTCCTTTGAAAACCTGACCTCAAGCGCACCTAAGAGTTTCTCTCTGCAGCATGTCCTCCAAGCCACCCCGCAGCTCCCAACTTCTGCAGCATGAGTGCCGGCTGTCAGCCTGGGATTGCTCATTATTAATGAACAACAGCTTTCAGCTTTCAGAATAGAAGGCCCCATCCTGGTTTTGGAGTTGCAGGATAGGAAGGAAAATGGGCAACAAATGATTCATAAGCTATGGAGGGGACCAAATTTAGACTGAATTCTAGGGCTTGGGGAAGAAAGTCTGATGACCCCTCCTGACATAGTAGAGTTCCCCACCGCCCACAGGCATTAGAGGGAAGGGAGCTGCAATGGGGCGGGTCTTCCTGGCATCTGTGTGCTATGCATGCCCATCTTTGGTACCGGGCAAACAGGACTGGGACCCTGGATGTTGCAGGCCAAGCTCTTGCCGTGGCCAGGCCTGGAGCTCCCAGTCCAAGGCTAGAGAGCTGGTATGGGGCAGGGCGCCTCCCTTCCTTTCCCACCTGAGTCCCTGGTCTCCTCTCTGCTCTGGTGGCTTTGCCTCTCTGTACCACAAGGCGTGTCATTGTCCTTCTCCAGAATCCCCTCCCACCTTTGTCCTGTGAGACTGAGGGCCGCAGTGCCAGTCTGCTCCTGGCAGGGCTCCGCTTTCCCAGCTGGCCCATCAAGGCCCAGGAAGGCACCATGACTTCCTTTTTTATGGGTTGAAGCATCAATACTTTCTCCACAGCAAGTGTACGTTGGCCCGTCCCTTTTGGAGACATCTCTGAGGAGTATGGTGCTTTTGGAATGAAAGCTTTGTTTGCTCTAAGGCCCTTGGGATGCGAATGCTGCAGGACATAGGGGTCCCTCATGTGCTGTTTCCCCAGGATGCAAAGCAGCAGCCCTGGTATGCTCAGGTGGGCTGCACTTACTCTGCCAGTGAGGACCCCAGCATCATCATGAGTGGCTGCTCATGGCGTCTCTGTCTGCATGCGTGACGTGCTGTGCCTCCCTCGTAACTTGGAAACCTCGTCACTAATTGTCACTCTGTCTCCTTCCCTGGGAACAAACAGGAAGTCGCTACATAGCTCCCCAGGCAAGCCTTGCACTGCGTGTTGCACCACCAGTGAGCAGAGAGTCTGGCAGCCTTGTGCAGGCGCCTTGCAATCAAGAGCTCCTCACTGGAGCCCTCGGAGTCTGCTTGTCCCAAGATGTAGAGCAGCTCTATTCTTCCCTGATTTAAAACACTGGGAGGCAGGGCGATACCCACACCCAGGTTTCTAGGCAGGCCCATCCCGGGGGTCAGCTTGTGTACCCACATTCAGGGGCCTGGTGACCATCCAGAAACTGTCCTCTGTGCCTTCATGGGAATGTTGGCCCATAAGCTCCCTGGTGGATCCCATGAAGATGCTCCTATGACACACGTTAAGTGATTACTTAGGGTTTGGGCTGTTACCACCAGAGAACTGCTGAACAGTCAGGGATAAAAGGAGCCAAGATACAATCAGGCACATCATCAGTGCATGAGCCAGCGAGGCTGAGTGACAGGTCTTTGCCACACACCAGCTGTGGTCCTGACTGCTTTCACCCCCAAGGGCTGGACAGCAGAAAGATAAGCGTGTCCACCTAGTCCTTTCTGGGTCTCTTGAGGAAGTCACCCCAATAATTACTGGCCATATAAGAACTCGGTGCTATTGCAAAGACCTTGTACAGAGTCTCTCTGATGACATGCAGATTACCGGGAGCAGCGCAAGCTCCTACTGGCTGTGGATGGGCAGGGTGAAGTGCACGGTCAGCCGGCTTCCACCGCTCCTAGGCCTTTGGAAATATGCAGGGAGCGACAAAGAAAGGATTAGGCACAAAGGAGGCAAGAAGCCACAAAGTGTTCTGTGAACTTCAAAAACGTGGGTGACAGTAAAACAAGAATCAGCAGAAATCGCCCAGGTGACCGGTGGAAGGGGATTATCTTCCCAAGAGAGGACCCGGCAGCCGGGCCCAGGGGCACTCGAGACTTCCGGCAGAGAGCCCTGTGCCCTCCTGGAGCACGAGGGCCCTGCCAGGCCGCTGTCCTGAACACGAGCCCTGCAGGAGGTGCGCACTGCCTTCTAGGCAGAGAGAAGGAGAGCACTTACGCAGAGCGATGGTGAGGTCTTGCCACAAGAGCTGCCTCCGTGGAAAAAGGGGCTCGAGGGGGGCTCCATTGCCCAGGGCGGCTTCCCACGTCAAAGCACTGTCAACTAAGATGCCGTCACACCCCTGTGTGTGTCTACCGGTTTAAAATATTAAATAGCTAAAGGTTAAGCATAAATATAAACCATTTTAAGCACAAAGTATTTTAATAACAAACCTCTGCAGTTGTTTGTTTTCCAAGCCCAAGGAAGCCAAAATGGTTTTCTTCCACAGTGAGTATTTAGAGATTTTCATTCATGACACATGCCAGGCCCGAAATCGGCACAGCGCCGCCCCAGACCCCAGGCAGACGTCTGAGTCAGACCGCGCTGTCCGTTTCTCTTGGCAGGGCCCGCTCCACGGACTCTTGACCAGCATTCCACCAGAGTTATTAGTCAAAGTAATAGTTTATTTTTTTCACCAGAAAAATAAACGCTGATGCACTCAGCGCGGTGATTCCCTGAGCCGCACTTGGCTTTGTTTGGCTTGGGAAGTGCTCTTATTATGAAAAATTATTCAATAATGGATGAGGGGTCTGTGCAAACTTCTCCCACACGACATTAATCTGCCCGCTTCTATGGCGCTGCCATGGAGAGAGACCACCTAGGGTTATCTGGGGTCTGGCTGGGGCCGGGGAGGAGCCAAGCTCTGCCTGTCTTCAGGCGGCCGTGTCCTCAGCCTCGGCAGCCTCGAGCCAGCCAGGGAGACTGCCTCCTCCCCCGAGGAGCGCAGTTGGCTGCTCGCCACCCACACAATGGAGAGAGGATCTGGAGGCTCGGGGCTCCAAGGTGGATGTGAGCCTGAGTGTGCACACTTCACTGTCCACGGTGACACGTGGCCCTGAAGCAGGTCAGATGCTGCGCACCCCTCATGTTATTTGCTTTGATCTCATGGGGACAGGACTGGGGGTGTGTGAGGACCAAACAGCCTCATCTTCCGATGCACCTTAAAAGATCCGGGCTGGGCATGTGGTTACCCTGCACCTTTCCACTTCTCTTCCTCCTCCTCTGCTGGCCCTGGGGCTCACTCCAGGGATCCTGGCCCCTGTTCCTGCTCCATGGGAGGCCGGGGGGGGGGTCACAGTGCTGCCAACCTCATCCCGCTCCCACTAGTCAGCTGCCTGCCACGTGGCCCCTGGACCCCAGTTTTATCGAGAGTCCCACTTTTCCCTGGGACTCAGTGGCAGCCATGTGACTGGGAGTCCTTGTGTACAGCTGAGCCTCGCAGCTCTGTCTGATCGGCAAAAAGCAAGGCCGCTGCTCTGGGTCAGGTCCATGGCTTTCCTCCTCGTGTGCTGGCTTTGGGGTCCTCCTCATCTTCTCCGTTCTCTGACTGAAGGGTGGAGCTGGCTTTCCCCAGGAAGACCTGGCCCCCTCTGAGCTTCCAAGCAGGGGATGGCAGCCCACAGAGATAGTGGCTCTCACTCTCCCCACTGACAGGCCAGCTACAGGAGGAGCAGCGTGTACACCACAGGCTGTCGTCCCAAGCCTGCCCTGCTCCTGCCCACGCTGGACTCCTTGGCTATCAGTGCCAGTGTAGGTCTTTCTTGGAACAAGCACAAAACTCAGAACACTGTCCATGGCCAGGGTCCCCACCACAGGACAGGACACCATCGCTTCCTGGGTTGCCTGCACGTCCCTGTCTCACTAAGATTCAAGCAAGTTGAGCCATGCATACCTGGGATCCCAGCACTTTGGAGGCTGAGTCAGGAGGATCACAAGCTCAAGCCTAGCCTGGGCAACTTGGGAACTTAGGGAAACCCTGTCTTAAAATAAAAGATTAATGCCATTTACTGCTATGATGTCTCTCGGGTAGGTGGTTGTTCAAGAAGAAGGGGGTGGTGAATGAAAGCAAGAGACAGGAAAAGGAATATTGTGGAACTGTCCTGCTTCAAGGTTGTATATGATGAGATTTTTGGACTTATGTGCAAACATGAGAAGTATATAATTCTTTATCCTATTTTTAAAATATAATGTAATTTTTAAAATGTCTTTATCATATTATTCAGGGACTTAAAGTTCAACATATCACTACTTGATGAAAAATACCTGCTCCTTATGATGCCTAAGATGTTTGAAATGCAGTGAGATAGTGAGGTTAAGCTTAAGAGCCTAAATCGTTTGATAATAACAATAAGCTTGTCTTCTGGATGGTTAACAACGTAAGCTTGCAGACCAAAATTAGAGAAAAAGGAGGGCTACAAGGAATGCCAACATTTTGGCCCTAACCTTCTAAGGTCAATTAAGACTCAGGACATATGAGAACTTGTACTGTAACGTCATGTACCTCGGTAGTGTCCCAAATTTTCTGATCAAGAAGATTATGAGGCCAAAGAGGAAAGTGGTCGATGACGTAGAATGTGCCTAAGGAGAGTCACATGGGGAGAAGACACTCTCTCAGGCTTTCACAGAGAGCACATTGGCCAAGCAATGGCCGTGACTCATCCACATGGCTGCACTGACAAAGGTTCTACAATCTGAGGTACGGGATCTCAAGATAAATCCTGAGGACATTTCGCTGACCTTCTCAGACCAAAAAGCTACAACTCTTGTTACATAGGTCCTGCTTTACCTTGGTCTTAACCATCCAGTAGAAAAGTATGAAGACGAAATATAGGAAATAAAGCCATGCTGTTATGTTGAGCTGTGGGGGACTCAGATCAATAATTTCTGACATTGCCAGTTAAACAGAAGACCCAATGCTATTATGGGCTACTGGACTCTTTTAGAATATTTTGCTGAGTTTACACACCTATAATATTCAATAACGGAACTTAGAAAAAATGGGGTATACCGATGAATGTCCATTTTGTATTTGTGTATTCCAAGTGGTTAGGATAGATATATAGTTGCATTCTCTTAATGAATAGAATGATTTGTTCTAATGGTGTTTGTAAATAGGATCACAAGTCCACTTCTTGTACAGCAATTAACCACTAAGAAGAATATATGCAGTGTATTATGTGTTGAAACTGTACTTCCGATTGGATTTGAAACTGTCTCATTGCTATCTGTTTATCAATAAAACTTTGAAAAAAATAAAAAAATAAAAAATAAATAAAATAAATAAATAAAATAAAAGATTAAATAAGGGCCGAGGATACTGCTCCATAGGAAGGCCTCACGTACAATCTGCTGTACCTGGAAAGAACAAAAAAATTTAACCAAGCAGAGTCAGTCCATGCAGGCATGATTTAATTTCTGTAGAAATTTCCAAACACATATGTGAGTTAAATCTTGGACTGGATTCATTATGAAATTGTGCACCTGTGTTACACAAGGACAGTGGGATGTCCAGTTTGTGTGTGCAGTGTGGGCCAGCGTCTAACACCAGCTCATCCCAGGACAGGGTGATAGTGAGAAGAAGTGATACACCCCGACTCTCATGGGCTTGAGAATTTGAGGCTCCTCTCCATCGCTTCCCTTCCAAAGCCCCAGGGCAGCCCCATGCACCCAAAGTTCAGCCCCTGACCAAGGACTGACCAAGGTCTGGGGCTCAGCAGTTCCTGCTGGGGCCACGTGAATCTGGTAGACAGCACGGATGCACCTCATGCCTGGGTCCCCAGTCCCAGACCCTGCAGAGGGGACCCACAGTCTGTGCTCCACCAGTGACACGGGAAGCAGCCACTGCTCCTGGCCCGCTGGAGAGCAGAGCAAGGACATCCATCTGTCATGCTGTGAGGACAGAGGGTCTTGTGTGTCACCTCACAAGGCCCACAGAGGCACCTGGTATAGGGCACCCCACACCACCCTGAATTCCAGCCCCCAGCACTGATTCCCCAGCCTCCATCATGCAACCCTGTTTCTCTCACTGTACGCCTGAATCTCAAAGTGTTCCTGTCTCAGTCTCCAGAGTAGCTAGGACCACAGGCCTGTGCCACCAGGCACTGTGTCCGATCTTACTGCACCGTGGCGTGGCCCATCCCCTCTCTTACCCACTCCAGCCAAGAGTTCAGAGTTTGTAAACAATCTCTATGCTAGCATTTGTATTATTTTTAAAATAATCTTATTTATTTGTGTATGTATTTGGTATAGGGTCTTGTTACACAGCTCAGACTCATGGTAATCCACCTGTCTCAGCCTCCCCAGCAAGGGATGACGGGTGTGCACCACCACACCAGTTTTGATGTCTGGCTGGACACAGGGCCAGCACGGTATGCAGTACTATGGATCAAACCCAGGTCCTTGTGCTTTCCAAGCCCACACTTAGACCACCAACCTATCTCCCCGGTCTTCCACTAGCATTTCTAAACACTCTGGCAGTGTGTGGCTTCTCCCAGAGTGACACGGGCCACACTGTCAGGCCGCAGCCACCACTTGGAGGGTCTGCATTTCCTGTGCGGCCACCGGGCCATCTGTCATGTGTGCCCAGAACACCTCTGCTCTTGGCTCTGACTCGCAGCTGGACCCACGCCTCTCTCGGTGCATGGGGCTCCAGGAGAGGTGGTGGCAGGACCAGGAGACACCAGCAGGCTTCAGGGCACCCGGAGGCCGAGCCCTCCGCAAACATGTGAAAGAAGTGCCGCGCAGAAGCACAGTACAGATGACAGGGGACGTGGCTCGCTGAGCGGCAGGGTCTCAGGTGAGCAACAGGCACACCTGGGGCTTCCTGACACCCTGCTGCCAATTCCCGCGAGACGTGCAGCCCTGGGAAGAGTGCGCAGGAGAACTTTACCCAGAGCGCGGGTGTCGCTTCCTCCTCAGATGAAAACGAAGCATCTTTTTTATGTTGTGATAATTGCGCATTTACTTCCTTTAAATAAAGAAAAATATCACACTGTGATTGAATTTTAACTTGGAGCAGACTTTTGCTGAACGATTGCACTCGCTTTAGCACATTAAGATGCAATTAGCAGGGCTGGAAGAGTTCCAGGGCCTCGGCTAGTAATATTTTCTGAGTAATTTCTTTAAAATGTTCTTTCTTTCATTATGCTCTGCTATGGCCTCTAGAATTAGTTTAATTATCATTTCCGGTGCCTGTTTTGTAGCCCTGGCTGGGAGTGAGATTTTCAGAAGGCAAGGCCACTCCTGGTAGAGGGCAGAGAGAAAGTTGCTGTAGGGCAGGGAGAGGGATGGCCGAGTCCCTTTGAAAGGATCGCTTTGAGACACAGTGGAGTTCAGCGTTCACGTCCAAAACCCCAGCTTCGGTCATGCACAGTTTGTTAACATACAAATAAACCCTGAGAAAGAGGAAAAAAAGAAAGCAGATTTTAATTTGGAAGCTGAAATCCACAATGCACACTTACCTCGTGGCAAGAGGAGCAGAGCCCACAGTCCTGATTTGAGACCTGAGAAGACCCTAAGCATCGGGGTCCCTTTTCTGCACCCGGCCCTGCCTGTGCTCTGGCTGGGGTTTGTGGGTGCAACAGCAGCCTCAGGTGGCCTGTTTCCTACAGAAAAGCTGGGTGTCACTTAACATTTTTGTACCCAGCACTGTTTTTTAATTATTTTCCTTTCTTTTTTTTTTAAAGGTGAACACAAAACAATAAAATAAAAAGAACATTAGAAATGATACAGAATTTCACTACCCAAAATAATATGAATTCAACATTGATGCCCTTACTAGTTTAAAATGGAAATGTGGAAGAGTGTGCTCTTGTTAGGTTTTCTGGCGGTGTAGAGAGGCAGAAAAGATAAAAGGGGCCTTTATTGACTCTGAAGACCCAGAGGACTGATGGCAGGAGCGGGTTCCTTGGACCCAGGAGGGCAAGGCTGAGATTTGATGAACTTTTGTTGGCGGGGAGGTTGGAGAGCAGGTCCAGTGACCCCCAAGGAGCTGTCCGGGAGGGGAAAGCTGTGTGGGAGGGAAAAGGTGTCCAGAGTGGGATGGAGAAGGAGGAGGTGGCCATTGGGAGGGTAAGCTGCTGATTTGGGGAAGTCAGCCATGTTAGGTGACCACACTCAGCAATTTATACTGGGGCCAGAACCTGTCAGTCTTCACTCCTGGAGAAGCACGAAAGCGCCCACAAAAGGCAGACCTCCAGCCCCTCGCCGTTTCTTCACTCCAGCCCGGAGCCTTGCCCACATAAATTTTCCAGAGGCCCTTAGAGATGACATGGCCTCAGCCTGTGTCCGAGCCCTGTGGTGAGAAACAGTGCAGAATCTCTGAAGAGAGCTCTTGCTTCATCCTCCTGGGTGTGCCCAAAGGAAGCCCCGCCATCTGGGGCCATCTCACCAGTCAGAGCAGGCCAGAGGCAGGCACAGGCGGGGCTGCTGGCCAAGCTGAGGCAGGGCGGGCTCTGTGTCTTCCAGGGGCTCTTGTCCTCCATTCGTCTACCCTTCACACCCTTCTCCTCCTCTCCTTCCTGGTGTCCCCCTCCTCTTGCCTTCCTCCCTCCTCGCTCTTGCTTTCTGTCACTCTTTGACTTTTCCTCAACTTCTGTTGCAGCATTTGAAAGATGGTGCCTGAGGAGACCAGAAGAGGCTCACTGCTGGTCTTGATGTGCCATTGGTGTTGGGACGGTTTCAGGGGCTTCCCATGCTACCGTGGAATGTGGGTGGGCACTCAGCCACACCTTTGCCTGAATAGGAGGCCCAGCCACCAGGAGAAGTAGGCTGTGTCTACCTCAGAGGAAACTGAGATTTTACCACAAATATAGACCCTGCATGTTCTTTCTAAGCATTTTTTAAAATTCTTTAAGAGGCGGGCCCTTTTCCATATTTTCTTTTTTTTATTTTTCTTCAGTTCTGAAGACTGAGCCCGAGGCTCAGTCACTGGGTTGCATCTCAACCTTTTCATTTTTCATCTCGAGATGGAGTCTCGCTAAGTCATTCAACTGTCCAGGCTGGACTCCAACTCTGGATCATCCTGCCTCAGCATCCCGAGTGTTAGGTTCGCAGGCGTGAGCCCCGGCAACCAGCTTCTAGTGTGTGCAAAATTTTGCAATTTTTACCTTTTCAAATAAAAGGAAATATTCAACATTTCATAGGATTCTGTGTATCTTAGAAGTGAAAAAGCAGAAATTACAAACTGGGATTGAGTTATGGAGCTAAGACACACCTTGTCCTCCCACACTGAGTGTGGTACAGTGTGGTATCCCAGCAAGGAGCATCCCAGGGGCAGTGTCAGCCTCATACCAGGGAGGGAGATCCTTGAAGACGAGAGCTCTGGGAGACCCGAGGGCCTCACTGTGTGTGCTGTGCAGACCAGCCCATGGGCAGGATGCAGAGCCAGGGTGCCCTACGGCACTGGGAGGATGAGGCCAGCCAGGCACTGTGACCCCACAGCAGCCTCGACCTTCTCCTTGGTTCCTGGTGGGGTCACTTAGCTTCTGTGCAGGATGCCCGGGAGAACAGAGCTCGTGGTGTGGGGACCACGCGGTGCCCTGCTCCAGGTCAGCTCAGCACAGAGCTGGTGACCGATGGGTGGTCCGTGACGAGGGTTGCTGTCCAGCTTGACCCAAGACTGACGCAGTGCCGCTCTGTGGCCAACCACAGCCACTCAGTAGCCCCGTTTGCTTAGATAGTTTGCTTAACGCATCGAGGTTTTTCATCCTTTCTTTCTACCTAAAAGAAGTAGAAGGTTGAAAGCTGTACTACCACATTAGAGACTGGAAGCATCTGGAGTAGCACAGCCTCAGATTTTCAGAGATAAACGTCATGGAGATCTAGGCTCTCAGAATGAGCCCATAATGATTGAGGTAGCTGTGAGTTTTCAACGTACAAAGAAATAATTTCTCTGACTTCTCCACAGACTTTTCCTGTCTTTTGTTTTGTTTGAGGCAGGAGACTTTTCAGTTACTTAGTTTGTTTGTTTGCTTCAGACAGGGTCTTGCTATGTACTCAGATTGATCTTAACTCTAGGTAGCCAAGACTGACCTCAAACTTACACCGTCCTCTTTCCTCAGCCTCCTGAGTGCTGGGATTAAAGGTGCACAGCACCGCACCTGGCTAGGCTCTTGGACCGTGCATGGAGGAGCAATGATGCCCCTGTGGACTCAGAATTACCATGGACATTGCAGACCACAGAGAAGGGGAGGGAGGCCCTGCAGGATCTTGTGCACAGGGCCTGCACCTGCCACGTGCTGTCCAGTGCCTGCGAGCACTCCACTTCTGAGCCTCAGCTCTCTGTTCCTGCAAAGACTGAGCAGAGGAAGTGAGGATCCCTGAACGCCTGAGTGTGCAAGGGCTGTGAGGCTGCAGGTGTTATGGTTTGTGTCTAGGTGTCCCCCCCCCCAAAGCCTCATGCGGTCATGGGGTGAACTTCTGGAGCTTGTGATTAACTCATGATCCACTGGGATTATGGGTGTGAGTGTTGCTGGGATTATGGGTGTGAGTGCTGCTGGGATTATAGATGTGAGTGCTACATCCAGCCTGGGGCAGATAGTCTGAATGCAACTTAAGGGAGACAGACTTGCTGTCTGTGGCAGCTGTTGCCACCACTCCCTTTGTTTCATGCTTTTGCCACTGCCACGAGTGGCTGCCCTCTGCCACATGCAGCTCTCCTTGGAGCCAGCTGAGTATGCACTGAAACTACCGCTGACTAAGTTATATAAACCTTTGCATCCTTCATTTCGGGTGTTGGGTATTTGTCCCCTCAATGAGAGGAGTAACTGAGATAAGAGGGAATGGTGCACCTAGCAAAGAAGGGGCCAAGGCCCCATTCTGCTCTGGGTGGGGCTGCAGAGGTACAGCAAAAGGGCTGCACCCCAGCAGGAGTGGGGAGCCCACAGCACAGTGCCACTGCCAGCTTGTGCTTCTGGCCTGGGATCAAGGGTCTGTTCCTCCCTCACACAGCTTTGAACATCCTCCAGGTCTGAAAGAAGGCAAACAGGCCCCACCCAGATCCATCCAGGCACAGAGAATGCCTGGGTGCTTAGGGAGAGGCCACCTGGGCCCAGCGGATGCTCCCTTGGTGGACAGTGGATTTCATGGTCTGGGGTTTTCGCAAGGGGAACAGTATAGTACAAGACTCATTTTATGGGATTGTTTTATAATCGCCCAAAGAATCATATACAAGAGTGTAGGAAATCCATCCACATACTAAAGAAGCCAGTTGAGGGCCTGGATCCCACAGTAGTGTCCTACATGAGTACAATGCCACTCAAAAGTCCAACCAGAGGCCTAGAGCCCATGACAGTGTCTCATGTGTGTCTGCTTTATAGCTCTGTGCTGGAAAGGCCCAAGGGCCAGTCGTAGAAGTCAGAGTCTATGCCAGCAGGATGAAGGATCTGTGTTAGCAGGTTGAGGGGTCTGAACTGGAGCCAGGAATCAATGCCCGAGGTAAGCAAAAGAGCTCCCTCAAATGTACACAGCCATCCTCACAAACAGTGAGGTCCCAAGCTCCTCCAGTGATGGGGAAAGCCAAGTTTCCATCAAGAAAGCCAATGTGAGAAGCTTCTCTATGAGGCTGAGCAATGCACCATCTTTCCTTCTAAATCCAAGAAGCAATGCTCAAGATGAGGACCAGAGCTGCTCCAAAATGAACTGTAGCCATTCTCAGCAACAAGGAGGTCTAGAGCTCCTCTTCTGACAAAAACAGCCAAGTTCACCAGGAAAGCCAGCAAGACAAGGTCCTCTAGCAGAATAGCCCAAGAGAACCAGCACCTTGCAACAGCTCCAACAGCTTCTCCAAACAGCTTCCCTAAGAGCTGTACCCAGCTCTTCTCCAGTTCTGTCTCTTACCCTACTTCAGGTGGGCCTCTCACACCCGGCACTATGCTAGTTCAATTCAGCTGGGTGTAACAAGTTGACTACTATTTCGCAACCCACTACAGTCGAGCTTCCGTTTCCCATGAGGAAGCCATGCTAGGTCTTTGTGACAGCTCAGGATCATTGCAGGTTGCATCTGCAGAAGTTGCACTACATCCACCCCTACCCCTAAGGAAAATCCAGTACTTGAGGGTATTCCCAAGACCGCGGTGGCCACCATACATCCTGTCTGAGAGGGCTGCATGCACGAGGCATGGGTTACCCCAAGGCCACGCCTAAGTACAGGTCACAAGGTCACTGCCAAGGCCTCTGGAGGGCACACAAAGGGAGGGACGGTGTCGCGGAGAAGGGAGGAACAGCCTGAGGAGCAAGCACTGGCACCAAGGTTGTGGAGTAAACTCCCAGGAGGCCGTTGCTGTCGGGGGCAGAGGCCTCGACCACTTCTCACAGTACTCAAGGTAGCTGGTGCTCACACTGCGGGGAAGCCACGCTCTCTGAAAGCAAGATTTACGAAAGGAAGAGCAAGAACAGCTTGAGAACTTCGCCTTAATGTAACCAATATCCTAGGTTGACTTGGCCTCAGATTTCTTAATTTGTTCAACCGAGCATCCACGTGAAACAACCGTTTCCACGTGACCTAAGAAAATTGTCCCAGTGTGATAAGTGATACGCAGCCTATCACACTTGCATAGGTACTTAATTCTTTTTTATTTTACTACTACAATTAAATATTTTACACAAGTTTTGTGAGTCCCTGGGATACTTGTCTGTCTTCTTTGTGAACCAAATATTCCCAGCCTTTGTTAGTTGTAGCGGGGTAGTGCTTGTGTCTTTTTCAATTTTTTTTTGTAAATTAAGATGTTTAATGTCATCCGTACTTTTTATTTTGTATTGTCTCAATTTTTATTGCATTTGACAAATATAAATTTTATGTTTTTATGATATTAGGCCTCAACATTTCTGTGTGATTTATGCTTTTGCATTACTCTTTTGGAGGGTACTAGCCCTCTGCCCCCCTCTCCAGGGATCTCAGGTTCTGGTTGTGAAGTTCAGCCCAGTCCACACTCCAAGTTCCAGCTGCCCACTACTGGAACATCAAACTTCAAAAATCTCTGCTCAGAATTGGTAACTTTCCCAATAGTAAATCAAAAAATCAGACTTGAGGCAATCTCTATGGCCAAGAGTGTGCTGTGGGTGGCCTCTAACCGCAGACACAGGGTGATGCTTTAGTCTAAGGGCAGCCTTCACCCAAAGTTTTAATGAGAAAATGTGTAAAGAGAAGCCCAGGGAGGGCACTGCCAGCAGTCTCTACAGAAGGCACCTCTCTTCTGGAAGTAACACCTCTCCTCCACCTGCCCCATGCCTTGCCAGGTGCCAGCGATTTCCAAATCAAGCTAAAACACTTGGACAAAGAAAAGATAGGAAAAGGAATATTGTGGGATTGTCCTGCTTCAAGGTTGTATATGGTGAGATTTTTGGACTTACGTGTAAACATAAGAAGTATATAATTCTTTATGCCAATTTTTAAAACATATTCTAATTTTTAAATGTTTTTTATCATATTATGTAAGGACTTAAAGTTCAACATATCAATATGTGACGAAAAATACCTGCTCCATATTATGCCTAAGATGTTTGATATGCAGACAGATAGTGAGGTTAAGCTTGACAGCCTAAGTTGTTTGATAATAACAATAAGCTTGTCTTCTGGATGGTTAACAACCTAAGTTTGCAGACAGAAATTAGATAATAAGGAGGGCTGCAAGGAAAACCAACATTTTGGCCCTAGCCTTCCAAGGTCAATTAAGACTCAGGACATATGAGAACTTGTACTGTAACGTCATGTAACTTGGCAGTGTCCCAAATTTTCCGATCAAGGAGATTATGGGGCCAAAGAGGAAAGTGATTGATGATGTAGAGTGTGCCTAAGGAGAGTCACATGGAGAGAAAACATTCTCTCAGGCTTTCACAGAGAGCATATTGACCAAGCAATGGCCATGACTCATCCACAAGGCTGACTCTGACAAACAATCTGAAGTACAGGATCTCAGGATAAATCCTGAGGGGATTTCACTGACCTTATCAGACCCAAAAGCTACAACTCTTGTTGCATAGGTCCTGCTTTACCTTGGTCTTAACCATCCAGCAGAAAAGTATAAAAACGAAATATAAGAAGTTAAGCCATGCTGTTATGTTGAGCTGTGGGGGACTCAGGTCAACAATTTCTGACATTTCCAGTGAAGTGGAAGACCCAATACTATTATGGACTACTGAACTTTTTTAGATTATTTTGCTGAGTTAACACACCTATAATATTCAAATAACAGAACTTAACAAAAAAGAGTATACAGATAAATGTCCATTTTGTATCTGTGTATTCAAAGTGGTTAGGATAGATATATAGTTACATTCTCTTAATGAGTAGAGTGATTTGTTCTAATGGTATTTGTAGATAGGATATCATGTCCGCATCTTGTACAGCAATTAACCACTGGGAAGAATGTATGCAACATGTTAATTATTGAAACTGTCCTACCAATTTGATTTGAAACTGTATCATTGCTATTTGTTTATCAATAAAATTATGGAAAAAAATAAAACACTTGGACAAAAAACCCATTAAATTTTAGCTACTGTATTGTTTTGATATTTAATGTATTGTACTTACTGTGTCTACTTGTTTCAGGGGATATTTCCACAATGTGGGGCTGTTAAATTTGTATTAAAATCCTGGGAAAGTGAGTTCACAAGTGAAAGTTTGGGGTCTCAGAACATTACTTGGTTTTCTATTATTTCTTATGAAAAATGTGTTCAGTTCTCAAACTCTTTGGTATTCAAGCGCAAGTTTGGAAGAACCTGATTCAGATTCTGAGGCATGAGCGTTGCTACTATTTTCACCACCCCCTGGGACCCTTTCCCCGTGTGGAGGACAGCCTGACCTTCCCTTTCTTTGCCACTGCCTGTCTTTGAACACAGGTAGACTGAAGGTTTTCCTCATAGGATTTGTCAGCTGAGGCCAAATATTCTTAAAATCCCTTCACTTCAAATATGCAGGACACTGAGCTCCAGAGAATGTTCCTGCGGGGCGCCATGGGCTCTGTGGGGTGTAGCCCGTCCCCAAGCCCGGGCCTCAGCGTGCCTAGGGCCACACGCATTCTGTCATGGTCGGAAGTTGGAGCTCTTCGGGTCCACCATGCCGAAAGCCATTTCCCAGATGGCCCCTGGTGAATCAGTACTCGGTGTTAGCCTCTCAGGATGGCCCTCAGTGAGAGCGCTCTCAACGTCTTGTAGGCTTTCACCGAGCGCTGGGGGATCTTCCCACACACTCCTCTCCCAGCACTCCTGAGAAGCAGTCAGTGGGTGCTTCCCTGGAGCTGGGCAGCGCTAGCCCAGGGGTCCCAAGAGCCCTTGTAGTCCGGGCTCCCACGCTTAGGGAGAACCCTGCCTCGGGGAGCATTCGTCCTGGCACAAGAGGTGACGCGATCAGTTTTGTTTAAAGTGTACTTGAAGAGAAGATTCTGAGACTTGCCCTTATTTAGTGCGCCTGTGACTTTCTTAAATAGCAAAAAAAAAAAAAAGGCATTTTTAATGTGTGTCAGAATATATCGTAGAAGATGATGTCCCAGTCCTTGATAACGTGGTTAGCAGCTCACTAAGGGATGATGGGCCTTTTTCAAATAACACCTTTTAGGTGCTTCTCTTTCTTTCCCTTTTTTTTTTTCAGGGTCTCACAACTAGATCAGACTCGCAGTGATCCGCCTGTTTACGGCCTCCCAAGGCATGCGCCAGCAAGCCCAGTCTCAATTACCATCTCAGCATGCCCCAGGGGTGGGAGCAGGGTGGCATGGCAGGCCTGGGGATCGAACCTCCAGCCTCTGCATCTGCTTGTTGTTGCTTTAATCCGTTGAGCTATTTGGTTGGCCCTCTTTCTCTCTTTCTTTTTCTTTCTTTTTCTTTCTTTCTTCCTTTCTTTCTTTCTTTCTTTCTTTCTTTCTTTCTTTCATTTTCTTTCTTTCTTTCTTTTCTACTTTTTGCTTAAACAAAGCTTTTATTGAAATGTGTGAAAAATTAATTTACTTTTAATGTAACAGGATTAGCAAATATGGAAAGCTTTGGGTTATAATTCAAAGTTCCCCTTAAAAACACTTAACAGTAAGGCAGATTTAGTTCAAAATGAGATGATATTAACATACATATTCTAGTGTCACACATGGTATCAATGATGTTAATATATAAATTAATATAATTATCATGTAAAAGTTTTCATAAATTCAAAATTAAACCTTCTTATATCGCATTTCCTAGATTATATAACCTGGAAATTGCTTTTCTTGCAGTTTAAAAACATAATCACATTTAAGTTTTTCATCATCACATAATAGCTCCTGCCTTACTTTGTTTATTGCTGAGACAAAATGCCTGACCCCCAAGGTCAAGGAGGCACACTGGTGGTAAAGGTGTTAGCCCAGATCCAGCGGCCCACAGGGCAGGGTAGACCAGCAGAGGGGACAGGGCAGATGAGAAACACTTAATGGCAGGCAACAGGCAGCAAGTGGTAAAAAGAGGAGAAGCAACAAGCAGAGAACAGTGCTGGTGAAATAGCTCAGTGGACTAAGTGCCTGCTTAGGTAAGTGCAGTGACCAGGTTCAATCCCCGGCACCGCATGCTGCTCCGGCCCTGCCCCAGGGCGTGCTGAGCCTGCCACTGACAACAGGAGGGTCACTATGAGTCCAAGCTTCCTAGTGAGACCCAAATACATAAAAACAAAACACACACACACACACACACACACACACACACACACACAAGCAAAGAACAACAACTCATTTTCTGCTCCTTATGTCCCATCCAGGATGCCCGCCATGAGATCCTCTCACATCCAGCAGACCCAGTGTCACACCCTTTGGCTCAGCATCACACACCCTAGATCAAGCCGCCACCAAAAAGCCCCACTTATGACTGACAGACATGTAAATCATTTCTAAATGATAATTTCTCTGAAATTACATTGGATTGAGAGGTGCAATTTAAGAACATCAGGGTGTAATGTTGCTGTGTAGTGAAATACCTACAGAATGAAGGCTTAACATCTTTTCCCTTCCTTGAAAAAATACTTGCATATAACTCTGATCAATGGATTGAAAACCTCACAGGGCCAAGGCTGACCATACCATGAGACTTGTCTGTTCCTATGCTGGCCCCATGTCTGACTTTGTGACCTTCAGCCCCTCTTCCATGGAGTCTGTCCCCACAAGGCTGCGCTGTCCTTCCACAGTGCCTGTGGTCTCCTGGGTCAGGCTGAGGTCTGATGCATCACTCAGCTTCCATTCTGCACTGGATTCCGGTGACTCCAGACATACACAGCTGCCTTTGCACCCCCTCCAGGGAACCCCAGTTCCCATGCAACCCCACCTCAGACCCAACTCATTGGCCCATTCTTTGGCACTGTGCAGGCCAATCCTGCCCTGCAAGACAAGTGAGGTCCAGGCTTCAGGCTGGGCCTGGGGTCCACCACAATCCACCATCCCCTTCAGGACCCAGCCTGAAGCCAGTACCTGCCATAGTTCTGAGGTGGGCTCTGCCCTCTAAGATGCTGTGTCCCTTCCTGAGTGCTCCCACTGGCTCCAGGGTCTCCTCTGGGGTGATTGTGGACCTTTAGAAGCAGATCACTGGTCCATATCTTTATCTGGGGCAAAGAAGTACAAATCTGCTCCCCACCAGCATGCAAGAAGGTAAGTGGAGCTCATACACTTCAGGACAAAGATACAGTGACATTACAAAAGAGACGCCACCTCTGCACCTGGGCCTTCTCTCAACCAAAGGGAAGGGCCCCAGGCACTCACAGCATACTTGCTCTGAGGGGAGCCTTGCTCTGCAACAGGAAGCATGTGGGCTGCCGCCCCTTGCTTCCACTCCTGAATCTTCGAATCTATTCAAGTAAGGCCACAAAGAGACAATGCGAATCTTGTAAAAAGAAAGTTGGCCACCTCATGGGGACTCTTAGAACTTCCTTCTTAGATAGCTCCTGCTCCAAGTACAAACAAATGCCATGCAAGAAGGGACATGGTCAACTGTTGGACAATGAATGCACCATTCTGCCCAGTGCAGGAAAAGCCCTATCCACCTCCGCAGAACTAAGGAAACTGACCTTTTTATCTGTGTTTTGCATTTGCAGATTTCCCAACCTCAGAGAGAAAGTATTCCAAAGAACATCTCAACTACATTCAACCTCCACACAAACTTTCCTTGTGGCTCCTCTCTAAGCAACTCAGTAGATCAGTCATTCATTCACTCAGCCTTGGAAGGAACAAGAAGCAGCCTAGAGGGACACAAAGTATCCAGAAGAGGTGTGTAGGTTCCCTGAAAATGCAATGCTGGTTTATGTTAGGGATATGAGCCTCTGCAGACCTTGGCCCATGAAGGGCTCCTAGACAGATAGACAGACTGACAGACGGATAGATGAGATACACACACACACACACACACACACACACACACACACACACACAGATGCCCAGGGACAACTGGACCACACAGGAATAGTGTCCTCATTCCATCCCAGAAAATGGGTGGTAGGGTTTGAGTCAAAGAAATAACATCCCTAAAGCCTGACTCCACTGAGGCATCTGCTTTAGAATCCTTCCAAGCCCATGGGCCACCTTCAATGAAATCCAGGGTGGAAAACTACAGAGCCATGTATTTTCTACATGCCTGCAGAAAGCAGTTGCGCAGCACTCTGAATATGGTGCTGACCCCCCTGCCACATCGACTCTCTTCTTGCAGCTGATAGAGAAGGCTCAGATATCCAGGACGGTTTGCAATGCAAATGCTCTGGCATTGTTTCTTCTCCTTCAAACCCCCTGGCTCCAGATGAGTTTTCCCTTCCGTCTTTGCTTATCCTGATGCTTCCCTTCGCATGAAAAGCAATCCCATAATCCTGCAGATCAAAGACTGCAGAGTTTATTGACTGACTTCCTGGTGTCAGAGGTTAGAGTGCACTGCCAGACACAGGAGATGTTAGAAAATAAAAAAAGTTACAATTATGAAGCCAGCACCAAGAGAAATCTCTAATGCTGCCACAGTGGGCCGCAGTAGACTTCTGTGTAGCTCTGGCAGCTGGGCCAATCATCTGAATAAGAAAACAAATAGTTCCCAGCTCTGTGATCACACTGAGGTGACACTTCATCAAAGCTCTGGCAGCCCGAAGTGCAAGAAGGATGTGAGGGCTACAGCCAAAGATGCCTCTGGACCACTTCTCAGCTGGAGACTTGGGGCTGAGGGAGAAGAACTCGGCCAGTCTCCTAAGTGCATTGCCACCAGCCTGCAATGAGCCATGGAGCTCCTCTATGCCGTGGTGGTCATAGGTGCACATGTGTCCCTGAGAGTCCTGGAGGACAGGCCCAGGACCCCCCACATCCTGTAGGTTTCTCCGCCTAGGGACTGGCTGCCCATCTCTGGGACAAATAGGCTCCCTGTGACTTATTGGGTGAATGTTGTCTCCCCGGCCCCAGGAAGTGGATAAAACCATGGCCCATAGTGCAGTAGGGTCAAAGTGACAGTTCTCTTGTCCCAGGTTGCTTTCTTGGTGATGACACTACTGTCCTCACCCAACCCCTCATACTGAGCATCCTGCACAGGCCACATGTCCCAGAGACTGGGGTCATGCCTACGTCCATAGTCTGCTAACAGCAGAGCCAACAGCAGCAGACAGAACCTTTGTGATGAGGAAGGAGGCTTTTAGGTAAATATGAAATATCTCTAACAACCCTGGCAAAATATAGAAACCTCTCTGGAGGTCCAGTTCCACTGCCCAGGAAGCAGAAGAGCTCTGCAGGGAGGAGGAGGGAGCTCAGGGGTGCCTGGCCTTGCACTCCAGTGTGCAAAGTCCCAGCCAGGGGAGAGTGACACTCGGAACAGCTCTGAAACCCATCGCCTCATGGGCTGCGCCAGTCACCTTCCCTCACCAGTAATTCCGTGACACAAAGAAGGACTTTAATTTGGCTCACATTTTGGGGAGTTCAGTTCATGGCCACTGGCTGTTGAGTCATGGTGGAAGGGCATGAGAGAGCAAGGCCTGGAGTTCACAGCTGTAGGGAAACCATCAGGGGACAACACCAGAGAGGAAGAGGCAGGGACCAGACACTACCCCAAGGCCACCCCTCTACGACCTCCAACTCACAAGGGTAAGTGTGCTCTTCCAGGCAGCTCAGTGTCCCTTAGTCCCAGGAAGGTAGCGCGTCTTGATGAGTGGCCATGTGGATGAAGAAGCACTTTCTAGAGTGCAGAGCAGCCTCCAGCATGGGATTCCTGCCCAGATCCTGGGATCCCATGATGCACAGGTCTGGCGGTGGTGACTACTGAGAGGCAGGAAGACCGAAGTGGAAATCGGTGCTGTAAGCAAGGCCACTGAGGACAAGATGTGCACTCCGGAAACTCTCCAGGGAACCCCTCTTGGTGGTCACCTGTGATGGCACCTGGGTGGTCAGCCATGACGCAGCCCCAGAGACTGTGTGTAGCTTTTTGTCACTGTGACACTGGGACCCAGGGAAGATTCTCTGAATAGTCAGCACTCTCCTGGATACAATGTGCTAAGTGTGCTGAGTGCCCTCAGAACTGCCTCATACATGTGCATGAAAACCACATGCATCCACATGTATAACACAAATACATATGTGCATACAAACATGTCCACATGTGGTACATCTAAACACAAACACATACATAAATACAACCATTTGCATGTGAGCAAACAAGGATACTTTCACATGATATATGTGCATGTGTGCAAATGCCCACAAACGTTCCCACACATGCACATACCACGTTTCATGCAGGTTCCTGTGCTCCTCAGTACAGGGTGCCATGGCCTTAGGAAGATGCTGCAGATGGTGAGGAAGGAAAAGCACACTGAAATTACCTGCTGAATCCAGGGATCTCCAGAGAAAAGGAAAAGTCACGGATGGTATCATTGGAAACCTTGGCTCTGCACACTCTATGCTTGCAGAGAGCAGAGTAGTGCCAATCTATAAGCTAGGCCACTGTAATTCGACTACCTGAAGCAGCAGAGCCTGGGACGAGTAGTAGGTGGGTGGGCCCATGAGGGAGCCCTTGCCTGAGTGAAGTTGCTCAGGAGATACCTGACTCTCTGGGCAAAGCTCCCTTCCAGGGTGAGCACAAGGAGGTCCTGGCTGTGCTGAGCAATCCCTCTTTATCTCTCTTCAAAAGCAGCGACAGGATGTGGCTCCCTCAGCAGCCACCTCTGTGTGACCATCCACTGCAGTGTGTCAGCTGGACTGGAGAACTGCCAAGCAGATTAGGAAAGCTGATTGACAAGCAGGCTGCAAACATAGGAGGAAGACCCTCCCTGGATGTGACACCAACCAATAGGCTTGTAGCCTGGAAAGAATGAAAAGGGAAAGAAAAAGGAAGTACCTCCTTCACCTGGGACATTCCTCCTAGCATTTGGAACCAACCTGCACCAGACTGCAGTGAGCTCCAGCCCTTGATATCTGACTCACATGGTGGTCTTGGGGGTGGCTTTCCATGGTCCGAGCGTCACTAAGGAAATTGTATAAAACAAGCTACAATTAGAAATGCTGTCCTGTTGATACACTTCATTCATATTCTGCTGAAAATAGTTGTTTTGCTTAAAATTTGCATAACATATGGAGTAGCCCACTGAATAATTCACAAGGTGTTCAATGCAAAGATTGTTTTAACTATTTGGACTAAATCAGCAAGTTGTTCTTCTGCTCATCTATGCACATCCTGTCGGGCTGGACACTGATGTTTGAAGGCCTAGTGTGTACTATGTGATTGAGTGCAGATGTAAGTACATTCAGTGTGACGTGCTGTTCGCCACCAAAGTCCAGAGATTTGTACTACAGAAGGCATTTCTTGAGGGGACTGTAGAGCATGGAGCCCACTCCCTCCCAGACAGTCCGATCCTCACCGTTGTGTATGCCTGTGCCAGCCACATGGGATTCCTCTCCCCAATCCCAGGTCCACGCGAGGATCCTGAAACTCTCTGAACCAGGCGCTGGTCTCCATAGAACACATGTCCCTGCTACCCACACTGGGGTGCTTACAGTGTGTCGATGAGGACAACTTTTCTGTCCCAGAGTATTTCAGGTACCAGCTCCAAGGCCAAGCCTAGAAGGACACAGCTATCTCACGTCCTATTTTCAAGGCAAAATAGGATTGGTCTTATTCATTTTTGAACCCCAAATTCCAACCAATGACAGACTCATCTTAATGCTCAGCAAATGCCAGCTGGCAGAATTTGAAAGTAAATGTTTCCTTGTAAGCCAAAGTAGTAATGATAACTGCCAGTATGAAGGACAAATAGATCTGGGCCCCGAGAGAGGTGCAAGTCACTTCTCTTCCCAGATCGACCTGCTCCATCTCAGTCCGTGCTCCTGTCCCCTCCTCAGGTGATCCGTAGTCATGGTAAGAGGACAACCTCCCTTGATTCTGGCAGAAAAAGGCCAGGTCTACACAGAGCCCAGTGGCTACTGGAGTCAGGACCTAGATCCTCTGGGAAGCATAGGTTGCCCTCCCCTGTGACAAGATGGCGTCCTTGCTAGACAGGAGCCTGGGCTGAGGAAACCAGCTGGGAGGAAATCTCTGTCCAGGGTCACAGAGGCACCGGAGTTGCACCATGGGGTGAGAGGTCAGGACTGAGCAGGCCTCCTTCACCACTGGGCTGAGAGGGCCTCAGGCAGAGATTCAGAGCTGCAACCCTGGGTGAAGAGTAGCCATAGGGCAGCGAGGCACACAGTCTCCCCAGAGTACCAGGCCTGCCAGGCCTCAGGGACCACAGGGTTCAAAGATTTCTACAAAGGCAGGTATCAGTCCTGGGTTAGGCACAGGGCAGAAAGCATCTCACATGCACAGGTATCCACGGCTCCACAGACTGTGTGTGGGAGTGACCACAACCATGGAGGGCCGTGGTTTCACTGAGTCAGGATGTGGCCCTGGGATGCAGCCCAGGATGTGACCCTTGGAGTGGTGGCAGAGGTATGGTCTGCACCATCTGTGTCAAGCGTGAGTGTTAGGTCCCCTGGCAACCCTGGGACATCTGAACAAAGAGGAAGTCAAGTGGGCACTGTTGGGAGGGAGAGCAGATGCCATGTTGCCTCTCAGGCAAGTGACCACCCTCAGGGAACATAGCCAGTGGGTGTGCCAGGGACATCCAGGAGGGAGGGACCTTGGGTGGGCTCTGTGGCTTTACTGACTTTCCTGCCACTGCACATGGGGAAAAGACAATATTCATTCCTTACTTCATGCCATCTGTTAAAGTTTATTTATTTATTCATGCTTGTTTTTGATACAGGGTCTAGCAATGCAGTTCAGACTAATAGTGATCCTCTTGTCCCAACCTCCCCAGCACTGGAACTATAGGCATGTGCTACCACACCCAGTTTCGGTGACCAGGGACCTGCCCTTTAGCTCAGTTGTTTAAGTGCCTGCTTAAACAAAGCAGTCTGGTTCAGCATGCCATGGTTCGATCCCCAGATCCTCATGCCTTACTAGACCTGCCCTTAAGGCCTCCTGAATCAGCCCAAAAAAAATTCTTCTGAAATTTTAGGGGCTGGAGAGATGGCTCAGCAGAATAAGCGCTTGCCTGGCAAGCACAAGGGCCTGAGTTCAAACCCTGGGTCTGCCCTGCCAAAAAAAAAAAAAAAAAAAAAATAAGCTGCAC
>NW_004524584.1:20514345-20519795 GCF_000260255.1 Octodon degus | reverse complement strand
CCCTGGGTCTGCCCTGCCAAAAAAAAAAAAAAAAAAAAAAAAAAAAGATTTGGGGCCAGGGAGATAGCTCAGTAGAAAAGCAAAAGGGCCCGAGTTCAATCCCTGGTTCCAAAAAAAAAAAAAAAAAAAAAAAAAAAAGATTTGGGGCCAGGGAGATAGCTCAGTAGAATAAGCACAAGGGCCCGAGTTCAATCCCTGGTTCCACCAAAAAAAAAAAAAAAAAAAAAAATAAGCTGCACTTTTGATGGCCAGCACGGCATGGGCTTCCAGGGCTGGTGTGGCACATGCTACTGGGGATCGAACTTGGGATCTTGTGCTTACCAGGCAGGTGTTTAGACTACCAAGCTATTTCCCCAACCCTTAAATTTTATTTTCTATTAGTACAAAACCACTGTTAAAATCAGCATGGAGATTTCTCAAAAACCTGAAATTAAAAATTCCATTTGACCCAGCTATTTTCTTTCTAGGAATTTCCCCAAGGAGTTAAACACATTGCATCACAGTGATCCGAGAACACCCATGTTTATAGCAGCATGACTCGTGATACTAATCTGGGAAATGGATGAAACAATAGATGAATGGGTAAAGACAATATAGAGGCCGGGGAGATGGCTCAGTGGGATAAGTGCTTCCCTGGCAAGTGCAAGGGCCTGAGTTCAATCCCCAGTTCTAAAAAAATAAATTAATAATAATAATAATAATAATAAATACATAGTATTTATATATAATGGAGCACTACTCTGCCATAAGAAGGACAAACTTCAATCATTTGTAGGAAAACAAATACAGCCTGAGAGTATAAAATGAAACACTTTATAGCATGTTTGCATCCCTGGATTTCTGCAGCAATCCAACACATGTCCAAACACGTCCTTGCCGAAATTAATGTTCAAGTATTGTGATCAGTGCTATGTTTTGGGTAAGGGTCTCACAAAGGCTCAGGGGTGAACATCCAGGCCACTGGTAGCACTGCGGGGAGCTGATGAACCTTCAGAAGCTGGGACCAGGGGAGGATCTTGGCCCCCGGTGGTGCGTCACTCAGGAGATTGTGGGACTTGGACATCTCATTTCTCATTTGCCTCCAGGCACAAGGTGAGCAATGTTCTCCCGCTGATCCCCCAGCATCCTGCCCACTGCTCATAAGAGGTTCAAATCTATAGGGATGCCTGACCTTGGACTGCAACCTCCAAAACTGTGAGCCAAGATAACCCCTTCCTCTTCATAATAGACTAATCTGAAGTGTTTCGTGATAAACTTGGGAAAACAGCCTACCAGAAAACAGGGACAGAGGACACACTATGGCCTGAAGCTGTGTTTTTGATGGAACAGAGGAGCCTTCACAGCCGAGTTGCATACGAGGGGTAGGCGGATGAAAGCCGGGGATGTAAGAAGCTGACAGGAGCAGGACTCAGAGGTTCAGGTGCCATGAGGGGCAGTGAAGATGGCACAGACCAGGCTCTGTGGTGGGGAGGACTTCATGAGTGGGAAGCCATGAAAAAGCAACAGGGGAGGCAGGAAAAAGTTGGACTCAGACCTGCACCTTTAGGGCCTGAAGCCTTGGAAGGTTCTACATGCCCTGCTTGGGCCAGTCCTACTTCCTGTTCCCATATGCTCTCCTGGAAATGGAATGGTTCCCCTGTCCCTGTCCCTGTCTCACCATCGTGTCTTCCAAGCATGAAGCTTTATCTTTGATTTCTCATTACTCACGGCTACCTTGGCCTCAAGACTCCAAGGAGACTTTAGATATGGACTCTGGGCATGCTTAAGGTGGACTTGAGACCAGGGAGGCTATTGAGCCAGATCAAGTAATTCTTATTCCATGCAGGAGAGGTGAGCTTTGGGGTCCAGAATGGGACACCATGGTCCAGAGTCTAGGGGTGTGGCCTGCCAGTGGGCATCTTCCAAGGGGGAGCTCTATGGGCATCCTCAGACCTGATCCTCAGAGCCCCTTGGAGGAATTGTGGGCTACATCTGTGCCTCCTTTTTTTTCTGCCAGGGGGTGGGCAGTGTGTCCCCCACATGTTGCCATCTCACTCTCAGCACCTCTACCCAGGGCTCCCCCACCTTGGCTAGAGCTTCCAAAGCCAAGAGCCCTAGACTCCCTTGCTCTCAGTGGTGAACTGTCCTGGGAATACTGGCAGGAGTCAGTCAAAGGTCAGGGCAGGGTGGCTGCTCTGTCTTCACTCTGGGCTGGTTTGGTGCACTGCAATGTGCGGGCTCAATTAACTTCCCTGTTTTCTGCCTGGTGTGATTCCCTGAATGGCCAGAAAGGAACTTATGTCTTCCATGACCCATGCTTTAAACCAGTCAGGTATGGGGCACACAGGATGAAGGGAAAGTGGAAGCAAATGTGGATACAGTGCCTGGCATTGTGACAGGTGCTGCTCCCAGTGCTTGGACATTTCTGCTGCATCCTTGAGACAGTGCTGGGGTATGCTACTGTCAACAGTGGAACATTGTTGCTTTTAGACCCAAAAAAAGGAACAAAGACTTATAATGAAAAGATCAAACCAAGGGTTATTTTGTGGGGTTTTTTGTTTGTTTGTTTTGAGCAGTGCTAGAAATTGAACCCAGGGCCTTTTGCACTGAGCTGCATTCCCAGCCTTTGTTTTCTGCTTTAGACAGAGATGTCCCAAGTGACTAAGTGGCCCAGACTGGGCTCCAACTTCTGATCCTGAAGCCTCAGCCCCAGAGAGAGTTGGGATTGCAGACTTGCTCCAGCACCACACCTTGCTGGACAGCTTGCACATCAGTGAGTACTCCCAGGGAAACATACACAGAAGGATGTTAAGTTTGAGGCTAAATGTCACCCGATTTTAAAATGAAACTTCCATCACAGAAACAAAAATAAAAAGATCTCATCATGTTTGGTTTTGAATAGGAAAGAAATGAGCAATGAATTTTGAGGGTTTCATTTTTAAAATTTATTTATATGTTCTAGATAGAAGATCTTTGTCTGAAGGATAGCCAGCTAAATGTTTTTCTCAATTTGTGGGTGTTCTTTTTTTCTGTTGGTGATGTCTTTTGGCAGTAAAAACTTTTCAAAAAGATGAGATCCTAGCTGTTGATGCTTTGAAGTATTTCCCATGCAGTTTTATTTTTGTTCATGAACTCTACCTACCCCTATGTCTTCAAGATTTCTACCTACTTTCTCCTCCAGTAGATTTAGTGTTTCTATTTTAATATTTAAATCTTTGATTCATTTTGACTTTAGTGCATGATGATAGACATGGATCTAATTTTAGCTTTAGGCATGTGAAAAGCTAATTTTTCCAGCACCATTCATTAATGAAGCTATCTTTAGCCCGTTTGTCAAAGACAAGGTGGACAAGTGTGCTGTAGTTGTGTCTGCATCTTCTAATTAATTCCATTGATCCTCAGTTCTGTTTCTTTTTCAGTACCATAATTTTAACACAGTAGCTTTGTAGTATAATTTCAAGTCAGGGATTTTGATGCCTTCTGCCTTTCTATTTTTTCCCCAGTATTGTCTTTGCTGTTTTCTAGGTCTTGTTTGTTCCAGATGAATTTTAAGAATGTTTTCTCTAGATCTGTGAAGTATACTAATGATATTTTAATCAAGATTGCATTGAATTTGTAGAACAATTTTGAGAGTGTGGGCACTTTTACAATATTGATTCTTCCTATCAAGGAAAAAGAAATATCTTTCCATTTTCTGAAATCTCTTCAGTCTCTTTTTACAAAATACTGTAAGTTTCACTGTATAGATCTTTAACTTCCTTTGTTAGACTGATTGCTAAGTATTTCTTTTTTCTTTTGAATGTCATAATCAAAGGTGTGTTTTCCCTAATTTTTCTCTTGGTGTGTTTGTTGTCTGTGTACAGAAATGCTATTGATTTTTTGAGCACTGACTTTTCGTACTGATATGCTACTGAGTTTGGTTATTAAATCTACAATTCTTTTGGTGGAGTTTTGGGCATCACCAATGAAGAAAATCCCAATTCCTGATGGATTCATAGCTGAATTCTGTAAGAAATTTAGAGATTTCACATCAATTCTTCTCACACTCTTCAATGAAATTGAAAGAGAAGAAATTCCCCCAAAATTATTCATGGAGGCAAGTATTACCCTGATACCAAAACCAGAGAAAGACCCAACCAAAAAGAGAACTACAGCCCATCTCATAATGAACATAGATGCAAAATTCCTTAGTGAAATACTAGCAAACAGAATGTAGCAAACCATTAAAAATATTATATGTCATGACTAACCAGGATTCATCCCAGGAATGCAAGGATGGTTCAATATATGCAAAACAATGCATTTTGAAAAAAAAAATGACATGTCCTGGCCTCAGAACCAACTGATTATGAATTGAAACCTTCAAAAATTGTGAGCTAAATGAATCATTCCCCTCTTTAACTTTGGGAGTTGAAGATTTTCTCTCAACAATGAGGCAGGTAACTAAGACAGGCATCTCCAGCGGCGCAGTTAGCACATGGTACTTAAATTGTAAGACAGCTGGGCTTTGTGGCTGAAAATTCCCACAATCAGAGAGACCTGGCACAAGAGGCCTCCACGGACTATGGTGTCAACTCCTCAAAGTGTAGGCCACTACTAAAAATGTTGAGGAGGACCATGTCTGGGGCTCCCCTGCCACCTAAAGGACAAGACTAGGCCTTTTCCCTGCAGACTGTTATAAACCAGTGGCATGAGACATGAGCTAGGCGTCATCACAAGAAGTACAGGTGCCGCAGCCAATCCTGCACCCACCTTTGGGAACATTTATCCAGCAGGGAAGGTGGGGGTTCTCAGCCTGTGTCAGCCCAGGGAACTAAACAGAGAACGGTGGTGGCTGACATGAAGGCCCCGAGAGGGGGAAGCAGAGTGAGCACTGAGCCCCCCACAGGCACGTGGACTTCCAGGGGACAGGAAGAGAACAGGCCACAGAGGTGGATATAGCCTCCTACCAGTGCAAATGGAAAGGCTGAGGAGAAACAGTCCATTGACCCCATGTAGGCCTCCTCAGGCTCAGAAGTGGCCCAGGACAATTGCAATGGTTTGAGCTCCAGTCAAGCTCCAAAAGCAGGCCAATGACCCTGCTCCAAGGCCAGGGAGAGTGGATGCTCCCGTCTCATTTTCTGGTTGCATACACACTCCCAATGCACTAGGCCCAGGAGGACACCTGCTCTTTCCACACCTGGGTTCTGCCGTGGATGTCATTTCACCCACAGACACCCTGTCATGCCTCATGCTGAAGCTGGTCCAGGGGTAAAAGGCTTGCCCATCAGCAGACTCTCTGGAGGCCTGCCCCTTTTCTCATCTGTTCCTGGCCACAAATGAGCTTCGTGGTGCACCATGGCCCTGTCACCCGCCTACCTGGGGCCCCAGGGAGGCTCTGGAGTCAAGAGACAGGTGTCAAAAAGCACTTTGTGAAAAAAGATATTGGGGCTGGGGAAATGGCTCAGTGGAGTAAGCGCTTCCCTGGCGAG
>NW_004524584.1:20508189-20514138 GCF_000260255.1 Octodon degus | reverse complement strand
TCTTCCCATTTTTTTTCCCATTCATTCCCATTCCCCTTCTTTCTTTGGGGTGCTGGAGATCAACCCAGAGCTGCATGTGCTGGACAGGAAGTGCCCCTCAGCTTCAGCAGCCTGGGTGTTCACGCTCATAACACAGCAATAAGCATCCAGGAATGAAGCTCAATGCAGCATCTGAATATGAAAGCCCAGCCAGCCTGATGTAGAATAACTCCTCACAGTGGCTGGGCCTGGCACCTGGGGCAGGTCTACCAGACCTCCACTGAGGAGAAGAACTTAAAGCCAAGCCAGCATGCAAGGGAGTACTTGTGTACATGTGTGTGCTTGCATGCTGTGTGTTTATGTGTGCATGTCTTCTAGTATATGTTCGCATATATTTGCCTATATGTGTGTCTGGGCATATGTGTTATATGTGTACATATGTGTGTGCATTTGTGTGTATACATGTGTGCAGTGGTGCATATCTGTGTGTGTATATATATGTTTGTTTATATATGTATATGTGTTTGTATGCATGTGTGTATGTGTATGTTTCTCTAAATGTGTTTATGTATTTGAATATATGTGTGTGTGTCTGTGTATCTGTGTATGAGAGATATATGCATGTTCATATGTGTGTGTGGACCCAGGGAGGAACAGACCCCCCTCCACCACTTTCAACTCCAGCAGCCTTTTCTGCAGAACTACAGGGCTCCACCTGCCACCCCAGTCACAGTTCCCTCACTGCAGACCCCACTGGCTTCTCTGCACAGACCCCCTTCTGGAGGCTGCCCCATGCCCACCCCCTGTGCCCTCCACTTTCCCGTCTCCCTGGATTCCTGTGCTCCTCAGCAGTTGCAAGCAGAGCACCCCCAGCTGTTCACCACAGTGCTGACCAAGGAATCAGACTCCCAGCTACTTCAGGCCCCGACAGCTGTGCTGTGCCCATTCTGCAGTGAACTCTCACAAATGTCCCATCCAAGGAACAACAGCCTAAGGTTGCCTTAGGCTGCAGGGATGTTAAAATCTCTCTCGTTGGCTATTGAGCACATCCATGGGGCAAATTTTTGAATACATAAATATTCTAAGAAGTAAATTACACTCAAACATCTGGCCCACATCTGCAGCAAAATAGCAGTGTCTACAAATGCTTGGGAAGCAAGCGCCAGCAACACAGCCTAGAATTGGAGAACGAGAAGCTAGGCATGAGGCCAGGCTCTGGACACCACCACCCACTGGCCCTCAGAGTTCTCACCTAAGTGGACAATGATGCTCCCTATGCTGAAAGGGCCCTAGAAGAAAATGCACTTTCTTTAAAGTTCCTAAGACCAGTAAACAAAATGAACGCAAGATCTCAAACTTTACTTCACTTCCTCTCATGTCTTAAATGAAGTCCAGCTTGACACCTGCTAAGCGAAGGGCTGCAGACAGCCACAGGTGTGGGAAAAGGACACAGGGGACTGTCTGAGGGGTCACTCAGGGAAGGCATCCAGGGAAAGCCAGGCCCATGTGCAGTAGGGCCGCAGCACTCTGCCTGGGTTCTCTTTCATTCGTGCGGTGCAGCTTGGTTGGCTAATACCACGAAGTAGGTCCCTTACATAAGGTCCTTTTGGCCCCCAGTTTTGAGTTCAGGATGAGGAGGAAAAATTCCCTCTTTAGGGGTTTAGTGTCAGAAAAACAAACCAAGGAGCAATAGCTAGCAGAGGGAGGCATCGGAGATGGGCCGGGACATGTTTCTGCCAAATGTTCTCTGGTTCATGCCAGGGGTCCTGGTTTCTAGGGGAAATGAGATTCTGCTTGCTGAGGCAGCCAGGAGTCTCTCTGCTTTATGAGGAAAAAGAGATTTCAATATCTGTGCTGCTCTGAAGGCTCTCACAACACCCAAAACTCACTTTAAAAGAACACAAGGGGAAAAAAATCCAAGCTTCATTCCAGGAAAAAGGAAAGAATAATCATCGTGCCCCCGAATGTAGGTGTTCTCTTCTGTGCGCATGGCCAGCATCATCCGCAACCATGTGCCTGCCAGGTCAGCCTCACGAGGACCAAATCTTAGCGCCCTGTTTGTCCCACACACGCCAGGTACCTGGACCTCAGGGAGACTTGGGAACTACAGTTGTGGGCATATGAAAACACACACACATACACACACACACACACACACACACACACACTTTCCCCCCGAACACTTCTGACCGATGATCAGTCTTTCACTTTGCAAGTATGGAAACAGAGACCCAAACCCAAGGCCCTGCTGAGGGACCAGCATCACTTGCTATGTAGAACCACAAGAGCCAGCCCCACTCCTGGCCTCTGTCACACTGAAGCCTGTGCCTGATGTCCAGCAGATTCTCTGTTTGGTAACCTGTAGGCCGCCGTGAGTCCAGGCACTGATGGCCACCTACCCTGGTCACACTACCCGTCCTGCAGCCACCACATAGAAAAGGGCATCATTTCCAAACTCAGGGTCACCCACAAGAGGAGTCACTTGCCCTCATCCCTGACTTGCTGATTGATGTAGCCAGGCTCGACCCACAGCCCTGCACCCTGGAGTGCCACCCTCGACACACCTCGCCACATCCTGGCTTCTGTGCTCCAGTTGTGTCTGGAAGAAAAATCGGTACTCTTCCTTAAGTGGAAATGAATTGATTTTCTAAATGTTTATTTAACTTCAAGCTTTATTAGAGCTAATTAAACTATTTAGAATAAATTGACAACCTGGAGTCTTCAGAGTTATTGATTTTGAAATGTGCTCACCATAAAATATGAAAGTTATATACCACACAGTAGCCTAACGTTTTCATCAAAATACCTCAATGGTTTTTAATAAATGCATCTACTAGAGCCACAGCCTCACAGTCAAGGCCAAGGCCACAGGAATGTGTGCTTACACGTGGAATTACGTTTAGCCTTTACAGTGGTGCCTCCAGGTTCTGAAAGGAACACACTGGAAGGCTTTATCACTCAGCAAAATTGAGGTGGCCTGACATGCGGGCCACACTGCTGAGGAACTCTGAAGGGCTTCATGCAGACCAAGCTGATTCCAGGCAGGGAGCAAATTCCTGCCTGCTCACACTGGAGCAGCCAGGAGGATACACCTCGGGAGGACCAGAGCTCCAGCGCGGGTCAGCTCCCCCAGGCCGAGCTCAGCAAAGTTTCACGGACACCTGCTGGTGGCGCCCGCCTCTGCCATCCCAGGCACTCATGTGGACAGAAGGCAGCACTTTGTTCTTAGTGTGTTCTTGATCCTGCAGCCCCTGTGACAGGATGTTGCTGTGCTCCAACACTGCTTTCCATTTGTTTTGGTTGGGTTGGGTTGGGTTGGGTTGGGTTGGGTTGGGTTGGGTTGGGTTGGATTGGGTTGGGTTGGGTTGGGTTGGTACTGGGGACTGAACCCAGGACCTATGCCCTAACTGAAGTCAGGAGCTTTGCTCTAACCTACATCTTCAGTGCTGTTTTATTTTGAGGCAGGGCCTCACTAAGACACTAAGTTGCTCCAGCTGCACTTAGAATTGCCATCTTCCCACCGTGTGTACCTCTCAGCACAGCTCAGGACCAGTGAATTGTAAGGATGACTCCGCTGTTTCCTCTCTGTGCTGTGGATGCCTCTGGATCCCAGCTATCGAGTACCCTCAGGGCTGCGAGCCCCTTCTTCCTAACTTTCTTCACACACCTGGTGATTGTGAGAGGGCCCCTCCGGCTCCTGCTACAATCACTCATGCGGTGTGTGGTTTTCTATTGAGTAGAATAGAAAGAGCAAAAGATGCAACAGAAACTGCAGCTGCTGACATTGTGTTGGCGATGTCCTCTGCTACGTACTCTGAAAAGGCTGTGGGATGTCTGGGCCATCAGTCTGGGGGTCCCTGGGAGTTCCTGGGGGACCTGGTCACACAGCCACTGCAGCACCTGTCTCCATGCCAAGTCTGGTGTGGGCTCATGTGTCCCGCCACTCACCAGGAGGGCATGGTCTGTGCTCTGCCTGTCACAGTCAGCAAGCTACAGCCAAGATCTGTATCTCTAGGAGGCGGGGTGACCAGGGGTGTTGCCCGTGGGACAGAGAATGAAAAGGACCCACGCTGTGCTGGAGTCGCCTTAACAATGTGGAGCCCTCTCCGGTGAGACCTACATGACATCATCCCAGAAGGCTCCAAGCGAGAAAGAGGAAGAGGCTGTGGTTTGGTTTAAGTCTGAAGCCCAACATTTAGTGGTTTAAGACATCGCTTAGTAGGCAATTTCATTTTTGTTTCCCCCAAATCCAGCATCTGAGGTCTGTTTCAAAGACCCAGCCACAATGATTAACTCCATCTCCAGATATACATATATATATATATATAATTTTTTTAAAAGCCGAATACATTTAAGCTCCTCTCAAGGGGATTTATGTTCCAATCTTGTATCACTCTGGGGCTCTCTCCTGAAACTTCCCTAAGCGCTCCAGGATGGGCTCATTTTTTTCTCATTCCATTATATCTGTCAAGCTCAACTCCATCCTAAGTAGTTATGACAGTCAAAAAAAGCAAGGAGAAGCCATTCAACGACCATAGCCTCCAAACTGTGTCTCTCGAGTTCTGTCTTCCAGGGCCCCTGCAGCAGGGCAGGCTCTGTGTTAAATACAAGAACATGTGACGTGTAAGTGGGGACAGATGCCTGACTGGGGGTGGAATGAGCGCTGCGCCACACTGCCCCAGACCCACTGCACACACAAGTAGCACTTGAGGTCAGTTTTGAGCCCAACCCCTAATTCTGTCTCCACAATGGATCACATTTCCAGTGACCCCAACACAAGCACTCAGCAGCCCTGGTAACACGCAAATCCCAAGGGCTCGCAGAATGATTTCATGCATAATATAAACAGACACTCTGAAAATAAAATCAAATCCCATCAAGGCACAGTGACAGAGCAGCCTCATTTGGGGGCTAACCGCTTCCATGCATGGGGATGTCTCCCTAAGGTGGGAGGACTGGGAAAGCTGAGGCCGAGTCTGTGCATAGGCTGACGAAGGGGGAGACTTTCCCGTGGCTGGCTTTCCCAGCCTGTGCTTCTGCCCCTCAAGCCTGAAGTGATGAGCAGATGGGTGTTTGAGAAGGCGTCAGCAGGCACAAGCAAAATGGTGAGGGAAAAGGTAACCTAGAATGGAGAGCTAGTCCCATCCCTGGTGACCGAGGTGGCCTGTGTGTCACGAGAGACAATGAGTGACAGGATGTGCTTCTCTTTACCCCTGGGAACCAGTGGGTCGGGGATGGATCTGGACAACCCCGGGCTGAATGAATTGGTGTGAGACTGCAAAGTGAGGGGGAGATGGGGAGAGCAGGGCTGGGTGCCGCCAGGTAGAACAGTATGTGCCTGCTCCCCAGTTACCGCAGAGGCTGAGGCAGGAGAATCCTTGTGCCCAGAGTTGGGGCAGCCGAGGTGACTCAGGGAAGCCACCATCTCCACAAAAGAAGCAGTAAAACTGAAATATCTGGACGATGTTCTCAACGCACCGTGTTCCTGTGTCCCTAGACGTCACACAGACATATCCTGACCTTAGAAAGGATCCCGAGCAACAGCTTTTTATTAAGAAAAAAAAATAGATTGCTTCAATCATCTCTGTGCTGGAGCTTTCTCACGCCAGCGTGGAGACCCATGTGGCGCTTCCTGCCGTGCAGAATTCTGTGCACTCGCCGCTGCACACGCAACCGACGTGTAGACCGCACAACCGTCCTTCCTTCTCCGCATTGCAGAGGCCCCACGGTGTACAGTTCCACAAAAGCATAACTCACCAGTCTTCCTACTAATATTCATTGAGGTCATTTTTACCAATTTCTAGAAGGAAACCAACTTTTGGTGGCAAAACCGGTGTATTGTGCATGTGTCTCGTGGAGAGCCCCGGCCCACGTCCGTGGAGCGCGTCTGCCCTTGGGGGTCTCACTCAAGATGGGCCCACGTCCGTGGAGCGCGTCTGCCCTTGGGGGTCTCACCCAAGATGGGCCCAC
>NW_004524584.1:20495153-20508014 GCF_000260255.1 Octodon degus | reverse complement strand
TCCGTGGAGCGCGTCTGCCCTTGGGGGTCTCACCCAAGATGGGCCCACGTCCGTGGAGCGCGTCTGCCCTTGGGGGTCTCACCCAAGATGGCCTCCATTTCCGAGGCCGAAGACTCTCTGGCTTCTTTTGATAATGATAGCAATAATAAGACACAATTCTTTGTGCTAACTCCTAAACCATTCCATGTCACACCTCAGAAACAAGGTCTTGCAATACTACCTGAAACAGCACCCCAGAAAGCCCAGCCATGCTCTCCCCACACACACAAATGCTAGAAATTACAAATGAGACTTCCCTGCATCTTCAGTGCTTGAGGTCATTGGCCCTCTCGCCACTCAGTAACCAAGACCCTGGGGACAGTGCCAGGGTGGTCCCTGGAGGTTTGCAGGGGCTAAGCGACCTGCAGCCACCTGTGAGACGAAAGGCTTTGCTCCTCTCCTCTATACATCTGTCTGTGCCTAGAAGCACACATGCCAGCTTTATCCTGTTGCTAGTCCCAGCACAGCAAGTAAACAACATGCATGCACATGCTCTGAACAAAACTTCTCACCAAGCAAGCTCTTCCCTGAAGCAGGACCCAAAGGGACCTGATGACCGGAGAGGGACACATAGGCACTGTGGTGACAAGCAGTCAGGGTCTGTGGGTAAGCAAGGATGATGGTGCCAAAGGCCCAGTTGACCAGTTGAACAGGCCAGGAGAGCACATGCAGGGGTGAGGATTGGTACTTCCTTCTTTGGTTCAACCCACAGTGCCATGTGGGCTGTGAACATGCAGGCATTCATGGTGCCTAGAGGACGCCACAGGGCAGGTGGCACCAAGACCCAAAGAACCAACAGATACCAGCGTCTGGCATGGTGTCATGAAGAAGGAGAGGAGTGACAGTGAATGGAAAAGCTTGCCATGGTGCCATGGATTGGCAGTGATGGTAGGTGAGGGACAGGTTTGGGCAGGTGGATACTTGGTTAGTGAGATGGGTGACTGCTTTACCACATGCGTATAACATGGGCATGCACCTGTGTATGTGCATGTGTGAGTTTGTGAATATGCACTTGTATGTATGCTCATGTATCTGTGGATATGTCCCTGTGTGTGTGCGTGTGGGTGCATGTTTGTGGTGCGGGCCAGCCTGCACCAGCGTTGCCTCTCCATGTGTTGCAGCCTCTTCTCAGTGCCAGCTCCACAGCCCAGGCTCAGCTCCCTACCAGCCAGGTCCAGGCAGCCCTGTGCGGTGGCCCTCCCTCTGGCCTCCCAGTGGGAGGTGTGTTCCCCAGCCGGCACCTTCTCAGCAGCAGCACTGCAGTCCTGATCCGAGACTACTTGGACCTCAGCACGGTCCAGTGCTGACAGCTCTAAGCCACAGGGCCAATGCGGTGCCCACAGACATGGCTGAGTACCATGTCTCTGTTCCAAGTCCACCTTAGTACCATGTGGGGCCACAGAGTGAATGCTGAGGGTCCTGACCGGGAGCTAACCCTGCACAGAATCCCGGCAGTCACATGCACTTGGACCTTGCACTCAGCTTCTTCTTGGCTGGTTGCCAGGTCTCAGGGATGGCTGCTTCTAATTCACAACACAAACTCTAACTCAGTGCCCAAACCTCATGGGCCCAGCCATATGTAAGCAAGCCATGGATCCTTGCAGCTGTGCTGCCCAAGTCTGGTGTCTGGAGTCACTTGGCCAGGTGGCAGGGGCTGCTTCCCCCTCTCCCCTGTGGCCTCTGTGTGGCTCCATGTGGCCTCTTTACCCTGCACCTGCCTGTGGCCAACCTTCTCAGCACCTCTCCTGTCATTCTTGAGATGCTACTCTCAGAGGACCAGTTCTGAAGACCTCACTGTCCAAGTGGCCCATGTCCTTTAATGACCAGTGGCCAAGCTCTCGGTAACAAAGCTTCAACTTGGGAAGCTGGGAGACACGGTTGGGCCTTCAGACGTGCTTCTTCGGTTTCCTCAGCTCTATATGGTGCCCTCCCCTCAGTGAGAATGGGCCCCAATCTTGGGAGGAGATAGCCAGGACTACTTGCTGAGGACTCCAAATTGAGCCCAGACAAAAATCCACATGGGAAAACAGGTCTTTCCTCTGAGTGATTTTCCACTGGCTCCTTTCAAAATTGCTCCAATTCAGGTACAAATTTATTTTTTACTGCACTTCTGGTTACGAATATATGGTTATTCTAAAGCACAACTTTAAAAATTAATAACATATTTAAGTAGAAGTCTTTACAGGTTTTACCCATAAATTTAAAGTGTTTCCATGACATGGAGCAATAGACTTCTGAAGTAAGGAGAGAGACAGCTCAATCCGAAGTGTAGTCCGTGTAACTCCCGGGCCCACATTAGCACAACGCGTGCAACATGTTTCAGGAGCCACGTCAATAGTTCATCAAATCAGAGACAAGTAGCCTTTAAATTTGCATATTAAGACCCTCATAACCACCGCTGTTCTCGATGCTAAAGGCAACAGTGAAGCCTGTGAAAATAGGAGCATTCATCTCCACCCAGAGTATGTTAATCTCAGAAATTATGGAGAGTTTTGGCCCCCCACAGAGCTTGTTCCCATAACCTCCTTTATGTTTATTACACATCTTTATGGAAAAGTTAAAAATATTGTGAGTCAAATCTTCATAGAATATAACTGCTGAGGAAAAATTGCTGAGGAGGAGAGAAGAGCTCTTGGAAGAACATTATTCCAGGGAGCAAATATACAGCAGAGGCTTAGAAGTCTGAAAGGGGCTTCCATGCGGGGGAAACCATGTGACCGCGTGGCCACGTGACCAGTGGCAGCTGTGGATCACAGGCCAAGACCCAGAATGCCTTCGTGTTCAGAGAAGCTCCTCCTTGTTGAAAGCTTGGGTTACTGTGTGGCCCATAAAACTTACCCATGGGCAGGGAAGGCAGGCATTAAGTAGTTATGAAATCAATTCCTAAATTACTTTTCCACAATGGAAAAAATACAAGTTCCACATAGCATGTTTTGCATTTGCTGAAACGCCAAAATATTATGCACAAGGTTAGTAAATCCCAGATAGGGTCCTGCGGGGAATGTTTGCCTTATTTTCTCTTTACGGCATTCTGACTGCATGCCCCAGCCTTTCTGGTTTTGAGGCAGGATTTCACTCAGTTACTAAGTTTCCCCAGGATGGGCTCAAGCTTTTGATCCTCCTGCCTCAGCCTTCATAAGTGCTGGGATTACAGGCCTGCATCAACACCTCCAGCTTTTGTTTTTCAAGACATTGTGGCTTTATACAAAATCATAAAATCTTAAAAATTTAGTATATTTGATTTTTATACTCATTGAAAATTTATGAGTGTGGATTTAAGTATGCTTTTTGCCTCTTTGTCTTCACAAAAAAAAAAAAAAATTAGCTGGTAGTGTTTTCCCACATGGGGATGAGTGACGGGAAGGTAAGTGAAACAGCAGCAGAGAACAATCTGTGCCCAGTGTTTGCAGTTGGATAATTTGCATCAACTACCTCATGTTATAAGTTCATCTTTTTAATTTTTAAAAATATGGTTACTTTTGGGAAAGATTCCTCCCTGCTTCCCATTATCCATCTTCTGTTTTGCTCTTTATTTATACTTTGAATTATAGAGGAAGAGATGGAGGGAGGGACTGGGAGATGAAGCTGCATTGTCCATGGACCAGCCCCATGCAGGGAGTGTAGGCACTGCATACTGCCTTGGACTCATAAAAATGCAAATGTATATAGTCGCTTTAGTTCGACAGAGTGTGGCCGATGAAGTTACTCTCCAGCGTCCCCTTTAGCCACAGGCTACTGTTTACCCACTTGACGTCCGCCTTCTATTAATATCAGTGTTGTTCCAACATTTTAAGGCTTTGTATAGTTTAGAGTTGTCTCGAGTGCACCCAGCATGTATGAAGGCAGAAAGGACACACGTGCGGGCCCTACCCCAAGACAGTCACTGGAAAAAGCTCAGTGTAATCTCAATTTATTTATTCAAGATGAGAGTGCCGTCTCTCGTCTTCCACCCATTGTTTGTTTCGGTTTAGCAGTTTAGTCCTCGTTGTTGTTCACTTGGTACAGACAAAACAGCTGGGATTCAACGAGATTAGGTCACATGAGTGACCTCAGCACTGTGCAGAGTCCTGGATGCAAGGATGCGTTTGATTTCTGGAAATGGCAAAAGCCACTAGAGCCAAGTCGGTTGAGTAATGAGGTCATCAAACGAAGGGGATTCTGTAAACTGTACTTGTATAAAGAGTTGCTTGTAGATGAAAACACTACACGTGCACAGGCAGTTCCAGTGCCAGTTCTGGAGATGGTACTCACTGGAGACTCTGCCTCCAAACCACGGCTCCAGGCCAGGGCCTCCTTGTGGGGATCGTGCCAGGATGCCAGCGGCAATGCACGCACTTGAGCTGCGTCCCTGACCTTCCGGTCAAGGTCTAGCTCTGGCTCCCTTCTGACCCCTTGGAATTGGCTGCAAGTTGTCTCTCCTCCTAGTTCTGAGTTCTCTCTCAGTTGTACTATCTTGGCTTTCTTCGCGTGAAACCCACACCACGCGACCTCTGGGTAGTAGGAACTTACAACTTCAAAGTTCTCCCAGGTGTTACTCGGAATGATGTCCCTCTTGGAGGGTCTCAGTCCCAACATTTTCTAAAGTGGCTCAGCTACACCAACAAATGCCACATATAATAAAACACACATTACATGGGGTTGGCTTTGCATTTGAAAAAATTAGAAATAAGATTGTCGCAAATGGATGAGGCAGCCTCGACTTGGGGAGGTGCAGGATGTCTCTGAGAATGCTTCCCGGTTCTTTTTCTCCACTTCTCCTGGCACTTCAAGGACAGACAGAGGGGTAAGGCACAGAACCCAGCTCCATATTCTGGTCAGAATGCACCTAAATCACAGGATAGAGAAGGCAGAACAACTAAAGGGAGGTCCTCAACGGGGACCTGCCACCTTCCTGGTGGGTTCTGTAACTGTGATCTCAAAAACAAGACTGACAGAGCAGGAGAACTAAAGTGTGTTTGGCATAAATCTCACAGGACATGGGGTCTTCGCCAAGAAATAAGGCCTGAAAGTGTCACACAAGGTTGGTGATGGGTGGGACTTCATGGAGAAATATGACATGCAGAAAGGCATGAACCAGGAAGGGACAGTGAGCCCTGTGGGCTTGAGCTCCTCCCACATCCTGTCTTTTGGGGAATTGGGAGAGCCCCTCACACTAGCACCCCTACATGCTGCAGGGTAACGGGATCCCCACGAGCCTCCAGTGCTTACAATGCCCCAGTGCAGACATTGGGGACCTGAGTGTTGAAGCCTTCAGGTCCATGAAGCTCAGTCAGGGGAGACGGCAGCTGGGACTCCTCAGATCCTGAGGGCAGGTGGTCACCTTGGGGTGTCATGGCCAAGTAGAGAGCCCATTCCCCATGATCCATCTTTCCATCCCAGGTTTAGGATCCGGGATCCCATCTCCCCCAGCTTCTTGTGGAGGATCTTCTGTTGATCTTCTCTGCCTTCAATTTCTTTCTCAAAAGATGGTGTCGTGGCTTATATCCAGAATTATGTCCCCTAAAGCCTCACATGATCACAGTGGGGTCTCAGGAGGTGACCGCATCATAAGGGTATGATTTTATCTCTGCATCAACCTGCCCACGTGCTTATGGGTGACTGCCATACTGGCACGTGAAGTCTGGGAGGGGATGGACACTGAGCTGCCGGCAGGAGTCCTCTCCCTCCCTGACTTGTTGGCTTCCCAGCCCCACGCCATGGGGCCCTTCTTCTCCACCATGCCAGTTTGCCTTGGAGCCAGCCCACATGGACCAAAAGCCCTACAAAGCTGAGCTGAATAAACCTCCCCTCCCTCAAGTGACAGCACTGGGTCTCGACAGCAAGGAAGTAACAAGACCCCGGTTCCCTGCTCCCCCGGCTGAAAGTAGGTCTTGTCCTTCTGTCTCAGCCCTCTCTTTACCACTGCATCTCTGCTCGTGTTGGTCCCTTCACCATGGAGAACCGTCCTGCTCTTCCAGGCTGCCTGCCTTCACCTGGCTGCACAGGCGGCCATGCTGTGGAGAAAGCCTCCGCACCATGAGCCCAACCCTGTGGGTGGTAAGATGTTCTTTTGGACTGCAGGAGCTTCCCACGGCCTTCCTGACTCTCAGCACACAGCCCAGCACGTGATGCCTCCAACACAGGTGGGGTGGTCAGTGGGAAGCTTTCCACCTGCATCCCCGCACCAAGAATGGGCTGGACTGCTCCACACCCCACAGAGCTGACCAGAGGGGAGGGACAGCTGCAGCCCACTCACCCACAACCTCAGGAAGCCAGACTAAAATGGCCCAAGCCCCCAAGGAAAATCCTCGAGTGTAGAACCAGGAGTTAGACCCAGAAACAAGTGTGGCTTCTGTTTTTGTTTTGAGTCTGTCATAGAAAAGTGGATGCCTCGATCATGTTCTAACTTTTTTTTTTTTTTCATTTCTTAACCCTCTGGAGGACACAGCAGATCTGAGAGACACAAATGAGCTTTTCTTCAATGCTTTTCCATGGATCCAGGGCCAGTGGTCGGGGCTGTGGGTAGCTGGGTGCTTGTCCGTGACTTGCATTCCGCAGTAATGTTAGCTGTCGGTTTCGATCCTGTGCAGCGTAAGGTGTGCGAGACCACAGAGGGTATGATCACACCGTATGGGGACTACAGGAAACAAAGTGCCCTAGCAAAAGCCACGTGGCCCTCATCGCTCCTCACAGCTCTCCCCCTTGCTTGGAGCAGCCTTCTGCCATCATCTGTCACTTTCTGAAGCCGAGCAGTCATCCTTCCTGGTGTCTTCAGGAGGTGAGATCAAAAGTACAGTGCCAGCTGCTGCCAGTGCCCTCCAGCCGAAGGGCAGGCATGGAAAAGCTCCACAGAACTTCCTTGTCCACCTTATTCACTAGCTCTCACACTGTTCAACTTACGGCTTTGCACTCAAAAGCAAAATGATGGGAAAAGGTAGATGTTTCAATGATCAGAACATCAAGGCAGCCACGGCAGTGCAGCTTTAAACACTCACGAAAGAGTCCTCCAGAGCTGTTGCAGAAAGAGGCAAGAACCATGGGATTAATGCATTTGAAATAAAGGGGGAACTTCATGGGGTTTAATGGCAATGTGTCTTTTACTGTAATAGGCTCTCTAATTAAACATTCGCCATATTTTCAAGCACACCTCCTGCAGGAGAAATACTGTAGATGTTGGTAAATATTGTCACGTTTCTTTAATAACTTCTAGGCTGTATCTAAAAATAAATACAAATCATGTACTTCATGATCTACATATAAAAAATAAAAATTTACAGTGTTTTAAATTTTTGAACCCTTCAGCACACACCAGTAGTGAACAAACTTCTGGCATCCCCAGGACCGTCACTGTGGTGTTTTGGACAGCAACCTGCTCTAGGTTACAACAGAATGTGTCACCTGGAAAGTTGGAGCTGCCCAGAGTGCCCGTGCCTCAGTGCACACTGATGCCAGTCCTGCTGCCCAGCCCCGCTGCCCAGCCCCGCTGCCCAGCCCCAGCTCAGTCAGAGCACACCGGGGAGGCGCCAGGGGATCCTATTCATCCTGGATCACAGGAAGCTGACCAACATGGCATCTGCAGACCCAGCCCGTTCTGGAGAATCCCTGCACTTTATCACCCAAGTCTCAGCAGGAGGCGGGGACCAAGGCAGGACCAGCACAGGGCACCTCTGTGTCACAGGCTCTTATCTGTGAGATCCGCCATCCCACAAAAGCCATCTCAAGGGTTTGTAGCCATCTAAGGAATGGAATGTCTGATTTCAGGGTATGTGGAGAGGAGGAACATGGGAGGGATGGGTGTGGGCAGGAGCCAGCTCCTGTGCGTGCTGGATACTGGGTGGGGGGATAGGGTGGTGTGCAGGCGAGGGAGGGTGTGCACAGACAGGCTCACCCTGGGTAACAGAACTAAGAAAGTGGGGGGGGGAGAGAGAGAGAGACAGAGAGACAGACAGACAGACAGACAGACAGACAGACAGACAGACAGATACAGAGAGAGACAGAGACAGAAAGACAGAGACTGAGACACAGAGATAGAGCAAGAGACAGACAGGAGGGAGGGAAGGAGAGAGAGTTCACAGCAGGGCTTATGGGGCTAGCACCACCAGCACAGGGGTCTAGGAGCCAGAGAACCAGTGCCTGGCTGGGCTCAGCCAAGTGTGGAGCTGTAGGAACCTGGAGCTGTGGAGTGCAGAGCACCAGAACCCAGATCCAGAAGGGCATCGCCTTTGTCTGCTGCAGACTCAGCTGCTGAGGGCTGCGTGACGGAGGCAACACTCCTCAGCCATCTCAGCGGTGCAAGGCTAGTCCTCCCTGAGAGACCCTCTGACACGCAGCCCACACTTGCTGTGCAGACTGCCCTTCCCACAACCACGGCTGCCCATCACAGGTGCGGCAGAGCTGCTGGAACAGGGGCCTGGAATGGTGTGGAACTGGTGCTGCAGGAAGCGTCTGCCCTGAGGAGTGGACGGCCATGTGTTGGGTCTGTTGGCCACTGCCATGAAGTAGGCTGAAAGAGGCTCATTCCTGCTGCAACCTGTTTATCGAATGTTCCTCACGATTCTGGCTTATCCTCTCAAAACTGCAGCCTCCAGTGAGCCTCCGGGGTGTGCATCTCCTGACAAGGAAATGGGCGCTGGAGGTGGTCACTTGGCGGGAGTGAGCATTCTTCACACATCTTTAAGTAAATAAGTGCATTAACTAGAATGCAAGATTTATACTTAGAGGTGCTGAGTTTTGTCACTTAGGTATATTTGTCTCAGTTACTCTTCACTCGTTGCTGGGACAAATTAGGACAATTGCCTGACACCCAAAATGAAGGAAGGAAAGGTTTATTTAGCTCAGTTACTGGACGTTTCAGTCCATACTCAGCTGACTCCAAGGCAGAGCAGCACATGACAGAGGGCAATCTTTCACGGCGGCAGCAAAGAGCAGAGAGCAAAATGGAGGAGCAGCAGCAACAGTGGCCACAGTGAGGAAGTCTGTGTCTGTCTCTCTTATGTCACTTCAGGCTGGGTGTAGCACTCACACCCATAATCCAAGCAGTACTAAGACTCATAATCCAGTGGATCATGAGTTAGTCTCAAACTACAGAAGTCCCTGCCCCATGACTGCAGGAGACTTTGGGGGAACAACTAGACACAAACCATAATAATATCCAAATGATATTTTTAATCAGTGACAATAATCCATTTCCCCTAAAGGACAGTTTGGCAAATGTGTAGAATGGGCATGATTGGCCACACGGATGGTCACCACAGAGGACATTGTGACAGCACAGTGGTGGGCAGTGACCAGTGTGCAGGAGGAGCTGTACTCCAGAGTTTGAATTCTGCTCTTTTCTAGGCTAGTCAGGTGCAGCGGGCAGCAGCAGGCAGAATGCAGTCAGCTGGGTGATGAGGAGGAGACGGGCAGAGGCCCCAGGTGCAGTGCACTGCCTCCTGGCAGTGTGGGAGAGATGCTGCAGGCCTTTTCAGCCTGTAGTGCTTTCCTCTTTGATAGGGTTGTGAAGACATGAGCCAAGGCGTGGATCACTCTACAGTGAGGAACTAAGAGACCTGGGATGTATTTGGAGATCGTCAAATGCCATAGCAGACTGAAAAGGCACAAAACAATGCTGTGGACCTTAAAATGCAAGACCTCTAGCACATGCTCACAGAAATGCTGTCCTTCCACGTCCATGCTTGCATCCTTGTGCTGATTCTCAGTTGTCATGACACATAGTTGTCTACGTTGTCAACCTAACTCAAGCTCAAAATCCATGGCTCTAGGGGATGGCACTGCTGATTCGATGGCAGGAGAGTGACTGCAAGGTGAAGGAGGCACTTGGGTGGGCACTGTGGGTGGCCCACCATGTCCAGTCCACACTGTCCCCATGTATCCTGAAGCTGCACCACCTACGAGAGATGTTTCCTGATCCAGGCTCCCCCCCACCCCCGGGGGGGCATCTGAATGCTTCCTGCCATCAGACCTATGGAGGAAAAGGAAGGAAGGACACAGTGGTCAGGTGACCATGCTAGGAGAACTGCACCCTGCATCACACAGTGGCCGAGTCTGTTCTCATGGTGACTTTCATCAGTGAATTCTTTCTTCAAGGATGAGAATTGTGGCAAGGCTGTGGGAACACAGGCCACCTTTACACCCCATGCCATCAGCTTGCCAATTACCTGCCAGACCACTGACACAGCAGACCAAGTTTCTTGGGGTCGGCTTCTCTGTTTTAGCGACCTCTCCAAATGATGAGGAGGGGCAGGAAGGCCCCCTTCGGAGACTGTCCACCCTTGCCTTATTATCTACATGAGGCTGGAGCGCCCCACCTGACCCAACCCACTGTCTTGAACCAGTGCACTCAATTCTGTGTATTTTTACACCACAGGCCATAAATCCACAGCATGCAGGTTGGCTGGGACATTCCAGGCTTAATGACCACTCTTGACATGAGCTCTACAGTCCTAGATATCGCTACCCCAGACAGCTGCAGAATGCGTTTGAATCCTTTAGTATATCCCACCATTTGCAAGCATCTAAGTTGAACCCACGCCAGAAATTACACTATGAATGCTCCTTTTAAAAAAAGTCAGAGTGGAGGGAGATGACCCACCCATCGAAGTGCTAAGGGCAGCATCAAAATTGAATCCCCTCTGACTTCTCCAAGTCACTCAGGCACAGAAAAAAGTGTGCTGAGTGAAAAACAGTGTTAGGAACCAGACTCAAGGCCTTGCTAGGGAGGGAAGCCCTCTATGGGGCTGGCCTCCAACCTCTGGTGGGAAATCCTAAAGGGCACTCTGGGCTTCGCCTCTGAGGAGAAAGACCTATGGTTACCATGCATCTCCTGAGACATTTCTCTGTGTCTTGTATAAAATATGTTAACAGATGACATTTATGGCCATTATTGCACCTGTTTGAATTTTATTTATGATGCATTCCTTATTATGTGAGACTGTGGTTACCCCTGTGGTTCAAGACTCATAAATTACTTCCCCCTCACACCCACCACCCGGCTCAGAACTTAATCTGGTTACTTGAATCATAAGAAATAAATTCAATAGTTTCATCCTGCAAACAAGATTTTTTAATGTTTGATTGGACCTCAGTTTTATCTCCTCAAAAACTTAATATGTTCTGAACTTTCGCCCTTTAAAGTTGACCTTTATTCCAGAAATCTAATTTCTATAGCTTTCCAAATTATGTAACAGATGTTGTAGGCAGATAAATAATAAATAGGTGATGGATGATAGAGAGATGATAGATAGATAGATAGATAGATAGATAGATAGATAGATAGACAGACAGACAGACAGACAGACAGACAGAGAGACAGATTCTCATCTGCCTCAGGCTGTTGATTGTTGCATGACTTTCTCTATTTCAGTATGCACAACTCATTTGTCCTAGGAATCTGGAAGAAGTAGCCTTCCCGGTGCAGGATCCCACGCTACTTGGGCCAGCACAAGGTGTCAGAGGACTGACCCATATGTGGCAGAGTCATAGATTAGAAAAACCATTCCTTTCAGGGCACTGATTTACATTCCACATTTTTTATTTCCCAGGACCCAAGTGGACAAGATCCCAGCAGAGCTCAACTGGAACTCCCGTGGACAATTTTCCTGCATGGCAAGGCCAGCAAAGGTCGGAGGTCATCACCAGTGTGGCTCAACCAAGTGAGGCAAGGTCTCTCTCCTTTCCCAAAGGGGGTTTTGCTGCTTCCCAGACAGCTCAGAGATACTCACATGCAAGTCATAGCAATCAGCAAGGACTTCTGGAAGGTGTATGGGCACTTCTGGGGTGGAATTCTAGTTGCACTCCACTCCAGATGAAAATATGGTGGGTGCTGTCCATGTGCACTCAGTGGGAAAGCAAAACGCTGTCAGAATTTGAAACATATTTATAAGCATAACTTCACTCAAGGGTGGTCCTATCACAAAATGAATAGTAATTGCTGTTTTGTAATAGATAAAACGCTGTAGATCCATTCATAGAATTTCCTGCACACCCTGCCCAGCCACACACAACCTGCTCCACAATGTGGGTAGACCTTGACCCATCTCCTAAGAGCGTCACGTGTGACTGTACTCATCCCTGTGGAATGGCACTGCAGTGATTTTCAATCATTTTTGTTCTTAAACCTGCCAAAAGATTGGAAAGATTTTATGAAATGACCAAGTAGGAAAAGCGAACTGTAAATATATGGCCATTAAAATAAGGTTGCATGTTTGGTGGTGGGTAAACTGAACATTTATCTCTGGTCAGAGTACCCATCAAGGATCATGCACCTAAAAAAACCTTAACAGATGTTAAGCAAGGAAGGGGGAGTGAAGGCATTATGTACTAATTGGAGACTAGAATGTAGAAGCAGATGATCAAGGAAAGGAAGAGAAAAGAGAAAAAGAAGGGAAAGAGTGAAAGGACCAGGAAGGAGGGAGGAAGGAAGGAAAGAAGACATGAGGGAGGGAGGAAGAAAGAAAGACGAGAGGGAGGGAAGAAGAGAGGGAGTGAAGGAAGGAAGGAAGGAATGTTCAACACTATTCTGTATCCTGGCTTCCTGTCCCCAGCACACAGCATAAGACCAACTGCTAATCCTGGAACAGATGTGCAGGACAGGCATCCATGGTTACCATGCAGAGCCCAGGGAGGAGATTGAAAGTACTTTCCAGGGAAGACCAGTCCAGCTAATGGCCTCTTGAATAACAACATCTAAAATGGGTTGATAAAGATTTCTAGGACCAGAAATAAATAAACTCTACAAAAATGAAAACTGATTCTTTGACCTCATCAAAAATAAACATTTCCATTAATCAAAGGATACCATTAAGACAGTAAATCAAGAACCAGGCATGGGGTGCATGCTTG
>NW_004524584.1:20490395-20494230 GCF_000260255.1 Octodon degus | reverse complement strand
TCATATAAATTAAAATATTGAGTAAGATAGCATTTCATACTTACTAAAATGGCTAAAGCAACTGAGCAGTAGGTACTTTTGTACATGTTGGTATGGCAGGTAAAGGACACACATTCTAACGCTTTGTCCATTCCTGATAAGGTCAGGCATAGATTTACCCTGTGACCCAACCGTTCCACTAGGGGGTTTTAATGAAGACAAATGAAAATACACTTATGCGCAAAACAGTACAAGAACATTTTACAGCATTATTCATACTCATCCCTACCGGAAAAACCCAAATGTTCATCAAAGGAAATGCATTTTTAAAATGTTATATTAACAGAATAAAAGGTTCTTTGACAATTAAAAGAAAGAAAATACAGAAAATTGCAAACATGAATGAATCTTAAAGTAATAATGTTAACCAAAAGAAGCCCGATACAAAAGACGTCGTCCTGCATAATTCCCTTCACTAGAAATATGAGAAAAGGAAGGACAGCTACAGACATCTTAAAGCTCCTCCTCTGGGGAGGAGAGACAGACACGAATGGCGCCCTGGCCCTCGGGAGGTGCGCACACTGTGCTTCAATTTTACCTCAATTTCAAAAGCACAATAGCAGTCAAATGGACATAATTCTAGGTTTCCAATTTTAGAAAGGCACCACAAACCTCAAGTGCATAATTTGAATTTGGAATTTATTTATTTATTTTGGCAGCACCGGGGATTGAACTCAGGCCCTTGCGCTTGCCAGGCAAGTTCTTATTCTACTGAGCTATCTATCTCCCGAGTCCCAGATTTATCCTATTAAAAATAGAAATGAAGAATCTAAAATAAACAATTCTAGTAAATTAGAAACATAAGTTGAAGATCGAAAAGAATATAATATAGCACAAAATTACAATACATAAAAATTTGCTAAACTCAAGTGATAAAAAGATGGCAAATTTCAGAATGGACTTCTAAGAAAAAAACTCACCATTCCCAAAGAGTCAAGAAAGGTTGAACATAAGAATATGGAAAAAATTACACGTGGGAAATTAGCAATGAGAATTTAATATTTGGTTAAGCAAATATAAAGATAAAATATTTTACTGGGGAAAGAGGAATGTTGTACTAATATAAATAGCATATAACCACCCTGAACCTACATGCACTTAGTAATATGCCTTAACAATGTGCAGAGCAACAGAAAATCTGGTGAGCTATTGACCTAGATAGTCATGGGTGGGGATGTCGCCCCCCACACACCTTCTGAAGGTCAAGAATGGAGCAGAGGTAGAGGCTGCGTTCGTAACGCAGCTAGTGAACCCAGGTGAGGCCCCTGGGGCTTGGCCTAGGAAGCAGGACAGCAGCCATCCTGGGTCCTCTGTCCTCCCTGTTGCGGCAAGGCAGGTGTGTGAACACGGTCATCATCACGTGTTATGGCCGAGTCATTAAACTGCACAGTCCATTTACTAGCATTTCCTTTTTTTTTAATTTTGTGAAATGGTTTGTGATATATTAAAAATTTAAAAGCTAAAAGAAAACAAGCAGTCTTTCAACACAGCCAATTTGGAAAGAACTTTTTTCTGCTTTTGCAGGGCCAGGCACATGCTAAACAAACATGCTATAGGTGAAGCCCACCCCAGCCCACTGTTTCTGAGCATACAAGAAAGGGTCATATGTACAAATCATAAACTAGGCCACAAATGGATTCTCAATAAATGCTAACAAGGGCTGGGGAGGTAGCACAGTGGTCTAAGTGCCTACATGCAAGGGCAAGAACCCCCGTTCAATCACCAGTACCACATGCTGTGCTGGCTCCTCACCATGATGACCACCGAAACCAGGCGTGGTGGCACATGGCTGTAATCCCAGCACTGGGGAGGCTGAGACAGGAGGATTACTATGAGTCCAAGCTGCATAGTGAGACCCAATACCAAATAAATGAATAAATCTTTTATAAATAAATAAATGCTAATGAACCCCTGTAATCAAAATACACTCTCTCACCCACAGAAGTGAATAAAATTAAAAATGAATAAGTAAATAACTCCCCCAATCCCTCTACTTCTGGAACTTCAGTGACATGTATTTTGCTAAAAAGGAATTGATAAAGGAAATGATAAAATACTTAGAAGTGAATGACATAAAACATTATATTTAGAAATGTGTGGGAAAGATCCAGAATGGTATGTAAGCTAATATTTATATGTTATGATACATTTTCATGGGGCAAGAAAAATTGAAAACAAATGAGCTAAATGAAGGCAAAATATGTTGAATTTATTGCATTAAAACAGGGGTTGCTTTTAATGAAAAGCACATGGGCAAAGTTAACAACAGATAGCAGATTGGGAGAATATATTTGCAATATCTAAGACCAACAAGGGACCAGATTATCTAAGAAATGCAAGAAATGTCCATAAATCAAACAGTAAAAAAGCACAACAGATATGCAAGCACAAAAAAAAGAGCAACTCACAGGAAGAGAAAACCCACAAGGCTAGCAAGATGGGGAAGACGCTCAAGTTCATTAGTGAGAGAAAAGTGAAAGTTTAACTAAAGAAGGAAGACGCTGTGCAGCCGCCAGACTTTGGAATACAAAGAGACCACTGAGGGGAGACCCCAGACAGGTCAGGCAGGGCCCCGTGAGCTTTGACCTGGCTGACTGTGCTGATGGGGGACCCTGAGCGCCCATGCAGGAGGACACAGCCACCAGAGCCTGGGCAGGGGCTGGGGCTGTCCGGGTCAAAGAGTCCAAAGTCCCAGTCAGCTGGGAAGAAAGCTTTTTGGAGATCTATTGTGCAGCATGGTGACTATAATTATGAATAATTTAGGGCACATTCCAAATTGCTTAAGGAGTAAATATTAATTTTCCCACCAGAAAAAAGGGGGCAAGTATCTGAGGTGATAGATATGCTAATTTGCCCTGCTTAATCATTCCACATTGCACACATATATCAGAATGCAATATTGTACCCTATAACAGCACACAATTATAATTTGTTAATTTGCAGTAAAAATAAGAATAAATAAATCAGTGTAATGTAGACATGTGGGCATTGCTCTTCTTTGTATCCTTCATCTGTGCTTAGAGTTGGGGAGCTGCCCTCTGAAAAGTTGTGCTGTGAGGTGAGCCCAGCCCATTTAAGAGCAGAGCAATGTCCTGATTTTGTAGAGCTTTGCTTTTTGTGGTGTTTCAGCTCAGGCCATGTTCTTAGAGCGCCCTGGTCTAGGCAGCCAGAAGATAGAAAGGTGTGGGTGAGCTCCCTGATCCCACCCCAGCCCGCAAACCACTCTCCTTAGCTCAAAGGGCAGACAGCTTTTTGGCTCAGAGCCACAGAAACAGGTGTCTTTCTCAGAATCATTCCAACAGTCACAATGAAAAGCTTAAAAGTATAAATAATAAGGATAAATTGAATTACACTCAAAATGTTCTCGATAGTTACACACTGACAGGTAGGCACTCACATTCACACATGTACACACACAAACACACACACACACACTCATGCACACACAAATATGCAGAAACACATCCACACATATAGAGGTGGACACATACAAAAACCCACTTACTGTCTAAGTTTTTCATTGCTGGGACAAAACTCCTGATACCCACAAGTTAAAGGAGAAGAGAACTGTTTTGGCTCACAGTTTGTAGAGGCTTCAGTCTGTAGTCAGCTGGCGCCAAGCCAGGGTGGCAAGGCAGAGGGGCCTGGCAAAGGGGAAACAGCCTATGGCAGAGCAGGCAAGCGGTGGGAAGCCTGTCTTCCATCTTCCCCTTTTTTGCAAGCCTAGTGGTTGGTGCCAGTTGCCTCAAACCCCCAGGTGGCTTCCCATTACCTACACCCAGAGCTATGCTAACCC
>NW_004524584.1:20479821-20481318 GCF_000260255.1 Octodon degus | reverse complement strand
CCGCGACTCATCCACATGGCTGACACAGACAAAGGATCTACAATCTGAGGTACAGGATCTCAGGAAAAATCCTGAGGGGATTTGACTGACCTTATCAGATGCAAAAGCTACAACTTCTGTTTCATAGGTCTTGCTTTATCTTGATCTTAACCAACCAGCAGAAAAGTATAAAAACCAAGTATAAGAAATAAAGCCATGGTGTTATGTTGAGCTGTAGGGGACTCTTGTCAACAATGTCTGACACTGCCAGTGAAGCAGAAGACTCAATATTATTATGGACTACTGGACTCTTTTAGGATATTTTGTTGAGTTTACACACCTATAATATTTAAATGATGGAACTTAACAAAAAAGGGGATACAGATGAATATCCACTGTGTATCTGTGTATTCAAAGTGGTTAGGATAGATATATAATTACATTCTCTTAATGAATAGAGGGATTTGTTCTAATGGTGTTTGTAAATAGGATATCATGTCTGCACCTTGTACAGCAAATAACCACTAGGAAGAGAGTATGCAGTGTGTTAATTATTTGGAACTATCCTGCCAATTTGATTTGAAACTGTCTCATTGCTTTTTGTTTCTCAATAAAATTACGGAAAAAAGTTATGCAATAAGTATGTTCCAAATATGGTACGATGTTTTGAGGGAAATTAATGCAATATGCCTTATTGAAATAACTTTTTACAAGCATTCATGGTACTTTTTGATCATCCCCCATTGATTAGTCTTTTATGGGAATTTCATTAAATAAAAACATTACAGTGCTAAGGGCCAGCTAAATAGCTCAGCAGATTAAAACATCTTAGGCAGATGGAGTGGCCGGTGTTCGATCCCCAGCATGCCATGCTGCTCCCACCCCTGGGGCGCATGGAGATGATAATTGGCATTGGACATGGTGGCGCACACCTGTAATCCCAGCTCTTGGGGGGCTGAACATAGGCAGATCACTACGAGTCTGATCTACATAGTGAGACCCTGTAGACCCTGTAGACCCTGTCCTAAAATATGAAAGAAAAAATTGCAGTGTATCCTCATTCACTTATTTACCAGGTCTGGCTCCATGAGACTTCTGGATCTCCCCAGAGTCGGAGTGCACCCTGAACGAGAAATGTTTTGCATCATTCAGAGCCCTGAGGCTGCCAGACACCACGCACAGAGACATTCAATAAGAAGGACTTCCTGGGCTGCTTCACGACGTGGCAGGAAATACAGATAAGTGCACTGAAAACAAGGGAGAGCATTTTGAGGACCAGAAACAATACATCTTTTATAGTTATAAACATTTTTAAATTTCAGCATTAATCGGATTCTTAGATCACACCTCACACATTCTGAGGACTGTCATGTGGAAGGCACTTGCACAAACTGAGACAGCTGCAGTGCTTCGAGGGGTATGACCTTAGGGGCCCATGACCGTACCTGCAGTCCCATGTAATCTGGAGTGTCACTGTGCGCAGCATGTGCCTGTCACCCCTTAATCAGAGAGGCATCC
>NW_004524584.1:20472675-20478537 GCF_000260255.1 Octodon degus | reverse complement strand
CTGCACTTGCAGATCAAAATTCTATTGTGATGTTTCACAGCGCTTCTATAACTGGTCACCTCCCACTGTCTGCGCTCTTTGGCCAGGAAACTCTGGCCTTCCATGTGTACATATGTTGAGTTTTAAAGTGTAGGTCAAGATTTACCTCACAAAGGTCAGGAATTACAGTGACACTTTTTTTCTCTTACAGTGAAAGTGCAAATCCAACCCACAAATAGGGCTTCTGATAAGTTCCAGGTTAAAAAAGAATTTTACATGAATGGAAGACAGCAGATTTATACACTGAGGTCTTTTTTCAACTTCTCCATCATTTTCTATTCTTCTGCTTCATTCTGGGCCTCAGTGATAATACGGGCTTAGATTAATCAGAAGAACTTATAAGATCAGGCCAAGCCCAGTTTAAGAATTCAGTATTTTTCATATCAAAAGCAAGCAAATACCTTTCCACTCATGTCCGAATAATACATATTTTAAAAAGGAGACAAATAACCTTTGGTGTCAAAAAAGCAGACCTGAGGGCTGACAGCTATTTACATAGGAGCTGTAATCTGTTCTGAAAGACACATAAAAGAATTTAAATGAGAAGCCAGAAATTAATAACCCTGTCTCTCTACTACGCACCCTCTCTCAGATAAAAGTCAAGGAGGAAAGAGGATAGGGCAGGTAAGGGAATATTCAGCACCTCCCAAAACCGCCTGTGGGACAGGCAGGGAGAGAGGGTCACTTACAGTTTCTATGTGGATGACACCCAGGGAAGGCTTCATGGGCTCACAGGCAGGACTTGTGAAAATGACTGAATCATGGGGCACTGTAGCTCAATATGCTGTTTGGAGGAGGGGTCTGTTTGAAAGAGGAAGGTCACTGGCCTAGAAGGGCTCCTCCCTCTGCCTGGTTCCTCCCTCCTCTCTAGTCCTGCCCACATACCCTGAGTAGCCTTCCACCACCATGCCCACCTGCCATGCTTCCTTATTCCTTGGAGCCAGCAAACTATGGACTAAAAACCATCACCCAAATGAAACTGCTCTCCACTAATTTACAGGTTCCATGTAATATGTCCCAGAATGAGCAAAATGACAAAGACAGAGGCCAAAGGCAGGGTGGACCCTTTGGAGGTAAAGAGCTTTGTTCTCTGCTGGCCCTGAGCCTATCAGGGGACAGCCTTGGGAGTCAGGGCTGCATTTCTCTCAGGGTGACATTTGCACCCCTCAGAAGTGACATGGCTCCAGGAACACTCACCTCCACCCCCAGAGCTGTGAATCTCCCAAGCCTGGAGGACAGTAACTCCACATCCCACCCCAAACCACTTCCTGAGATCACTGCAAGCATCCACTGAACCTGAGAGGAAACGAGTCTCCAATTTGGCGCCTCCTGCCTCTGCCTTCCCTTGTGACTCTGCCCAAGCTACAAGCCAACAGACTGGCGCTGCTGGCATCCGGGGTGGACCTTCCGGCCTCCTCCGCTTGCTGACCTACATGTCAGTCATCCACAGACACACTTGGATTTTACAGAGCTGCTAGGTGGTTTGACTCACGTCAAGTCGGCCTACCACAATTTGCAGCCATGCTCGTTTTATACTGAATGCCAAAAGTCAGTGATAGAAATGGTCAAAACTCAAATCTGCTTCCCGTACCAATGCCACTTTGGGAGTCACAGAGTTGGAATAAGTCACAGATACAATGTTACATACAAGGAGGACACTACTGATTCTTCTGCACAGTGAGCTGGGGTCCCTGTTCTTGGCAGCATGGTGTGGGGAAGGCCCTACATGAACGTGACCCTCACTGAAGAAATTCCATCCTGGCTGAGGAGGGTTTTGGCTAATTACTTACTGGAAACGCCCAGGGAAAAGGGAAAAGCAATGACATTTTATTGCCATCTTTAATGGCAGTTACATAGTGTCAACAGGAGCAGTTTACAAATTTCACTAAGGGGGGGGGCAGGATCTTCACTTTGTACAACATCCTCAACCTGAGCAAGAGAAGGTAGGGAGATGGTGTAAGACGTACGTACATCTGCTCCAGGGTGGGTAAGCTGCTCACAGTACAAGGGAGGGAAGAAGGCTTGCTCTCCTCCTTCTTGATCTTGTTGCTTTTGCTGCTTTCCACCACCATGAACTGCTGCCCTCTGCCATGTGCCACATTGCCTTGGGCCAGCTGATTATGGACTGAAACTTCCACAGACTGTGAGCTACAAAAACTTTTCTTTCCTTAATTTTGAGCATCCCATAGTTGGTCTTAGTGAGAAGAAAAAAGCAACTAAGACCCATGCCTACGTGTGTTTCTGGCTTCCCAAGCCTCGTGTTGGCAGGGAGGCACTCTAAGAAGCAGACACTACTCTGTAGCCCTCTGTGCTTTGAAATGCCTTGGAGACCACTGGCGGAGTGAACGGCTGTGTTGTTCTGATGCTACAAGGTGGCGGGTGCTTGATATTTACTAAGTTAATGGAGCCAGCAGTACCCCTTTCCCTTTCTTTCCCATTATGCCCTCTAATTACAAAAGTCATGAGTATAAACTTGCACAAAAATATACAAAATTCACAGATAAGCCCTTTGACTCCTCACACATTGATACTGCTTTGAAAGTTTTTCCTGTGTACTTCTCAAGTAAGTCATTTTGATACATAATGATTTATTGCCTATAAAAATTACCCAAAACATGATTTCAGTGACTTACATTTTATTAGGAGGATATACACAAATTTAATTAACTTTTTATTTTAACATAACTTATTCTCAGTATTTTTCAATTATAAATAACACGTTTCATTAAACATCTTTGTAAAAAATATTGGCAAATCTTTAAGAGCATCCTAGGGATAGAATTCTTAAAAAATAGACTTTATATATTTATTAGTTTATTCAATTTTAGGGCTTTTCCTATTTTCAAGGGAAGTATGTTCCAAGGCCCCCCTGAATGGCTGAAGCTGCAGACATTAGCAGATCCAAATCTATTGTTTTTCCTGTCCATACATACCTATGAAAAGGTTTATTTGTAAATTATACATGGTTTTGCTGACACTGACAATGTTCTATAATCTGAGGTACAGGATCTCAGGATAAATCCTGAGGGGATTTCACTGACCTTCTCAGATCCAAAAGCTACAACTCTTGTTGCATAGGTCCTGCTTTACCTTGGTCTTAGCCATCCAGAAGGAAAGTATAAAAACAAAATATAAGAAATAAAGCCATGCTGTTATGTTGAGCTGCGGGGGACTCAGGTCAACAATTTCTGACACTGCCAGTTAAACAGAAGACCCAATGCTATTATGGGCTACTGGACTCTTTTAGAATATTTTGCTGAGTTTACACACCTATAATATTCAAATAACGGAACTTAACAAAAGAAGGGGATACAGATGGATGTCCATTTTGTATCTGTGTATTCAAAGTGGTTAGGATAGATATAAGTTACATTTTCTTAATGAATAGAGTGATTTGCTCTAATGGTGTTTGTAAATAGGATATCAAGTCTGCATCTTGTACAGCAATTAACCACTAAGAAGAATGTATGCAGTGTGTTAATTATTGAAACTGTCCTAGCGATTTGATTAGAAACTGTCTCATTGCTATTTGTTTATCAATAAAATTATGAAGAAATAAATAAATAAATTATACATAGTAAGAAACTAACAATAACTAATAAAACAATAACAAAATGATGATAAACTATATTGTAAAAGACATTCAGTAAGCACCCTCTGTCTGTCTACTTGTCTGTCTGTCTCCACTCTCAGAATGTACTGTTGGACTTCCTCCACCTTTCTTGTTTGCATGCAGATAACTGAAATGACAGACATAAAATCTGTGGAGGTAGAGTCCACAGTCATATTTATAATCTTGTGAGTCATATAACCCAGGGCCTTCCTGACATATGCCTTCTGGGAAAATAGAGTTGAATACCCATGTGTGCAGATAGATAGATAGATAGATAGATAGATAGATAGATAGATAGATAGATAGATAGACAGCTTAGATAGATGTTTCCTTTTATACACAGTAATGGGGAGGCAGTTTATAAAAGCAAAATTAATCAGAGTGTGAGCTGCAAGATGCCACCAAGCCCATGTGCTCATCTCATCCCTAGTGGTGTAGACCTTGCAATTCAGTAGAGCACACACATGGTGGAAGAGGTAAAGCTCAGGGCCACAGGAAGATGAGAAATCAGGTACACACCAGTGCAGGGAACTAGGAAAGACTATAACCTTAGACAGAGGTAAAAGAGAATTAAAGCAAAAAAAAAGTAAAAACTCCACTTAAAAAAGCACAGTTTTCTACAGGTTAGTTCTCAGCAAGGAGTATGTCCTTCCTGAGAGGCTGTAAATATACACTGGCCTTCATGCATCTCTGGGCCACTAAGTCCCACACCACGTGCCCTGAACAACCCAAAATCCAGAACTCAGTTTATGTCGGCCATGATAGGGATCCCTGAAGGAGATTCACTCTTTTTTATGGCATTTTTATTCCAAAGGCATGAGAAAATGGTAGTCATTAAAGTATTATGGTTTGTGTCTAGTTGTCCCCCCAAAGCCTCATGCAGTCATGGGGCAGCTTCTGGAGTTTGTGATTAATTCATAATCCAATGTTGGGTTTACAGCTACGAGTGCAACCCCTGCCCTGGGGTGAGTAATCTGCATTGATGGCTACCACTGCCACCGTTCCTGCCTTTGCTCTTTGCTCTTTTCCACCACCATAATCTGCTGCCCTCTGCCACATGCCACTCTACCTTGGAGCCCCCTGAGTGGACTGCAGCCTCCACTCACTGTGAGCTAAATAAAACTTTGTCCCAGCAACGAGAGAAAAGTAACTAACACAAGACCAGATAAACACTGACAAGTATCCTCCAAATTAACTAGCTAGTATTCTTCAAAATGGTCAGGGTCATGGAAGGCAAGGAACAGGTTAGGAATGACAAACTTTTGAACTCAAGGAGACATAACAATGAAATGCAGTGTGAAGTCCAGCATGAAATATATGTGAAAAGCTAGTCAAATTAGATTAAGGCCCAAAGTTTACTTAGAAATGCTGAAATAGTATTACTTCTTTGACTTTAATGGTTATACTATAGCCATGTAAATAAAAACACTAGGAGAAGGGCTGGGTGGACAGCTCTGTGGTCTAAGTGCCTGCCTGGCAAGCACAAGGACCCAGGTTCAATCTCTGGTACTGCATATTATGCCATGAGCCAGCCACCAAAACCGGGCAAGTTGCTACCTGCCTATAATTTCAGCACTGGGGAGGCTAAGACAGGAGAATCACTCTAAGTCCAAGCTGTTATAGTGAGACCCTATGCCAAGTGAATAAATAAATAAATAAAAGACTTTTTTAATTAAAAAACTAGGAGAAGGTATGTATAGGAAATGTGGACAGAGTATACCGTTTTACAGCTTTTACATGCATCTAATAGTATTTCAAAATAAAAATTTTAAAAGTTATGACACTAAGAGGTCTAGTGTCACAGTGAAATTATAAACACAGCTTGAATTATGGACTTTCTGGAAGAATTCTGGTCCTGAAGCAGAAGCCTTGGTTTATTAATCAGCTTTCATCTTGCTGGACACAACATTCGACACCCACAACTGAAAGAGGAGAGATTTAATGTAGCTAGTGGCTTCGGGGGATGTAGTCCATGGTCAGCTGGCTCCAGCACAGAAACACGATGGCAGAAGGGTGTGATGGCGCAAAGGTGCTTAGTCCATGGAGGCTGGGAATCAGGGTCGGGAAATAGTGCCAGAGAGGAAGGAGTGAGGGACTACATACGGTCCCTGGAGTCCTTCTTTTATGACCTCCCAGAAGTGTGTTGCATCCATCTCCCACACCCAACTGGATAGACATAATCAAGCACAATAAGCGTGCTTGGGGATTCC
>NW_004524584.1:20456054-20470640 GCF_000260255.1 Octodon degus | reverse complement strand
GAAAAGAAAATGTTGTGTTTCATTTGTAGATCCTCAAGTTAAAAAGAAAATCCAGTAACAGGATGTGGAGATAGCTCAGCAGTCTATGCACCTGCCTGGCAAGGGCAAGGACCTGAGTTCGATCCCCCAAACATATGCTGTGCCAGTCCCAGCTGGCCATGGAGACACAGGCCTGTAATCCTAGCACTAGGGAGGCTGAGACAGGAGGATCACTATGAGTCTGAACTGTGTAGCAAGACCTTGTATCAAGTAATAAATAAATAAATAAGAAACCCAGTAACAAATCCTAAGGAAACCAGTAAAGAAAGTTTTAAAAATGCATATCTGCCAAATATTCACAGGAAAATGAAATGGGAATCTTTTTTAAAATTTTTCGCAGTACTGGGGTTCAAATTCAAGACTTTGTACTTGCCAGACAGGCCCTTAAGCTACTGAGCTCTCTCCCGGGCCTACAGAAAGAGAAAAATTAATTGCAAAATAAAAAGCTTATGGAAGAAATAAATTCTAACGTATCACTAATCCCCAAAAGTAAGCCTTATACTTTTAAGAGAGTCAGAATAGTTAAATAAAATTCATGAATATGCTTTATTAAAATGCAAACATCGTTTAGGATATTGAACCCAGGACTTTTGTACAGGGCTGCATCCCCAGCCTTTTATTTTTATTTTGTTCATATAGTTTCTCCATAAGTGGCCCACAAGAGGCTAGAGCTTGTGACTTTCTGCCTTGTCCTCTCCCACAGGTTGGGAAACAGGTGTGTCACACCATGTGCAGCTCAAAAGAGACAGCTTTAAAAGGAAAAGATGCACTTGGGCAGCAAGGAATGGGAAAAACCACCGACCCACGTAAAACTGCTCTGATGGGATCGTCACACACATCAGATGCTCAGGAGAAAACAAAAGCAGTTTGGATTTTACTCACTTAATTCACCAAGAAGTTATATGAGTGCTAATGTTATAAACATAGTACATGAAAATAAATACAGCAAGAGAAGCAGGAATTTTTTAAAAAATAAAATTAAAACATTCACCACCCTAGTGAAAAAACATAGCTCTCAAAAATTTGAAGAATCAAACAGAAATGAACTAAAAATTAACTCAAATAGATATGGAATTTCTGAAGATGAATATAAGAAGATGTTCCTTGGGAAAGTCACGATGTCATGATATTATTCTCAGGAAGGACCCGAGCCTTTGGCCCTGGGAGTAGTGCTGCAGGGGGGCGAGGTGGCTGCAGCAGCCTAGGCCAGAGGAGACCAGGAAGCAAGCAGCGCCCCAGTCATAAACCCAGACTGCAGCCTGAAGCAGCAGGAGCTCAAAGGAGCGCGTCGCTGCTCCTACCAGGGCCATGAGCTGTCTTTACCGGATAGCTGTTCACTCACAGAAGCCAGATTTTGGTGTTTTAAAGTTGAAACCTTTAAAAATTTAGCCTATCAGGGCCAGTAAGATAGCTCAAGGGCCAGCGAGATAGCTCAGGGGATAAAACGCCTGCTTTTCCAAGCGTAATTTCAGGGCTGAGGAGGCTGAAAACAGGAGAATCCGTAGGAGTCCTATCTGCGTAGTGAAATTTACAAAAATATACAAATAAAAAAAGTAACATATCAACAGAATATCTTTGCAACTTAGCACAAAAAAATAATAAAATGATGCAGAAGATGGAAGGGGACTAAAAGGTGGAGAGAAGGAGAAGGAAGAGAAAGAGTGGGAATTAAATCATGTTACATATATGCCCCAAGGCCCCACGGTAATCCTTACATACTGCAAACGTGGACTAATAAAAATAAAATTAGACAAATAAAATGGTAGAGAGAGTGGGTATGATTATAAAACAATACAGTGGCACTTTATTTATTTACTTATTTTTCTTCTGTGGCCAGCTCAGCCTGCCCTGGTGGTGGGGCTGGCATGGCACACGGAGCCAGGATTGAACTGCGGTCCCTAAGCAGGTGCTTTAGGTCACTGAGCTATCTCGCCGGCCCCACAGTGGCACTTTAGTTCATGAACTTAAATTGTTCCATGATTCTGGAGAAAAAAGCTATGTTTAAGTTTGTGGGAAGAAAAAGATGGCTAAGGTGGTGTTTGTCATCTGACGCAGAATGCATAAGCAAATAAACAAGTGTTGTCATCTTAGAATAATACAGAAGTGAATTAGGAGTTGGAAATTAAGCACTTCTCCAAAGCTCTTGTCTTGATTACTTTCTCATACAGGAGAGGTTTGTGCAGCTCACAGCTCGTAGGGGTTTCATAGGCCATAGCTGTCTGGCTCCAGGGCTGAAAGCATGGCAGAGAATCAACAGCTCGAGACAGCAAGAGCGACGAGAGGGAAAGGGGGAGCAAGCCTCCTGCGCCTCCTCCAACCAGGCTTCACCTCCCAGCGCTACACCCAGCTGTGAGCCCACCCATAGGCTGCTCCAGCGTCACACACCCGTGGCCCAGTCACCGCATGAGACTCTGGAAGGACATCCAGATGTAGACCCTAACAGCTCTTCAAGATATCGAGGAAAGGGGGCTCCGAGACTGGCAGAAGATATTGCGCTACAAGGGAGCAGAATTCAGATTCCGGATTTACCCTGTGCGTAAACTTCCTACCATAAATAAGGAAATGAGGACCTAGAAGAGAACTGAGCAAAAAGAGTTTAAGCAAGAAGGGCAGGGGGGAAAAATGGGTGTATGGAAAGAATACCAACCTTCCCTAGGTTGATAAACGGAACCCTGGGCATGGTTAGATTGGGACAACTAATCTGAGTCCAGTAACAAGTGTTGGTGATGACCATGGGCTAGGGAAAAACAGCTAGAAGGTGATTTACGCAGAAGCGTCTTCAGGGGTGCTTCAGATGCGCATGCCGGCAAGCAGCCTGCCTGCCCCACACACTCTCCAGAGCACTGATGATGAAACTGCTCCAGAGTACAACCCCAGAGCCACCTCCTTATCACAAAGTGCCTACAGTGCAATTCAACCTGAGCATCCACTGCTGGCAGCTGGGGCACTTCGGCTCGCTCACCAACAGAGAGGGCCCTGCGTGGTCCTGCACCATGCATGCCACAGGTGGCTGCCAGCGCCATTCACGTCCGCTTCAGGGGCCCTGCGAGAAGTTGTAGCAGATTTAGAACACAGAATACTGATGGACAAGAGGTGGAATGCAGTGCCAGGGTTTTTGGAGAACAGCATGCAGGGCAACAGCGCATGCTCCCGCGGGCAGCAGCGCCGATTTTGCTGAGCTGCAAGTCGCAGGCTGCAAAGTGAAGTGGACAGCACACTGGGTCCACGTGGCAAGCTGGTGCTCACGTGTGAGAACACCACAACCAACACAAGAATAAGGAGCACAGAAGCTGAGCCGAACAATCACGCACAAAGGGCCCAGCCCCTTAGCACGGCTTCAAAGGCATTTGTTCCGCTTTGCTATCATTCATTTGTACTGTAGTTTCTTTTTTCATCATATGTGACATTGAGCATATAAACAAAAAACAAGAGCATCCCCTATTAGGGGTGGGGTGCTCAAGGCTTATGAGAGAAACAAGAAACAAAGTCAGATGCAACGATTGATTTTAAAAAAGCAGTTTCATTATGAAAAAGTCATTACAGGAAAAAAGACATTGCCATGAACCCCCCCCCCCCCGGACTGCTCCTCTCTCCGCAAGCACACTGACCCCTTCGTCCCTGCCACTCTCAGCAGCACTCCTTGAAGTCCTCTTCCCTGAGTGTTTCCACAGGGCATGGTCAAAGATACGGCAAGAGCCCTCACTGAGCGTCATCCAGCAGAAAGGCAGATTTAGGAAGACACCACGAGTGCCTCACTCACCTTACTCTGCAGCAGTAACCTCTGACTTTCCCCAAGCACAACGACGAGGAATGGAAAGCATTTCTGATCAATTTGGGATAACTGGGCAGCTACAGGAGTGTGAGGTCCCTTAGGAGAGAGGCCCCCACAGCTGCTCCAGAGAGTGACAAGGACAGGATGAGTGTGTGCAAAGTGGGGAGGGCGGCGGGTGAGGGGGGTTAATTGTTTGTACTGTGATCATTTTTTAACCTTAATTATTGTATTTTATGATCATACCGTGTGCTTGCAGCCTCTGGCTTTTCTTCTTTGAGATGCTTACAGTGAAGCCAGATGAGTTAAACAAGTCGAACTGAAGAATTTGCAGGGGACTCTTGTTCTTAAGCAACTGGAGTGAAAGAAGTCTGGGGGGCAGCTAGCCAGAGCCGGGTGGCAGGAAGAGAGACAGAGCCCAGGAGGGGGGCTTTGTCTTGGCCCTGCTGGAACTGGAGTTCCCTATCCTGAGGTCTGCTGTGAAGAGCGCGCTTCTCTCCAGCACTGGCCCTCGGGGCTCACCAGAGAGAGCTCACTGCTCGGCTCTTACTGCACACAGACAGTAGCGGAGCATGGACAGCCCCAGGCCTTTGGAGGCGGAAGAAGGCAGGTGACAGGAAGGGCTGAGACATCATCCCAGGACATCTCCAGGGTTCTGATTCACCTGACATTTTGTTAGCAATGACTCCCCGAGGAGCTCGAGTGCAGGTCCTGGGTGAGCTGTGAAAAGCCCCCGGGTGCGCAGGGTCAACTATTTATAGGGTGCGTGCAGCACTTTCAGCAAAGCCACCTGAGAGCGTTGGTCTAATCTCCCTGCCCCGCACGTTTCCCTGTGACCTCAGGGTTAATGGTGAAAATCTATTAAAAAAGCTCCTGGTAATAAAAAAGAAGTTGACATTTCACTTGGTCAAAATTGAAACCCAGTGAGAAGCACCTCGATTGCTGACGGGCTGGGATTGACAGGGCAGCACTTTTCAGCAGCTGAGCAGGTGTCTCCCCCACCCACGCCGCAAGATCCTACCCTGGAGCCCCCATGGCACAAATGGCCAAAGAAATGGGCTGGACAGGCATGAGCAGCGCTGGGCACCTGATGAGCAGTGCCTCCCCTCTGGGCCCGGCCTCCCCCTCCACATAGCCCCAGTGAATCTCATGCATGCTGAGCTTGAGGGGCACAGGACAAGGTCTTACTCCTGATATGCCAAGGAAAACAAGCTGTTCTGCTTGCACCACCATGGTCTGGAGTCCCGGGCTGCACGTGGCTCATCTGCCACCTGAGACACTGAGAAAATGAGATGGCAGGATCCAGGAACCCCTGATCTTGCAACCTCTGCTTTCTCTTCCAAAGCATTCCAAAGTGTAAAGGCTATGTCTCCCCCGCCGCTGACCTGTGGAGGTGGGCACCAGGCAGATGGAGGTGATGCCTTGTTCCGGCTGAGATGCCCCTGGTCTGGCCTGGTAGTGCCCTACCCCGTGACGCTTAGCCTGGGCTTGCCGTCGGAGCACGGGGGCAGCTGCCTGAGGGAGCCGCTTGGTCTGCTCTGTGTGTGTGTGTGTGTGTGTGTGTGTGTGTGTGTGTGTGTGTGTGTGTGTGTGCGTGCGTGCGTGTGTAGAGATTGAAGTCAATGTATACTGGGGCTCAAAAAAGAAAATAAGAACCTATCTAAAGCAGTGTTAAGTATCTTGGTAACTTCTTTCTTGGTGGCTGAGACAACGCTGGACAGCCACAATCCAGAGGAGGAGGGATCTGTTCCACTCGCCTTGCAGTAATCTCAGGCCACGCTCTGCTGCCCCTAAGGCAGCATGGCATGCCAGAGGGACGTGGCAGAGGCAAGCCACTCACAGCATGGCAGACAGGATGCAGGCCAGCGAGAGGAGCCATTCAGGCCATGCCCCCCAGGGGCAGCCTTTGCCAACCAAACCTTGGCCACAAACCGCAGGTTGGCCCAGCCCTCCCAAAATCTAGTCACTATTCAAAAGCCCCACCTGTGAGGACAGGGAGCTCGTGGGGGATGCCTCAGGTCTAAGCACTAACGGATGATACTGACATCAGTTCTCAGCCTCAATTCTGACTCCAAGATTCCAGCAACAGCAGTGCGCAGGGCTCTGCTCTGCAGCTGTTTCCCTCTCACTCTGGAGAAATGCCCCCACTCCGGGAACATGACGTTATGTGGACAGAGAAAAGGCAGTGGCACATAAGGAAGGGGTCCCCATGATACTCAAGGGTCCTTGGCCATTGCTGACATTCACTTACATGGACAGCGGCCGGGTGCCGGGCCTCAGAGGAGACCTTGAAGCATTCATTCCATCAGACACCACTGCCCATTTCACAGATGAGGAGACTGACACCCAGAGAGCGGGGGCCATATGCTGCACATTGTGAGCTGGGACTGAAGCCTGGCCTCTCAAAAATACCGAAGCCACCATCCAGGGTAGCACACAGAGCCCTGGTCACCTGAGCCTCCACAGACCCTCTATCTTGAGCCAGGTACAGTGGTACAAGCCTGTAATCCCAGCACTTGGGAGGCTGAGGCGGGAGGATCACCCCAAATTCGAGGCCAGCCTGGGCTACATAGTGAGTTCAGTGAAAACCCGGACTATGTGGGGAGACTCTGCCTCCAAAAATAAATAAGCTCACTGTCTCAAGATTGAATTAAAGCTAAAATCTCATTAGCCGGCGTTGCTCCAAACATCACTGGTCAGCCCAAGTCTTTTCTCTTCCTCATGAAATTAAAACAAGGGTCACTTATAGCTCAAAGTGAGCCTAAAACAACTCCTGTTCTGCCAGAATTAACTTGGTGAAAAAAAGCCACTGTTATGAAGATCCTAAGACTGTTTCTAAATTTCCCAAGGTTGCCCAAATAGAAAAGGAAAATAAAGTTAAAAAGGAAAACTAACACAGGGTTCCTGGAAGCATTAAAATGCAAAATAATTCTCAGCTTCCCCTCTTCCAAATTGGGTGGTTGTTGACTCTCTTTTAATGTCAACAGAGTCGAATTCAATTAAAAATCCATCAGCCAGCCACCCACAGCGCAGAAGAGCTCTGCCAAAGCCAGGAGAGCGCCAGGCAGGGCACAGTTCCCATCAGGCTGCGGGTTCTGGTTCTGCCCCATATCCTTGGGACAGGGACAACTAGGCCCTCAGTCTGCAGTGGTCACGAAGTCTTGCCAATGCAAGTCCGGCAGCAGTGCCCACAGAACACCAAGAAATGGAAAGTAAACACCGTGGATTGTGTTTACTTTGGTTCACTGTCCTAGCTCAGCAGGTATGATCATCTAGAAGCTTCTAGAAAGCTCCGCCATGTGGACCAAAGCACTTAGCTCCCCTGGACACACTGAGAACACCACTCCAGCAAGCTTTAAAGGAGGTTGTCCAGATGCTCACTGGGAACCAGTGAGCAACTTTTTACGAATGGCTTGTATGTGTTTTTAGGAACCCAGGCCCTGGAACCTGGGCTGGTACCTGGTGTCCTGCTCTGCAGAGGAGGACACTGAGGCTTGGTAAAGATCCGGGATGCACCACACTGGTGCAGCCCCTGGCATCCTCTCCAGTTTCTCTGTGTTCTGTCCCTCAGCTGCACATGGGGCGTGGAGCCACACCCTTGCATTTGCTTTGACGCAGTACAAATCACTTCACAGGCAGACCCTGAGCTCAGCTGGCTTCTATTTCACATCCCTGCTCCTGAGAAACCTGACTCAAGCCCAGGGCTATCTCAGATCTAGAAACACTTGAAAGGCAGAGGTGTTCTCTGCTCCTACACTTGGCCCCGCTGAAGGATGAAGAGTGGACAGCTGTGCTGGCTCTCCCTGGGGCCACAGGAGAGGCCTGTATGGATCCCCACCATATGCCATGAGAACAGGCATGATGGTCATCCTGGGGCAGATAAGCTGGCCACAAACACTTCCCCCTTACAAGGCTAGACGCTGTGCTGGACTGACAACTGGTAGCCAAGTTGTAACACTCAGATGAACTGAACCAACACAGTCCTGGGAGTGGTAGGCCCACCTGAGGATTTCTGCTGGCAGCACAAGAGGCAGAACTGGAAAGGAACAAGTTTAGAAGCCATTGGGAGCTGACGAGGTCTAAGGAGCTGTTGGGTGCTATTGGTTCTCCTGGAGGAGCTAGGCATGCTGGCCTTCCTGATGAACTCAGCTGTTCTCTGTGTCGAAGGAGCCTGAGACCTCGCAGTCACGAGGAATGGCTACAGTTCACTTTGAGGACGCTCTGGCCTTCCCTCTGAGCATTGCTTCCTGGCCCCAGAGGGAAAGATGGCGCACTGCTTAGTCTGCTGGAGAAGCCTGGTGTCCTGGCTTTCCTGACGGGAACACAGCTGTGCTCATGAGAGGAGCTCCGGGTCTCGTAGTCCCTTCCCTGAGATGGCTGTGCTGCCTTTTGCGGAGCTCTGGTCCTTACTTTGAGCAGCTCTTCCTGGCTCCAGTGCAGATCCCTCAGGCTACTAGCTCCGAATGGTAATCCTCCAGGCGTAGACGTTCTAGTTTCCACCACTGGCTTTCGGGCCTTCCTGATGCATATTCTTGAAAGGAGCCTGCATGAGACATGTCCAAGGCCGTTAGGCTCCAGTTAGACTCCTAGAAGGCACTGTTATGGGCTCTAGGTCGTTAGCTGGACTCATGCAGGACACTGCCATGGTGTCCAGACCCTCAGCTGGGTTCTCTGATCTTTGGTATGTGGACAGATTTCCTCCCCTCCTTTTGTATATGACTCTTTGAGTGACCATTATAAAATAATCTAAGAAATTATGTTTTTTATATTGTGACTCTTTCAAAACTACAGACTACCACACACACACACACACACACACACACACACACACACACACACCTGATAATAGAGTCAGATGAGAACTACAGCTTCTGCCCACAACACAGCTTGTAGAGACTTCACCCTGCACTCACTCACTGCTTGTCAACTTAACTCTCAAAGAGCATTTCTGAAAAAGAATAAAACAAAGTACTCACTTCAGATTTAAAGCCATCTACTAACTCCTCAAGAAAGATCCACATCTTTTTATCCTATACTTGTCCATTAGGGTGCAGTTCCCCCCGCCCCCCGTGCCCCTCATAATCCTTAGGTGTGGACCAGAGAAAAGGTATTCAGGAACTTAGCGGGGAGGGAGTGGACGAAGGGCTCCCTGCGAAGGCTCATCCTTATGGGGGGGGGGACACGAATTTGGGAGGAATTCTGAACATTTGTCTCTCTGAATAATGTCCTACATCAGTAAGAAGGGTCGCTGTGAGGAGTTTGTCCTGCTTCCCAGAGCCGTGCTTGGGAAGGGGCCAGCCCCATCTCTGGTAAGTGGATATCAGAATTGATTAATTGGTTCAGCTAAAGGTGACAATGAACAGAGGGAGTGGGATAGGAAAGGGTGGTAGCAATTAAAGGATACGGGGTCGCAAGGAGACACTGGGAATCCAGCCCTGCAGCAGGGAGTGGAGGCAATAGTTCATAATAACATAATAACATATATTTATGATAACATAAATCAGCCTCCCAAAAGGGTGATTTTCCATGCCTCCAAAAATGATAAGTAGGGACACAGAGGGTCCTCCCCACTAACCCAGCAGCTAGGTCCAGGCCCCCATGGAGGCTGACCCACACACCCCAGGACACACCTCCAAGTCTGCTTTCCAGGAAGCCCTGTGTGATGCTCCGTTTGTGCTCCCACATCAGCTCCCCTCTCTGCTCAGAGTGCCTCCCCTGTGGACAGTCCCCTTCCTGGTTCTACCCAGCCCTCACAAGGCCACTCTTTCCTTCACCAATCCAGCCTGGCTAAGACTGAAAGGCTGGGCATGTCCCCTCCCCACACACACGAAAAGAAACTTGCTAGTAAGTCATGGTGAGGTGGACCATCTTCAGGAGTCCTCCCAAGAGCCTGGCTGGCAGGGACTTGGGCTTTGTAGCCTCCCGAGGGTGAGGAATTCACTGGTCCATGGAGTTTTGCTACGGCGTCCGATGTAGGCCAGGCCTGAGCATGGGAAATTCTCATGTGTGCTGATGACCACAGTGAAACCCGACATCCAGAGGGGGTAAGTGGGCCCCATGGGTGGGCCTTGGGAAATGGTCCCTGGCCTGCTGGTGACAGTTCTGGGACATAGACAGTGAGCTGAGAAGTGTTGATCTGCCACTAAGCTGAACTAGACAGCCTACACCTGACCTTCAGAGGATCAGAAGGAAGGACACAGAGGGGACATCATCAGGATGGGAGAACACAGGGACTTTCCCTGAGGGGATGAGGATCTCGGTGTCTCTGAGGACCAGGAGCCTGGAGAAGGAGGACGAGACCTCCCCAAGGCACACACTGGGCAGCACACCCCACAGGCCCTTCAGCAGCAAGGAGGGGACAAGCTCAAGGCCACAGGTGTGGGCTTCAGTGTGTCCCAAGGCCATTGCAGCGGAACGGCAGCTCTGTGAGCTTTGAGAGTCTGCACCTTCCTGCCTGCTGACCTCCAGACAAGCAGACGGCCAGCTTCCTGCCTCTCTGCAAGCCCCAGAACACAGCAAGGGAGGTCCAGTTGCAGGTTACCAGCTGGTTCTCAATGGAGGGCACTGGACCATTTGGACAAAGCAAGTCCACCCCCAGTGGGGACTCGCCACATGTCTACGCGAGGGCACTGGAGGGAGGGCTAGGAAGGGCCTTACACAGTTGCTGCCTGCTCACATGGAGGAACCTGTCCTCAGGGGCAGCCCGGTCTCCAGACTGAGAAGCCCTTCAGCCTCCAAATGGGAGCCTGCATTCCAGCCCTCTGCTCTGACCTCCCCTTGAGGACTTGCCCTTCTGGCTGCCCTCTGCTCCAGCTCCCCACCAACATCAGCATGGAGACAGACGCTTGAGGCTCCAGAATTGGAGCAACGTCGAGAGCTGCAAACATCTCAGAATAGGGACTGCACCTGCACCCCAGCTGCCCAGAGCCCCACCATGCTGGGGATAAAGCCGCAGAGGAAGGCCAGGAGCTGGAGTGGGAGGGAGGGGCTCCAGCCATGGGCCAGCACCCAGGTGGCAGGACGGGCAGACCCCTCTCAGCAAAGGGAGAAGGGAGAACTCATTATCGCTCTCCAGAGCCAGACCTGGGCCACAAAGCCACTCTCTTGGAGAATGTGTCAGCCACACTTGAAGGTTGCCGCGTTGATGCTGCCACCCCAAGAACGCCATCGTGAAGCTCAAAGACACACTCAGGGTCCCTGCCAGCTGCTGCCTGGTGGTTGACAGGCCTGACAGTTGTGAGGTTTTCCTCTTGAAACATAAATATATTCATTTACTTTCAGACCCAGAAAAAGGGAGCATCCAGGCAGCCAGTGCCAGGCCCGTGGGCCTTTGTGTCTTGCAGCTGCAGGTCCAAGCGCGGCAGCTGCCGCACACTCAGCTGGCCAGGGAGAGGCAGTCCGCCGTGTCCCAGGGCAATGGCAACCTCTATGCTGGAAAGAGGTGCCAGAAGCACCCGCAGGTCCCCCCGTGACGTGGCCTTCATGGGATGGTGCACCCTCCGTGCCCTTGGGCCCTGGTGAGGGGCTCAGAGATGTGACCGGGCCACACAGACCTTCCCAGCTTGCTTGAAAGGTAGACACTGCACCAGCTGGCTGCAGGGCTGGGCCCCTTGGACTAAGGCAGGGTGGGCTCCAGGTGCACCCTACTTTCCTGCCTTGTTTGCCAACCATAGGGTGGCACGGCTTAAGGTATAGCTCATCTTGTAGCTTAAAAAAAAAGATGTCTAAGTGGGGACTGCTATGCTCCTGTACCTGCCTAGCCGCTACGGGCTGCACAAGGGAGACATGAGGCCACGCGTGGGCTGGAGAGCGGGAACAGGGACCACCGCTCGGAAGTGGAGCCTGTCCATGGCTCAGCTAGCACATTCCTGAGGTTCCTCGCCTGAAAGCGGGGGTGAGAGTCCCTCTCTCTAGGTGTGATTGGAGAGGTGTTTGTGAGCAGAAGTAGACGCCACCTCTCAGCCAGGGGTGTGGACCTCTGGCCCTCGGACTGTGCAGCGCCCACAGCGAGGCATGGCCTTCAGATGGCCCTGATGTCAGGCCTCCCTGTGGACCACCCGAAGAGCCCCGGGCTCTGGCTTCTGTCTGTGAACTGTGAGTGATGCCCTCAGTTTGAACTAAAGACAACTCTGTGAGAATTAAAGGCCCGGGCCGGACCCCTCTTAGCTCTGAACCAGGGAGCTGTGGGCATTTTTTCTCTCCAAAGGAAATTCCTTTACAGATGGATTTTGAATATCAGGCAGCTTCTCTGTGCAGAAGGAGTTGAGACCGTGGGCTCCAGGATAGGATAGAGAATGTGCTCAGGAACACAGGGCCACCCTGGCCCACATAACACCCCCAGGAGTGCCACATCATCCCACCCTGAGTGCCACCTCTAAGGACTGTCACTGATGTCCCCAGATTTACTTCTTCTCTAGATAAGGTTTCAGCTAACGCAATGGTCTAGGGAGCTGCAAGTTATTTATAATTTTCTGAAGACTTTTCTAATAAGGTTCACATCAAAACAGAAATAGAGGGACTCACTCAAGAGGCAGCTCACCTGCATGTGAGCATCTGAAAAGGAAGCAACACTTGGGTCAATTAGATGCAGTAGGAGAGTCCCGTGGCCAGCTAAGCCCCTCTCCCCATCTCCTGGAGTGAACCTCCACCACCAGGATTAGCCCCTATCAAACGCTAAGTCTTCCCATTGAAACTGTGCTTCCTGAGGACATTTTCTGATTGAGCAGGAGCAGCAGCAGGCCAGCAGGACCAAGAAAGGAACACTCGGCTTTAATCCTCTCCTGAGTGGCAGCCCCCCAAACCTCTAAATAATTTAACAAAGACTAAACTTCTAACAGCGGAGGAGTGACAGGTGCAGAAGGAACCTTCAAACAGGTATGGAGCTGAGCAGGGCTGCGGGGCCCAGGCCGGCCCCCACTCTGTCAGGGTGCACCCCCACCATGGCCAGCACCCGCTGGGTCCCTTCCTATGGAGAGCAGAGATTGGCCCAGCGTGTGGAGTCTCCTGTCCTACTGTGTCTGTCCTTCCACATGTTAAGGCTGCAACTCTGCTCCCTGGTTCAGGTAGTTCTGACTGACCCAGCTATGATGTCTGCAGGACCTGGTGGGCAGGAGTTGGCTCCCTTGCAAGGTGGGACAGAGAGGTGACTTGTGGGGAACATGTGGTAATAGGATGCACAAATTTCTCTAATCCCTGAGCTCCTGAAGAGTGAGGGTGACCAGACAGGAAAGAAGCAGCCCAAAGGGCAAGTCCTTAAGAGGAGGTCAGAGACAGGACTGTGGGAGAGGGCAAAGGGCACAGGGAGCTGAGAAGTGGAACAGCCCTGGAGGGAGAGTGTGGAGGAGCGGAAAGGTGTGGAAGAGTAAACAGAGGACGCGGGATGGCATGAGAGCAGCCCGCAAGGGACACAGGTGCCCTGGGTCCCAGCACAGTGCATCTGGCCCCGAGAGTGAACTCAGTAGTCTGTTTTCTCATTACTGGGGTCAGCATACCTGGCACCTGCCACTCCGAGGAGAGGGGATTTACTTTGGCTCATGTCTTCAGTTTGTAATCATCCTGTTGCATGACACAGCAGCATGGCATAGGGGCCTGGAGGAGGAGAGTTGCTCGGGGAAGAGAGAGGAGGGAGGAGCCAGGGAGGGGGAGGACCCCCTTCAGGCCACACCCCCGTGACCATCTCCTCCTACCCAGCCCCACTCTCAACACAAGTCAGCTGTGAGGTCCACAATCCAGCTGCCATAGCAAAGCACTTGAGGTCCGTGGGGAAGATCCAGAGGTAAACCCCAAGAGCAGGCACACCTGTAACTGAGAAGCCAGGTGCACCCTTGCCTGGCACAGCAGGAGGAAGGGACCTGGTTGCCAGGGTGACCACGGGTGTCAGCAGGCCCACAGCACCCCTTTCTTCCATTTCTCCTATGGGTCTCATGGTCTCCAGAGAAGCACAACACAGATGGGGACTAGTGGTCTTTTGTTGTGGTTAATGATAGAAACTGCACATCTGTCAAAGATTTCCAGGTGCAAAGTCGAAGCTTGGGGGACCCTGGCTGCTGAACAGCACTTGGTGCTTGCAGAGGGCCTCTCAGTCCATTGGAGTGAGGGCCGCTGACTCTGGGGGGAGCTGGAGAAGCTCTGGGCAGCAGGGAGTGAAGAGCAAGAGCCATAGGGTGATGGTTTCCTGGGAACAAGGTCAAGACCTTGAGGCTCACCACATAAGACCAGCCCTACAGAAGCTGTCCGGTGGCCTGACGAGGTTCTCACCACAACTCCCTGGTTTCTTTGGAAACCCAAGTCATGGGACTTCAGGAGACTCTTCGAGGCTGTGGGTGAGAATGCACAGCTCAGACAAACCAGCAATAAAAGGAGAAATCCTAGAGAGCATGCTGGCTGCAGGCAAGGCTTGACCCAGCGACTCTGCGCATCATGTAGACTCTGGCTCTGCTCTCTGATTCACAGACCCAGCAGGACTGCCCTGGATCTCAGGGGCAGTCAGCCTCCGCCTCAACCCAGACACCCAGTGGGAGCTGGCAGCCTGGAGAAGGCCGGACTTACGGATGCTCACTGCAGCCTACTGCACTGGCCCCTGCACCCTGCAACGCAGGCTGGGTACCCTCCTCTCCAGAACCATGGCCCAGAGCCAGCAATTTCTTCCTATTACTGTAACAGAAAGAGCAACCCCACCAGTATACTTCAGCTTTTTAGTTGCCCGGGTAACAGTTCCTGTTCTAGTTTCAGTTGCTTTTATTGCTTAGAAACAGCTGGTCACCGTGATGCACAGCTGG
>NW_004524584.1:20430376-20455824 GCF_000260255.1 Octodon degus | reverse complement strand
GTGATGCACAGCTGGGCACTGTGATGCACATTATATAAACCGATCCCCTCTTGACAAAACATGCCTGTGTACCTCCTGCTCCGAGATGCCAGTGCCACCATGGCTCCATATACATCACCTCAGTCCTCTGCCCCCACAGCCTGCACCTGAAGAATGCCTTCTTCTGCCTCCAGTTGGCTGCTGTCAGCCAGCTTCTCTTCACCTTAAATAGAAACACCCCATTTCTGGACTCAAAAGGCCACTGACCTGGACTCCACTTTCCAGAGGTTCAAAATCTTGTTTAGCCTCTTTATAGAAGTCCTCGCAGCTGGCCAAACACTCCTGAGTGATGACACCCAAGCTCGCTGCAAAAAAGGCATGAAACCTCTGCTGCAATACCTGGCAGAAACAGGTTACAGAAAAGAGAATCTGACAATGTCCTGGAGTTTCTGGATTCTACAGATTTTTGATCATTTAGTTTATAAAAATGACAGTGGTTCCTGAGACTGTCAGCCCCCAGGAGTGCGCAGTAGCCTACCTGTGCAAATACTTGGATGTAACAGTTAAGGGCTGCCTCTCTCCTTGTCTCCACACGCTGACAGTCACTGTCCTTCTGATCAAGAAAGCCGACAAGCTCATCTTTGGCTGAGACCTAACTGTCCACCTCCCATGCGCTGCAGGCCGAGACCCAACTGTCCACATGCCACATGCTATAGGCTGAGACCCAACTGTCCATCTCCCATGTGCTGTAGGCTGAGACCCAACTGTCCACATGCCAAGTGCCACAGGCCACAGGTGTGCACCCAACTGTGTACACACCACGTGCTGCACTGGGATGAACTGATCTAACAAAGTGAAGCCCCTGAGCCCTGACAGATGCTGAGTACACCCTGCTTAACAATGGAAGCAGTTCTGGTGAGAATGAAGTCCCACAGGCTAGATATGCTGTGGTCACCTTGGACACAACAATTTTGGCTAAAACTCTTCTTCGGGGATGATCTTCACAGAGCTGATCTTCCTGCTGCTATCTGGAAACCTGCCACAAATGATGCAAAAGAATTGGGTCCAGTGGCCCAAGTCCCCAGAAGGGATCCACTGACCAAAACATTAACTCCAGCCACTAGACCTGCCCACACTGTACGTTCTGAAAGCTAAGGCTCTGCACCGGCACCTATCTGCAACCACCCCAGGCTTCCATGTCTGTGTCCCTGTCCCCAACCTTTCATATCTTACCCATACTGAGAAGACAATAAAAGTTTGTAGGGTCCTGCTGTAAAAACTCATCCCTAGATATGACCTGCCTTTGATCACTGGCAGTGACAATGGGTCTGTGTTTGTAGCAGAGGTAACTAAAAACCTAGATTAAGTAAAGCTATATACAGTATACAGGCCACAAAGCTCTGAAGTAGTTTAAAAAAAAAAAAAAAAAAACAGTTGCAATGAATTGAAAGACCAGCCATTTCTGAAGATGTCACTGCACACACATATCACCCAAGGACATATTTGTCACTGCACACACATATCACCCAAGCTTCTGATGTCCAACCTTAGATCCACTGAAAAATTTACCTAGACCAGACAGCTCACTCTGAAGAGCCAACACCCTCAGTGCCCTGCTCTGGTCACTCTGGGTGCTGACCAGTCCACACACAGATGAAGCTAGGGGGCACAGTTCACAGGATTGTTCCATCCCTGTTCCTCCTGATCATTGTGACTTTTCCAGCTGCTAATCCTAGTCCCTACTTCCCCTCCCCTACTAGCTGTGGTTTTTGCCTTAAACTCTCCCTGAGAAAATGAAACAATCAATCATACACTTGACCAAGATTTGATGAGTATCCAAGGCACACTGGATGCTCCTAGATCAGATTAACTCCCTCACCACCTTACCAGAGCAACGCTATAAACAACCCTAAATTCTAGTCGGACCTTGACTCAGAAGGTCACATGTCCAGCCAAGATTTGCCAGGGAAGCTAAAAGTGGGGGTAACAGAAAATTCCCCCTTCTCCCCCCGGCCCCAGCCAGTACACTTCCGTTTCTTAGTTCCCAGGTAAGAGTTCCAGTTCTGGCTGCTTCTGTCGTTGAGAAATAGCTGGTCACTCAGAAACATAACTGCTCACTATGATGCACATTCTATAAACCAATCCCCAGTCAACAAACCACTCCACCTCCATACTTCCTGCTTGCTTATTGAGTATATGTACTCCCTAGGCCACCAGAGATCAGGGCCTGATATTTTGGGAATGATCCTGTTACGTGTCTGCCTCCATAAATAAATTTGTCTCCAACTCCTTTGTGCTTTCTGTTGCAGCAAAGAAGGCAAATGGTACCCTCCACTGTCCTGTCTCTTTCCTGCATGTTGTTCCTATCCTTTCTTTTCTTTTTTTTTTTTTTTTTTAATGTTAGGGAAGGGTCTAGAGGGTGGTCAGCGTATCACTACTAGATTGGATTTGTGGGGAATTGCCTGTTTACAGTCTCCCAAGAGCTGGGATTACAGGCTCAGGCCACCATGCCCACTCTCAATTGCCCTCTCAGCACACCCCAGGGGTGGGGCCGGCACTGCAGGCCTGGGAATCAAATCCCCGGGCCCTGCACCTGCTTGCAGGCGCTTTAATCCACTGAGCTATTTGGCCAGCCATTATGATGTTCCTTTCATCAGAAACTATCTCTGGTCAGTTTGGTGGATGGGTAAGCTGGCCTTGACTATGGTATGGTAAGAAGAAAAAGACAGACTTGGATTCTGTTATCCAGAGACACTTATCTGCCAGCCAGGCCCATGGAGAGTGAAGGAAAAAGGCACAGGTCCCTGAAGAAGGCAGTCTCTGGTGTTCATGCAATACACAGCATGTTTCATGCAAAGAAAACAAAATCCCTGTGAGTAGTGACCATGCTTCAATCAAACAGCCGCTTTGTCACTACAAAGTTAAATGTCACTGATCCTAAGGCTGTATCTGCATTTGTTCTCAAATTTCATGTGCAGACAGACAAATGGGAAGGGTTTGTGCTGGTTTCATTTGTATTCCTTTTAGAGTAAGAGAGATGAAAATAGCAAGTGGTCACCTCGGCGTGGGTAGGGGACACACAGCCCCATGCACAGAGCTTGCGTGCAACACCACAGTCCAGCCCCTGCTCCATGGGCTCCTTGGGCACACATTCTGGGCTTCATGGTTAGTGTCACCGCCTCCCTCCAGCACAGAGAAGGCTGGGTAGGTTGTCTCCCTTTACAGCAGCTGAGGTCTGGGGCCTCAGACGCCTAAGAGGCCAAGTCCTCCACATGTCTAGCCCACTTGTTCCTGGTGGCCATAGTCTCCTGGTCAATGGGACACAAGTGTGTGTTGCAGGCCTGGGTCAGTGAAGGGAGGCAGGGGCTTTGCTGTTGTTCCCAGAATGGGAGCCCTTGTCAGAGCGTCTCCTCATCTCAGTGCATTCCCCCACATCCACAGCCAGGCCAGGCCCGAGTCTGCGAGGACGCAGATGGACCTCCACAACCAGCTTCCTGACTGGCCCCTCCCTCAGCTGCTGGTCAAAGGGCACCCCGTTAGTGGAAGAGCAGAGGTGCTGGTCCTGCCACAAGTGAGTTCCTTCTCATTTTTGAAAGCAGAGTTATCCTGGTGACTGTGAGAACCTCAGAGCTATAGAAAAATCCAGAATTTACAAAAACAAACTAAAAAGATTTGCAAAAATTTGCGCTGCGTATCGGCCTGTTACATGCAATAACAGAAACACTGGTTGGGTATATCCAATATTGTTTGGACAAGATTCAATTCTATTTTTAGGGGATTTCAATTTCCTTTCCCATAAACTCTATGAAATACAGTATGTGGCATGTTTATAGTGACCCTTTTGGAAGCACTACACTTTTGAGCCCTTTAATAAGTCTAAATGAGATGGTCCTCCCTCACCTAACTGAGCAAATAAACAGATGGCCGTGACCATCATCGGAATTAGGCGCAGGGTCCCTTTCTCTCCTCGTTAACATCCTCAGGTCCTCCCTTCACCAGAACAACAGCTCTCCAAAGACGATTCTCGGCCATAAAGACGATATTTAGGGCCAGCGGTGATTCCATTCAATTTATTTCATTGACAAGACTTATAAATAAGAAAGTGTAATTTCCAAAAGCAATCATGAAATTTACTATGCAAACGACGAGCCGTAGCCCCCTGTGCCCTCGCTTCTGCTCACAGCCGCTCAGGCTCTGCACATCATGACAATTTTACAGCACTTTGCATCTCTGAAGCACTCTGCAAAATTAACCAATTTATTCTCAGACAGGGAAGGTGGTCACTTCAGAGCGGAAAGGACACACAGGCTGGGGCTTTGCCACATGAATGACAATGACACCAGAGCCCACCTTGGATGCCGGCTGTCCACTGCCGTCTCCTGGCATGGTTTGCACACCTTCCGTGGAGAGGAGGAGTCCTTCACCTGCCCAGGAGCAGTGGCAGCAGGGTCCCAGGTCCTGGGACAGGAGCACAGCCTGGCTGCTCCTGCAGGGCTGCTAAAGCCTCCACCAAGGGCCCCTCCAAGAAGCGACAAGACCCCACATTGCTGGAGGGCTCCACCTTCCCCCAGGACATCTGCAGCAATGTCCACATGAGCCTGCCTCATCCCCAAGGAGAGCCTCTCTGCTGCCTTTGGATGGGTTGGAGCTCCTCGCTAGAACTGCTCCTTCCGCGAAGAGCAGTGTGCTTCGAGGGATGCCTTGGCAGGTCAACAGTCTGCTATGTTTTGAGCCCCAAGTGCAGTATTTTAAAAGTTGCCTTCCCATCCATGATGACAGTAAAGCATGAGCTATTGGCATGTACCGGAGGGGCCTGGTGGGCGGAGAAGTCACTTCTGAAGGGAGTGTTCCATGGCCACACCTTGCTGGAAGCCACAACACTCTAGATGCAGAGACAGATTAGGGGTGCAGGAGCTAGGCAGGCTGGGGGTGGGCATGGCTGCTGAAGCCAGTGGTGTTGCACAGAGCACTCTGAACTTGCGGAAATGTCCCTCTGGAGGCAGGAGGTGACTCTACACCTCCATCACATCTCACAAACCCACACGCACTCACCAGTGATTGAACACTGAGGGGAAACGGGCCCGTGGGCCCCCTCATCACCACCAGTCTCTGCTCATGACCTTGTGTATGCACCACGCTGTGAGTGGCGAAACCAGGAGGGAGGCTGTCTGCATCACTTTCTAGGGCTGCTCACCGATCTGTAGTCATCACATCATAGGGTGCAGATGCAGCTGCACCCAAAGGTGAGCCTCCCACGCTGCTCCTGGCTGAGCAGCTGCCTACTGTCCTCCACATCCCAGGACTCCAGGGTCTGTACCTCGCTCCCTCAGGGCACTGGCCAACCAAAGCTTGAGAAATGCTTCCTGGGGCGCTGTTAGGTCCTTGAGCCGGCGTGACCCTTTTGTGTCCCTGTGAGCCACTCGCAGAGTCAAGCTTCTCTCCGCTCTCTCTGAGGGGTGATTACCTGAGACACAGAGCCAGCTTGAACACAGAACCTTGGGGAGTTGCCTTCGCCCTTCCTCACTCTCTACGAGAATCCTCTGGCCACTAGAGGACTACATCAGGCCACTGACCAAACCCCCTAGTGACTCCCTTCTTTCTGTTCACAGCCTGGCAGGTCACGTAGGCAGCCCTGCCCCCACATCTATGGCTTCAACCCCTGTCCAGGTCAGCCCAAGTGTGCAGACAGACTCTAGGATCAACAGCAGAGTTGAGGGCCTCCGTGGTACCCAGTACCAGCACTCGGGAACAGCTGAGCTCACCAGAGTAGACGTGGGCGGGTGGAGCCCTTAAGACTGCTGGTTTCAAGCAGGCAGCCATCCGTGGCCCAGAGAGGTCCAGTGCTGGGCTCCTGCTGCCTTTGTAAGTTGGACATTTGTGTCACTGTGGTACTGATCAGAGTCCCTGAGAGTCCTGTAGAGAAGTCCTACAGGGCTGACATTTTTAGCGTTATGTTTCCCAAGCCTACAGCACTTCCTAAGAGCTCAGGTGCTTTCTGAGAAGTTCAGTAAGCTGGGCGAGGCCAGGGATGTGGGGGCTCCAAATACTTGAGGTTCAGAGCCACTCCAGAAAAGCAAATGCCAAGTGGGTAGGAAGCACAAGGTGTCAGTGTGTCAGAATTAAGGAAAGGCGCTGCTTATCGCTCCCTCCTGCACTCTGCTGCCACCAGAACAGTGGGCCACTGCGGGTAAGCAAGCTATCTGGAAGACCAGGGCTCTGCAAAACAGGGAGGAGAAACCCATTTCTTCCTCTCCAGACACACCAGCCACACACTGAACATGGGTTTAGTGACATCAGTTGGTGGGTATTCAGATTCAGATTTCCTCAACTGTTCCCATAGCCATCACCAAGAGCTCTTTCTTTTTGTCTTAGACTGCTTAGGTTTTGGTTTAATTTTTATTTTCATTAATACATTTGTGTGGTACAAGATGAATTCATGCATGGTGGGGAGTTAGGTGTGTGCGTGACACATATGAATTCTCTTTGTGTCTCCTCATCTCCCTCTGCCTCCTGGGCCTCTAACAATTTGCTCACTGTTTCCTATTTTGCTCTTTAAATGATTTATTCTTTAAGCTTCTCATGTGAAAGAAGCCACGGGATGTTTCAGCTGTGTGTCTGACTTACTCCCCTAATCCTGTGTTCATTCACTGCACAGCGCAGTGCAGGACCCAGCAAAGGCATGTGGGCTGTGGGTGTGGTGTCTCTTACTTTCCTTGCCACCAACTCCCACTCGGTGTTCTTTCCTGGTCGGGGTGCATTTGAAAAGTCCAGGACAAATGCCTTGGTGGCTTGGCAGTCTGCTGTGTGTTCTGTTTCCTCACCATCAGACATCATGAGAACTATGTACGGCCACTCGTTCCATCCCCAGCTCTTTCCCAGGTTTTCTCCCTTACGGGTCATTATTTGTGGGTGAGGATGGGTGAGGGAGCTCACGCTCTCTTGAGCTTGGAGGAAAGGCTGCATGGGGACCAGAGCCAGGCCATGGAGTCACAGCAGGAGCTGGCAGGAGAGTTGGGGATTCTCATAGGCCCAAGAAGTGATACCCCAAAAAAACAAATTGCAAAAAGAAGAATGTCTTGCATATTACTATTTTAAAAAGATAGAAGGCAAATGCATGTCTATGTTACTTATTTTTGTGAAAATAAGCACAAAAAGCTACAGTGGAAGCCATTACAAATGATGTTTATAAGAGGCAGAGAGAATTATGGGAAGATTGAACAACAGCCTTTAGAGATTCCTTCATGTTGTTTTTCCTTGGAAGCATGTAAACGTTTTTCATGGTTAAAACAATAAATCCAGTGGAAAGCAGTGGCCAGCGCTGGCAGGGGACTGGGAAGCTCTGTGCCCTGCTGTTAGGAAGAGACTGGCAGAGCTACCTGGGAAGGATTGTGGTGAATTCTCCAAACATAAGCATGGAATCCCCGTACCCCTAGGTGTGCACCAAAAGCGACCTAGTATTGTGATATAAGATCCCCAGTCATGGCTTCCCTGTAGCATTATTCACAGCAGTCAGGAGGTGAAGCGCCCCACAAGTCCCTCCAGGGTGAATATTCCCCAGGTGTAGAAGGACATGCTCACTACCCAGGCATAAATCAGAAGGAAACACTGCCGTTGGCTGCAATATGGGAGCAGGAATTAAGATGGAGAAAGGCAAATGCCACACGATCTCACGAGTCTCACTGATATGTGGAATCTAGAAAAGCAACCCCATGCTAGCCTGGAAACCCAGCATTCTGGGAGGCTAAGGAAGTAGGATCGTGAGTTTGAATCCAGCCTGGGTTACAGCAATGCACTGGGGCCTTGCCTCAAAATAGCAAGAACAAGGTTTTAGAAAAGGACAAAGGATGCAGCTCATTGGGAAGTCCCTGGGTTCTGTCCCCAGTGCCAAAATGATGATGCTGGTGATGCTGATGCTGATGCTGATGCTGACGGGGACGGTGATAACACAGCGTGACCTCAGTACTTATGACTAATTGGGCTCAGGGAATGCAAGAACTAGCAACAATCAGGAGTACCTGCCAAATTGTTTTGGCTCCAAAGGGTGGCAAGATTTTAAAAAATTGTAAGAAATTAAAAAGGAGAAGAGAAAAAAAAAACCTTTAAACATTAACTGCTCCTCTCTCTCTCTCTCTCTCTCTCTCTCTCTCTCTCTCTCTCTCTCTCTCTCTCTCTCTTTTTGCGGAACCAGGGTTGAACTCAGGCCCTTGTGCTTACCAGGGAAGTGCTTATTCTACTGAGCCATCTCCCCGGCCCCTGCTCCTTTCAATAGACCGGCAGAAATCAGAGTACAATTTTACAAGATATCCTGCATATGTACAGCAATATGTCTTTTTCCTTCCTTCTTTCTTGCTCATGTCCTCATTCCACTTCTTCCTGCCCTCTAAACAGATTCTTTCCCTTTCACAGTATCTGTTGTACCTTTAGATGTTATTTACTCTTTCAGGTTCTCATACGAGGGAGACAATATAATGTTTACGTATGTGGGTCTGATTTATTTCACTAATGAGCATGTCTCTAGTTGCATCCATTTACCTACAGAAGCCTCAAGTTTATCTATTCTTATAGTTGAGTGATACTCCATTGTGTAAAATGCCACTTCGCATGCTTCTATCTGGTAATCTAAACAATTAATTTGAAGACATTATCCGATATGACAACTCTTGTTGAATTCCTATTATTTTGTTTAGTGAATTATGTATCATTTCTAATGCATTTTTTTACTATTTTTTATTCTCCTTAAAATAATTTTTTAAAAGAATACATAAAGATTGTTGAGCTCTGGAAAAATAAAAGGGCTGCTAGGGAAGAGGCAATAAGCATCAAGTTCTAGCTTGCACAGCAAGTACCAAATTCAACACCTTTCAGAGCAAAGCAATTCTCCCAGACCAAGGTTCAACTTAAATAATAAAATTAAAATGCTAAAAGTAAAGGTCATTAGGCAAACAGAAAGAATGGGTGGGGGGAAGGGGTGAAGGGCAAAAGGTGTAACCCTTCAAGTACAGGATGAATAAGTCCTCAAGACCCATGTGCAGCCTGGGGTGACTGTAATTAACAACCCTGAGTCCTATGACTGGAACTGGCTCAGACAGTGGATCTCAACGGATTCAGCCCTTATGCCAGTAAGCAGTATGTGTGTGAGGTAGCACTTGCGTTAACAAACCTGAATGCAAAGATTATTTTGCACACACTATTGATATATGTATCATACTGGACACCCTAAATGTATACAGTTTTGTCAATAATACCTCAATAACTCTGGGAAAAAACTTAAGATAATAAAACCAAATGTAAAAGCAATATGAAACAGCAAATTCTTACACTGAATTCTCCAAGAAATAAATACAAGTGCAATTCAATTTTAATGCATACAAAACACAAGGAGTGACAGTATGCTCTCTAGAAGGAGGCTCTGCTCCAGGACAGGCCCGGCATATGATGGTTGTCTCCTAAGACACTGGTGCTCCCCAGTGTCACTATTGGGTGACATTGCTGTCATCTTGGTTAGTGGATGTACAATCTGTCGCGGTTCAACAGTGACAAGAAGGTGGCTGGCCCTGCACCTGAATCCCATGCTTTCAGCCCCTTCTGGGTGCACTTGTTGGTGTTGTCACAATGGAGCGGAGTGGCCAGGGTGGAGTGCAGGGGTGGAGAGCTGAAGCCAGGATGGCCCTCTTCCGAGGCCCTGGCCCTTGTTTCAATTCTTTTTTCCAAATGGACTTCGGTGGCAACAGAAGCCCTAGCTGACTTCACTGGGGAGGGCCCATGTTTTTGCTCTAGGATCCAAAACCCAGCGAGCTGCCTCGGGCCAGGACCTGACTATGCCCCCAGCAGCCCTGGGCCCACGGCTGACCTGCTCCGAGCTTGCGTCCCAGAAGGGCCACTGAGGAAGCGAAGGAGCCACTGCTTGTTCTATTTCCACGTGCTGCCGCTACGTGCCAGGCGCCCCTGGAAGACCATTTCATGGCGACAGATGTGGCTCAGAGGCGTATAAGTGGCCCCTGCTGAGCACAGCAAAGGGCTGATTTCCTGGGCTCTAAACCCTGACACGGCGTTTGCTTCCTGGATTCAGACGAAGACCATGAAAATGCACAGGCTCAGACGTCTCCATTAGACAGCTCCAGAGAGTCACGTGCTGGACAGCTCCCCTTGTGCCCAGCGTAGTCCTCCCACTCTGAGAGTCCAGTGACACCCTCCAGGTGGCAGGTGAGAATAGCACCTGCGTCCCTGACGTCTCACTGGAACTCTTAATGAGGAGTGGGATGCCAGGTGTGTGGCTAGCTAATGTCCTGCATCCTCAGTGTAGGCTGGACTTCACAGCAGGCGTGGCGTCTATCCATCAGATGCGTAGTGAAATATGAAATATGCTATTTCCTGACTCCAGCCCACCCAGGGATAAGCTCAGCAGTATGGGCAGATTCAAGAGGCTGCTGGTCTTCCGCAGTCTTTCTTGTCCCCAACTCACAGGTTTGCAGGGGGGAAGAGATAAGTTACCGAGAGGAGCAAGGTACCGAAAGTGCTAGAGCACTGGACAGGCTGAGTTTCTGTGCTCAGGCTCATTCCTTCAGCGCAGCACACAGGGCATGCAGGCAGACAACACGGGTTACGTCATCACGTACACGCCTGAAGAAGGCAACTCATGCGAGTGTCTGATAAGGAGCCCACTCAGGCTGATTCCGCGCAGAACTCTTTACTCTTCAAATTAGCCTTTGCCACTTTCCCATGCTTGAAAGGGAAAGCAATGGGGTAGAGAAAATTAGACAGAAGGCTTTCTTACAGCACAAAATGAATCCATTCTGCAAGCTGTCGGAGGGGTCTTCAAGTTGGGAACAGCAGTATGGCCCCTCATGTATGGATCTGCGCTCAGGTGCTAACTGAAGCCTTCCTCATGAGATTATGGAGTGCTGTAGCCTGGAACACGAGCTTGTCTCCCTCGTACTGTGCTTAGCTTGCCCTGGAACTCTCCCAAGCTGCACCCAAGGATGCCTGCTGAGAGGACTGGCTGCCCATCCTGCTGGGCCCAGGAGCTGCTGGGCTGCAGGTACCCTTCTCTTCTTTTCCTGCTGGATTCTTCTTTAGCAGGGCCATCACAACTGGCCAAATAGTCCTAAAACACATTGCTGGGAAAAGCATTCAGACTCTAAGTTAGAAATACTCAATCTAGGATAGTACATTTCAGGAAGCTTTAAATTAAGGTGAAAATGGTTGCAATCAAGGTCTCAGATTGTTTCCAGTGCTTGACACTGACAGAGAAATATGGGGCGGTGAGTTACGGATTGAGATATTAACTTGTTTTGTCACTCCAGGGAATTCTTCAGAGCACCAATCAATGACTCCTTTAGATGCTTCAATATCTTCCCTAATGGACTCATTTCAGGGGTGAACATTCCCCAAATGAAATAGAGGAGAAATACCGGCAACTCTTTTGTCAGGCATGGTAAAATAAAGCTCAAAAGTGCACACTGAGGGTAATAATATTAGCAATGGTGGGTTCTCCACGGAGCTCAAGGACATCCGCAGGACTGAGGTGTCCGTTGGTCCCCTGCAGGGGCCCTGCAGTTGTAGAGCACAGTGCTGGTGGTTGGACACCCTCAGCCACTCAGGCCGCTGGCATTAATTTCTGAATTGGAGCAGTGCTGCCTGGCTTTATGGAAGGAGGCTACCGAGGCAGCCACACAGAGTCCGGACCCCTGGGAACAGGAATGCTCTGCTCAGCTATTGCACTGCGGGGTCTGAGTAGGCCCGCCCCAAGGGAATCAGGGGGTCCTCAGAGCTCAGTTGCCTTGTCAACGAGACCAGGGAAGAACAATTGGACAAAGTCCCCAGCCCGTATTCTGCTCCGGCTCCATGTGACAGATGGTGCTGCCCCCTCCTAGCTCACAGAGGCTTTACTTCACCCCTTCAGTATTCCCTCCTGCAGAATGGGAGCCTCCACCCACAGAGCTGCAGCAGCAGCTGTTGCCCACAGCAGATTGTGGGGGGCAACCAGGAGCTTGGGGCTCACACATTGGCATTGGGACTTCTTGCTTTTCCTCCCAAGTGTGTTCCTAGAAGCACCCCCCTGATGTCCTTGTAGTGGGTGACAACCATCCCAGAAGTCATCGCTGCCCTTCAGGCTTACCCAACCCCACTGTGCCCAGGTTTGCATGGCTCTGGTACACACATGGCCCCTGAGGGTTGTGAACTGACAACCGCTTTGCACCCACAGCTCACGAGGGACTCGGAATGCCAATCCTCATCTTCTTCCACTTTGCGCTCAATGCCCCATCACCTGTGCAAGGGCGAACCTTGATCATCCACTGCCTCTTTGCTGCGGGGAGGGGCTAACACCCTTCTACAGTGCTGGTGGGAATGAAAACAGGCACAACCGCTATGGAAATCCGCATGGAGACTGCTCAAACATCTAAAACTAGGAATTCCACTCAACGCAACTTTTCTCCTTCTAAGCATCTTCCCCAAAGAGCTAAGGTCATCATATTACTGGGATCTGTGCATACCCATGTGTACAGCAGCACAACCATCGCAGCCAGATGACGGGAGCAGCTATGTGTCCAACAACAGACAAATGGATAAAGAAAATATGTATCTACACACATTGGAACATTACTCAGCCATAAAGAAGGATAAACGTGAGTCATTTGTAGGAGAATGGATGCACTTTGAGACCATAATTTTATTTTTTTATTTTTTTTCAACACCAAAGACCATCCTTTATTGTAACAGTAGGCAGTAACATCTGCAAGTATACATTTATCTTAAGACACAGATGCTCCTGTTTGTTGGGTAGGTTAATTAAAAACACTCAATGCATGCTTGTCCTAGAAAAAAATGCCAGATACATCAGTTCTCTTGAGAAGGCCTCTGATACAGGAGGGAAGCAGCTTGTTTCTTCTGTAGCAAATGATCCAGTCACAGAAATTCTCAAACACAATCAGTGGCAGCTTCCAGCCCTCTGCCTCCTCCTGGGCTGTGCTGCTGCCAGCTCTAGAACTGCACTCCAGTGCTGTCCCCAAACCTGGGGACACAGGGTAAGGCTCCAGAGCAGGAAATGCACGAGAGCGTCCGCCATGTCTGACCCAAGGCCAACACACTCCAACAGGCTTGGAGCAGAAGTTGGTGGGTGGCACCTCTGTACACAGGCCTCACAGGTGACTCAAGACATCTGTAACACTAAGCTTCTGCCGCTCGGCAACCCAGCTTTTCAGGTTGGCGGACTCCTCGTGGAGGCGCGGCAACAGGATGCTGCTTTCCGAAAGCTCACACTCCTGCGGCGACGGCCCTGCATGATCACTGTAGTGAAAAGGTGAGACCATAATTTTAAATGAAATCAATCAGGCACACAAGCATAAGTGCCACCTGATTTTTTCTTACGTAAGAAAACCAGAGCATAGATGATTTCATGAAAGTCAACATAATAGGCACACAGTAGGAAATGGGGAGACACAGGTCCTTTCCAAATAGGAAAAGAATCTAGATTTGGAGAGAGGAGAAAGAGAAGAGTGGAGATGTGCTGTGCGTGTGTGCTAGCACCCTAAGATGAACGCAGTCTTCAGGCACCACAAACAGGGGCTGAGAAATATTTGGACAGTGTCTCCTACTTGCAGCATAACCCCTCTTGGGCCCCAGGGTGAACGGGGGAGGGGGCAGTGTCCGGGTCACCATGACGCCATGCGTGGCCTGATGCCAAGAATAAACCATGGCTGGTTCTGCCAGGTGGGAGCCTGTGGCTCTCTGTGAGGATTTCTATTTAGGTGTCACCACCAAGTGAAAGCACTGGAGCCCAAAATACAGCTGTGGTTTCTCCCAAAAAAAATACAGAGAAATATAACCGGGCACCAGCCAGACCGAGAACCCATCAGGGTGGGTTGGGTCACAGAGTGGAGCTCTGTAAAAAAAAAACAAAAAGATGAGTTTCTGTGGGCGCACAGAGAGAAACTATCTCATGGAAGGTTCAACGTTTCCAAAAATGAAGCTCATAAAATATTTTTGAGGAACTGACTCTGCTTTCAACAATTGTTTACTAGTTTTTATAGCTCAACATTAACCAAAGTCATAAAAACATAATGACTCAGACTGAGAAAAAGTAGCAGAACTTTTCAATTTGCACTCCCAAAATAACACTCCATGGTTTTAATGTTTACTTGAGATTGTGTGAATGTCCCCAAAATGTGTTATAATTTGTTGTAGAAATTAGAATCTGTTCAAGAAAAAAATAACATGCATTGTATCTCTGCCTGATTTACCACCCATAATCCCATAACACTGTCCTTTGTCCCCAATCCCCTGCCCCAGGTCCAGCTCAGCTAATGAGGCTGGCACATGACAGGAGCCTCTCTGGTCAGACACAGACTTTTAGCACCCTTTTCCCACAGCTGCCTGACACACAAAGCAAGTGTGCGTGGGGCAGACCTGCTGCACAGACAAGCATCCTACCTGCACCAATTTGAAGGCTGAATTGCTAAGGGTTGCATAAGATGAGGCTGCCCACAAGCCAGCACAGCAGGTGCTCCTGAGAGGGAAAAAGTGCCCCTGAACACACCACACCTGCATCCCACCTGTGTGAGAAGCAGGGGATGCTACTGTGGGTCCCTGCCCAATACTGGCTCCAGCAGAGGAGAGGAGGCTCCCTGGAAACCCAGAAGTGGCCAGACTAACAGTGAGCACCTGGTACATCCCTTGGACTCCCTGACATACTGGCCTCCACCTGTTCTTGTCCATTTTTCCAGAAGGTCCCCTGGAGGACCATGGGCGTCCAAGTTCAGAGCTGCCCTGCACAGTCCACAGGAGCCCTGGAATTGTACATGGAGTTGGCACTAGACAGCACACAGCTGGGGGCTTGCAGGAGCTGGGTCACAGCTTTGCCCACCTGTGGCAGAGTAGGGATAGAGACAGGAGCGTGCCATACCCCCTGTGCTGAGTAACTGAGGCAGCAAGAGCCAGGACCAAAGACAGCTCAGCAACCCCACTGTGGCCAGGGATCTGCTCTGAGTCTGTAGGGTGGACTAAAGTGGTTGCCCCACCTCTTGGCCATCCACACTCATAGATTCCACTGAGAACAGTCCAAATCCCTCGAGCCTGCAGAGCCAAGAGGAAGGTCACACTCAGGTGAGAACCAATCCTGCCAACTCCAGACTAGTGGTGCTGCTGGCTGGCATCCTACCCTGAGAACTGTGTTCCCTAGGAAGGTGGCAGAGTGCAGTGTCCAGCAAATACCAGTGTCATCCACCACGAAGTCTCATCCTGGACCCCAGAAATGCAAGGAGTTGGGGATCAGGAAAGGCAGAGGTGGGTATCTTCAGTTGTCCTGGCCCCTCAGTGTCCTGAATGGATTCATGAGTGACTCTCTCAAGATGATTTTGATTTGGGGGAAGAGCCAGAAGTCTCATGGTGCCAGATCTGGTGAGCAAGGTGGATAGGGACACCACTGTGCTATTTGAACCCACCTTTCTGTTAGAAACTGTGCAGAAGCATTGACTGTATTCTTTATCTTGCCGTGAAAACACACACAGAAAATGGGGCTCCAGAACTGCATCAGGAAGTAGCAAGAACAATGGGATGAGTGTGTTCAAAGAAACAGGGCAGATTTTGAGAGGGGCTCAGGGTGATGAGACTTTTACTACAGTAAGGCTCATAGTGTGAACACTCACACTATGTGTTGGTCACCCTTATAAATGGGCAAAGTGAGACAATGAGAAAGTTCTTTTATAGCTTGGTGAAACTAAAGCCCCCACCCCTTTTCCGGTTTTGTTTTGCAAAAAGTCTTCCAGGCAGGTGCATTCCTGTATGAAGGAACTGACCACATGTCATAGTTACTCTTCTTGTGTTGCTGGACAAATATCCGGCATGCAAAATGAAAGAAGGAAAGGTTTATCTAGCTCACAGTTAGTGGAGGTTTCGGTCCGTACTCAGCTGGCTCCAAGGCAGAGTGGCACATGGCAGAGGGCAAACTTTCATGGCAGCAGCAAAGAGCTAGAGTGCAAAGGGAGAGGTAACAGCAGCTCAAGCAGCTAGCTTCTCTTCCCTCCTTACATTGTAATGCAAATCACCTGCCCCGGGGCAGGTGCAGCATCCACACCCACAATAATCAATCACAAACTCCAGAAGCCACCCCACGACTGCATGAGGCTTTGGGGAGACACCTAGACAAAAACCATAACACCACATTTCCCCAGCAGGGGTGCTCTGTCCCCACCTAGGGATTGCAAAGGACAGCAGATTCCAGCTATACCTGAGGGACTTTGGGCTGGTGGCCCTTGCTATGCACACGCAGGCCTGTGCCTGCCTCCCAGGGAAGGAAGAACCACACTCCCTGGGTGGAGACAGATCAGCATCCTGCCGCCTGCTGAGCAGTGCCTGTTCTTGGATTTGGCACTGATGCCTCCAGTCTTGTGTTGATGCTGTGTCCCCAGGTCACATGGAGCGACATGCAGGAGGGCGGGCAGGCAGCAGTCTTCCCCGTGGGAATCCTGTCAGGCTCCTTTCCCGCACAGAGAGCCCTGGTGGTTTTTGGACAACATCTAAGAGACCTCAGAGCCCAGCTGGCACCTTTAGAGAACTCCACGGCCCATTGAAGGTGTTTGGCAAACAACAGAAAAAGACCATGGCTGTGCCCACACCTGTCTGTTTGCACATATGCACCTCGTGATTGTAAGGACACCGATGCTTAGAGAGAAGCACACAAACCCCTATGAGATCCTCTCCAACCCTAGTGTAGCATGGCAACTTCCTGCCTCTTGGTTGGTGAGCAAGGAGGAGCAGGTAGCACTGAGGAGGAGGAACATATTCATAATAGGTCAGGGCCAAGTAGGAAGGTCCCTGTTCCAAAGATGGACTCAATGATGGGGCATCTGGTCCTGACCACTGGGACAAGTTGGGGGTGACAAGTTATGACAGTCAGTGTCTGTCTCACTTGCTGTCTGATGCAGGCTCCAGGAACTCCTGACATCCTCACCTCCCCCGTGAGTGTTCCCAGGAGCTCCTACCCCAAAGACAGAGCCCCACCACACCATCAGGGACTTGACCAGCAGAAACTCCTGGATGGAACCAAGCTGGGATGGTGCTTCCCAGGTTTGAGATTGTCTCTTGTCTGCCCCAGCCTGGAGCAGACAGACCAGCACTGCTGGCTCCCACAGCACATCCAGGGACTTTGGCAATAAATTGCCACTTAGATTCAGCTCTTTGAAGTGCAGTTTGGATAAACTGCATCATATCATGGTGAAAGACTCCCATTTTTGATTATCTGACTGGACTGGAGGAGCCCACATGTGAAGGAGGAAGAGTAGGACCAGAAAGATGGAGCTCTGCATGCCCCACAGCCTCCTATGCCTCCGGAGCCCACTAGGGCTTGGGGTCCTTGTTCTCTACCTCTCTCTCCCCTTTTGTTTCATTCCCCACAGCTCCACATGCTTAGGGTAGGAGCAGGTCCCATCTGGCCAGGACAGCCCCAGTCAGGTGCACCTGGAACCTGACCCCCTTGCCATCCCTCCTTCCCTTTCTTTCCCTGGTCCCTGCAGATGGGAGGAGCTCCAGGCCTGCAGTTTCCCAAGCCTGGTGCCCAGGAGGTAACTTGCATGAGTCTTGTTCCCTCCTCTGTCCCCCGAAGCCTGGGCGTGGCTGACTGAGTCACACACTTCTTGCTGGCTCAACCCCAGAGTGGCCCCTGGTCCTTCTTCAAATGCAGCCCAGGATGGTGTCACAGACCTTGGTTCACCCAGGGGACGAGAACTCGCCATTCAGTCTTCCAAACAGAGCCCTATTGGAACTGCACCTGAGAACTGTCTTCTGCAGAGGAACTAGGCTCATGAGGTGAGGTTTTAGCAGGAAGGGGATCAGGAATCCCCACCTTAGCGCACCTTGCCTTTGACTGTGGAGGGCAGATCCCTGTGAAGTAGCTCTCACAGGACCCTTGTGAGAGGTGTGATGTGACAGTCACTCTCAGGCACTCTGGGGTCGGCTGATGACCCAAAGAGGAATGGGGATGGGAGGAAGGGCAGGCTGAAGACCTGCCTGAAATCCACTCCAAACCCAGGGGAAGCTTGGGCAAAGGAGACACTGCAACGGGGTCAGGAGCGCAGTGGTTCCACAAAGGCTCCAGGCAAAGGCCGGCTCTCCTCTTCCAGCCCTGGCCTGGCTCAGGGACCTGCACTTGCTTTAGTGCCACAGCACCCCAGGGAGTAGTGCCACGGAGCTACGCCCCTGCTGGGGCCTGAGAGCAAAGGCACCCAGAAAGGGCACCACACTGTGACTCCAGGTTGTTGCTGTGGCCTCCAGGCTCCAGGGGGAGAACAGCATCCTAGGAAGATAGCCCCACAGGTTGGGAGGTGTGGGCGGGGCACTGTTTGGGTAAAGCACCCTTGCAGGTGGGATGGAGGCAAACTCCAGTGACGTCACGAGGATTGGGCTGAGCAGTGTGCCACACTGTCCCTGCAGGCCAGGACACTGTGTTCCCAAGATTGGCCCACCAAAGAAACAGCCTGGTTTATGAAACCAAAGTTTGCAAAACCATTTTATTTTCCCAAAATAAAGAAAGGGGAATTATAGGAGCCATGGGCACTGTTGAGGTCCCGATCTCACCCCTAGGTCTCAGTGTCCGAGGCTGTCCTGACTGCCTGAAGCCCGGTTCTGAAGGGAGAATGTGAGATCCTCTGTGCCCTTACCCAGGATGGCGTGAGAGCCCAGAGACATCTTTGTAAGCAGCCTCCATATTAATTTTAAGAAATCGTCGTGAGGTGCTGCTGGCCGAATATGGAATTGTGCAACACAAAGGAGACCCGCCTTCCAAGCCTTCAAACTGCAGTGAGCTAAGAATGGTGTGCACAGGTTAAAAGATACTGATTCAGAACACCAGGATTTACATGAAGTGATCACTCCAACTTTGATAGGGTCCTGGACTGATTCAAAACAGCAAGTTCCGCGCGAGGCTGTCTCACGCCCTTTGAAGGGGCCTTGATCTGCACGCAGTCATCTATTAATTATATTACAGATAAGGTAAATAAAAGCTCGCAGTGCGGGGATCAGAGCAGGCTTTCTTCTCTGGCAGACAGACGGGAGGCACCTGTGAAGTCCAGGCGACCAGGGCTGATCAGTATTCCGGAAACAGAGGCTGCACTTGTTTTGACACGTGATGGAGGAATCTGAAGTTCAGTGGCAGGGAGCAGACCTGAAGGGGAAGCAAAGGGAACACAGAGCAGGCTCAGCAGTCCGAGGCCAGCCCGGCGGAGGGCGGACCCTTCACTCAGGTTGGTGGACAGCCATATTCTGCTAGGCTTTATTGTCTACAGCAGTGTTAGGTTCACAGAATTGAACAGCAAGGACAGAGTTCCCACACTGCTCCTGTCCACCTTCAGAACCCACAAGCCCCCAGCCTGAGATGGGTCTGACCTCGTCACCTGCATGCACGTGTCCCTACCACCCCACACACCCGCTTTGCATGAAGGCTCTCTACATTACCCTAATTATGCACTTCATGTCCCAGGCCTTCAACGCCAACCCTGTCTTTCTCTGATGTGGCTGCTGCAGACTGAGTGGCTCATGAACTACAGAAACTGCTTGTCTACAGGTCTGGAGATGAAGCCAACACCAAGTTCCTGCAGATTCTGTGGCTGGGGAGGGCCAGCTGCAGAAAGAATGTGCCCCCACACCTACATCACGGCTCTCCCCTCAGCCCAGTGGTGTGGAGGGGAGACCACAGGGTACAGGGCCAGGGCTGTGCCCTCAGAGTGTGTGACTGCTGCTGTCTCAGGCAGGGTGCGCACCAGTGAGCTCGCCCCACCTCCCTCCTGTGTGTTTCTCCTGCTGCCTACAGGATGCTGCCCGAGGTGTGGCTCTTCCCAGGCCCTGGGCTGTGCACTGGACAATGCCTTTTCTTTATCAGCCTCCCAGCCTGTAGTGTCCGTGACAGCAGGGGAGCAGCCCAGGCAGTCCATATTGCAGTCCTCAGAGGTGCTCTGTGTCCTCAGCAAGAGGAGGGACAGGGGCTCATGGGGATGATGAAAGAGCATAAATCCCTTGACGAGTCACCACTCTCAAGGCCGGTCACATCCCTAAGCTGGGCCTCCTGGGGTGGAACCACTGCCCCAGGAGGAACCACCATGAAGTCTGGGTAAGACAAGCACTTGGTCCCTCACATAGGCCCAGGCTTCCCACAGGTGTGCCTGTCCCTCGGGATCTGACTGTGGCTCTACAGTGTCAGGGACAGGAAAACACCACCCTCCCCTTCTCACAGAGAGGTACCCCAGGTCTCTACAGGAACTTGCCACTGTATGGATAGAAAGTCACCCTGGGCTTTGGGGGAACTGCACTGCAGGCTTCTGCAGGTCCTCACTTGCCGTGCAGCTGCTCCAGAATCCAGTACCTCCTGGTGCACGGGCTCCAACCCGGCAGGTTGTGAGGACGCCCCACTTTCTAGGAGGCTGGAGTGGCTCTTCCCTGAGACGGGAAGAGCCTGTCTCTTGCCCACCCAGAGACAGGGGCTCAAGCAGCACGAAGGTACGGTATAGAGTGCTGCGGGGGAGGTGCAGTAGCAGGCATGCATGGTCACTCCTTCCAAGGCCTCTCGGGGGCCGAGGACACCGCCTTCTCCAGCGTCTTTGCAAGGTCTCCTGTCTGCTTGTATCTGTGTCCTGGTCTCTGCTTGTGGAAGGACATCGGTCACCCCAGGTCAGCACCCACCCTGCAGCCCTTGTCTACCTGGTCACCCCTCAAGGCCCCTTCTCTGAGTACAGTGCTATTTTGGGTCTGTGAGCATAGGCAGAGGTGACAGCTCAGCCCATGTCCTGGGGATAGGGCAAGCTAGCAAGTTCTATAGGGTGGAGTTCTTTGGGCCCAGAGGATCTCACCCCAGCTGCAGCTCTTGCCACCCAAAGCCACTGAGCTCAGGGTGAAGAGTTCATTCTTGCTGCCCTGCCTCAGCCTCCTCAGAGTCCTGAGAGCAGACCCCTTCAGCCTTGCAGCTTATAGAAACTGCTGGGCAGAGCCTGAAAGGCTTTCCTTGCTAGCCCTACTTTCTCTGCAGTGTGAGCCCCGGCTGAAGCCCATGCAGCCACTTCCTGTTCCCCTCGGGTTGTAGCTGATTAGCTCCCTGCTATGGGAGCTTTTGCTGAAACCCCTCAGGCCCTACAGGAAGGAATAGGGCAGGAGGGAATGGCACAGAGGCAGGCTCGTCACAGCACTCCTTTGCCCGAATGTAAGGCATGCAGGTAGAAGCCAGGGGTGCTGCGTCATTTTTTCTCATGATGACTGATCATATTAGTCGATTATGTCTGCTTGATGTTTTTCAGAAAACCTCTCCAGTAGCTGGTAGACTCCAGATGAAGTCTTCTCTTGAGGTCCTCTGGGCAGGGACAGGGCCACCCAGCTCCAGTTCTGGTGTTGGGATAAAACCCAGCACAAGGCTGGGAGAACAGGACTTGGGGAGTGGCTTGGGGTGACAGTGGTGTGGCTCTGGTGGCTGTGAATCTGAACAAATACAGTAGGAGAACTGGGACAAAAATATTTACTATAATGGTCTTTATTAGGACAACTCTTGATAAGGTGGAGTCATAGTTCAGAAAAAATCAAGAGCTGGCCATGTTGAGGAAGCAACGGGTGCTCCTGGAGAGGCTTTTAATGCCGCAGCACATCTGTGTGTCCCTGGGAGTGGGACCAGGAGGCCCCAAATGTCCAAGATCCTGGCCTCTGGTCCTACATTGCAATGTCCGGGCATCTCTCTCCAAGCTGCCCAAGCAACTGCGGAGATGCAGACTCTGAAGTTGGAGGTACCCATCACCAGGAATGCAGAGGGACAGCTTGGACCTGTGATTGCCATCTTCTCCCAAATGGGATAAATAAAAATGAAGCTCCTGGTATGGGGAACGTGGCTCCAACAAGTCCCAGACCCAAGTCTACTCCAGGATGGTGACCTCAGAAATGTGACTAAATGGGCTGAGGAGATAGCTCAGCCTCTGAGCGCCTGCCTCGCAAGTGCAAGTCCTGAGTCGGATCCCTGTACTGCATGCCTTGCTGGCCCCAGAACCAGACATGGTTGCACATGGCTATAATTCCAGCACTGAGGAAGCTGAGACAGGACGATCACCATGAGCCCACGCTGTGTAGCGAGACCTTGTACCAAATACATAAATACACAAATAAATAAATCTTTAAAAAAGAAAAAAGTGCTACCAGAATTCTCCCTCCCAAGAGGAAAGAGTCTCCACCTAGGGACCTGGAAAATTCTCTCACCTCCTGAGACCCCAAGCACCCAGGGCTTGGATGGCTCTTCTGATTGCATGAGCAGCCCTGTGTTCAGGACTGTTTTCTCACTAAAGCATTTGTTTCTTTCATGATTTACTTCTGCCAAGGCCATAATAAACTGCATCAATTACCTATTTGTAGCTACAAAGAACCCAATTTCATAAAAATCAGTTTAGCTGTCTATTAATCCTGATCTTTATATTAGGAAGGGAGAAAAACTAAAGGGGCCGGGTGGATTGCAGGGCACACAAGCACTGGCCACTTGACAGTCTCCGAGCAGTCTGTTAGCAATGCAACAATGACATTTTCGATGGAAAAATCAATTTCCCCCTTCACTCCTTTTAACCTCAGGTGCCACTTCCTTCCCTCACCCAGATCCAGATAGCATCAGTCACCATGAAAGCCAGACAGAACAGCCTTGGGCATGTCCAGGGGACACGCAGCACATCTGAACAGAGGGGATTCATTTTCCTCTGACTGCAAGGGCTGCTGGACCCAGTTGCACCTTTCAACTTTGCCTGATTACGCTACCATTCCTGGGGAAACCTAAAGCCTGTTGTTTTGTTAATAATACAAGCTGGAGAGAGCACCAGCCCAGAGGTTTTAGGGGAGATGATGACTCTATTACCCAGACACAGAGCACAAGCTGAGCCCTGATCTTGCACAGCATATAGGCTGCGTGGAGCCTACCTGAGCAGCCCAGGGCAGAGCCACAGGCAGCTAAGACGCAGGTCTTTGTGCATCTCCTTGGAAGCCTGAAAGGAGCCCAAGGTGCCCAAGGTCCCAGAGCCAAAGAGGACCAGAGAGGAGACAGTGTGGCTTCATCTGCCCCTTAAGACCTACAAGGCCCCCCGTAGTAGTGCAAGCTCCACACAGAATCAGCACAGTCTTGGCTTTGAAGGAAGATCAGGGTCCAGACAGCCCCCTCCAAATTCACAGCCTCGGTAGTTGGGGGTTCTGGCCGTGAGCCGGCTCTGAGCCTCCAGCCACTGACACAGAAGAGGGCCCGCCCACTCCCACTATGGCCTCCAACACGAGTCCTGGAAGTGGCTGGGAAGTTTTTACTATCCTGCAGGGGCAGGCCTGAGGTGGAGGGGACACCCAAGGCTCTCCAGGAAGGGAAGGGAGGGTCCATTAGACACCTGGTGAGATGCAGGGCAGTGGGTGAGGGCCAGGGTACAAGATCTGCGTCCTGAGCCATGTGCCATTAAGGCTGTTTTACGTCCTCCCAAGTATGAGAGGAAATCCAGGGAGAGAGATGACCCGGGAAGGCGCGGAATGAGAGGGCCAACCTGCAACAGGCAGCCTCTGGGAAGGGCAGAGGCCTTGTCAGCACAGACCCAGCAGTCATGGGCCAAGTGCAGGGACAGCTGCTGTGTGGCTGGGGAAGATTGAGGTCCAGACATGAGGACAGAGGAGGTCAAAGCCACCAAGAACCTGGTCAGGAGGAACAAGGACAGTGTTCCATGAGTCCCCAGATGCCATACCTGGCTAAGCTCGAACATCTCCAGGGAAGATACAGGGGTGAGCCAGCACCCTCGTATGGGGCATTGAGGGAGATGGGCGCTGTGTCTGTGAGTCTATTGCACAGGCTGGGAGAACATGCCCAGAGAGGCCCACCAGGAAAACCAGCTCCCTAAAGCAACGGAGGATAGTAGTCCTCAGGGACATGTCCTCCTTACAGTGTTACAAGTTGGGGCCATAGCTGGGAGTCAGCATGGTCCTCTTCTGTGTCAGTGGCTGGCTGAGTCTGAAGGAGCAGAGCCCACATGCCGTAGGGACCCCACTGGTCAGCATGGGATCGTTGGCTTTTCAGTGTCTCTCCTGCCCCACCAATGCATGAAGGGACTCAACCTCAGCTCCTGAGGTCAGCAGTCCAGTGGTGGAAGCTCTTCCTAGAGTCTCCACCAGGATGAGATAAACAATCTGAAAGAATCCCAGAGAGCCAATGCATAGTCCTGAAGGCACTGCAGCCAAAGGCCCACCCAGCTCACACCCCGTGTGTCCCCAGAGCCCTGGGGACACCTCGAATGCACAAGAGCAGGGTGCTGGCCTTACAGGCTCTGAGAGCAGGGAGCAGGCCTGGATGCACTTAGCCACAAACACCCAGGGAAATTGGGCCCCAGGCCAGCAGAAAGCTTTGCAAGTAGGTGGAGATAAGGACGAAGGACCGTTGTCACCTGAGGGCTGAGCTCTCCTTGTCACAGTGGGTCTGTGAGGCCTTCAGCTTCTGCAATGGCCCTCAGCATCCCACTGCGCCAAGGCACAGAGCAGACCGAGGGAGGTCCTGAGCCTTGGCAGCAGCACTGGGCAGCTAAACCAGCCGGAAGACACCTACTTCCAGCAGTGGCCAAAGGGTGTGTGTGTGTGTGTGTGTGTGTGTGTGTGTGTGTGTGTGTGACATAGCGTTTTATCCAACTCCAGGGGACATTCCTTCACTGCAGCAGGAAGCAAGCTAAGCCCTGCAGTCACACACGTGCACTCTCCTCCACACACGTGTGCAGTCTGACTCCAACAGTGTGCAAGCTACAGCACTCCAGCCCCAGCAGCGGACCTGACAGAAGCAGAGATGCGCCCTCCTCCCCATACCAGGGGCTATGGTTTATGTCTGGATGGCGTCCAAAGCCTTGCATGGTTAGGGAACAGGCTTTGAGAGTTTGTGAGTGATTCATAGGGCAATGCTATGATTAGGGTGTGAATGCTATACCAACAACAACTACAGAAACAACCCAATCCTACACCTCCACGGGTAGCCTGCATGCCTGCATACAAGAGAAGGGAGGAAGCTGGAGTCAGCCATAAGGACTGAAGCCTCCACAAACTGAGATAAATAAACCTTTCCTCCTTTAATTCTGGGCATTTGGGTCCAGGGAGATAGCTCAGGAGAATAAGCGCTTGCCTGACAAGCACAGTGTCCTGAGTTCAATCCCGGTACTGGAAAAAAAAAAAAATTTCTGGGCATTTGATATTTTATCTCAGCAACAAGAGAAAAGTAGCCAAGACAGAGAGGGCAGGTCCCTGTGACAATCCAGACCCCATCTGCAAATTGTGGCAGGCAGAGAGTTGATGGCAACCAGCATTTAACATTAGGGAGGGCAGGGAGAAAGCTCAGTGGCATAAGAGCCTGCCTGCCAAGCGCAAGGTCCTGAGTTTGATTCCTGGTACCAAAGAGAAAAAACAAAAATAAATTAAAGAGGAATGAGACAGAAATAAGCATGTTGGACACCCAGGAGGACGTTTTT
>NW_004524584.1:20407269-20429501 GCF_000260255.1 Octodon degus | reverse complement strand
GCTTCCGTGTGAAACAGCTGGCTGACAGCGAAGTTTTGGGACCACTGCAGACCTGGCCCTGGGAACTATTCTGATTGGAAGAGAGCAAAGTTCAGAGGCCTCCTTGGGGCCCCGCACCTTCACGACACACGTGTAGGGGTTCACAACTCCAGGACCAAGCGAGCTATACCGTGTGGCTTCTCATTGCCAAGCGGCCCTGGCATAGCTATGGAAGAATATTCCAGTTTTTCCCGTGGAGCTGGGGAGGAGCCTGGGCCCCTTGCATGTCAGGGCCTTTCTCGGCCAGAGCTGCGCCCTCAGCCCGGAACACAGAGCGCTTCCCTTGACGCCCTAAAATCTCATGAATGTGGCTCTCTGCCTGTGAAGGTTTAAACACACATCTTTGGGGAAGTGGTTTTGTATCTGCCCGGTTAGGCTGGGACACACACACACAATAGCACAAAGAATGATGCCTCGTTTTAGAGGACCTGCTGGATAGAAACCCAGGTCTCAGCATGAGCCAGTTCAATTAATTTTATAACTGGAAGGGAAAATTATTCCAAAAATGGTTACTGTAGGTTCTGATTGTGAAATGCTTCTGTTTTCATTAAAATTGGTCAGAAACTCATACAATTGTAATGAAGGTACATTGGCAAGCAGCATCCTATCACTCGAGAGGAAAGGATAGTAAGAATCTTGTGGATTCCTCCTTGGAGTTTTTCACTATATGTGTAGATAAAGACAGCGGCTATGTGGGCGTCGTTTCCTACTTCGGCATCAAATCGCAAGCGCTGTCAGTCACGCCTTTCCTCACTTAGCTTCATGACGTGAGCATGGTCACATCCCACCAGCACTTCCAACGCCTTCTCGCTCTCTGTGGGGACAATACTCAGCACCTTCTGTTCCGGCTGCATGATGGTGGCCTGCAGCTGCCCACCCTCCCAGGCAGGGGAATGGGTCTCGGTCTTGCTGAGACTTCAACCCTGCTGAGCTCAGTTCTGGTAACCCTTCAAACACTCTCTCCTCTCCAGTTATTGTATGTCAACCACAAATAAAATAAAAGTTACCTGGAATTTCTCTGAAATCATATGTAGCTTGTTTTTTAATTCCTGTATCACTTTCCATCGTATGATGGGCTACACTATTCAACTCACCATCTCCTGGGGTTGTTTTTTATTTTGTTCACAGCTCAGAGGTTGAGCCTAGGGTCTTGCACATGCTGGGCATGCTCCGTACCACAGAGCTGCTCCTCCAGTCTCTCATGGGGACTTTGAAGCTCATTTCCAGGTCTAACTCTTATCAATCTTCCCATCAGCAGATTTTTTTTTCCAAACTCTAATAAGAGTTTTGCATCCTCTACCTCATACTCACCTTCCTGCTCCTTCCCTTCTGCTCACTCCTCTCTGCATTCTTTGCTTCTTTCAGTGGAAGCAAGGGGATGTTCCTTGAAGCTCTTGGTTGGAAGTTGAATTAGCCTCCCTGCCCTGTATCAAAGCTCAGACTGAGGTCCCGCTAGGTGGTAGTGACAGCCCTCACCCTGGTATGTGGGCTGCTCGTGTCAGGCCAGATGCCCAGAGATGACAGGGCTGGGTCTTCAGGACAGAGCTTAGGGGCGCAGGGTGCAGCGTGTGGAGAATTTGGTGGCTCCAGCCTCCTGGAAGCTCCATGGTTCAGCTCTGCCCATCCACCCCCAGGGCCTGCTGTGCTGTCCAATTAAAGAATCATTTAGTTAGTCGTGTTGCTTTGAAAACAACTTCTCGAATTCACTACATTAAAAAGAAAAACAGAGCATGTTTTCCCTGGTCCTTGTGGTTTAGGGCCATGTGGCCAAAGCCCTGCCAAGTCAAGTGTGTTATTCCTACCCAGTAGGGACTGCTAGCAGCCAGGTGGCCCGCCTGTGGCTCGCACTTGCTGAAGGAGCCTGTCTTCCTCTTCAGCCAGTTCTGCTGCTGCTGGCCAGAGTGGGAACAGCAAGTAGCACTCTGCCCTGGGAGGTGCCAGCCACACTGACCTGGGCCTGCTTCAGGCTGGCTCTGGGCAGCCGTGAGGATGGAGAGAACAGCTCCACGGAGGATGAGAGTCCCTCCGCAGCAGTGCTGGTCCTGAAGGAAGTGCTTTCTTTGGTTTCGGAAGGGTGAGAACTTCTCGTCGCCACTGCGGTCCAGGTGGGAAGGCAGAGGCACAGATGACCTTCGGAGTTGCTGTCCCCCAGGCACTCGCCCAGGCCTTCTTACCGTACAGGGTGTATGGGGGCTGCTTGGTCCCCACTCTTCCACCACTCCAGGCTGGGAAATGCTCTGCTGTGCGGGGCAGCCCCATCTTGGGCAAGCTAAGGTGCTGGGCACCAACCACTGGTGAGGCCTCAACTGCTAGGTGCCAGTAGCAGCCCCCAGACGGGACCCCACGAGGTCGCTGGCTATTGAGCGAGGTCCTCAGGGTAGAGGACCACCACTGAGTACCAGAGTGCGTGGCCCGCAGGAGTGCAAACTCGCCGGCACCCACAGGCAAGCCACAATGCTGGACCTTCAGGAGGGATGCCAGGCCAGGCCTCCTTAGACTTTCATCAGTACAGGTTTTCAGTACGTAGCGATGCCCCTCAGCTTGGCAAATTGGTCTCTAGACACGCAGCCTCAGCTCATTTTGGCTGCACCTCTGCTCCCACAACCCCCACCCTAAATCCCTCCTCCCTGGAGCCCTCCTCCCACCTACACTGCATCTGCTCCGCCCTCCTCCTTAACATGTTTCTTTTACTTTGCCTTTAAAGTGTTTGTACTTGGGGTTTGTCATATCAGAGAATCTGTGTGGTATTTCAGCTTCTGTGTCTCAGTTCTTTCTCTTGGCCCTAAGGTGTCAGATCCATCCATTTCCCTACAGATGGCTCGAGTCTGTCCCTCTCTGTGGCAGCGTAGTGCTTGTGGTCCTTGTACACCCATCTGGAGATGGATATGCAGGCTGCTTGTGTAATTTAGCTACTGTGAACTGTGTTGCTTTTCGCATGGGCGTGCACAGATTACTGTCATTGCATCTTTGGGGAAGACATCCAGGGAAGGTTTAGCTGGGTCCGTGGAATTTCTGTTTCTATAAACACTGCTTTCATGAGGAGCCTCCACGGCCCTGTCCTTGAGGTTCAGTGTGCTGGTTTGGACACTGAGGACACAGAGCCAGGTGACTTCCTGCCCTGCCCTGCCTGGAAGGGGGTGACCCTGGAGGTGTCCTGCTCAGTGTTCTCAGTAGCTCAGAGTGCCTCAGCTCACAGTGCCCCCTGCATTACTTGCCACTTGCCAGGCAGATCCCAGGCCACTCTGAGCCCCTGTGCCTGTGTCCCTCTGTGTGTACATGCAGCCCGGTGTGCCCTGCAGACCTAAGCCTGGCTTTGGCCTCCATCATGGAGCACCTGCTTTTCCCATGGTATGGTTTGTGTGTAGCTGTCCCTCAAAGCCTCATGCACTCATGGGGCATGGGGCAGCTTCTAGAGTTTATGATTAATTCACGATACAATGCTGGGATTATGAGTGTGAGTGCTACACCTACCCTGGGGTAGATAATCTACATACAAATGTAAGGAAGGGAGAGAAACATGGTAGCTGCTCCTCCTCCCTTTGTTCTTTGCTATTTTGTGCTTCCATGACCTGCTGCCCTCTGCCATGTGCCTCTGCCTTGGAGCCAGCCTAGTACGGACTGAAACCTCAACTAACTGTGAGCTAAATACACCTTTCCTTCCTTAATTTTGGATTTCAAGTATTTTGTCCCAGCAAGGAGAGAAAAGTAACTAAGACACTCCAGCCAAGTTTCAATGGCACTGGCTCCTGAGAGCAATGGAGCATGACCCTTGACCTCCAGGGTCAGACCCGTCCTCCTGCATGGACACTTCTGTAGCCTTCAGAACTGATAGCAGGTGGCATTCGTCCTCTTGTCTTGGCTGTGATCCAACGTGTGCACAGTCTGTCCTTGAGCTTTGGGCAAAACTTGCTGAGTGTCCCTCCCTCAGCCCCTGTCCTGGATACAGCACAGGGCTGCCTTGGGGCCAGAGCAGCCATCTGGAAACCCAGGCCCCACATGGCCCGAGGACCTGGGGGCCTCCTCTGCTTAGTGGCCTCTACTTCCCCATTTCCTTTGGTGCTATCCAGAAAACAGGGAGCCAGGGTGGACTCTCAGTACTTGGAAACCTCTCTTGCTCACACTGCAGATGGAAAGACAACAGCTTTCCTTCCCCTTCACGAGGATGACTGTGATGGTCACCATCACTGGAAGATTGCAAAAAGGTGAGCATTCAGAGTCCTTGATCGCAGCGGCCCAACTCCTGACTGGTGCTGATTCATGCAGAGGATGACATCTGAATGCTCCCTTGCTCCTGCCCTGGGGTCCTGAAGGACCTTGCTCTACCCACAGGGCACAAGCTCTCAGCCCAAGGTGCCCCACTGCTCCCAGGAGCCAGTGCCATTGAGACTTGGCTGGGATGTCTCAGTTACTTTTCTCTCCTTGCTGCGACAAAATACCAAACACCCAAAATTAAGGAAGGAAAGATTTATTTAGCTCACAGTTAGTTGAGGTTTCATAGCAATGGAAAACACACCAAGGTGTGAGAGTCTCACACTTTGTGCCTACCTGTGGGTTAGGATAACAGTCATCATGAGGAGGTGGATATCAGACCCCACAAAATAATAGGGTAAGGGTCATGGGTTTGGTCTCACATGGACAGGGATATTCACAAATTCTATGATGACTTCCTATCTGAAATATACACAGGACCAAAGCAAGAAAGTTCTCTGGGACCAGGGAGATAGTTCAGCAGCATAAATACCTGCTTGGCAAGCAAAAGATCCTGAGTTCAATCCCTATTACCAAAAAAGGAAGAAAGTTCTCTGGACAAAAAGGTACCCAGGCAGTCACTGGCAAAGATGGCAATGTGCAGCTAAGGCTATACCCTAGGTCAAACTGCAGGGAATGAAGTCACCCACGTGGCATGGAGAAGCCAGACAGCAAGGATGGCCCAGTGTCACTGGGTACATTCAGGCACTTGCCACCAATGGGACAGAAGCCTGAGTCTGGGAGCTGCAGTAACCAGAACCATGAGCCTGTTCCTATCTCTGTGATATTAGGGCTGGAAACCACATTTTGACCATGAGATTAGGTCTTCTGAGAGGTGGTCCTTGTGGTCCAGTAGACAAGCACTTCAAAGTACCTGTGGAAACAGCCACGGTAGAACCACTTGCCCCAGCCAGAAGAGGGAAGTGCAATTGTAGATCTTTCTTTTATGGAGAGTGTGAACTATCCATCTGAACTAGGGACATCTTCTGTTCTATTAGCTATGGTGCATGCTTAGAAACATACTCATAAATTTTAATATTTACTCCGTGTTCTGTTGCTAGAACACATGTCTTGGAGACATTTTGAGACACGGGACCAGAAATAGACAGTTGCACTTAAACTTTGTAGCGTCCTGAATTTAGCATCAGATGTGCAAGCCGTGACAGGAGATTTCGGTGGGGAGATAAAAGCCGGACCACATGCCACGTGCTATTTGTGGCAGATGTGACTGTCGGCAGAGTGATGGCATTTCCTCTGCACCAGGGAATCTGCCTCCAACTTGGAAGTTAGCACGATTAGTGGTGAAAGTATGCTTTGTTCCCCAGCCCTCACGTGGTCTCAGTATTGGCAGTTATTGCCTCCTTTATTTTTCAAATCAGACACGATCCTGCCCACTGCAGATGTGCCCAGGGCAGACTGGGGGCTGGCCACAGAGGCCCTTCCTAGGTCTGCAGGCCTGAGTGCTGCATGGGTGCCCTGGGGCTTAGGCTTTGCCTTTTTACTTAATCCAGCTACACACACCCCCCACAGTCCTGCATGCATATAAATCACCAGTTTTCCTGCGGGTCTCCAAGGCTCTCGCCCCGAGACCTTCGTTTTCTTGCCAAGGGCCCCTCACCAAGCTCCCTGCCCCCACACCCAGCCTCTGAACTGCAAGCTCGAGTTTATTGCAGAACGGCTGTGGCTTTATTAAGTAACTGGATTTACAGGCAATAACATAATCAATATGACATTAATATAGCACATAATTAAATAAGATTTCTACAAGGTCCTGCCTGTATCTTGAAATATAGAGATGTTAATTGTTTTCACCGACAGTTAAGGGGAAGGGAGTTGAGACCCAAATTTGGAAGAACACAGATCTTAGTTGTTCTTGCTTGGTATTTCCACTGCGTCCATGGGCAATGGTCCTCACAGCCTCAGAACCCGGATCCTCTTCGCAACTCCGGGGCTGCTTCTTGTCCAGGCCCCAGGGTGCAGTCACTGGGCCCCCAGAGCTCTCAGGATGCACTAAGGACCAGGAGCAAAGGGCTCCCTGTAACTCCTAGCAGAAGGTGCCCACCTCCTAGGTGCTCACTTCCTCGCCCAGGGAAGGTGAGATTCCCGGACCTGTGCTGGGCACCCAAATGACAGTCCATCTGCCAGTGTGGGACTCCAGGACCCACATGACATTAGACACCCGCGAAGAAGTGTGTCTGGGGGCTGTGATAGCAGTGGCCCAGCCACTGACCATAGTCTACACAGAAGACCAGGAAGAGCAGCTGGTTGCAGGGCCCACACTCCAGGCAGAGGGCAGAGCCGGCACCAGGAAGATCTGACAGCAAGCTCTTCAGCCCCACTGCAGGCGGAGCTCCGTCATGAACAGCTGGGCCAGCCAATGTCTTCTCCTGTAGTCGGACTGTGGGCGACACTCACCAGCCTGCACCACCAGAGAAGAGAAACAGCACAGCTCCCTGAGGAGAGAAAGCTCACAGCCTGCAAACAGCTTTTGATTTGTTTTATTTTTCTGACACTGGGTAAGCCTAGAGCATTTGCACTGAGATATGACCCCATCTACCCAATCCTTTTTCTTTTTTGTATTAATATATGTTTACTGCAGATAATCATTATATTTGCCTTGGGGAATGGGTATGTACACACTCCACATCTTAATCAATTTTATTTCTCCTTTCTTCCCTGAGCTCCTAGATCTTTTAAACTTTTTTTGAAAAGTTTTTATTTTGACATAGTCTCACTCACTGTGCCACTATGTGTTCTGGGCTGGGCTTAAAGTTCAGCCTGAGAGCATTGGCATTATTGGTGTGCCGTGCCACGTCTTGCTCCAGCTAGATTTTCAAAGGAGATCAGCTCTGGGGTGCACCAGCTCCACCCCTGGAGACTGGGGGAGTAAACACAGGGTCTGAGGTTCCAAGCGTCCCTCAGGGATGTGCAGAGCTGCCAGAGCACACACCTCAGCCAGCACAGAACAGAGAAGCCCAGCTGAGCCACGCTGCACACACGGGAGTCCACCCCCTCCGTCCTGAGGCAGGCTGTGTCCCCAGCTCAGCAGACACACCTGGGCTCCAAGGACAGTCTGTCAGCAGACTCCCTGCAGACACAGCCCAATAAGACTCCACAAGCCTGTCCCTGCTCAAAACTACTAAAAATGCCCAGCACCCAGCGACTGCTCCTTGGACACCAGCAATTGTGACCAGCAAGAATTAGGTCAAGGCTGTGTCCACACATGGATTCCCTTGTTGTGGTCACTGACCCCAAGGCTACCCGCTTCCATGGGCTCAGAGGGCCACATGTACAGGCTGGCCTTGGGGGGGTGTCACCTCTCTGAGGTCACATGGTGGCTTCACCTCCCTATCACACGAGGGGCTGCCCCACCGTCCATGAGCTGCCCTTAAGCTCCCTGAAATGAAACTCCCTGCCCAACTCTCCACCCAGCCAGCGAGATTTCCAGCGTTTCCCCACATCTGTGCACCTCAGAGGGCAGCAGGCAGGGTGGGAGACACTGAGGCAGGGACACCTGGGCCAAAGGGCAGAGGTCGGGCAGCATGTCTGGGGCGCACTACTGTGCTTCTCGGGTGCACACAGCCTTCAGCTGGCGAGACGTGTTTATAATCCTGCTGCTCCCGAAAGCGGAGGGGTTAAACCCTGAGCTAATCGTCCATGTGCTGGGCAGAAGATTGCGCAACTCCGAGACATTCCCTTTTGCTGCCAAAAGGAGAGCGTGGAGCGATCCTGAAAGCCTCGGAGGGATTTTTGCACATCCAAACCCATCCAAAGGAAGCAGGGGACGCTGGTAATTGTAAATATATCAGAAACATGTGCTTGGACTCGGCCTCGGGAAATCCTGTGTGGGTGTACCCACGACCATCTTCGAACACCTCACCCTTCTGAGAAGAAGTCACTTGGGGCTCAAAACCCAGTGGGTGTGTGGTGAAAATCAGAGCCACATGCTCCTGATTCGTTTGCACCTGTGGGGGGATAAGAATGTTCGCTGTTTGTAGCAGATATTTGTTGCCCAAGAAGCTACAGTTGTTGTTGTTTTTTTTTTTTAATTCTTTATACAAAAAGTTAGGACCTGTTTCCTAAGAGAAAATGAAGCTCAACCCGTAGACCTGGCGCCTTCCAACCTGGCTGCGAAGTCTGTGACCACTTGGACTCACGGCAGTGGGTGGCAGGGCAGAGTGGACGTCACCTGTGTGGAACCCTGGTTTTTTGGGACAGGGTTCTTTCCTGAGTTTTGCTTTCTTTGTGCTTCTTTCAGAGGCTGTCTGTGCTCAGTGATCACGCCACGTCGCATGCTATTATTTTGTTATTTCGCTTTCAAATCGTGTTATCATCCCTGTAAACGGAGGCGCCCTTTGCCATGTGGGAATTCCACCGGCGCCTACAGCCTGCTCGTCCACTAAACGAGAAACTCTGTCTTGTAAACCTTTAGCTAAGTCTTGGACAACTGCCATCTACTTTCGGAATTAGCAGCTGCATGAATAGTAAAAGCGGAGAAAAGTGTAGTGTGCAATTAAAGGTTAATTATACACACACGATCAGCGACTTCAGATAGCAGGGACCAAGGACCTCCTCAACTGTCCTCGGACTGCAAGGTTCAGAAAGGCTGCTGTGGCCTGTGACAAATGGGCCATCTCAGTACATCTCAGTTCCCAAGGTGAGTCGGGATCCAGGCAAGCAGCAATTCATTGGCCCCATTTGCGCTAGAGAGAACTGATAAATGATCGTCCTGCTGCTGCCTTCAGCAAGGCGTCCTGAAGATCGGCCATCTATGTATGGATCTACTCCGCCAGAGATTAGGCTGCAGTACCCAGTGCGTCCCCAAGGACCTGGCCAGTGCAGGGAGCCTTGTGAATGTCCCAAGGACCTCCTCCCTCAGGCAAGCGCAAATAGTTCTCACATTAAAGATTGATTTGCTTGGTTCTGCAATGCTTTCACACCATCCTGTCCCAGTTCAAATGTTAATTAAAGAGGAAGAGGGACTCGAGACCTGGGTGGTGGCCACCCCCTCAGCAGGTCAGGTTTGCCTCACTCAGAACCCAGGCTGTGCTGGGGGCCTCACCATCACCAGCCTCGGGTGACCGGGAAGGAGCTCTGCCACTGCCTTGGTTAAACCAGAAATCAGAAACGGGCTGGGGCCGTGCACTTTTATAATCTCCTCCGCAGGTCCTTTTGCCTCTCTGGAACATGGGAGCATGGGAGTGACGTGGAGAGGGGTGTAGGCAGAGTGGAGCCCTCAGGACGAAGCCCCTTCACCCTGCAGGTACACACACACACACACACACACACACACACACACACACGCATGCATGCACACACATGTACACACACACATGCACACCTTGACTTGGACATCTCTCTTGAACTCCATGCCTGGGCTCTAAGAACACACCTGTGGGTGCCGGTTGTGAGTAAAGGCTCAACATCATCCTCACTATGACCTAGCAGGGCAGCCCAGAGTCTCCTCGGGGCCCCTCCCCTACCTGTGAGAGCCTGCTAGAATAGCACAAGAGATGCTGCTCCCGTGAGTAGGCCTCTGCACTTCCAAGCTGAAGGGCTCTGGTGTCTAAATGCTCTTGGTCCTGGAGCTGAAAATCCCTAAGGCTCCCTGGGGAGCACCAGAGTCCAAGGGGTGAGTTCTTTTGTATGCTAAACAGACCTCTTCTCCTGCATGGCTCTGGGTGTTTCACTCCTTTTATCGCTGCATTTATCATTAGTTTTTTTTCCTTTCATAAATAAAGTGCTGTCTGCTAAGCTATCTGAGGTTAAACTTACAAACTGCATCTTGGCACTGTGCTGAGCAAGGAAACTAGACTGCTGACCACGAGCGGCCTCAGAAAGAAGCACGGGGAGGAAAGAGCCCTCAAGTCTCCTCCAGGACAAATAAAAACAGAAGAAGGCAGGACACAGGGGAAATAGTCCGCGCACACAGCAGAGAACAGAACACGGAAGCAGCAGACTCCAATTCAAGGATGAAAATATCCTGGAAATGTGACTGACAACTGGACTGCAATGTCACGCTCACTCAGGCAGGCTGGGAGCAGAGCGCAGCAAAGAGCACTGTGCACAAGCTCTCCTCTTCCCCAGTGAGCAGGGAGGCCAGAGGTGGCCCAGGGACACCTGCAACACGGCCCGAGGACACCGCCCACCGGGCCTGGCAGCCCACAGCCCAGCCCTCCCTTCTCACTGAGAGTGAGAGGGACTGCAGCATCCTGCCCCAGGGATCCTCGATCAGTCACCCCATGAAGGGGCACTAGTGAAGGCCTCTTAGAGCCAAAAACCAATGAAAATTCCAGCTCCATATGCGGGAAGCAGAGAGAGAGATCTCAATTATAAGCAGTAAATATATGCACGCAGGTGTGTGTGTGTGTGTGTGTGTGTGTGTGTGTGTGTATGTGTGTGTGTGTGTGTGTAAACAAACAAGAACAAAGTTTCACCAGAGACCAGAACTTGTCTGGTGTAACCTCCTTTAAACCCCGCGACCTCAGTTACGCCACCCCGAGTCAGAGTGGACGCTAACGTGTTTGCATTACTGGCTTTCGTTTTATGTTTTCACAACTCACTGCAGGACGGCAAAGTCAAAAACCTTCCATTCTGATCCTCAGGACGCATCTGTGGCAAATCCACACAGACGCAATTAATTTCCTGGTGGTATTTTTACACCGGGGGCCTAATGCAGGTCCCCATTATATAAACAAAAACTCCAGACAGCTCCTGCTGCCTGATAAAAAATAAATCAGATTGCGGAGGGAGGGCCGCGTTGGCCTAGGACCGCTACAGGCTATGCCTCGTAATGAGGCATCCCAACACTAATTATGGAGCTTATTAAGGAGCATTGTCGAACTGTACTTGAGTGCACGCTATAATCATGTTAGGGAGGGCGGGCCTCGGGAACACACGGCTGCAGCCACCCAGCTCCAAGGAGGGGACCAAGCGGCAGGCCGGTGTGTGCATCAAGTCATGGGAACAATATCATTGTGCCTGGCAAATTGGATGGGATAGATCTGATGGCGGGGCAGGTGAGACGCACAGCGGCTTGGAAATAATTCACACATCCGAACTCTCCCTGCACAGGAACATCTGCCGAGAAAGAGGCCCGTAAGCTGTCAGGCACCAGCGTTGCCGACACAGTATTTTATTATTAAACTTACTCCGGATCTTCTTTAGGGTTGCAAAAGCAATATTTCAATGTACTCTTTCAGGAGGATGGAAGAAAAAAAGATTAATAAAGATGTTAGGAAGCTGAACTGCTGTGAGATTTGTTTAATTATTCCCCACAGCGCTGCCCCAGCAATCTGCTGACATTTAGCCCCGACCTTGCAAATCCTCAGTAAATATTAATATATCAACTCAAACAGGCACCGTTGTTTTATTGGTTCACGGAGCTCGGAGAGATTCGCCACAGCGGTGCAGAATAACGCACAGAACTGAGGGGGACGGCCGCTTTGATTCCTCCTTCTGCTGCTCAGGAGCAGAGAGCGCGGCACTCAGAAAGCCTGTGCGCTGTGGAGTGACACTTCACAGGCCCCCTCCTCCCTTTGTACCAGGCTGGAATCCCCCAAAACCACAGTGGCCCAAGGTTAGAAGGAAGGCAGAAGGGAGCAAGCACAATCGATCAGCTTAGGAGTATTCGCACTGTGGAAGGTTCGCCCTTCAGTCTGCGGGGCTCTGCTGCAAAGCGGATAGGCAGAGAGGTGCGGAGGGAACCCGGGCGTCACCCAGATGGGTGCTGGCCCCCTCCTCCCATCTCTGCTGCACCCTCCTAGACCCAGGCCCACATGAGCTCAAGAGCAGATCTCAGAGTGCAGAAGGCTTGTGTTGGCTCAGAGGTCTTAAAAGGAGGGCAAAGACTTCTTTTACAAAACTATCCTATGTTGCTGTGTGCTTGTGTGTGCATGTGTGTTGCGGTTGTATGTGGGCATGCATGTATGTGTTTTCATGTGTGTGAATGTGTTATGCTTGTGTTTGCATGCACAGATATGTGTGCATTGTGTATTATGTGGATATGTGTGTGCACTGTGTATATGTAAATGTGTGCACATTGTGTGTGTGTGTGCATGTGCACACACGTGTGTGTGTAGGTGTATGTATTTGTGTTAGTGACACTGACATTTCTCTTTGTGGTGCCTCAAATTTAGAAATCTATTATTGACTCAGCCCAGGGCAAACACACTGAAGTCCCTGATGGCCGGACACTGGCTGCACCGTGGACCTCAGAGGCCTCCGGAGCTTTGGGGGCAGAGCAAGGCGACGGCCCAGGCCACATTTGGCTTTCAGATGTCCTGGGCCACAGAGTTAATGCGTGATTAATTTTATTCATAAAAATGTTAATCACTTCATTGTGAGATCTTTTTAACATTCAGTGCAATGAGCACCTTTTTAATTTCTCTTGCTCACCATCTCGCAGATGTATTTAATATTTTCAGACATTGCCATGGCAGTCCAAGGAGCTGGCAATTAAGCATACGTTTAAATTTCAGTAACAAGCAAAGCTGCAGAAGCAACAAACAAGGCATGGAGGAAACACGCAAAGACACCAAGCCTGGAAGTGACCAGGGGGGGGGGGGGGGGGTCCACACGTGGTCACTGGTCATCAGCCGCCTGGGGACCTCCTCCGCCTCACTGAAGGGCCCTTCTCTGGAGCATGTGGGTCACCAAATCACAAGTACTCAGCTCAGAAGTGAATGGCCTCTTCCCTATCACACAGGGCACAGAAGAATGGAGATTTCAGCGAAAGCAATTACAAATAAAGTGCTTGTTTGCTTGTGAAGGTTTAAGCCTGCGTCCTGCCCCTGCCCCTGCAGCCAGTGTCCAGCCATCAGGGACACGCAGCAGGCTGTGTCCCTGGGCTCTCCAGAGAGTGGCTGTAGGTAAGTCTCCTGTTTTCCCTGGACCCTGGTGCAGCCTGGCCATTGTGTTCCCAGCTGAGAGTGTGTTCAGGACCCTGGAAGAATGGATCACAGGGATGGAAAAAACAGACCTCAGCATGGAGAGGGCAGCCCTTAGGCCTTGCAGTCTGCAGGTCCCGGGCTGTCTCCTGAGGTTCTTTTCCTGACTTTCCTACAGGCTGGCACTTGGCTGTAGTGTGGAGGCTTGGAGGACAGATCTTCATGGACTCCGGGCAACCTGCAGTTGCCTCTTCTGGCCAGAACTGGAGTCCTTTTCCTCCTGGGGTTCTCACCTCTGGAACACTGATGATGTCACCCAGGCTGATAGCTCTTGGCCCTCATTTCTTTGCTCCTGTCCCTTCCTCTCCATGTCCCATGCATAGCCCTGCCAGCAGCTCCCTCCACGCTGGCCCAGTGGTGGCTCACAGAGTCAGCACCTGGCCTTCACGAGCCCCTTCCTCCATCAAAAGCAAATGTTTACAATCCTGTCTTCTGCCTGTCTTGGTACAAAGACAAACACATGGATCTTCATTCTTCCACGAACTCCTCCTCTTCAATCTAAAAGTTCTCCTTATTTCCCTTTGTAAATAAATCCAGAGACTCCCGAGGATCCCCGAAAGCAGGTCCCTTGCTCTGTGCTAGCTGTGCCTACCTCCAGGCTCGGCCTTGCCGGGGAGATGGCCCCTCTGCTTTCAGAGTTCTCCTCTGGGGAGAAGGGGACCTGTGTCCACAGGGTACAAAAGGCCCCTGCAGCCCCACAGCATGACCTTTGAGGCCTTTCAGCTGTACAGCAATAATTAGAGTGCAGGAAGGCTCGGCAGGGCGCACTGGAGGCCTGTAAAGTTGACCCCGCTGAGCTGCACAGGGCCTGAATTGTGGGGTTATACTTAAAGACCTCTGCTGAGCAGGTGCCCTGGGGTGAGCATCCATAGCCCAGCAGACTTCCAGGTTGAAGGGGGCAGTGGAGATACTTGGGGTGGGCTCCAACCGCCACAGGAGCCTCAGCCTCAGGCATGACTCAGGCTACCAGGCCCCAGGTGAGGACCCCGCAGCCTGCTCCTCCTAGCCCACGGAAGCACCAGAGTGGGGCTGTCTGCTGCCTTAGTGCTCCATCCTGGAAGTGGCCAGAAGCACACAGAGGGGTGGTCAGTCCTGACATAGCCCTAACCCAAGTGACCTCAAAGTCCACAGCTCTGAGCCACTGTGTCCCCAACTCAGCAAAATGATCCTCCCTGGGCTTGGCTTGCTTTTTTTCCTGCCTAAACCCTCTGGAAGGGAAAGAGAGACGTGTCAGGGGACACGGAGGTTTCCAATAGTTTCAGCCAGGGTGCGGGGGCCCTGCCCACTGCTCTTCTCTCGGCAGGCAGCTGCCACCCCACGGCATCACTACCCTGTCCTCTCGCCCTTCCTCCTCACAGCCTCTGTGCCCCCAGCCACCCTGCTCTCTGCCAGAATCCCTCGCACAAGGACGAGGGAAACTTCACAGGGCATGATTCATCGGCGGCCACCCCTCTGAGCCAAGGCGCGGATTACATTCATCAGTGTCAGACCACTAAAACCGAGATATGAATATGATTTTTCCATATTGCAGGCGAGATAAATGTGTGGGCGAATATAATTGATCGGAGGAGGGAGGGAAGGATGGGAGACCAGGGAGATCTCAGCTGCTTGCAGGTCAACCACAAGGAGGGCTCCTAGCTGGAGGACTGGGGCCAGGAATGCTGGCCTGGCCTCTCGGTCACCTTGCCCTGCCTGGGCTGTGGCACAAGAGCCGCTGAGACCAGATCTGCTTCCTGCCCGCCCACCATCAATGCGCCTGCAAAGAAGGCTCACCACAAACAGACATTCTCTGTTGGTGCTTGGGGTCCTTTCTAGGGGGAACCTCAGTTCCCCTTCATACTGAACCATCCCGGGTGGGGGTAAGGTAGGCACTCTTTACACAGACAAAAGCCTGGAAGGCTTTGGAGGTAGCACCAAAGGGACTTCTGTGCTCCCTCTAAGTACCTGAAGGCTTTTCAAGAGATGAAGCCATGAGGCCCATAGGGTGACTGCCCCCCTGCCACCAGTCTGCATAGATCAGTGGCTGAGAAAGATGTAAGGAATGACTCACAAAAGACAAAATGTGTTTTAGAGCTTGATCAAAAATTAATTTCTAGCCTTTTGATGAAGAAAAATAATTCTGAGGCTGGAAGTCTGATTTGTGTGTATAGCAAGTTCAGGGCTGCGAAGGCCCCATATGCCCTTCTCGACATCAAGACCACAGGGTCCTGCAGGCTGGGCCAGCAACCCATCCAGCAGCTCTGGGGGCCCTCAAGCACCCTGTGCAGCAAAATGAAACAGAGGAATGGAAGTCTGGCATGATGCCTACACCGCCCACCCTAGTTGATTCAGGGGAAAATGGTCAAGGCCAGCCAGTCACAAAGGGGTCTCTGAGAATCCACTCAGGGCTTGCACTGGTCACCCAGGAGGGGTGTCCAGACACATCATAGACGCCTGACCAGCAGAGAAGATTACCATTCTGCCTCAGAAGTGTGGGATATGATCTTTAGAGGAGCAGTCTGGCCAAGGACCCAGGAGCTCTTCAGCCTCAGCTGTCAGGGTGAAGCTGAGACCCAACGCAGGACTGCCAGCCAAGCCTGTGGTGGCCCAGGAGCGCAGTGAGTTCCAGACAGATAGGGGACCTCGCTGACAGGAGCTGCACCCAGTGCAGACAGCGCACCCAGCAGACACAGAGCCTGCACTACTCTTCCAAACCAACAGCTTACCCAACAGGCCAGGCAGCCCCTCCAAAACACACACACACACACAAAGGGTAACTCTGGGACACAGAACAAGTCCTTCAGCACAAATCCTGGCTCCTATCCACAACATCCCAAAACCCTGGACCCCAGATTTGCGCCACGCCCCAAAAGCCAAAAGCTAGAGCAGCGCGGTCAAGGCCCCATTCCTCCTTCTGACCATAGAGGGCGCTTCGACCACGTTCATTCTGACAGAGAAGCTGCTGGTCCGCGGTGGCCGACCCAACCCGGTCCATTCACGCAACCTGCGGCCCCACTGCTCCTGCTTCCATCCCGCCCGCAGGCCCCGCGCCCCGCAAGTTCCCATGGACAGCGTCCCCATGCGCCCCGAGGTCCCTCAGGCGAGCTGAGCACAGCCAAGGAACCTCGGGCAGCGCACCCTGACCTGGGAGCACGGTAGTCCAGCACAAGCTCCGGATGGGGTGTCCTGGGTAGGCTGGGCCACCACATTCTCTTTGGCAATTTTCACAGTGCTGCGCTCTCAGTTCTCCGCAGTTCTCTGCACCGTGGGCCCCGCACCGGTTCCGCAGCCCAAGCCGCCGCGCAACGCGTTCAGAGCGGTCAGCCTCGCGCCTCCCGCTGGAGACTGTGCGCTTCCTGCTCATTTGTGCACGACACAGGCCAAGACACAAAGTGGAAAGGGGCGACGCTGGAAGGCCAAAGACCCCGTTCTACGCTGTCACCCACCGCAGTGCCGTCTCCACGCGCCCCAGAGGACCTCGGAACTGCACCCCTGTCCACGGATCGGGGATTTTGAAATAGCTCTCAAATTTCTCCAAGTTACGTGTAAGCAAGTAACTCAGAAAAATAAAGATCCAAAGTAATGTTTCATAGCCGTTATTCCACGCAGCGCAGATAACCCTGCGCCAAGACACACTGTTCAGTCAGCTATAAACCGACTTCGAATCTGAAGTTCTCCTTTCGGGGTACGACTGAATATTCTTCTCATTGTCCCTCCTTTTGGTCCACCTTTTAAAACTCTGGGCACTGTCTAAAACAGATCTCATTTCTATCCTGAGAAAGCCACGCCCCAGGTAACTGCTCCCGTAAGCCTGGTTAAGAATTCAGCTGCCAAGGAGAAAGGACATTCACGGATTCGGCCAGCGCAGCCGCGGCGACCAAAGATGCCACCCGCTCTGCACGGTCCGGCTCCGGTCCTCAGGCCACTGCCTGGATCCCTGCGAGGATTCTGGGCACGCGTGGCTCCCGCCCTCAGCGAGCGCACGCGCACACTCACACAGCAGCGGGGACGCTGGGCATCGTTTCATTTAGTTTATTAGACAAAAATATATGATTTAGACAAGTTCGCTGACGCTCTATTTACAATTTGAAATCACTCTATGTACAGAAAGGAAAACAAAGAAAAAGAAGACACAAGCTCGTGGGGCATTTACAGAACCAGATGGGCGACCCGAGGCCTAGGTGCCACACGGATGAGCCCCTTGCTGCAAAAAGCGATGCGAGAGAGTCGGTGACATCGTTGTCTTACTGTCCTTGACACAGTCTGAAAAATTTGCCTTAATTCCCGACCCCCGCCCTCCCCAACGCCTCCCCCCTCCCCCCGCCGAAGTGAAAGAAGGCCTGGATCAGGCGGACGGGAGCGCGGCGAGGATCCGCGGCGTCCCCTCCTGCGGGGCCAGCGAGCTGCAGGGAGACAGCGAGACGGGGACGGCGGTGGCGTCAGTGCGGCGCACGACCCTGCCGCCGCGTCCCCGCCTCAGCCCCCGGCTCCAAGCTAGGGAGGAGCCGTCCCGCCCCAGGTCCACCCGCCCCGGGCGAAGCTCAGAGCACTCACTTGTCCCGAACTGGCTGGAAGGGCGACTTTAGCTGCTGCGCCGGCGAATCGGGCCTGGGGACGAGGTCTCTCTCTGAGGGGGAGGGGAAGAGGCAGAGGTTAGGAAGGGGAGACCTGGGGGGAGGGGCACCATTGGAAGCTCCCTCCCTACCCTTTCCCGAGCTGCCGCCTTGGTTTCCCTCCCACTTTCTAGCCGGCAAGAGCGAGAGGCATCACAGCCCTCTGGGGAGCGAAGGGCCTAGGCCTAAATTGCCCTTCTCGGGGTCCCTGTATCCCGGCCTCAGTACCTGGGAGAGCAGGGCTGGCGCGCGCAGAGGCTTTATCGACGTGCAGTGGGCCAGGGGTGACGGCGACCGGCTGCTGCGGAGGCGGGGGCGGGGGAGCAGGCAGGTGCGGCCCGTGGGGCGCTGCGTGGGACGCGCCGACCCCCAGGAAGGAGCGCATGTTCAGCAGCGAGCCCTGCGCGAGGAACGCGCCGTTGGTCCAGTTGGAGAACTTGCCTATATGGCAGGTGTACAGTCCGTGGCTGGGCAGGAAGGCGGGGTGCTGCAGCGGCGCGCCCGTGGGAGGCCCATGCGCGACCGGATGGCCCGCGGGAGGTGGCGGAGACGCCTTGGGTGCGCCATCGGGACTCGTGGCGGTCTCCGCCAGCGACCAGATCTTGGGTTTACTGTGCTGTGCGCCTTGCAGCCCTACGGCCAAGGTGCTCGGGCTCAGCAGACGCGTGCTGCCGGGCTCTGGGACCTCCTTGGCCAGGCCCAGAGGCGAGTCTTGGGGCTTGAGCACATCAGCCGCCGCCAGCGGCGAGCCCTGCTCCCGGGCCAGGGCGTTGGGGGTGGCGGACGGGCGCGGCCCCTCGGCCTTGTCCTCCTCGTCCTCGTTGCTCTGGTCACCGTCATGCTCGTCGATCTTGTCGATGTCGATGCTCTCTAGGTCGATCTCCTCGTCGTCCTCGGCCTTTTCGGGGTCGCCTTCCGTGTCGCTACCAAAGAGGGCGCCGTCCTCCTGGTCCTTGCTACGCGCTCCCCAAGTCACCTTGTTCTCCTTCTTGAGGCGCCGGCGTGCATTGGCGAACCAGGTAGAGACCTGCGTGAGGGTCATCTTGGTGATGATGGCCAGCATGATCTTCTCTCCCTTGGTGGGGTACGGGTTCTTGCGGTGCTCATTCAGCCAGGCCTTGAGCGTGCTGGTGCTCTCGCGCGTGGCGTTCTTGGGTCTCCCGGGATCCCCGTACTGGAACTGGCCGTAAGGGTAATAGGCCGGTGCCGTGTGGGCTGCAAAGGTGGCAGGGTGCACCCCGGGGTTGTCCTTGAGTTCATATTGCGAGCCCTGCAGCGGTGGCAGGAGGGAGGAAGGAGAAGAGAGATGGGGAGTAAGAGGTGAGTCCCCAAAGCTAGGAAAGTGTCCGGCAGCAGCCCCCACTGACTCCACGGCCTTTTCAGAGAGTGTCAAGTCCACTGGACACCCAGGCTGTTTGTGAGGATCATGCCGTGCTCCAGAACCCCAGAAGACCCCCCTCCAACTCACTGCTAAAGAGGCAGAGACTCCAGGGACTGCGCTGTCCCCACCACCACCGCTGTGATCCTCTATTTAAAAAAAAAAAAAAAAAAACTTCTAGAAACCAAGCATTTGCAGAAGAGCTCGGCAGGAGTCTGGCCCCTTGAAATTCTGCTAACCCCCCCAGGTCTCTACCGACAGCAGCTCTCGATTTCCAAGTTTATCTTAGCTGGCTGGAGGAGAAAAACCTTTCAACTAGGCTGATGAAACAGTTTCTCCAAATGTGAAGGCCCCAGATCTCAAGTCCCTTCTTCAGCCCTGAAGGGGTCAATCAAAATAAACCTCTCCCAGTTTTTTGTTGTTCTTTTTTTTTTTTTTTCCCCAACTCCAAATCTGCCAGCAATTTAAAACGAAACCGAACTCCTTTCACCTCCCAAAGTAATCTGCATGGAATAGTTTGCACACACTTAAGAGGCCTGTCCTGGTGACAAGTAATTTAAAATTTTAATCCTGATCATCAACAACAATAACAAAAACACCATTTTTTAAAAAATACAAAAGTAAGGCTTATCCTGTAAAATATTAACTCCAGGGCCGGAGGAGCTGGTTGGCTGGAGAAGGGGAACCTGTTCTGTTTCCTGGGCCTCTTCCCTCTTAGTTACTTTATCCCTCAAGTTTGACTTTGATCTGCGGCAAGCAAACACAAACTGTTTGCAGGCATTTAGAGGCGCCGATTGTATCTGCAATCAATATGCTTTTTATCATCAGTAGTAAAACACAGCAAGTCAAATTATCCCATCAGGTTTTTGGTAAATAACATTTTATCTTTCTAACAACCTCATTAGGCCTCATTATCACCATAAATTGCTTAGACAGTCACTTGCTCACAATTTTATCTTTGGGCTTCTAAATACCGGACCCTAATAGCTTGGAAACCGAGGCCTCAAATCGGGATCTTGGTTTAAGCTCACTTTCCAAGACCTTGCTAAAGAGCTGCTGATCATACAGACATTCTGGGAAGAACGTTTTTTACTATTTCCCCCCTTACTAAAAGAAATCTAGCCTTGCCCTTTCCCACTTTGACACAAAAGCAGACTCTTAGCAAGTCATTCCCTCCCTCCCCAGCAGGCAGGCACACACACTTCCCAAATGGCTGGCATCTGCATTCACAATTTCGGCTGAAAAAGAAAAAAGAATCCCCTAAAGCAAAATCTTCCAGTTGCTACGCTAGCAAAGGAGAACTCGACTCTGACCAACTTGCAAACAGCGGATTTCTCTGCCCAATTACTGTAGTGTGGAGGTCGAGACTACACAGAACAGTTGCAGGAGCCAGAATTCGTTTCTACCCAGTCTCGGACAAATGAAATTTGTGTTTTTCAAATGGTTTTGGTTGTCATTGTAAAGAAGACATTTCGGCCTTGCCTCTGCTGGGAATTCTTTTTGAAAGGACACCCAGTAAATCTCTCATGGCTTTCCGGGTACCCGGCCACCGGAACAAAATGGGGGCTGCTCATTCTCCAAAGCTAGCGAGCGATCCGCAAGGCAGCTGGGCCAATTGCAAAGAAATAAGCTTTCTTTCAAAACTACAAGAAAAGTTGCGGAAAAACACGCCCGTTGCTTCTCTCTACACCGTTGGCGGGTCTTTAGTCCCGGTCTCTGCGTCACCGGTTGAGGACAATTCTGAGTCCTTGGAAATTGCTATCCAGCCCTCAGTCACAGAGGAGGGGGCTCTCTCCTTCACCCTGCTCTCTGCGCAATTCGCCAGCAGCTCAAAGTTTAAGCAGCCCCGACCTTGGCACCACGCGTAGGGAAAAGGGTCCTCTGGTCAGATCGGCCAAAGCCCCTTCCGAGAACGAACAATGTTCCCCTCGTGGGGCAGCTCCTGGACCGAAAGGATCACCATTTATTTTAGGCTCAAGGACACTGTTTTCTTTAATCCTCCATTATAACGCGGAGAGAAAAGTGCTTTACTTCTGTGCGAAAGAAACGAAAACTTTGGCAACTTAGGCAAGTGGAAGCAAAGACCGTTTCAGAAGCCAATATTTATTTCAGCTCTGTATTTTTAAGTCTCCAATTCGCACTCTAGCCGTGAAGAGACCTCTCCAATCTGTCCGAGTTCTATTGTTACGATTATTTGGACGGACTCTCCTAGGCTTCCAAGGACCCCTCTGGCAAACTCGGAGACAACTATCTCGGCTCTGCCAAAGACGGAGAGAATCCAGTCTTCTCCACCCAGATCAAAGCTGGTGAGGCCGTGCAAGCGAGGCCCGCGGCCAGGCGAGGGGAACCCTGGTAACCAGGCCGGGCTGCTGGCGCCCCGCGGGCCTCCCAGGCACCCAGGCCGCACCGGGAGAATTGGCCTGTGCGCCGCGCGCAGGGCCTGCTCCGGGTCCCTCTGTCTCTTCCGACCCCGCGCCACTCTCTTCCCGATGCCCGGGTCGCGATGGCTCCGCCGGGCCTCTCGGATCCCCTGGACTCCTCCTGGCGTTCCCCAGCAGGGCCCTCCCGAGGGACCTGCCCGGACCTGGCCCACTGCCGCCCGCCCCTTCCGCGCGCCCCACACCCTCGCCTCTGCAGGCGCCGAGTGGGACAGGGAGGCCGGGGGACTCACCATTTGCGAGAAGAGGCTGAGGTCGGCGGCGTAGGGCAAGAAGGCGCTGTAGTTGGGCGCGCCCGCGTACGGCCCCGCCGCGGCGTACATGCCCAGCACCGAGGTGACCGCGGCCGCGCCCGCTCCCAGCTCCGCCGCCCCGGGCCGGCCCGACGAGGCTGCAGCAGCGGCAGCGGCGGCCAGGACCCCCGGGCGCTCGCCGCCGTAGGCGCCGGGCCCCGGGGCGCTCAGGTACTGCGGGTAGCCCAGCTGCGGGAAGGACATGTCCCCGGTTTGGGGCGCCGGCCGGCGAGCCTATAAGGGCGGGGAGGTGGAGGCGCGGGCCGGGGCTCAGGCCGGCCGCGCGGGGGCCGTCG
>NW_004524584.1:20391941-20407079 GCF_000260255.1 Octodon degus | reverse complement strand
CCCTCGCGCCGCGCCGCCCCTCCCGGAGCACGTGGTGCCGCGCGCGGCCACCGCTTCCGCCGCCCAGCCAGCGCCGCGCCGTCTGACAGCTTTGGACGCCCGGGCTGAAGCCAAGGGGTGTCCCCCTCTGCGTCTGCTCGACTCGCCCGCTGCTTTTCCACCGCTCTGGCGGCGGGGCCGAGCCAGAGAACGGCAGGGCGGTCAGGGTTTTTCGTTCTCGGGGCCGCGCCACTGAACTTCCTGGGACCCCCTCAGCACCCTCTCTTCGGGACACAGCAGACCGGCTGGCGGAGGCGACAGCTCCAACGCGCAGTGCGTGTTCTGTGGCCCCGCACCCATCACCAGCTCTTCAGGCCTCGGCCTTCCGCGTGCACTGGAGACGAGGAAGGTGGACAAGGTCTGAGGACTTCTCGTCGTACAAACTGAGAGAAGTCACTGCGAGAGGGAGTCGGTGACAGTCGTTTCGGTGTGTTCTGGGGCTGAGGAGAGGTGGGGGTCGACCTTAGAGAACTGTCCCCCACTCGGTTCAGCTCTGGGCAGCTAGGGTGGCCTGGGGCTCTCTTGCCCCTTGAGGTGCAGAGCCAGGATGTGAAATTGTGTAAGGCACTGGAGCCCTCCTCTTTCCCCTAGGACGCCCGTTTCTTCCCTTGGCCACTGTGCTCCACCCCCAGCCCATCCTGAGGAGGAAGTTGAAGGCACTTGCAGGAACCTTAAGTGGCCAAGCTGCCCTGGCAGACGCCAAGACAGTGTCCTCTTCTCGGGCCTGCTGTTTCCCAAGAGGACTCCACAGGCCCCTTGGAGGTATGAGGAACAGGAGTGACTCCGGGTGCCCCACCACCACCACTCTGAGGCCTCTGGCAGAGACACTGCTACTCCTTGGCATCAGCACTCGGGCTTCAAGCAGCCTCAGCCTCACACTGCCCTGCCAAGTGGGCTTTGACTAAGGCCAGTTCGGTTCTGGCCATCAGGGTGAAGCTCCGTCCTGAGTCACCAGTCAGCCTTGTCCTATGACTGCTGACCAGAATGGGAGGACCCCTGATACCAGCCCCGCACCTCCTTACCCCTGCAGCTGTGAGGATCCTCCAGGCCTAGAAAATTTGCAACACCAAGAAGTGTTGGTGTTGGGGCCTGAGGACACCAGAACTCTCTCCTATAATTAGCAACAATGAGGCCCATAATAGTAATTACTGATTACCAGCTCTGAAATCACCAGCTTCATTTCTCTGCCTGAATCAGATCTTCTTCCTGTGCATGCCCCTCCCCCAGTCCTTGCCAGGCTGGACCCACCCCCTGCCAGTGCCAGGACCTTCACCTGCTCTGACACAGATCCAGGGTAGCAAAGAGTGGCACTGAGCCTGCACCAGCGGGGGGGGGGGTGTCCCTGACTGCTAATTCATCCTGGTCCTCAACCTGCTTTCTCTCTGTCTCCCCTATACCCCAGAAAACCCCAGCTCCATAGGTGAAGTGGGGTTGTCCCTCCTTGTTCTGCTAAGCAAACATCTGTGTTGTATTTCAAGATGACAGGTAAATAAATACAGGTGAGATAAGCCCTTTAGGGTGGTCTTCAGGACAGGAGGACTATCAAGATGAATCAGTGTCAGATTGAGTGGCAAGTGCTGGTTACCTCCTCCCACCTCCTGTCCAACACCATCTGCAAAACTGGGCTCTCCTACCCAGCTGCAGGCTGGGCAAGAAGGACCTCTCAGGCTTGGACAGGGGCAGAGGACTTTGCCTTGACTCTCCAGTGCTTCCGTGTATCCCCGCCATGGGGGCATGCCTCTGGAAGAAGTCAGCAAGGCCTGGGCTTGAGGGTCCCTATGAGACCCATCTGGTTCCAAGGAATGGGCACAAGTACAAGTATGACTGCTGGCTGCCCTGGTGAGCCTGAGAGTTTGCAGAGGGCACAGGGCTGCAGATTAGGGCGCATTCTATGACTGGGACCAGAGGTTGGGGCTCTACACCTGCTAGTCTCCCACCCCTGAAATATGAGGGGGGAGTTAGAGAGGGGGGTGATTGCCTCCACGTCCTCCCATGCGGGGGGCGCCAGCAGCACAGAGCACAAAGTGGACTCCATGTCCCGAGTTTCCCAGCAGCCCGGCAATGAGCATCACATGGTTAAGCAGGGCCAGAGCCCCAAGGCTCCTGTTGTGTGGGCGGGAGAAGGGCTTATGGAGCCTTAAGCCTGGCTGGAAAGTCCTTTTAAGAGGGTCAGGAGCTTTCTCCAAGGGGATGGAGCAGAACTCACCCTTTGCCTGGCCTCCAGGGGCCTAAGGGGCAAGGGGCAAGGAGGAGGGGCCCGCAAATCCCAGTTGTGTGTGGGAGGAAAAGTCATGCAGGGCGGTGGGGACCCTGGGAGCTCGGGCAAGCTTGGGCCTCAGCAGCTTGGCCTCTTCCCCTAACCCACTGCAAGCATTGCTGAGCGGAGCTTCCGCGCCTAGGGCAGACGGAGCCAAGAAACTTGTCCTAGGGGGTCGTTGCACCGTGGGTCCGAGCTCCGCCCTGCGATGTTCTTGGACTGGAGCGTGAACCCTGCGCTGAGGAGACTGGGGCTTTCGTCTGTGCTCACGAGCTGCGCGAGGGCGCTAGGAACCCGGCCTGTTTTCTGATTGATTTTAAGTCTCGATGTAGTTTCCAGGCCCCTCAGAAGGCGTTGTCCTGAGAGCGAGCTGCGGTTTTCCAGAGGTCTCAGGGAGGGTTGCTTTTCCTCTCCCACCCCTAAGATGGCGCATGCTAGCCCCTAGGGCCTCTCCAAGAAGGCTGGGATGAGGTGAGCGCAGAGGCGTCCTCAGGTTTCGCCTTCCGCAAATAATTCTCCACGGATTCCAAGGCTCCGCTTTCCAGAGGGCTCTGACGCGGAAGAGAAGGCTGCGGCCCGAGTCCTGGGACATTTAGGGGATCCAGCGGGAGAGCTGTGGCCCTGGCTGCCTGTCTTTTGCACGATGCTCCACGAGTGGTGTGCATTGCACCTCGCGCACCCCAGCCTTGTCTTCAGCCTGATTTATGATTCTGGTTAACGTTTATTAGGACACCGCAGCTTTCTGCAGAGGAGCTGGGGTGTCACCCTGCTGGGGACCAGGAGGTGAATGAGTATCAGGTGGTCAGCGGTGTCCCAGGAGACCCTCTCAGGAGTGTGCGCTACAGTCCAGGTGTGGGAGGGGACTTTCTGGGTGGACCCTCGGCCTGCACCCCTGAGTTCTGCTCTTCCAGTTGTTCTGCGCACCGCTGGAGTCACCGCTTGTGAATCCGGGAAGCACCTGAGGGTATCCCCAGGGCCCCCGGATCTAAGGCACAGGACGACCCAGGCCGGTCACCAAGCTGGCGCTTGCTTGGACTGGATGGGGCGGTGCTGCCCCGCTCACTGGCAGTAGGCGGGTCCGGTCCCAGAGTCTCCAAAGCAACCTGCTTCCCTCCTACCCCCACACCGGTAGTCTCGGCAGCCTGGAGGACCACGAAGTCGCCGTCCCCGTGTGTTGGAGGAAGCGAATTACATGCGTGTGCACACACGTAAATATTTTATAAATCTCTCCTTAATTAACCAGATCATCCCCATTATGCCTCCGACAGGATCAACGGCAATGGCGCGAGCGTTTTCAGGGTTTATAATTTGATGTCACCAGACGGTAGCTCGGGGGCAGAGGCACAATCGCCGCGCCAGCTGCGCTTGTATTTATTTGTTTTCTGCGGTGTTCCTGTAGGGCTCCATTATGCAGTTTTTAATTAGTTTGTGTTTGTATTTCACCCGTCCCAAATCAATGCCATCCCGGAGCAAGGCGATGTAAATTCTTGCAGTACAGGTGTCGCCGCCTGCTCCGTACACCAGCAAACGCGTGTCTGACAAATGAAAGCCCGGCTGCCACGCAGCGACTGTCAGCTCTCCACAGCCGGAGCTGCAGATCAAAGCGCCGGCCCGGAGAGTGAGCGCGGGAAGGCAGCTGCTCCCAAGCATCAGAGAGCTGGGCAGAGCACACGCACGCGGTGGGGGCGGGTGGGGGCTGCGGCCCCCGTGTCCCCTAAAGTCCTGGGGTCCTTTGGGCGCAAAGGACACTAGTCCTGCCCCACAGCCCAGCCCCAGGGTGACTTCCCACTAACTAACCGAGCAGCACCCACTCCCTCTGACAGCCCCTCCCGGGCTGGCCAGCTTTTCTTTCTTGAAAAGATTCTGCGGAGAGCATTTAATTCCGGTTCTACTGCCATGGGGGGATTCTTAAATAAAGCCTCGTTCTTTCTTTCTTTCTTTCTTTCTTTCTTTCTTTCTTTCTTTCTTTCTTTCTTTCTCTCTTTCTTTCTGTTTTCTTTTTGGTCAGGAATAAGAGATGGTTCATCTTTAACTAGGCCAATAGAAATTATTATTCAACAGCAGTGTGTATTTAATTAGAGTAATCTCACTTGAATTTAATTACCTAATGAATTATTTGTTTAAAAGGTACAACATCGTGTTTGCCAAGTGCCAGGGAGACCTCTGATAAGAACTTCTGTTCTCCGGGCATTGCGGCAGAAAAGCAGGCATGTCTAAGAGTTAGACTTGTGCTCCTGGGATGGAGCTGGGACTCGACTGGCCAATCAGAAGCTGTGCCCTTGGGAAGTGACAACCAGCTGAGTGAAGGCGAAGCATGCCTTCCTTCCCCCACGGAAGTCCTCCCTGGTCTTCCGCATCTCAGTAGCCTCTGACTTCCTGTCTTACCACTCCACTTTCTCTGGAAAGGTGTACCCCCTCTTGCTGCAAAAGGGACAGCTCTCCGCTAGTGGAATCTCCTTGGGATTAGTGATGCTAAGTGGGGTGCGCTTCCTGGACCTCCAGTGCCCCATCAACCACTGGGTGCTCTTCCAGGCTGGAGAAGTCCTGGGCTCTCCAACAAATCCTCCCTGGTGACAGGAAGCCTTTGCAAGGAATATCAAACCTTAGTAGAAATAGGAGCTGCTGCAGCTACACTTGGACCTTAACCTTCAGTTCTAAACAAGAGCCAAGTTATTTCTTCTTATTTCTAGAAGCAAATGTGGCCATGCTGGTCTTTGTAGGAGCCTCGGGGCTACCTTGCCTCCAGATCACCCCGTGTTTGGGCACCTGATGCGAGGTTCCCAGCAGAGTACTGGTACATGGTGTAACTAATGAGTCTGCCCAGGAAGCCTGCGAGGAACTCCCTGGGATTCTGTCCAGGTTCCTGAGCTGCCGAAATGGCCCACTTCATTGCCTTCTCCACCCTTTTTGAGGGAGGAGGGTGAACTTCTGCAGGGAAATGCCCCTTCTGCTTTCTCATCAAAAGGAAAGGAGGCAAGAAGAATGCCTTAAGTCACCAAGCAGTATTCCGCTGTCTTTTTTTTTTTTTTTTTTTTTTTTTTTTTTTTTGTATTTTTAGGACAAGGTGTACAGGGTCTCACTGCATAGATCAGACTCGTAGTGATCCACCTGTTCATAGCCTCCTAAGAACTGGGATTACAGGCAAGCGGCATGCCACCGTGCCCAGTCTCAATCACTGTCTCAGCATGCCCCAGGAGCGGGGCCGGCACAGCAGGCCCTGGGATCGAACCCCTGGCTCCTGAGTCTGCTTCACTGTCATTTTTATTAATATTTCATTAACCACATAGTTCACTTTAATTGTGGTTTGGGGTACTATTGTCACAGAAATAATCTAGCATTCAACTAAGTAAGAATGGCTTTATAAGAAATATACAACGGTTTAAAAGATTTTTTTTTTTTGTATTAGGAATCAAACTCAGATCCTTTCACTTGCCACACAGGTAATTCTGCCACTGAACTACATCCCTAGCTCCTTTATAAGAATTATTAATTTTTAATTTCCTTCTTGCATCCCTGATTTTTTTCATAGCTAAGCATTTTGAAATTGATCAACAACCTATAGGGGTCAAATTATAATAGAAATATAATCATATAAAATGATTATGCTCTAGTAGCATCTTTCTTCCAAAGAACCAGAACTATGTGAATACATTTTTAAGCTTCTTTGTGAGTTTACATCACATATTCTTCCAAATAACAACTGACAGTAACAACCAGAGAGGACACATGAGACAACAGCTGAGAAACGATAGCTTATTTCTCAGATCTGAGCAAATCCAAAGATGATTTCCTAGTAAGACCCTCAAAGGGAAGGAGGAAGGGCATACCCTGAATGGCATATTCTTGCTGGAATCTCCCCAAAATGTTTGCAATCTAGTCCAGACAGGGTTTCATCTCCTATGACCTCCAATTAGCCCTCAACCCTTTCTACTTCTGAAGATAAAAGCCTACTTGCTAAAAATTCCTTTTAAAAATCTGTCAACGGATACGTATTCACAGAGCATCCCCTGAGCAGATAGCTGTGTGCATTTGGTTTTCTGAGAGATATACGTACCAGACCTCTGGGCCGATCGGTTGCAATCTGTTCACCAGACTTTTGGAGACATCAGTTCAACACAAGTGTCTGGCAAGCTGGGACCCGCACAGTCAGTGGGTATCGTGGAAATTCGGGGAAAGCTTTTGAAGACATTGAAGTCACCTAGAATTTCCCAAAAATACTTTTGGGCAAAATGTGGGGTAAGAAATAGATCTCAGGAGGAAACTTAAAATATCCTTGACCCAAGGGCCCTTGGCTTGCTCTGGCTCTGACCTTGCTCCGCATTTAACTGACCCACGAGGTCACCCCCAGAGCTGCTTCACGTTGTAGTTCCTGGCTGTCTTCCCACAGCTGTGTCTTCTCCATGAACCAGATGGAAGGTGTGGGGCGGCCAGCATCCCCAGCTTACACCAGCCTCCAGCTGAGTATGCCGATGCATCACAGGCTGAAGGAGGGAAGCAACCAGGAAGAGGCAGGAGTATTTCCTTCCGCCAGACATACTGGCAGGATACCGTGGCTCATGGAGACAGACCTAAGTGGGTCGGCAGGAGGCCAACTGTGGCAGAAGACACAGTGGTAGGGAAGTCACTTCCCAGGTCCTCCCTGTTGTGCCTGATATATTTCTAAGACCCACTGAGCCCACTCGCAGTGTCCCTGTGCTGAAAATAAGCTGCCTAGACTTGTCTCCATGCTAGCTACCACAGACTTGGGACTCCCTCCACATGTAGTCCCCCAGACCCAAGGTCTTCTCTCTGGGAAATAACTGAGTGACTGCCAGGTGGGTCAGAGCTTTACAATTTTTAGCTGTACATTTGTAATGCCTGAGATGGAACACAGGGCCTTTCCCTGCGCTGCATCCCCGGACCTTTCATTTTTTTAAATCACAAGACAGGGTCATGCCAAGCTCCTCAGAAGCCGGAGCTGCGAATGTGTGGGGGCTTTTGCCCCTTCTCCCTAAGGTGCGCTTCCTAGCTGCAGCTGCAGTAGAGCCTTGGCCCCTGGCCCTCAGATCCTGCCCTTAGGTCAGCCCCCAGCACCACAGACACAGAGCTCCGTGCTGGGCTCTTAACAGAACAAACCTCACTTTCACTGTCCTCAGGCAGCATGGGTGGTGCTGGGCTCTTCTGAGTGTCTGTCCCTGGCTTGGGGCAGCCACTTTTCCCTGGCATCCTCAGTGCATGGACCTGTCTGGCCTCCCCCTGGGCCCAGATTTCTCCCCACCCTCTCTGGCACTGTGGAATCAAACTCAGAGTTTCCTACAGAGCTGCATGATGGGCCTTTTTCTAAATTTTGAGACAGAGTCACATTAAGTCATGAAGTGCCCAAGCTGGTTTCGAAACTGTGATCTTCCTGTCCCAGCCTCCTGGAGTTCTGGGAGTCTTGTTCATGCAGGCTCCAGAGTTTCTGTCTTGATGAGGACAGCAGTCAGACCAGACTGAGAGACAGGCTAAATGCCTCATTTTAACATGGTCAACTCTTTGAAGACTCTGTCTCCAAATACAGCTGCATCACTGTACTGCGAGTCAGACTTTCAACACAGGGGTCTGGGGGAACAGGGTGCAAAGCCTACCTAGGACACCCCTACCCCTGTGCCAACCATCTGTCCCAGCCCAGGCCCGGCCCCACAGCACAGGACACCCCGCAGTCATCCTGCAGCCAGGGGCAGAGGTCTGGACAGAAGCTCCAAAGCACCCACTCCACTGTTAAATATAAGCAAAAACGTGCTGCCTGGGACTGTGCTGTTCTGCACAACTCTCAGCAGGGTCCCTCCTACAGGCTGAACTCGCCCCTCTGATGTAGTCTCTGCAGCTCCCAGGGGCCCTGGAGCTTGCAGAGTTTATAACTCTCCACATGGAGAGCAAACACTCTGGGGGAAGTGAATTTTATTTCTGTCCCTGGGATGTCTGCATCTCCCCTGAGGTCACTTGTGCTGCTGTACTGACCTGTGCCATGCCAGAGGCGTGACGGTTGCCATTGCTGCTGCAGGTATCTCTGAGTTACTGATTAAGTCCCATTTCATTGGTGTTGCAGAGAAACAAAGCGATAGTGGCTCCCCACCGAGTGAGCTCCCAGCTCCAAGCTTGGCTTGAGAAGACTGTACAAGCAGGCGACCTGCACGGTCTCTGCTCTCGCATCAGGCCGCAGCTCCCTGCCAGCATGCCTGCTTCACTACAGCCATGAGAGAGGTGGCAAGGGATAAGTGATCGTGCTACAAGCTGAAGACTTGGTGACATTATCGAGGGCTGAGTTAAGTGGTTTGTCTAAGGTCGCTCGGCAAGTGTGTAATAAATCCAGGATTAGGACCCGGGCACCCTGCTTGGCAGTCTGCGCGTCAGGCCGGGCAGACAGCTGGGTTGAGCACTCAGAGTAGCACTCTTCCCTGAAACCCTGAGGAGCCCGACCTCTGCTCCTCCAGGCTGGCCATGCCTCCTGTTGTCACAGGGCCCAGACCAGCACATGGCTTCACGGGTCCTGGGGGCCAGCCGGCATTCGCCCTTCCTCTCTTCCCTTCTTTCCTTCTTCCCTTGCCTTCTTCCCTACCTTTTTTCTTCTTCCCTCTCCCTCCCTCTTGGATACCCTTCTACCTTCTTTCCCCTCTGTTCAGTTATTCTTTTAAGCCTTTGTGGAGAACCACTATGAGAAATGGAAATTATCTTGTGCTTCCAGAGAAAGGAAGGAAAATTAGACGATTGTCTCCATATCTCAGTATGTAAATGAGATAGTTACCAGAACACATCAAGACCCCTCATTACTATCCACGGCAGGCGTAAGCATCAGGACAGATGCCAGTTACTACTATGTGGGGCCAGGTTCCGCTCACCCGCCCACTACCCTGGTGGCTCTGGGCTCCATTGCCCTCTCTCCTGGGCCCAGAGCCAGTTGCCTTCTGGTTCGCATCTACCTTCATTGGGCCCAGGCTGGGCCAATTTCCAGTCCAACCCTTGCCCCTCCCTGAGATGGAACAGCCATTCCTGGGGGGAGCTGGGCTGGGTCAGACCTGGCCCGGCCTGGCTTCCCAACCTCTGTGGCTGCCCCAGCCCTCTGTGGGTAGAAGAGGCGGCTCTGAGGCTGGGAAATGCGAAGCCTGGGAAGGTGGGCTTACACCTGTAGGTCAGAAGCGCCACCCACGAGGCAGATGAGATTTGGCAGACTATTCTCATGCTCAGGAGAGACATTGTCTGAGATCTAATTGGAAGCGTTGATGGTACTCCATGAAGTGTTAATTACTCCATTTGAGTTTCTCTGAGCTGCTCAGATTCTTTTTGTCCTGTGCTTGTCCTCGAAGACATGGGTTGTCATGGAGGTAGGGTTGAGATCCTCACCCACAGCACCTGAGCACCCTAGCGGTGACTGGTGGACCACGGAAGAGGTCCTCGTCACCCCCAATCCAGAGTGGGCAGCCCAGGAGCATCCTGGGAGCCTTTGCCTCTACCTCTTCCTGCACGTGTTCCATAATTTTGCTCCCTGTCCAGCAAATGTGCAATCCTGTTGTTGCTTAGATCTTCGGTTCCTGTGGGTGACCCAGAGCACCCCTCTCTCCCAGCTCTTTCCTTACCTGCTTTGGTTCTGTGGCGTGCACCCCTCTGCCCTTCTGTGCTCACTGCCAGCAGCGCCTCCTCCTTGCATTTCTACTGAGATGTGGGGACTGCAGCCTGAACCTGCAGGCTGAGGAGCTTTTCCTTCATCACTGTTCAGTGTTGTTGGAATCACAAATGGTCAAAGAGAGTGTAACTGCCAGGCTTTCCTGTAGCCTGCCTGAGTCTGCCCTCACTAAGGACACCAGGGAAGAGAAGAGACCTAAGAGTGTATCAGCTGATCTCACCCATGATGGAATTCTCTGATTTTTCTCAGCTAATTGGGTTCTGGGTTTCTAGTGGCTTTGTCTAGGAACTCTGGAATCTATTGGAGGTCCCGACTTCCTCCTGTACTTTCTGCTGTTACAGGCTACTCCAGGCCCAGGCAGCAGGGTCTGGAGGACAGAAGCCCAAATCGCAATGGCAAAGTGCAGAACTGAGCTGATCTGCTCCTGCTGGCTGCAGGCACTGTGGGAACCAGCAGCCTCACAGCTGGCCTCTCCTGGGCCTCACCTTCTGTCTCCAAGGGCCACCTTTCTTGTGGGTCCCCTTGTCCTATAGACTCTGGCTATGTACTGCCTCCTCACGGTGCTGTCCCAACTAGACAAGGGAGAACATTCACTCTGTGCCTGCAGGCCTGAGAATAAATACCTGACCAGCCAACCAGACCCTCCACAGAGATCGGCCCCAAGCCAGCTGCAATTGCCAAAGGGAAAACGAAGTGACACACATTGCCCCCTGCGCTTGGGCTGCACCACCTCAGCACACCAGGCTCATTCCTACGCCTCAGCATCTTTGCTCATCAAGAGCAACTCCTGTTGCCCAGTGGAACCAGCTCCTCTCAGGGTCTATTCCCTGAATTAGATATGGGAGGCAATGTTGCTAAGCGATATTGTGTAGCTAGTCACTGACAAAGCTGGATTGTGTCCATTCTGAAAAGCTGCAAGCACCAAAGTATCTAACCAATTGTAAGTTAAAAAGTAACTCTATTGTCTTGGGTAAGCAGCTTGAAAGTTGTAACTCCCAGACTCCTGGCCAGGGTGGGGAGGGGGTTTGGGGGTGAGGGCATGAGGGGTTGTCCACAGCATTAATGAGTAGACTCTCTATGGTTCTCTTACCATGCTCAGCTTGGCTTGCAACATCTCCAAACATCACATTACCCATACAAATTTAAAAAAAAAAAAAAAAAGGAAGAGGTTTACATATATCTGAAGCAATAATCTTTCCCAGAAACACCTCAGTAGAGAGGGGCAAGGCACTACCTGCAGTGGTGCTGAGGACATTGGCCTTTTTTGGGAATGTGGGGGGGAGAGAGACAGAGGGAGAGGGAGGGTGAAAGAGAAAGAGAGAGAGAGAGAGAGAGAGAGAGAGAGAGAGAGAGAGAGAGAGAGAGAGAGAAGCTGATTCTGCACTGCCCCTCTGGTACATAGCATTCTCCTCTTCACCTGCAGGAGCTCAACACTTTAGGCTTCTATTTATAAGTGGCATCATGTAGCATTTGTTTTTCATGACTGGTTTATTTCACTTAAGATAATGTCCTCCAGGTACACCCATGGCATCCCCAATGACAAAATGTCCTTCTTCTAAAGGCTGAGTCATTTAATTTTGTTTCTGTCATGTATTTTCTTCGTTCTTATGTATTTGGTACAGGGTCCACAGGGTCTATGGTGTCTTACCACACAGATCAGACTCATAGTGATCCTCCTGTTTTCATCCCCCAAGCACTGGGGTTACAGGCGCATGCCATAATGCCCAGTCTCAATCGCCATCTCAGCATACCCAGGCAGCAGGGCTGGCACATTACACTGGGGATCAAACCCCCAGCAGCTGAGCTCTGCCTAAGCAGGCACTCTAGTTCACTGAGCTATCTGGTTGGCCCTGTCATGTATTTTCTTAATACACTGGCCTGAACATGGCCACTGTGTTGGCTACTTTTCTCTTATTGCCGAAACAAAATATCTGACATCCAAAGTTAAATGGGGAAAGGTTTACTTAGCTCAGAGTTTGCGGATGTTTCTGTCACAGTGAGAAGCTGGATCCAAGGCAGGGTGGCATGGCAGAGGAGAATCTGCTCATGGTGGACAGAGGGCAGCCAAGCACTTAAGAGCCTTAACAGCATCTTTCATCTCACCCAGGCTCCTTAGGGTGGGCAATACTCACTCAGTGCCAGTGTCTTTGATCCTAGCATTCTCCAGGAATAATACACTCCAGATCCGGCTAGCTCTGAAGAAGTCCTAGGTAGAGACCACATGAGACTTTACGAGGCCATCTAGACACAGCCATAACAGATTCCCAGGCTGATTCCATGGCCTCCCTACTGTGAACGCTGCTGCCATGTGTGAGAGGGCCCACGTGTCTCTGGACACTGAGTTCACTGCCTGGGAGGGGAGTCTATTCAGAAGAAGGTCGCAAGGTCACAAGGCAGGCCTGTTGTAAGTCTGTGAAGGAGATTCTGTCTTCTTGTCATCCAGACACAGACTCCATGCCCACAACTTAAAGTAGGTGAGCTTTCATTTGGCCCATGTTTCAGTCCACGGCCAGAGGGCTCCAAGGCAGGACGGCACAGTAGAGAGGCCTGGCGGGGCCAAGCTGCTCACAGCATGGTGAACGGGAAGTGACAGAGATTCGAGGGAGGAGGCAAGAGGAAGCCCGATCTTGCCCCCAATGACCCCCCTCTTCTGACCAGGATCCGCCTCCTAACAGCAAGTCAGCTGTAATCCCATAATCCAGTCATCTTCAAAGGTCCTGTTCTGAGCACATGAAGCTTTAGGGGATCATCTGGACAGAAGAGAGAGCGACCCTCTCACTGGCATCCATGAAGCCTGTAGGACTTCACCCCCCTGCAGTGGAGGACCAGCCGCATTTCACTACTCAGCGGAGTTTCTTGTGCACTCTATTTTCAGGTTCTATGTCTTCCTTTGAGCAATGTCTACCCAGGCAAATTGTCCTTTATATTTTTTCTTTTATGATAAGGTTAATTGTTAACTTGCTGTTGCATCATTTCAATGACTTAGAAATTTTCAGAATTAACAAACTGTCAGACATACAGTTTGCAGAAGATTTTGTTAACTCATTTTTCTCCTTCTGCTTTGTTGACTTTGCTTTCATATTATATCCCTAATGTCACTATCTAGGATAATAATGGCGAATCCTTTAGAGATGAGGGCTCAAACTACAACCCAAAACCTGCTTATTTATTGGAAAGCACCAACACTGCAACTCAACCTGAATATTAAGGCTTTATTGTAGAAAAAAAACACTTCTACATAACATATTTTATCTTAAAAGAAAACAACATTCACGAAATAGATCTACAACACTGGCCTAGGCCAATGCCATACAATTTTTATTTTATATTTTTCTTAGTAATTTCACAGTTTTAGCTATCATGTTTAAGTTTTGCCACCAATTTTGACTTTATTTTTGTATATTGCAAGAGACAGAGGTCTAATTTGAGTCTTCTGATTGTGGATACACAATGTCTATGATACCATGTACTGAAGATATGGTTCTTTCCTCCAGTGTCTTTGGCAACAGTCCTGTAGTGCATAAATATGTGAATTTATTTCTGATCATTCTATTGAGTTTCATCAGTCTGTATTTATGCCAGCGTCATGCTGTTTTAACAACGGTAGCTTTGTACTATATTTTGGACATCATTAATGGAATGCTTTCACATTTTTTCTTTCCCCTCAAGATTAGTTTGGCTGTGCAGGACCTGTTGTAATTCCATATAAATTTTATAATTTTTTTTTCTATTTCTGGGACAATGTGTATTTTGATGGTGATTACACTGAATTTATAGATTCCTTTGGAAAGTAGGGATGCATGAACAAAGTACAGACACACAATCTTTCTAATCCTTGAACATAGTATACCTTTCTATTTACTTGCATCTTTTTAAATTTCTTCTGTCAGCATTTTATAGTTTTCACCATAAGGCCTCCTACCTTGTGGAATAAATTTTCTTCTGGTCATTTTCTTTGGCTTGTAGGTATTATAAATGGTACTATTTTCTCAGTTTCTTCTTCAGATAGTTCACTATTAGTCTAGATACATGCTACCCATTTTATGTTGATTTTGTACATTGCAACTACACTGAATTTATTCATTAGATATGAAACTGATTTCGGTGATGTTATCAAGATGCTTGATGTACAAGATCAATTATTTGAGAAAAAGTACAATGTCACTTCTTTCTTTCTAATATGGATATATGTATATTTTTCTTGTCAAGTTTCTCCAAGAGGGCTTTGTAGATTAGAGGTTGTAAAGTCAGGGGGCTGGTGAGATAGCTCAGTGGACTAAGCAGCTGCTGAGGAAAGCTCAGGGATCAGGGTTTGATCCCCAGTCCTGCATGCTATGCTGGCCCCATCCCCAGGATGTGTGGAGCTGGTGACAGAGTCTGGACCTAGTGCTACCTGCCTGTAATCCCAGCACTGGTGATGCTGAAAGCAGGACGATCACCATGAGTCTGATCTGCATAGTGAGACCCTGTACCAAATACAGAAAATGAAAAAAAGAAAGGAATTCATGAATTCAGGTCTCATATTCTAGATCTTAGAAGAAAAGTGTGTGACTTTACTCAGTATTTTCACTGTGGTTTTGGTGTACTTGATCTGTGTCATGTTGAAGAACTTCTCCTTGATACATAATGTGTTGAAAGTTTTTGCTTTAAAGGGATTTTGGATTGTATCAAAAAATTTTCAATATCTATAGAGAGCATATGGTTTTTGATCTTTGCTCTATTAATGTGATGTATCACAGTTATTGATACATTATTTTGTGTGCCAGATTTCCTTTCATGTCTGAGATATGGCCCACTTGATACTGTTAAGCTTGGTTTGATAGCATTTAGCTAAGGTTTGCTTTTGTCTGGATGGGCAGAATGCATTTTGCATCTTTTGCATGGAGTGTTCTTTCAATATCTGTGAAGTCAGATAATCAGGAGAGCAGTTTAAGTTCTGTTGATTTATTTTGGTCTGGGTGATCTGCCAATTGGTAAACATGAGGTGTGGAACCTGCCTTGGGTATTGTATAGCTGTCTGTCTCTCCCTTTAGGTTCATGAATAATTGTTTTGTGTATTTTACATGCTGCAAAGTTGAATGCATATCTATTTATAATTGTCACATCCTTCTGCAGAAGTGACACAATTAACTTTATATAATGAAGTTCCTCCTCCCAACCTGTTGCTGCACATATTTTGCCCCTCTTCCCTCCTCCTCCTCCT
>NW_004524584.1:20390207-20391606 GCF_000260255.1 Octodon degus | reverse complement strand
CTTCTTCTTCTTCTTCTTCTTCTTCTTCTTCTTCTTCTTCTTCTTCTTCTTCTTCTTCTTCTTCTCTTTTTACAGTTTCTGATTCAAAGTATTTCTTCTGTTACAGCTACTTTTCATTTCCATTTGCATCGCCTGTGCTTTCATCACACATAATTCCCTGCAAGCCACTTTTCCCATTGCTGGTAAAAATATCTGACACTCACAACTTAACAGAGGAAAGGTATATTTTGGCTCACAGTTTCAGTGGGTTCTGCTTATGGTAAGCTGGCTGCAAGGTAGAAATAATGCAGTGGAGCCATAATGTTCTTTTTGTAGCAGCCAGGAAGGAGAGAGAGGAGGCAGAAGCTGAGGAAATCAACATACCCTTCCAGGGCACACCCCACTCTCCACCTCCAACCAGGATTTGTCTCCTGTGGGAACATTCAGCCATGACCTCATTCGTGGATAGTTCCCCTGATGAGTACAGCAAACCCATGATTCAGTCACTTTCAACTCAACAAGACTTATAGGAAACGTTTTAGAACTAATGGGTGAGGTGAGTTTCTTAGAGGCAGCATAGTTGGGGCTTACTTTTAAATCCATTTAACCACTGTATTTCATTCAGTTATAATGAATATTCCATTCAGGATAAGTAATGATAAAGAAAAACTTATTACTGTCAACTTGTTCATAGTTCTCTATTTGTTCTGTAGTAGTTTTCTTTCTTTCTTTGTTATCATATTCTGTTGTGACTAAATAATTATCTCTAATAGTACATTTTGAATTCTTGGCTTTTCATTCTAGTACATCTCACAAGTTTTCATTTTGTGACTACCATGAGCCTTATAAAAATCTTACAAAAATAACAAGTTGTTTTAAAAGGATAATAACAGTTCACAAAAACAAACCCCACGAGCAACCTATATTTTAGCTGTGCCTCACACAGTTTTAATTTTTGTTGTCACTGTTTACCTTTTTATGTGAAATTTACTTAACAAATTATTACCATTATTATTTTTGCTTTTCTTTTAACTCTCATTCTGAAGATACAAGTGATTTGCATACATTACTACATATCAGAGTATTCAACATATGGCATTGTCTATTCCAAGGAGTTCTATTTTTTTTAAAGCACAACCCTTTTTTTCAATGAATAAAAGTTAGTAGCATAATTTCATTAACTGTCTTGTGTGTGTATATATATATATTTTTTTTCTTTTCCATTCCTTCTTTTCTCTTTTTCCCATCCTAATTGCTCTTTTCTTTTGAATAGCTTCTTCTTATTTCACAATATGTATTGTACATTTTGGATCTTATTTACTCTTTCAGCTTGTTTTTTTCCACATAATTTTATTGATAAACAAATAGCAATGACACAGTTTCAAATCAAATTGGTAGGAGAGTTTCAATAATTAACACA
>NW_004524584.1:20360345-20378484 GCF_000260255.1 Octodon degus | reverse complement strand
CCGCACACTCACCGGACCTATGCTAGTTGACAGCCTCTTTATAATACATAATGTGGTAATCTTGCATAAACTGTAACTGATTTGACATCTTTGACCACCTAGTGCCTGTGTATTTATATATGTATCACGGTTTCAAAACTTTTATCCTACAGTTTTATTTTCATGCATTATTTCTTTTTTTCCTGTATTTTAGGGCAAAGTCTACAGGGTATTCAGGGTCTCACTGCTATATCAGACTTGTAGTGATCCACCTGTTTGCAGTCTCCCAAACCTGGGATTACAGGTGCACACCACCATGCCCAGTCTCACTTTTCTCAGCATGACCTGGGGGCGGAGCCAGCACAGCAGGCCCAGGGATCGAACCTCTGGCCCCTGGGCCTGCTTTCGGGTGCTTTAATCTGCTGAGTTATTTGGCCAGCCCACATTATTGTGTTTTAAAAAAAGGAATGAAAAATTTAAAAACATTAAGAATTACACATAATTTCAAAATAAGAATAGGGAGTTACCAATGATTGTTATATTGCAGAATGTTATTTTCAAAGTAGTTGCAAGTCTATATCTACTATATATAGACATGCAAAATTGATCAAAAAATTAAACATTTGCTATTCCTTTTAATAAACCAACAGAAACTAGTAGTACAGTTGTCTTAGTTATCTTGTAAGTGTGTGTATATGTGGTCTCTTCCTTCTTTTTTTCTTTTTTCCTTTCCTTCGTTTCCCTTATTCTTTCCTTTTGAAATGTTTGTTTTCCATTTACAATATCTACTTTTCCTTTTATATTTTACTTTTTATTTCAGTTTCTTACACTAGGGAGACAACACAATGTTTATACATGTGGATCTAACTTATTTCACTTATGAGTTTGGTCTCTAGTTGCATTTATTCACCTATAAAATCCTCCAGTTTATGTTTCTTCAGAATTGAGTACTACTACATATTGCAAAAATACCACATATTTTTTATCCATTCCCCAGTTCATGGGCATTTGCACTGTTTCCAAGATTTAACTATGACAATTTGATCTTCTATAAACATGAGAACTCATATGTCACTGTGATATGATGTTTTTATTCTTCTAGAAAAATACCTTGAAGAAGAATTGCTGGAAATAAGACCTCTAATTCTAGTCTGCTGAAGAGTTTCTACAATCTTTTCCACAGTGGTTGTACTAGTCTGTACTCCCACCAACAGTGAAGAAGTGTTCCTTTTCCCTATAGCCTTGCCAGTATTTGTTTTTGGTTCATTTCTTAATAATTGCCATTCTTCCTGGAGTGAGACGGAATTGTAGTACTGTTATAATTTGCATTTCCCAAATGACCAATGTTGTTGAGCATTTTTTCTTGTATTTATTTGCCATTTGTGTTTCTTAATCTGAGAAGTGTTCATCTCAGATGCCTATTTTTGGATTGGATATATGAATTTTTGAGGCTGAGTTTTAAAATTTCTTTATATGTTCTAGACACAAGTCCTTTGTCTAAGGGACAGTTGGCTAAATTATTTTCCAAATTCATAGATTTTCTTTTTACTTTGTTGGTGATTTTTGTTATTATCATCATCATCATCATCATCATCATCATCATCATCATCATCATTACCATTATTTTGTATTTTAGGGAAGGATCTACAGGGTGTTCAGGGTTTCACTACTAGATCAGACTCATAGTGATCACTCATAGTGAACAGCCTCCTAAGAGCTGGCATTACAAGCCCATGCCATTACACCCAGTCTCATTTGCCATCTCAATGCACTGCAGGGGCAGAGCCAGCATGGCAGGCACAGGGATCGAACTCCCAGCCCCGAGCCTGGGTGATTTCTTTTGATATGCAAAAACTTTTAAACAAGGTGAGATCTGAGTTGTTGATTCATTGAAATATTTCCCTTGAAGTTAACCTTTTGTTTATGAATTCTATGCTTATCCCTATGTCTTCAAGATTTCTATTTACTTTCTCATCCCGTAAATTTACTGTTTCTGTTTTAATATTTAGATTTGTAATCCGTGTTGGTTTTAGTTTACCTCAGGATGATAGGTATCAGTATAGTTTTAGTCTTTGGCATGTGGAGAGCCAATTTTTTCAGCACCATTAAACAGGGTATCTTTCTTCCAGTGAAATTGTTTGGTCCCTTTGTCAAAAAGAAGGCAGCTGAATTAGTTTGTAGTGTGCCTGCATCTTCTAATCTATTCCATTGATCCTCAGGTCTCTTTCTTTGCCAGGACTGATTTGATCACAGTAGCTTTTTAGTATAATTTCAAGTCAGGGATGGTGATGCTTCTCAACTTGTCTTTGTTTCCCAGGATTGCCTTTGCTATTATTATAAGTCTCTTCTGATTCCAGGTGAATTTTAGGAATTTTTTTTCTATGTCTGTGAGATATACTAATGGTATTTTGATTAGTACTGCATTTAATCTGTATAATAATTTTGGGAGTATGGTCACCTTCAATGTGTAATTCCTGTGCATGAGCAAGGAATTCTTTCCATCTCTGAAATCTTCTTCAACTTCTTTTTTTCAGAGTGCTGGTCATTTTCACTGTTTAGCTCTTTTACTTCCTGTTAGATTGATTGTTAAGTATTTTATGTTTTTGGAATGCTATTGTGAAGGGTGTGGCTTCCCTAATTTCTTTCTCAGTGAATTTCTTATTTGTATATAATAACATTTTTAATTTTTGAGTGTTGATTTTGTATCCAGCTATGCTACTGAATTTGGTTATTAAATGAAAAATCTTTTGGTGCAGTCTTTGGGAGTCTTCTATGTAGAGTATCATGTCATCTGTGAATAATGATGTTTTTACTTATTCCTTTCTTAGACTTATTCCTTTTATTTCTCTGTCTTATCTATTTGCCCTTGCCATTTTTTCCAGAATGATATTGAATATGAGTGGTGACAGTGGACATTTTTGTCTTGTTTTTAATTTTAAAGTGAAAGCTTTCAGTTTTTGTCCATTCAGTATGATGCTGTCTGTTGGTTTCTCATAGATGGCTTTTATCAGATTGAAGTAAAGACCACCTATTCTAATTTTCTGAAGGGTTTTATCATGCATAAGCGTTAGACTCCATCAAAGGCTTTTTCTGAATCTATGGAGACGACTGTGTAATTTTTGTCTTTGCCTCTGTTGATGTGATGGGTGAAATTTATTGATTTGTATAAATTAAACCCTCCCTGATTTCTGGGATGAATCCAACTTAGTCATGATGTATTCTTCCTGATGATTTGCTACATTCTGTTCGCTAGTATTTTACTGAGGAGCTTTGTATCCAATGTCCATTTGGGAGGTTGGTCTGTAGTGTTCTTTTTGGTTGAATCTTTCTCTGTTTCTGCAATCAGGGCAATACTGGCCTCCATGAGTGAGTTAAGGAGAATTGCTTCCCTTTCAATTTCACTAGAGTTTAAGACATATTGACATTAAATTTTCTCTAAATTTCTTACAGAATTCAGCTTTTATAGTTATTTGTTTATTTATTTATTGTAAGTTAGAACAGAGTCTACAGGGTCTCACTACATTGATCTGATTCATATTGATCAGATTCATACTGATCCTTCTTTTACAGCCTCCTAAGTGCTGGGATTACAGGCATGTGCCACCATGTCCAGTCTCAATCTCCCTCTCAGCACTCCCCAGGGGCAGGACTGGAACAGCAGGCTTGGGGATCAAACTCTCGGCCCCTGGATCTGCCTAAGCAGGTGCTTTCATCCGCTGAACTATTTGGCTGGCCCTGGAATTTAGCTTTTCATCCATCAGGATCTGAGTTTTTCTTTGTTGGTAAATTTTTACCTGCATTTTCAATTTCATTTCCTGATATTCAGTTATTCGGGATTTGGGTACCTTCTTGATTCAGCTTTGGTAATTAATATGTATCTAGGAATCTGTATATTTCTTTTGTGTTTTCTATCCTTTAAGAATAAAGATTTTTGCCAGTAACGTTTGCTGAGTTCTTTTATTTTATTTTTTTTTTGGCGGAACCAGGGATTGAACCCAGACCCTTGCGCTTGCCAGGGAAGCACTTATTCCACTGAGCCATCTCCCCGAATATATTGAAGATCTTTTAATCTCTATAGAATCTGTAGTGACTTCACCCTTTTCATTCCTTACTGCATGTATTTGAGTTTTTTTCTTTCCTTTTCATTTTGATAAGGTTGGCTAGGGGTTTATCAATTTTATGTATTCTTTCAAGGGACCAACTATTTGATTCATTAATTCTTTGTGTTTCCTTAGTTTCCATTGCATTAATATTTGCTCAGATCTTTATAATTGGGTCCCTTTTTTGGACTTTGGGATTTAATGCTCTTCTTTTTGTATAATGTTGAGGTGCAGTATTAGGTTATTTATTTGTGCTTGTTCTGTTTTCCTGATGTGAGAATTCACTGCTATAAATTTCTTTCTGAGGATTGCTTCCATTGTGTCCCAAAGGTTCTGGTAAGTGGTATCTGCATTTTTATTTGATTAAAAAACATTAATGTCTTCTTTAATTTCATCTGTGATCAGTTGATTCTTTGGGAGGGTATTTTTTAATTTCTATATTTTTATGGAATTTTTGCAATTTTTTGTAAGTAATTTCCAATTTCATTGCACTACGATCAGGTAATATGCATGAGATAAATTCAATTGCTTTGCATTTACTTCAGCATATTCTATTGGCTAGTGTATGGTCTATTTTATTTTATTTATTTTTTTGGTATGGTCTATTTCAGAGGACATCCTGTGTACAGCTGAGAATTATGTATATTCTGATGTTGATGGATGGGACACTCTGTAAAGGCTTACTAAGTATTTTTGTTCACAAATTTGGTTTAGTTATGTTCTTTGCTCATATTTTGTCTAGTCAGTCTTTCTCTTTCTGACACCGGAGTGTTATAGTCCCCTATTATGATTGTGCTGTTGGTTATTTGATTTTTCATATCTATTAAAATTTGACTTATATAATTTGTTGCACCTGTATTTTATATCTATATCTATCTAATATATATATATATATATATATATATATATATATATATATTTACTATTGCTTCCTCTATAGTTATTCCTGAAAGAAATAAGAATACCTATCCCTACTTTAATCTGTGTTCCTGTCACATATTTTTTCCCATCCTTTGACTTTCAGTCTATGGATTTCCCTTGTATACAGTATACTGTTGTGTGTTGCATCTTGATTCACTTTGCCAGCCTGTTTCTTTTGATTGGTGAATCAAGGCTACTCACATTAATGTTTATAACTTGCATGTATTGGCTTATCTTTATCATGTTATTTTCCTGCTGTTGGATCCCTGTTTCTTCTCTCTTGGATTAATTGCTCTGCCTTATGGTTGCTTTGTGTTGTTCTTGTTGGACTGTGATCTTTTTTTTTTTTTAATTTTATTTATTTATGTGTGTATGTGGCCAGCTCAGCCCACCAGGGGGCGGGGCTGGCTGGCATGTGGTGCTGGGGGATTGAACCGCAGTCCCTGTGTGATCTTTTATAAAGTCTCTTTTGAGCCTATGTTTCAGTACTCTCTGTGGAGTTGGTTCGGGTTTCATGAATTTTTTAACTTGTTCTTTTTCATGGAAGTATCTTATTTCTCCACTTATCTTGAAAAAATCTTTTTTCTGAGTACAGCAATCTGGGTTGGCAGCTGTTTTCTCTCGGGAACTAAAATACTTCAGTGTAAACTCTTCTTGACTCAATGGCTTATGTTGAGAAATCTGCAGTGATTCTATTATCTTTTGTTTTCTTTGTTTGTTTGTTTGTTTCTTTTTTTTTTTCTAAATATCAAAATCAGGATCTTGTGCTTGTCAGACAGGCACTTGTGCTGCTAAGCTATCTCCCTGAGCCTAGATGAGCTTTTCTTTATAGGTGATCTTTTCCTTTTCTTTATCAGCTTTTAATATTCTATTCTCGTGCTGAAATTCTGGGATCTTGATTCTTACATGTTTAAGTGTACATTTATTTTGCTTATGGTTAGTTGGAGTTCTATATGCTTCACTTAACTGTATCAGATTCTTTCTCCAAGCTTGGGAAATTTTCTCTTATTACTTCTTAAAATGGTCTTTTTTATGTCACTTGTGTTGACTCCTGCTTTTTTTGTGGACACCTATCATTCTTATATTGTTTTTCTTTGCATCATCTTGCAGCTATTGAAATGTTATTTCCAGGTTCCTAGTTAATTTAAGAAGTCTTTCTTTTCCTTTCCACTTATCCTAACTGCAATGCTGCCTTCCAAGTCTGAAAGTCTATCTTTATTTTTGTTTAAGAGATTTTTGCCAGCCTGTAATGGAATTTTTAATTTCCTAGATGTCTTTCTGAATCTGCTCCATGCATTGAAATTTTTTCCTATCTTGTTTTATCAAGGTTTTCATCATTTTTCTATGCTCCTCTATTTTTATTATCTATGTCTTCTTGAGCCTATGCTCTGTTATAGTTTTATTATGGTTGTCATTTCTTTTTATCTGAGAGATTATTTCTAATCTGATTTCTCTTATTGCCTGATGAAGTTCCTTTACTTCAGTTGCTATCATTTTAGATATTTCAGGTGTGGTATTCCTAATTTTTGTTTGTTTGTTTGTTTGTTTGTTTGTTTTTGTGAAACCAGGGATTGAACTCAGGCTCTTGCACTTGCCAGCCAAGCGCTTATTCTACTGAGACATCTCTCCGGCCCCTCTAATTTTTTCTATGTTGGTTTTCCTGGAATCGTTCTGGGTGGTCTGGAGGTCTGAGATTACATTTTTCTTCTTTGTTTTTTTAATATTTTCATTTCAAAAATTTCTTTCCTGTTGTGGTCTTTGTGTGTTTTATACTGGGTAGCCAAGTCATTAATATCAAGACCTCTCCAGGAATATTCTGTCCATCAGGGATAACTTCTGTGTGGAGGAGTTTCTTGCTTTGTGTCTGTCCCAAAAGCCTGCCTTCCCAATTAATTGACAGTGGGATGTTGGCTTCTGTTTGACTTCTTTCCCACTCTGTTGGTGTAGGGCTATGTGAGGTTATTACCCCAGAGCTTCCCAATATTGTTACTTAAAAGAAGACAAAAGATTACCCCAGATATGATGTCCTAGCTACAGTAGTACAATTAACAAGAAGCACAACTTAGAAACTGACCAAATGTGATAAATATTGATTTTGTACTTTAGGAGCAAATCTATAGCTTCATAACAACCAATTAGGAGTGTGTAGGTAAAGTGCTTGTTTCCCCTTGCTAGAGTAGATTTACTGGGTTCTTACAGACAAGATAGTCACTGTTTCCAGGCATTTTCTGCACTGGCTGCCTGATCATCAGTATAATTGTCTGTTGCCACCTCTGGTTATTCTGTCCTTTCTTGAAATGTACAGAGCTTTCTTAAAATATCAGTTTTGTTACTCTGTTATTACAGCATCATCTATCCAGAATCAGTCAGTGCACCTCATTTGGTCTGTGTGTGGATCTTGTATCTGACTCTTCTTGACTTTTGAGGCCATGCAGGGATGTCTGTGGATGGAATAGGTAAGTGTGCATCCCCTCTGCTACTGCCTGGCATTACCCAGAGACATACAGAATTTGTGGGCAGGCTTTCTGTAGGATCCACAGTGCACTACTTCAGGAAGTTTGCAGTGTCAACAAGGCCACTGAGCTCCAGGTCCATGTCTGTGCCACAGATGAAAGTCCTTTAGCCACTAAGGTTGGCACCAAGCTGGGTTAGGATCTAAGTACCTCAGCTCTTCAGGTGTGTGGGGCCCTGACTTTTGCTGAGGATGCAGTCTCGAACTGCAGTCTGTCTCATGTCTGTGGGGTCCTGTCCCACACTGGATTGAGATTTAGTCTACAGATACTGGCTTGGATATAGTGCAACATGAGTGTTTCCCAAGATAGACTCCATGCTGCTGGGCTGATATTGGGTTCCCAGGGAAATTGTATGTCTACCTCTGCCTTTTCCCCTGAGTTAAACAATGTCTCTCTCTACATTATGCTGCCATGGGCTGGGCGAGAGTGACCAATGCAAAGCAAAGCTATATTTTCTACAGCTTTCTGTCTTCTCCTATTTTATGCAATAACCAGGCACTTCTCTCTCAGTTCCCATACTCAGGTGAGAGCATTCCTTCACGATATGTGTCTAGATTGGTGTTCTGAAGAGAGTATGATCACAGGAGAAACGTGCTCCTTTGCAATTCCCCTTTGCCTCTTTAGATATTATGCTTAAATCTTTACCCATAGATGTTTTGTTTTGCAGCACTGATGACAAAGCTAGTTTCTCCTTTACTCTCTCCCCTCTTCCCATCCACCTCTCCCCTTCTACATCTCCCTCTCTCTTCTCTTTCTCTCCTCTCCCCTTAACCCTCTCCCCTCTCAGCTCTCCTCTCCCCTTTTTCTTTTCCTTCCTTCTTCTTTGTAGTGCTGGCAATCAGACCTCAGCCCTCCTATGTGCTAGGCAACTGCTGTATTACACTGATTCACAGCCCCAAACCCATTTCTCTTGACTTTGTGTCTGTACACGGTGTGAGTTAGAGGTCCAGCTTCACTCTTTGATATATGGATATCAAGCTTGCCATCTTTATTACCCTCTTGACATTTTTTGTTTTTGACAAATTTTTTTTATTTCTTTAATGTCCTATTTTAATATGATGCAAGTAGATGTGAATAAGGAACACATAAGAAGGGATTTTCTATGAATAAAACAAAAAAAGGACAACAATAGCTGACGCACTGTATCATGAGCTTAACAGAATGGCCAAAATGTTGTTTAGAGCACACACCGTAGAGCAAGAAAGACTCAAGATGTATCTATTACTCTATGCTTTTAAGAGATGAGGAAAAAACATGAGTATATAGGAGACAAAAAGGTGGAAAGAGATCCAGAATAGCAATGCCCACCAACCTTCTGGGTATAGACATTTTTCAAAAAGGTGCAATTGCATTTCTGACCTATTCCACGATAGTCTATTAATCCTACCATTATATGGCACCCTTTATTGGCATGGCCTAGTTTATGCAACTAAAAATAAAATAAGTGTATGTATATAGGTCTTATAAGTCATTAACCTTTTTTTTTGAAACCTCTTTTTCGTGTGTGTGGGGGGAGGGAAGGGTGGTGCAGCATGTGGTGCCAAGGATTGAACTGTGGTCCCCTGCACCTGCCTAAGCTTACCTAAGCATGCACTTTGGACCACTGGCCTATCTCGCCAGCCTATCATTAACTTTAAAGTAGTTTTTGCAGTTTCATATTTAGATGAACACAACTCTGAATATATTTGAAAAATAATTACCTCCAACTTGTCCTAAAACATCACCATATTTTAAAGTAGGATTGGCTACAGACTGAGCCGATGGCCAGGGAAGAAGCCACCAAGGCCTCCAAATACAAGCACTCAAAATCTGGGTTTTCAGATCACTCCTCCTACTGCGTGTGTCAAAATAGAAGCACACATTTCTGCAAGAGGTTTCTTTCAACTTTGTTTTGGAATTCTTTGTCTTGCTATTCTGATGTAAGTTTTGAGTGTAGAGCAGGGGGAAAAAAAAAAGCAGATTCCTGAGAATCTCTTCTTTAGGCTAATTCTGCCATTTTGCACAGATGTGGTGTTTTATTTTTCTGAGTTTTGTTGTTGTTGCCTTGATTCCATTTTATTTTATTTCAATGTAAGTTCCAGAAAGAACGCCATGACCCAGTCACTATTCTTGAAGTTTCTGGTTGAAATCTGGGCTTAGGATGTCAGGCTTCTCAAGCCCAACTCTTCATGGATGTAGTTTTCCAAATTCTGACTCGAAATCAGCTTCCCAGTCTGGACGGGGCAGAGCTGCACCCACGCTGCCGCTGCAGACAGACCCTGAGAGGAGCACCCCCGGGGCAGGGCGCCAGTGTGCACAGATTGACAGGGTGAAGTTCAGCCGGGAGGTGCAGTGACTCATCCCTTGTCTATGTATTTAAAAATAGACACTTCCTCCAAAAATATTTAAATACAGAAAAAAAAAGTAGTCTGTGATTTATACTTGATTTTACTACTGATTGAGACACAACCCGTTTTGTAAAAACATAGGGTCATAGTTTTGGCAAGCTTGTCAACGTGAAAATGTTTAAGTGAAACTTGAGGGAGGGTCACTGTCTCTCCTGAACGTTTATTCTCCTGCGTTCTGCTTGTGGAGCGGTGTTTACCTCCGTCGGAAGTGGAGCCGGCGGTGTGAGGACCAGTGCGCTGACAGCAGGCGCCGGCTGAGGAGTCCTGACAGGGCGGGCGAGAACACCACTTCTGTCGCGAGGCGCACTCTTTCTTGACACCTGTCTCAGGAGCCAAGGCTGTGCCGAGGCAGCTGATGCCTGGGGCAGGATGTCAATTGGGCATCTTCTCGCCTTCAATTATCCAGCAGCTGATAAAAAATAAAATAAAATAGAGCTTAAAATTTGGCATGATTCACTAAGTTAGTCATCACAAGTTTGCATAGAATTTGATGTGGGAGCTATGAGCTGGCCCTCCCTAGGGAGGAAGCCAACTGTGCGTCTGCCTAGCCACTGGGGCTCTTTCAGGCTGTGGCTGGTAATCTCCCAAGGGTGCAGAAGGGCTGGGAGGGCAGCAGCGCCCAGAGGGAAGGGAACTCTCGCGCTCCTCCCCAGGGCATGCGTGTGCGCAGGGTGCAGCAATCGAGGAGGTTGTTCCCAAAGTCCAGCACCTCTCATCGCTGGGCAGTTGTGCTTCATGGCTCTGCCCCTATTCTTACTGGAACAGCAGAGGGTGTCCCCGTGTCACCGTCTACTCCATTTCTCACTCGGAAACAGGATTTGCGTGGGCCACAGCACCGAGCTGCGCACAGCAGGAGGGGAGAGCGGCGGGGTCTGCAGAAGGGGCCCACGCAGTAAGCAAAGAGCAGCTCGCTCGTGCAGCCAGCCGTACCGGACGTGGCACCTCGAGGGCGCCTTGCCGCGGAGAGCGCGTGCTGCACCCCAGGCCCTGGCTGCCGCTTCTGGCTGCGGCGTCCTTCTCGGTAGCCTGAAAGACGCGCGAGGAATGCAGAAATTCGCTGTCATTCATTTTTTTAATTCGGTAAAAACAGTTCAGAGACGTTTAAGAAAATACAGAAAATGATAAAAGAGAAATATTCCTTCCTCTTCGATAAGATCCTAGGCAATATCCATCTTTTTGTCAGGCATGCAAACACAAACATAAATAAAATTAAGGTCATATTTTATATACTGTTTTATCTAGACTTTTGAAATTAAAATATAAACATTTCCTTACATTGTGTAATAGTCTTAGAAATCTGTCATCTTCAGAGGGGGAAAAAAAATAGTCTACTTAGTTATACTCTCATCCATAGTCATTGGATGGGTTTGGGAATTTTTATAACTAATTAATGATGTTATTGATAGTTGTGTCTCTTAATCTTGGTCTGAAACGTCCATTAACTTTCTTTCTTTCTTTCTTTCTTTCTTTCTTTCTTTCTTTCTTTCTTTCTTTCTTCCTTCCTTCCTTTCTTTCTTTCTTTCTTTCTTTCTTTCTTTCTTTCTTTCTTTCGTTCATTCTTCCTTCCTATGTATTTAGGACAGGGTCTACAGGATCTCACTACACAGATCAAACTTGTAGTGATCCTCTTGTCTTCAGCCTCCCAAGCTCTGGGGTGCCAGGCGCGCACCACCACGCTTAGTCTCAATCGCCGTCTCAGCACTCCCCCGGAGTGGGGTCTGCATGGTATGGTGGGGCTCAAACTCCGTTAGCTTTATAAGGCAGATCTCTAAAAGTAAAATGCCTGGTACCAAGGCTGCACACCTGAGAAGAGTGAAGATGTGTTCCCCGCACAGGCTGCCCATGAGGAATGCAATCATTCTGTCCTGTACGTGTGTACCAGTAAAAATAAAAATAGAAGAAGATTTTGCATAAATATTACTAGTTACAGATCCCCCAAGTTCAGGTTAACATATACATTCTTCGTTGGTTTATGAGGACTTTATCTCTTCATATATCCCCAACAACTGAGCATTCTGAAGGAAAAACAGCAGCACAAATGGAAAGACACGCTTACAAATATTGCAAATATCCTGCTTGAGAGATATGCTGCTGGTTTTGCCAGCTCCGCCCTCACAACCCACAGTTCTTTTCCCCACTTGCACTGTGGCATCCAAAATGGCAGCTTGTGGCTGTGGGTGACTTCACCTACATACACTTACATAGTGTAGGTGCCACAGTGCAGCGCTGTACTTGCAGCTCCTCAGTGTCATGAGACGTGTTTTGGTGGTCCAAGGTGGCACAAAGCTGACACATGGGCTCTTGGGTCGTATCCATCTGGATTAGTTCTCTACATAAGGTTCTGTTGGGCAGAGAGTTCAAGAATGCACCCAGAGGGTGCTGGGCTGGCCTATGCCCCTGGCCCCACAGCCATGGCCCCATGTGTTCTTCACTTCCAGCTGCACATGGGGACTGCTTTTTGTCTGGCTCTCCAGTTCCACCTTTCCTCCAGGGAGTGTTTCAAATGCTCTACTCCTAGAAGCATGGGCTGAATGGTGTACTCAGTCAGCATAGGAAGACGGAGTTTCTCAGACATGACTTCCATCCGTGGTCACTACCTTCACAGGTTTATCCAGCATAAGGTGACCTGTTATGATTTCTGCCAAAGTCTTGAGAGTCACGCTTCCAAAGAAGATGTTGGCTCAGTTTCCTGCACAGAGCCTCCCCGCTGGGCTCTCTGAGCCCTGGTGGGGTGCAGACTCCCCTTCCTCCTCTTTGTCCACAGTACCCCATGTGTCTGTGTGACTGTCCCTTTGCTGAGACTGGCACAGTGAGGTGGAAGGGGCAGCTTGGGTCTCCCCACACTGAGCTTTGGAGATCAGGAGAGCAGCGGAGCACCAGAGACAGTGGCCCAAAGGCTCAGAGGCCACAGCTCAGAGACATCCATTGTTGACTGCCATGCTTGTTGGGTGGTAAGACTCTTTTATGATGATAGATACATTTGGATTTTTTAATGTTAGGCTTTAAGAATTAGGAGCCTCATGTGGCTTCTTAGCATCTGTGTCCTTACCGGAATATACCCACTCAGCTCTGATATGACATGTGACATTGCACCCTGCGATGGCAGTGCTAGGGGAAATGTGTGAGACTATATATCCTGGACCTTGCTGATGTCCCCTGGCTATGAGACTGTCCCTGCACCATGGGTGTCATCATTTGGACCTATCTTCCCACCACAGCAGGAACCTTAAATACCGTGGAAAGTAGACCTATCATCTCCTCCTGCCAACTGAAGAATTGTCCTCAGCAAAATTTCTATGAGCTTAAGATTAAGTGGCCAATAATGAAGGCTCTGCTACCTGATCCAGACCTAGGTTCCAGGGCATGCACATAGAGGCTCTTCTCCAGCAGGAGGGGGTCCCACAGTGACTGGGTCAGCTCAGACAGTGTGCAAACCTACCCCTACTGAGTGGCTAGGTCAGAAACCCTTGAGAGGCTTAGCCGGGGCTGTGCTGCACAGGAGCCACACAGGTCCTTGGGGACAGCTGAGCCACAGGCATCTGGGGGGGGGGGACCACCATGTTCTGGTTTCCCAGCACATCAGTCCTGGCAGTCCTGAGTCCCAGAAGCTCTGTAGGCAGCAGGACCCTCTTTATATCTTCATGAGGGTGAACCAAGGACTTAGAAGGCTCCTAATGGACTGCTCCTTTTGCTTTGGTCATTGCAGTGTGATTGTCATTTCCTGCCTGTCCTTGAATAGAGCTTCGTTGGGGTGGGCTCTGTCCAGAAGGCTCTGCAGGGCCATAGAAGCAGTAAGAGGAAGAGCCCTCCTCTGGATCACCAAGCCCAGGGAGACTGGGGACCCTTAGCTTGGCCTTGGGAGGCTCACCCTGCCCCCAGTCGAGGGTTTAGACACAGAGTCAGCCACTATCCAACAGTGGAGGGGCGGGGTAGGAAGGGTGTGCAGAGCAATCCCCTAAGCTGGCATCCGATTCAGGGCCCTGGGACAAGCATGGGCCTGGCAAACCCCTCAGCGCCCTCAGAAGACACCCGAGGATGCTCTGTCTGCTGGGAAATTCTATTTGCATTCTTCCTGGCTCATTAAAGGGTCGGGGAGTATTAAATAATTTTATCTGAAATCTGAAGTAGTCAATGAGTAGGGTAAATGTTTGGCTTTATTTTTGTAGTGTTGAGAGATGTCTTTGATTTCTAGTGCTTGCTAATCTTCTAGTTTTCCTGAGTACAGGTAATTCTATTATAAATTAACAGGGGAAAAATAAACCTATGGTGGGATTTTAATTGCACATAATTACTTGGCATGCCAAAGTATTTTACAATTGAGATAATTTGCCCGAAATTGTTGGTATTTAGTGAATAGAATTTATGGTAATTCCCTTATTTTTTTCGAATTGCTTGGTAATCTTTACAACAAGGAAGTAGACACACGGTAAGAATTCTGAACTGAAACAAAACCATACATGAAAGTGCTTAAAATGTATCTGTTTGTCTTTGTTTCAATAGGAATCCAAAACAAAGTTAATCTGATCAGCCAGGATCAATAGCGAAGGGAGTGAAGATCCGCAGTTCTTTGAAGCTGGTGAAGGCAGGGGAATAATCCTTGCAGACAATGGAGACCTTTAATTCCAGGCTTCGGCTCTGAGCGCCATTGTGTGGTGGATTTGCTGGGCTTCAGGTTTTCCCTGGGACTGTGCAGGCAGGTGCAGCGGCAGAGGTGAGACCTCAGGGCTGACGCTGGCGAGTGAAAGTCACCAGTAATCCAGCCTGGGTGCCAACCCAGGAGGGAGACTGCGAATGTGGGCTTTCTCCTCTGTCGCTCGGCTCCTCCACAGTCCTCTCTTACCCGGGGCTTCCGGCCCGGGCATCCCAAGGGAGAAAGCTAGAAATAACCAAGGCAAGTTCAGTCTTATATCTGAAAATCAAATATTCACAGGGAAGATTCTAAGTATGTGGACAGAGCACTGGAGGGCAGCTAGGGTGGAGAGGGCCCCCGGGTCTGGAGCAGACGTGGCTGAGCTCGCCCCGCCCCCACGGGGACCGCAGGCTCATTCCTGCCTGCTTGTAGAGCTCCAAGAATCTGAGAGCAGTAACCTCCAGAGTAAGCCGCGCTCGGCAGCCCCCAGGGGGTGTGCAATCCACGCCTTCCAGCCAAGGAGATATGTCACCTTCAGGTATGTCACCCAGGACAAGATGCTGACAGCGGCAGCTGGGCCTCGGGTATGTGAGGAAGGCAGGCAGGGACCGCAAGGTTTTCCCTGGGCAGATTCGCCCTTGGTACGGCCTTGCTGCTTTTCCATCCTCTCTCTGAGCAATGACTCCCCTTCCCTGCGAGATCATAAGCTTTCTCTGGCCTCCCTGTGTAAATATTTCCTATCACAGCCGTGCACACAGAATGGCTCCTCCTTCCTGCCCCCAGGAGTCCCAGGAAACTCAGAGGCAGAGCTCTAGGTGGTGTGAACATGAGGGGTTGCTGAGGGTCTCCCTGTGGCCCAGGGGCGGTGAGGGAGGTGCGGTACTCCCACGTGGTAGACAGTGTTCAGATGAGCAGGGGAAGGGACCCATGTGACTCCCCCGCCCTTGGAAACTGACTCCCTTTGGGGTGGTTTCCCACTTCCCGAGTGCGCAGCTAACATTCCCCAGTGCCCACCATGCGCTGGATAGTGCTGTCCTCTGAGAAAGCAAAAGAGGCCCTGGAGCTTGCTCCTAGGAGTCCAGAGTGGGAGAAAGCAAGAGCCACACTGCCTGCAGAGGGGGGCGCGGCAGGCACTGGCATGGGCCCGAGCTCGGCCTGCTCCCTCTCAGGGTTTCTAAGCATGTAGAAGGTGTGAGCCGAGCCGCTGTGACTGGACATGTTCAGGTGTGGTCCTCTCACTGTCGCTTTTCTCTGAGACACAGTTCCCACTCCACAGTTTAAAGGAGGAGACTTTTAATTTGCTCATGGGTCCCATCCATGGCCCATGCTCTTAAGTAGGGAAAGCACGGCTGAAGGGCCACAGTGGAGCAAAGCTGCTTAGATCCTGTCAGCTGAGAAATGGAGGGACAGGAGGGGTGATAGGGTCCCAAAGCCACACCTCCACGACCTACCCAACACACACAGAAAGGGGCGCTACTAAAATGCTAGATGATTCTTAATCCAATGAGATGACACACCGGGGTAACAGACACATCAGCCGTGTCACTAGCCTTGAAGTGTGTCCCACGGTTGGGAAGTCATGTGCTAAAGGTCAGAAGCCTTCAGAAATGGAAAGGATGACTTCGATTGGGTATCCCACGCTGGGAGGCATGCGCAAAGGGTCAAGGGAGTCAGAGCTCCAGGTGGGGCTGAAGATGGTGACCTGGAGCTCACCTGGGGACTACAGGTTATGTAGCTCCGCTGCCTTCTCTCCAGATTTCTCTACCTCAGGTCCTGGAGACTGGCATCTGGAGCAGAGGCCTGAGCATGCACAGGATGTGAAGTCAGCAGAGACAGACACCTGGGCAGTCCCGGGGCCAGGAGGGCATGGGGCTGCACCAGGGCCCACACAGCTTCTGCCAGTTACCTTCATCACTTCAGGCTGGAGAGCGCTGGGCACAGGAGCTATATGTCAGTTCCAGCTTCTGAATGCTGGCTTTCAGGGGTCACCTTCTAAGTTTCCTGCTGAGCATGAATTAAAGGTGCTATACTTCCAGAAAGAAGCCGGCCTTTGTGAATGAACATCAGAGTCTTCAGAGGAGAGAGTCACAGGGATGACAGTGGCTAAAATAATAAGCAAACCTTAGTCGCCAAAGGAGGTCCCACGAAACTTAGGTTTTTTTCTGACAAGGCTAAGAACTAAGGGGTACATCCTGCCCTCTTACTTTATGTGTGTCTTAGTTACTTTTTACTCATTGCTGGGACAAATACCCGACACTCAAAATGAAGGAAGGAAAGGTTTATTTAGCTCACAGTTACTGGAGGGTTCAGTCCATATTCCGCTGGCTCCAAGACAGCAGTTCATGCGGCAGAAAACAATGAAGAGCAGAGGAGGAGCAGCAGCTGCGGCGGCGTCCATCAAGCCTCTCTCTTCCTTCTGCGCTGACTGCGCTCCACACAGAGCTCCTCCAAAGTGGTGGGGTGTCGGAAGACTGAGACTTCTCCTCGGCAGGGCGGCATCCTGGGCCTCAAGCTGAGAGCTGCTGGAGCTGAATCAGCCAAGTTGACACAATGTATCAGCTAACACAATCCACCCCTTGTCAATTTGGCAACTACACATATACTTTTTTAAGCCAATTTCCAGCTACATGGACATGCTTAAACATTTTACAACTTGAACCTTGTATTAGAACCATGACATGTTACCCCTGGCCCTCCAAAGACTCATGCACAACCATTTATGCAAAAGACATTTTAGTCCATCTCTAAGTGTTGCCAAAGTCCTAACAGTTTCAGCAACACTAAAAAGTCCAAGTCCCAAGCTTCCAAGATCTTAGGCAAACTCTAGCTGTGGGCCCCTCTACAAATGAAAAGTTAAACACTTGCAGCATTCACAGGCACAAGAGAAGCATTGCCATTCCAAAAGGGAGACACAGCTGGATACAAACAACTGGGACCAAAACAAGGCCAAAGTCCAAAAGGACAAATATTAAGTCCTGCAGTTCCCTGTGGACCATCCAAAGCACCCTGTAATGAGTAGTGAGCTCCAAAAGCCTTATGTGGCTCCACCCCTAAGGCACTTCTGCTGGTAGCTCCTAAGGCTTTTCTCTCAGGCCTGCTTTGCTCCCTTTTTGCAGCTTTTCTTAGACCATCCACATTTCTGGCTTTTTCAAGCCTCTGAGGTTTCCACTGAGTAGGCTTCTCTCTCACAGCTTCACACACTGCCCTCTCAGGGGCACACCGCCTGGCCTCATAGGCCTTCTTTTGAAATCTGGCAGAAGCCTTCTGAACCTCAGAACACCTGCATTTTGCATGCGCCTACAACCAAAGCCACGTGGATGATGCCAAGGGCTGCTGCCAACTGGAGCAGAAGCCAGGGTTTCCTCTGTCTTGGCTGTAGGGGTCGAGTGCCTGGATTGCTGAGCACTCTGATCCTTATTCCGAGAAATAAATTCTCTATGCTGGCACCATTCTGTAATCTGGTGTGGCCGCTGCCTCCATTCTGGAACCTGGTGTGCCTGCTGCCTCCATTCTGGAACATGGGGCTCTGCAGCTTTCTCCTCAAAGCAAAGTCCCTCACCCTTACAATTCTGAGGCTGCAAAGGGCAAAAGGGCAAGAACCTGCCACCT
>NW_004524584.1:20357849-20358770 GCF_000260255.1 Octodon degus | reverse complement strand
AATAAAATAAAATAAAATAAAATAAAATAAACAGAAGGAGGACCCGCTCCAGATTTCATGAGTGACAGTCTTCCCGAGGAGGTGTGTCTTTGCTGCTGTCACCTTTTGACATCAATCTCTAGGTCTCCAGTCTCCAACGCAGGTTTACACAGCGACTTTCCAGGGAGCTTCCAGGCTTCTGCCTGGGGCTAGTGTGCATGCTCAGTTACTCTAAATCTGGGGCATCTCCTTGGGCTAGGCAGCTCTGGGACCCCCCAGCTGTCCAACTGCTGTCAGCCTGCGTGGACTCCCCCACACTGATCCATGGACCTGCTGAATGGATCCCCTGCATAGGTCTACATGACATGCATTCTCTACTGCTTCCACGCTTTTAGCGAACCCTAATTCATACAGGTTCTCACGCTATCCTGTGCCTGGAGAGAAACACAAGGTTGACTGTGGCAACACATGGCTTATAATGCAGCCAATTTGAAAGGACTCCAGGCCTGGGGATCAACTCACTTCGCATTCAAAACCCAGGATCAGGGCTGGCCAGATGACTCAGCAGATTAAAGTGCTTGCTTAGGAAGACGCAGGGAGTGGGGTTCGATCCCCTTTCTGCCATGCCAGCCCTGCCACCAGGGCTCGCTGAGGTGGCAATTGAGACTGAGAGTTATGGCACATGCCTGTAATCCCAGCGCTTGGGAGGCTAAAAACAGGAGGATCACTATGAGTCCAATCTGCGCAGTGAGACCCTGTACTAAATACATAAAGAAAGAAAAAAGAAAAAAAATACCTTAGGGTCAGAGCACAGTTCAGAAGGTCTAAATATATTTCACAACATTCACTAGGAACATGACCTTTGGCACTGTTCTTTGTCACAGTTCACCACACTTCACTTCTCAGGGTGGCAGTTACTTTCAGAAAGGCAGGCTGGGGGCT
>NW_004524584.1:20355694-20357489 GCF_000260255.1 Octodon degus | reverse complement strand
TGCCACTGAGCTACCACAGGGCCGTGCCAACCAAGCCAGCCCTCCAGGTGCTCCTGAACTGCACCTTAAGTCAACAATTCCAACAGGGAGATTTTCTGTAGGAATGTTCCCGTAGTTCATAATTTCACCAAAATTGTCCATCTTTTTCATCAACAGCGCCAAATTTTTCAGCCCAGTGGAAGTAATTATTGAGTGCAGAGTCCCTTTTGCCTGCAGAATTGGGTTCAGAAAGCAACAGCAGTGAGCCTCACAGTTTGGGCCAGGGCGAGATGCTGTTCTCCTGCACCCTGCCAATTCCGTGGCTGGTAGAGCATGCATACTACCCTCCAGGTCCTTGCTCAGGAAGTATGTTGCTGTGCTGGGTTCTCCTTAATTCTGACATGTAGCCCCACTACTCACCCCCACTCAACAAGGAGTCTAAGTGCAAACCTAGGAAACACACTCCTGATACTTTTATGACCCTGCAAGCACCACGCACTTCGGTCTTCAGGATGTCAGATGGCTGCCTCCGTTATAATAGTGGTCTTTGTATGCAGACCAGAAAATGAGGCATGCAGACGCCCAAAGACTCCTTTCAGGGGCATTTCAGGGGAAATGACCACAGGTGTCTCCTTCCGCAGCTACCCCAGGCAGAGGAAAAGCAGTTGAACTCACCGATGATTTCTGCAGAAGATCTACAAAACCAGATGCACCTGCAGTTTCAGTGGCCAGCAGGTTCTCAGCTTCCCAAAGCCCTGTGAGGGGTGATAGCAGTACTACCCCAGGGTCCAGGTTCCTGAAAACTTTCAAAAGTCAAATTTGACCTGAGTGAGTTGTGCCTGTTCATGGTGTAATCAGAAAGAGTCATGTTCTCTCTCATCAGCCCGCCTTCCGCCACTCATCCGACAGTTATTCTGCCTTTCACTTGCTTCCTTTATAGCCTCAACTTTTCCAAGTGTCTCATATTTGGAGTCACAAGTCACACACCACGTAGTCCTTTTATGTTGGTTTATTGGTATGTACATTTAAGTCTCCTCCATCTCTTTTCACAGCTTCATCCTTATTCACTTGTAGCACTGAATACTATTCTATGTCTTTTTTTTGATAGAAATCTATTCAAATGAAGGGTATCTTGGTTGCTTCCAAGTTTCAGAGATTGTAAGTTAAGGAACTAGGAAGGTGCTACCTTAGTTTTCTCATTGCTCAAAAGTGTTACAAGAAACTTAGAAGATAAAGGAAGAAAGGTTTACTTCAGCTCATACTTTGTAGAGGTTTCAGTCCCTATTTGGCTGGTTCCAGGGCAGTGCAGCATGGCAGAGGTGCATGATAGAGGAGAAATAGTCCGTGGTGTTACAGGCAGGAATCAGGAAGCAGCAGCCTCAAGCCTCCCTTTCCCTTTTATTCCATACAGACAGTAAGCCTATTGAATGATGTCATCTACACCCAGGGTGGGTCCTCTGTTATCCACCCAGCAGCAATGAACACAAGTTCCTCTTGCTCCCTTGCATGCTAGGACCAATGATGTCAGTGTTCTGCATTTTGGTCACTGTGATAGCAGTGTCACGGTATCTCAGTTCTCATTCCCTGATAGCATGCTATATGAGGCATCTTTTCATATGCTTATTTACCACCTGCACATGTTCTTTGGTGACATGCCTTTGTTGCTTTCCTCTAGTACTAGTGGCTAATCAGAGTATTCTGGTTCTCTGTGTAAAATTCGCTATGAGTTTGTTATATTTACAAATTCTTCTTCTTCTTCTTCTTCTTCTTCTTCTTCTTCTTCTTCTTCTTCTTCTTCTTCTTCTTCTTCTTCTTC
>NW_004524584.1:20354070-20355304 GCF_000260255.1 Octodon degus | reverse complement strand
TCTTCTTCTTCTTCCTATTATTATTTGGTATCAGGGATTGAACTCAGGACCTTTTACTTGCCAGCCAGGAGCTTATACCACTGAGCCATATCCCCAGCTGATATTTACAAAATAGTTGGCTGGAATTGTCACTAACATTGTGCCTAGTCTATAAATTCACAGAAACGTGAATCTAGACAGTATTGACTTTTCCAACCCATGAATATGGAATATCCATCTATTTTCATTTCTTAATTTAGAGATAATAAAAATGATACAGAAGTATCAAAACAAGATGGTAGGAAATTATTACACTGTAAATGGTTATCTTTAAAGTAGTTGCTTAGATTATCAGATACTTTCTTAGTCTTTGTTTTTATCGTTATTATTTCTTTCAGCTAAGTTTTGTAGTTGTCCTTATGTAGAGAACTTTATACATATTTTATCACATTTGTACCATAAATGATTCATATTTTAGAGGTGTCAGTATAATTATTATGCTTTAAATCTCAAATTTCTCTTACTCATAGGTATACAGGAAACAATTAACCTTTATACTTTAACATTGTATCTTTCTACCTCAAAGTAACACTTTATTATAGTTAAAAAAGATTTTATTGACTCATTTGGTCTTAAATACAGTCATGTCTTTTGTGCACAAAGACAATTTTATTTCTTCCCTTCTACTCTGCATACCTGTGATCTCCTGTTCTTATGTTTCATTGTATCAGTTATGACTTCCAGTATAGTAGTGAAAAAAGTACCAGGAAGTATCTGTGATCTGTGCCTTCTTTGTGATCATAGTAGAAACACTTCTAGCTTCTCATGATTAAGTGTGAAGTTAGCTGGAGAATTGCTATTAAGTTGAGGATGCTATTTTGCTGGCTCCTGGAGTTTTCAAAATTATGAATGGGGTTTGTGTCATGTCAAATATTTGTTTGACTTCTAATGAAGTGATGTCATTTTTCTCATTACTTTGCAGATGTGAGGAATCATATCACTTTTCACTGCAAAATCTGCATATCTAAAATAAATTTCATTTGGTTATGGTATAATTCTTTAAAAACATTGATAAATTTAATTTTTATTATTTTTCCATCTATGTTTAAAACACATATTGGTTTGTGTTTTTCTTTTTTTCTTTGCTTCTGATATTTTCGTCTGGTTTGATATTATGGTAACATCTGCCTTATAGCTAGGAAATGTTCTCTTGCTTCTCTTTTCTTGAAGGATTTGAGGAGAATTGACACAATTT
>NW_004524584.1:20344639-20352804 GCF_000260255.1 Octodon degus | reverse complement strand
AGTGTCTCATATGCTTGATGTTCTGTGGTTGGCCACTTGCACCTTAAAGACTGTTATGTCTGCATTGAGTTCTGACTTGCTGCTAAACTTCCTCTTACTTTAAAGTCTTCTATGTGTGACTGTAATATACCTGCTCTCATTTATCAGTGATGGAATGCAATGCCTTTCTCCGTAGAATAAGTACTTTCATATTTAAGTTACATTTCTTGAAGACAACCTATACTTGAGTCTGTTTTTTTGACTGCGCTGGCTATATCTGTCTTTCAGCTGATGTAACTAGACCATGGACGCTTAAAGTTATTGCTGATCTAGATTGTTTAACTCATTATTATTTCTACGCTTTGCTCTTCTTCTTTCTTCTTTTGTTCTTTGCATTTTTTGGCTTTGATTATTTTGCATCATTTCTTTTTTGTTTTTTCATTTGCTTAACACCGTAGTACTGTAACATTGTACTTTTTATTTTAGAATAATAATAATGTTCTTAAGTCTGCAGTATGCCTAACTGGGTTATTTTTTTCCTTGTTGCTAAGACAAAATACTCAACTCCCCAAATTAAAGAGGGAAGGTTGATTTAGCTCGCAGTTTGTAGAGGTTTCATTCCATAATCAGCTGAGATACTCAGTCAAGACTTTAGACTCCTCAGGTTGACACCGTGTACAAACCCTAACAACCCACCCTTGTCAACATGACAACTAGAAGCATTTGTGTAAACTAGTTTCCAGGCATAAAGACATGCTTATTATTAACACTGTATAAACTGAACATTATCCCACAGATTTAAAAATCCTTAAGAGCCACTATTAAGTCTATCAACATTATATTATATTAGAACCATAACATTTTACCCCTGGCCCCCTCAAAGACTCATGCATATGAGAAAAGGCATTTAGTCTACCTGAAAGAGTTGCAAAAGTCCCAACAGTTCATCATTGCTGAAAAGCCCAAGTCCCAAGAGTGCTGCAAGATGTAAGGTGAACTCTAGTTGTAAGCCCCTATACAAATGAAAAGTTACATGCTTCTAATATTCAATGGCAAAAAATAAACATTTTTATTCTAAAAAATTATCAACAGGGGGATACAAAGGACATGAGATCAAAGTGGGGCCAAAGTCCAGAAGGGCAAATATTAAACCCCCATTTTTTAAATGCATTTGTTGCAGGGTCTCACTACACAGCTCGAAGTCATAGTGATCCTCCTTTGTCCACCGTCCCCAGTGCTGGGATTACAGGCACGTGCCACCACGCCCAGACACTGTGGCTGGCTCAGCACACCTGGGGTTGGAGCACATGTGGCATGTGCTGCCAGGGATCAAACCCCAGTCCCTGTGTTTGTCTAAGCAAGCACTCAGCCCACTGAGTTGTCTCACTGGCACTAAAGGCCGCAGTTTTAGGTCCAGCATCAGAAGCACTCTGTGGCACCCTGCAAGCTCTAAAGGGCTTGAGCGACTCCACCCCTTTTTGGTGGTTATGGCTATCACAGCTTTTCTCTTAGGCCTGCTTTGCTCTCTTCTTGCAGCCTTTTTTTTTTTTTAATGATTTATGTTTTTTATTGTTTTTAAACTTTTGGGGTCTCCGCTGCACATTTGGCTTTTCACTCACAGCTTCACACACTGCCCTCTTACAGGGCATACGATCTGGCCTCCCTGGCCTTCTGAAATAGAGGTGGAAGACTTTTTACCTCAGAACTCTCACATTCTGCACACACTTAAAACCACCAACACATGGATGACTCCAACGTCTGCAGTCCCCCCGAGCAGTAGCCAGGCTTTTCTCTCTCTTGGCTTTAGGAGTGAAGTGCCCTGGCCACTGAGCACTCTGAATCTGCTTTTGAGGAACTCTTTTGTATTTTTAAGTTCCGCCACCATTTTGGAACATGGTGTTCTGCAATGTTTTTCTCAAAGCAAATTTTTTACTTTGGCAATTTGGAAGCTGCAAAGGATGGAGGCTTGCTGCTTCTAGGGATGCCCTTAGATCATATTTTTTATTTTTCTGTTTCTTTTCAGCAATCAAGATCTCCTCTGCTCTATCTTTGCAGTCCACAGCTTAATTGAAGCTTCCCTTCTGGCCAAGCTCAGTGTTTTAAATCATCCTCCTTGGCTCTTTGGTCTTGATTTTCGATATGAATCTCACTAAAAATCCCCAGTGGTAGCCATACCACCACCTCAATATTTGACTGCCTTGAAATTCCATTTGCCAGATTAATTAGCCTGCTACCCTTAATTTCAGACTCAGGCAAAGTCTCTGAACATCAGCAAAATGTAAACAAGCTGTCTTCCAAATCAGCATAGATTGTTTATAGTCAAATAGCCAATGCAGTCCTATTTTCCCTTCAGAGACTTCCCAACCGCACACCTCACTGGAAGGACTTTTTATTAGCCTTCTGGTCTTGTGAGCTCTGACCAGGATTTTCCATATAGAGCAGTGTAAGGTGTTCTAGTGCTTCTCTTTTAGGCAGTGTCTCTTAACCTTTTAAAACTCTTCCTATAAGCCATTTCCAAGGCTTTTGAGACACATGGTCAGGAGTAGTCGTGGCAGTGACCCCACTCCTGGTACCAAATTCTGTTTCAATTGCTTTTTTTCCTCAGCGCTGAGACAAAATATCTAACACTTAATATTAAGAAAGGAAAGGCTTATATAGCTCAGAGGCTTCAGTCCATAATCACCTGGCTCCTAGACAGGGTGGCAAGGCACAAGGCAAAAGACCGAGGCAGCAGAGGACAGCATAACAACAAGAGCCAGGCTCTTTCCCCCACTTTTATTGTATATTGGCTGTATTCCCATGTCTGCACACCATTTCGGTGCTCTCTTCTTCCACAATCTGTTGATACTTACAGAGTAAGATCTTTGGCCCCTTGCTGAGTCATTAGTTGAACTTTTAAATTTCTCATGTTGACACATTGAACAGCATTCTAGAGGGTAAGCATATGCCCTTTTCACCCCAAGATGTAAAACTGCTGAGTTGCTTAGTTAAGCTTCTGGACTCCCCAGATTGACATAATGCATCAACCGTAACAATGCCTTTAGGATTAATTTACATCCATTTTCAAATGACACTCACCATGTGATATTTTAATAACAAATGAAGTTCAAGTCTTTTCTCTAAATCCTTGTATTACTGTTGTCAATTTTCTCACTTATAATGCCCCAGTGTTGGTATTATTTGTGTTATGCACACATAGATGATATGATTTTGAATAAGTCTATTAATTAAATAAAAGAAAAATTAGTTTCAGCTTAATTGTACCTATTCCTCTGCTGGCGCACTTCTGTTTCTGTGAAGATATAAGTTTCGAGAGAATTTTGTTTTGATTCTTTATTAATATTTTTTTGGAGGCCAGGGAGATAGCGTAGTAGAATAAGCACTTGCCTGGCCAGCACAAGGTCCTGAGTTAATTTTTTTTTAATAGAATCAGGGATTGAACTCAGGCCCTTGCATTTGCTAGAGAAACACTTATTCCACTGAGACATTTTCCTGGCCCTAAGGTCCTAAGTTCAATCCCCAGTACCACCAAAAATAATAACAATAATTATTATTATTATTAATTTTAATATTTTAAAGGCCATGTCTTTTGTAAAAAATTCCCCCAATCTGTTTGTTTGAGAAATATTTATTTCTCCTTAAATTTTAAAGGATATATATTTAGATTCAAAATTCTATATATTTTTCACTTAACAGTTTACATCTTACTCAATTCTCTTCTTGTATAGTTCATAAGAATTCAGATATAATTTTTATTTTCACTCCTTTGTAGGTAAGATAATTTGCTCATGTGTGATTTTTTTCTTTCTTTTTTTTTTCTTTTTTCTTTGTGGAACTGGGGACCAAACTCAGATCCTTGCATTTGCCAGTCAAACACTTATCCTACTGAGCCATCTCCCCAGCCCAAAGATTCTCCTTTTTTTTTCTGGCAGAAGTGGGGATCGAACTCAGACCCTTGCACCTGCAGGGAAGTGCTTATTCTACTGAGCCATCTCCCCAGCCCCCATGATTTTTTTCTTTAATTTTAGAATTTCTGCAATGTTGTAGATTCCCTTCCTCCTTCCTTCCTTCCTGCCTTTTTTTCTTCCTTCCCTCCCTGCCTCCTTCCTTCCTTTCCTCTCTCCTTCCCTCCCTCCTTCCTTCTCTTTTTCTCCTTCAATAATTCCCACACATATTTCTCACATCTCTTGTAGGTATCTGAAAAAATTTTGGATATTCTGTTTTTATTTTCTTCCTTTGCCATTTTTCTCTTTGCTTTGTTGTTGGTGCTTCCTACTGTCATTTCCTCAAGTTGAGGAAATTCTTTCCTTAGTCATTTCTAGTGCTCTAGCAATCCCTTGAAATGCCTCTTTTATTTTACAGTATTTTGATTTGTAGTATTTTAAAATCCTTTCTTACACCTTCAGTCTCTCCACTTACATTACCTTCTGTTCTTACACACAGCCTATTTTGCCCATTAGAGTTCTTACCATATTAATTGTGCTTGTTTTAAATCCCCAGATATAAATATGGCTTTACTTTTTTATTAATTTTATTGAGAAACAAATAGCGATGAGACAGTTTTAAAACCAATTAGGACAGTTTCAATAATTAATACATTGCATATTGTTGTCTTCGTAGTGGTTACTCATAGTACAAGATGCAGACATGATATCCTGTCCAAACACTATTAGCACAAATCTTTCTTCTCAATGAATTAAGAGAAAGTAGCTGTATATCTATCCTATTTTGTATATACAGATACAAAATGGTGTCTTGCTCTAGCTCTTTAAATTATTGTTTTGGCTTTTAGTCTGCCTTATTATAGTTTTGCTTAGCAATTGGATGTGACACATTGGGAGTGAATAGGTTCTCAGAAGTGTGGTGATAAGACGTGGGAGTGGGGAAGCATTCTTGAATCCTGTGAGTAGCTCTCAGTCCCTTAGTGAGCAGTTATCTTTGACTTATGAATTTTACAAGCGTGTCACAAGGACAGGTTGACTAGAGGGGGATACACTTTGGTGCTTCATTTTTTCCACAAGGAAGAGCAGAGCTGGCTGAAGTCAGGCGCTTTTCTTACCTGGGTCATCAGGCTCTGATAACCCACTGAAGGTTAGGCTGTGCTCCGACTCTTTGTCTTTAGTCCATTCTTATTAAGAATAAATTTAGGAAGTTATTTTTTCTCTTATATTCACCATGAAACCCTGGTATGACCTCTGGATGACCTGGATCCCCACTGACCAGATCCTCTGGGGTATTCATGCTGAGTAAGTCTCAAGTCAACCACAAGTTACAGTTCATGTCTCTGTCCCTTGACTACCCTGCCTATGAAACTGGCTTCCCAGAGAGAGCCCTGCTTGTTGAGCTGAACCCATAAGACACCACTCAAGACAAATCCCAACTAGGTATGTGCTCAGAGTGCTTTATTAGGATGCAGTGAACACCTGTGTGCTCTGGATCCTGTGGGTGCCCTAGTGAGTTGGCATCTGTGACAAGAAAGGATTTCTCCAGGAAAGATTGGAATCAGAGCAGGGGACTCAGCCCCATAACAAACAGAGGGGTTTGTTTAGAAATGCAGGTGACGGGAGGATGTGATACTTCAACAAAACCTTTAAGACAGAAACTTTCGGCGAAATGAGCAGACACAGGGATGAAACACCAGCCCCCCGCTTGGCTGTGGCTTCCTGTGGACAGGATGAGGGTGCCCCAGGCCTGGCATTCCACTTTGCAGGTTTTCCTCCCAAAGCACACATAAGGGTTTGCTTTAGCCACCAAGGATGCCAAGAAATGAGGACGGACAGGTCACGGGGATGGCACTTATCTGACAGATTCAGGGACTGGGTTCCTTGCTGTGTTTTCAGAAATACAATTGTATTCTCACCACTAGAAAAATGCAAATGGTGGAGGTGGGGCACTTATAGGCAGAGATTTCTAATCTAACTCCTTTACTTTGGGCTAATTTAATAAGTTATCAAATGTGTGCTCCAGAATGTCATTGAAATCCTCAAAGTTTACTGATTGATTTCACATTCCTCAGGTGACCCTTTTGATTCCAGTTCAGTAACCAGCTTTTAAGGCTTGGGTGCCTAGTGACCAAGTACGGGAGAAGACTGATGGGGTGATTCAGGACTCCGAGGTACTCTGCTGGCAGGACTGAGGGACCTTGGGCTGCGTCAGGGCTAAGCCCCAGTGGGACTGCAGTGCTCAGAGGATTGGGGGCTCAGAGAACTGCAGCGCTGTGTATGCTCCAAACACTGCAGAGCTGGCCCCCACTGCCTGGAGGACGGCACGGGGTGCCCTGCTCCCTGGCACGCAAAGGCCTCGCAGGGAGAACATCTATCAGTCACCAGGCAAGAAGAAAGATAATAATGACACGGCAAAATAAAAAATGTTATTTATCACTGCCCTGGCGTCACCAACCTGTTATTTTATTGTTCTTCAGAATAATGGGATTTATCAAGGCCATCCATCCTCTAGTCACAGAGAAAGTACTACATCTCAATGAGGAAGCTCAAGCCTGAATCTCCAAAAGGCACAAGAAGCCGAAATGAGCCAAAGAGCTCCTCTTCCAAGGAAATCTGTCTTGCAAAGTCTTAGATCACTGCCCTTGAGAACCCAGACCATCTCTCGGATGCAGCCCTAAAGCAGGAGTCCAAAACACGACAGCAATTTGGGAAAACGTGAAAATTGCTCGTCGATGGTGAAACCCCAGACGCAGCACAAAGTGAAAACAGCTGTGGACGCAAAAGCCATGTGGCCAGTGGGAGGTGTTTGCCTCCAGAAGGAAAAGCAGGAATTCTGGGCCACGGAACTCACGTGTGCTTGGGGAGGCCCAGCTCGAATAACACACTACTAGCGCTGAGTGGGTGTTGGCTGCTTAGATGAGGGGGATTGCTGAAGCCCAACCCCGGGCTGATCCACGGGAGCAGGACTCAGATGTGAGCCCAGACATACCTGCACACGATCCCACAGAACGAGACACGGGACAGCCTGCCGCTACATACTGCAAGTTTTGTGCCTCCTGTGGGCCTCTGGCCTGGATGAGGATGAGACACGGTGGGCTCAGATGGCTGGCAGCTCCAGCTTCTTACCACCTGTGAAATGTTCAGGAGGCAATAAATATACTCTCAACCTTTCTCTCCCTCTGAAAATGCCCTTGGATGGGGTGGAAGTTCTATGCAGGAATCAGGGCTCCTCATTCAAATAATGAATCCTTCCCCACCCTGCCATCCAGAGTCACCAGCAGGTAGGCACAGGGGCAGAGTTTCCAGGAGACAAGACCAGTGACACGGCCATCTCTGGGATTCTTGGCTTGGTAGAACTGCTCACATGATGTCTGACTAAGCTGTGGCACTGTCCAGGCCTGACAGAGTCCTTCCAAGGAAAACCCTCTCACTGAGCATCAGCGACATGGTGAGGGTGGGAGTGATTGAGTGGACTCCCCTGGAAGCGCCCACGCTGGCTGTGCTCCCCAGGCGAGCCTGGCTGCCTGTCACATTGCCAGCAGCGGCCACCTCTGTAGCCCAAGGCGCCCTGACTGGGGGATGCCCTCAAGTCCCAATTAGAAGAAAACTGTGCCTGGGAGGAAACGCAAGATAAATATGACTCGTCTTGCTTTAATTAAGTTTGATCGGAGGTTGTGCTGCATCCAGGGAAGCCAGAGCCAATTTTCACAGTGTGGTTTGCAAACCAAAGGCGTGCCTTCTAAGGCTACGGGAGAACACATGTCCCTAAATGTGGCCTGGGGTTACCCGAGCTGTACCTTCAGGCAGTTCACAGGGAGAGCAAATGCTCTGTGTTCCTGGGAGCTCAGCCTCCACACCAGAGCAAATCATCGTCTTTCCAGCCACCTGATGGCTCCTTTCTCCTGCTGACTTGGAAGGCACCCCTGAGGAGGGTCCAGCTTCCTGGGGACAGCGGTCCAGGACACGTGGTCAGGACATGGTATCCTATTGTCTCCAGCTTTCCAGACCAGCACCCACCACTGTCTGTCCTGAGGAGCAGTGTGACACAGTCACCTGGGATGGCTGTGTCATGGGAGGCTGAATCCTGCCTGGGCTGTGGACCAGGACAGGAAGTCGTGATGGTGGCTGTGGAGGGTAGAACACCTTGGTTCTCTTGCTGTTGGGTAGTCAGGAGGATGTGGGGGTCCTCTACAGAGCAGCTTCCAAGCAGCACCAACTTGTTAAATAAAATACATTAATTGA
>NW_004524584.1:20332900-20343523 GCF_000260255.1 Octodon degus | reverse complement strand
GATGAGTACAGTGCTTCTGAGATCCACCACATTCTGAAAGCCCCATCTCTGAATACCTTTGGGGAACATTTTAGTTCTAAACCATAGTATTCACTGAGACTCTTTGAAAAGCATAATCAAAGAATACACAACCAATTGATTGTGTGTGTGTGTGTGTGTGTGTGTGTGTTACTAGAGACTAAACCTAGGGCTTTGCAATGAGCTCCCTACAAGACCTCCCACTCTTTACTTCTAAGGCTGGAGTCTTTTTAAGTCTAAATGTCATTTAGGCTGATCTTGAATTTGCGTCCTCCTGCCTCAGACTCTCCAAGTGCTGCGATTATAGGTACAGAATACCTACCTGTTTCAGCCCAATCATTTGTGATGAAAATGCTAAAAACACACTTGGACAGAGACAGTCTTCTCTCTTATCATTGCTCAGGACAACAGATATTCATATGCAAAAGATGGGAACTTGATTCCTACCTTTAATTCTACATAGTGATCCACTCGCAGTATATCAAAAGGCTGAAAAATGAGACCTGCCTTGAACCTTTGGAACTTCTCCAGGAACAGAGAAACATTTTAAGACAAGGGTGACATGCCGGCAGTGGCTTTCTGGGTAGGAACTTAAAAGCACAAAGAACAAAAGCAAAAATGGACAAATGGGATTATATCGAAGCAAGAAATCTCTTCCTGGCAAGGAGACAGTTACCAGAGTGGAGTGGCACCTTGAAGAAGTGTGGATCACTTTTACAAATGATTCATGTGAAGGGTCCCCTTCAGTGTGGCTACCCAGGGCCACACGGGTCTGGGGTGCAATCAGGATGTAGCAGCAGTCCTGCTGGTTTGAAGTTTCGGTCTGAACATAAGATGTCACGTGCAGAATATATGAAGAGCCCAAGCAGCTCAAGAGCAGAAGCCCACCTGGAACCTAATTTCAAAATGAGCAAACATTGTGAAGACCTTTCTTGGAAACAAAATTCAGCAAATTTATGAAAAGGATCACTTCCTTAGCCATCAAAGAAATGCAAGTTAAAACCACATGAGATATCATCTCACTCCCATTGTAACGGCTGTCACCAAAAAGAGCCCGAAAATGTTGACAAGGGCATAAAGAAGAGCAGCTCTTACACCATTGGGAATGTGCGTTGGTACAACTGTGATGGAGCAGAGCAGGGAGATCCCTTAAGGAACGAAGAACACATCCGCTGTGGGATCTGGTGACCCTGCTTCTGAATCTGTTTGTAGAAGAAATGAAATCCTCACATCAGGCCCAACTGTGCCGTGTTTATTGACATAACGTGAAATCGTCCTCCATGCCCATTCGCAGGCACATGGATCGACACAGTGCAATGTACACACAAAAGGGAATATCATTCAGCTACATAAAATGAAATTCTCTCATTTTCATCCAACTGGATGGACCTGAAAGTCACTGTGTAAAGGGCAGTGAGTGAGCCTGACAGAGCCCGCGGTCCCTGGCCCCTTTCATTCCACACTCCCGGTTCCTCCACGGCACTTCCCCAGGAAGTGGCCTGCACTCCTGCCTTGGATTTCCCTATACTCTGAGTGCTGCCAGAAGTCACCACTGACCAGCAGTCCTCCAGGGAACTGGATGCACCCAGACGCTGGCTGGCTCTGAGGTTGGGCAGGTAGCTTGGAGGCCTGACCTCACCTGCTTACCAGCAGTGTGCAAGAGTAGGAAGCTGGCCCTGTAGGCAACCTCAGGACTGCAGGGTGGGGAGACAGACTTCCTCTGGCCCCCTGCAGCTCTGGCAATGCTTGGTATGAAAAGCCTGGGAAGCAGAAGTGTTCAAGGGCACTGAGCTGGCCACACAAGCATGGCGCTCTGCAGTGGGGTCCACAGGTAGAAGAAGGACTCGGGATGGCATTGTGTGTGAGCTGGTCATCTTGCATGGAGCTGAGCACACTCAAGTCCAGCCACAGGTTAAAGTTGAAACAAAGCAAGCTCATATCACAGAAAAGCTTCTGACTCACTTAGCCGAGTGGGGGAAGGGCTTCCTCTTCACCACTGTTCCTGATGCAGGAGGGCAGGTACCTCTGGCAGACCCTGGGCAGCTTCCGCTCTCTGATACCTGCCCGTTGCTGCTCTCAGTGTCTGGGCCTCTGTGTGAGTGAAGCTAGGTGTTTGGGTTTCTGGAGGGAAACACTGGGGATGCCTATCTTGCATAGCATTTTGTTTTGAAAGAGCTCACAGGTCACACATGTAATGTCACTAAAGCAGCAATGAATTCCTTTTCCAGAACTCAGCCCAAGTATATGCAAGACTATGTCTGACATATTTTTTGTATCTCAGGAATGCTGTCTCATCAAGGGCAGCCCAGACCCTGTGGCTGATGGTATGTGGTGTAGACGTCCCCTCAGCACTTACTCCTGGTTCTTCAGTGATGTTCTTACTCTGCATAGCCAGTTCTTATACTGATAGAAGCAATCGAAATGGAAAACTTGGGACAGTGATCCCAACAACGATGTGTGGCCATAACCAACTGCACAGCTCTTGCAGGACTGAGAGCCACCGTGAGGTCTTCACTGGTGATTTCACTGTGGGTTTCCTTAAGAGTGCATGCACAGGTAGCCTTCTAGATGGAGCCCCCACTTCTATGAGATCGCAGGGCCCAGGTGCTGGGCACATCCTGACCTGGCCCTGTCTGCTCCCTCCCTCACCTGGCTGGTGAAGGCCACCTTGCTTCTATGCCATCTGCTGCAGAGACAGCAGGACCAGGTGCTGCTCCCCTGAATTTGTCCTGCCTTCTGTGCACTGTGGCAGGAGAGGGCAGGAAGTGGGGCCACATTCCCTTGTCATAAGTAACTCAGGTGTATGGTAGGGGTGCAGGGTAGCAGGCTGTCCCGAGAAGCTGAGGAGTCAGTCAGGGTAGGCAAAGTGGGCATCCAGCTTGGGGATTTCACACCATTCTCCGCTTCACCTGGATGCTCTTGGGAGTCGGGTAGCTGTGGTCCCGTAAATCCCAGTTAGTGAAATCTCTTCAGGGAAGATAGGAGCCATGTATAGACACACATGGCCATTACATGTGGGTTAAATTCCATGTTCTTCGCTGCCTCAGGATTAGAGCTAAGTAATGTTAGAAAACACATTCTCCATGTGAGTCCAGTTTAAGTAGAGACCCAATTTGGAGACATTGCACATTTCCTGCCTCTGGAGTCTGGAGCCGGGCTGGCCTGGTACTGCCTTGTGCAAGGCGCAGGTGGAGTGTGGTGCCCTCATGGGAGCTGTTTCCTCAGGGGTCTTCCTATAATAAGAAGGTGTCCCTATCCCTGATCACCTCCCAGTTCCTGCTTGGCCACAGCTACTTGAATCACCAGGAAGGGCTATGGCTGACAGACACAGGTGTCACCATGCTCCGCGAGGGCTGTCACATGGATTTGCGGTGTGGCACTGCTCCTGACAAGCTTGATGGGCTGTAAACATCACCTCCAAACCAGGAACCAAACCCTGTCATTGTTCTGTCCTGTAGAAGATAAGGCTGCAATAACGAGGGCTCAATTTCACTTAATCTCTGTGGTGTTGAGAAATCTCTGTTTTGAAAAACTTTGCCACTGTTTTTTTTTTTTTTTCTTTCCTTTCAACAGAACTTCCTTGATTTAACTTCTGTCCCATGCAGAATTTGACCTGGGTGGGTTGTACCCAACAAAATCCAGTTTTCTTTGGAACTGAGCTCAGCCGCACTGCCATTTCAACTTTGATCTGGCTGGCCGGAGCTCAGGTCTGCTGAGGAGCAGGCAGGCTGTTATTGATTTCAAGCTCCACAGTACCCAGTTCCCAATTCCAAAGCTTTGGTGAAAAGCAGGGAGAGCCAAGTGCATGAAATCATTTTCATGCATGTTTGTAATGGCCTAATGAGGTGATCAGATGGGCTTTAGCCAATCCTCCACCCTCCACGATGGTTTATGAAGTGTTTTTGGTTCATTTGGGGAAAATTGGTCAGAATTGTGCCTGCCAATCATGGGGACAGAAGGAAACCCTCTGTCAGGGAACACAGGAGACAAGTATTTTCAAATGAAACGCAAATTTGCTGCAGGAGAGACACAACTCTAGGCCAGTTCCAGCAGGCTTCATTGGGGAGGGGCGCTACGTCCACTCCCATAGGAAACTGCAGTGAAGACCAAGGGAAGAGGACAGTTTGGAACAATGTCATCAGGGATGTCGGGGTAAGGGGAGAGTGGGGTCCAGAGGTATGGGGTCATCTTAAAATGAGGACATTGGTGCAGAGAATCTAAGGGTCATTTAGCTTCACATTCTCTTGACCAGAGTCAAAAAGCAGCCAGACACTTGGTGCTTCAGGAGAAGAAGCCAACAGCAGAACATGACAGGCATCTTCCCTAGATTCTACTCAGTGCCAGTAGGACTTCCTTGCGGTGACACCCAAAATGTCCCCAGATACTTGCCCTGGGCACCAGTCACCTTGAGTTGATGCCAGACCTGATGGTGTCTCTGTATTTTTAGAATTCTCCTGACCCTGGAAAAGCTAACTGAGCAAATATTTCCAAACTATATGTGCACCCATGTTTATAGCAGCACAATTTATGATAGCCAAATCTTGGAAACAACCAAAAGGTGATCACCTGTGGAGTGGATGAAAAAGATGTGGCATTTTTATACAATGGAGTATTGCTCAGCCATAAAGAAAGAAACTAGAAGCCTTCATAGGTAAGTGGATGCAATTACAGGCTATACTCATAAGTGAAATAAATCAGATTCACATGTGTAAATATCACGTTATCTAACTAGTGTAAGACCCCGAAAAAAGAAATAAAACTTGAAGGTTATAACAAGTATAGTAAAACAGACAGAAATGGAACTTAAGGATTGAACAATGAAGATGAGAGAAGGGAGAAAAGACAAGGAAAAAGGCAAGGGGAAAAACATGCAAGTATATATACAGGATGGCTGATGTGATTGTACTAAAAATTTCCATCAGCTTTTTGAAAACAGCAGTTAATGTGGAGGATTTTTACCTTCACTAACTCTGTATGCTGATTTCTGCCATCCAAGCAACTACATGGAGGACAGCAATGTGTAATGCAAAACTCATGCTTGAATACTTGTCACCTTGGTCTTCTAAATGTTTGTCCTTTCTAATGTCATGTCAATTATTACTATATTCTCTTCAAAACAAATTTTTTAAAATGACAAAAAGCAAAACAAGAGGGACAAGAACAGAACCTTAAGCTTTCTTGAAAGCAAGCAGTAATATGCAACCATGTGTCTAATCTGACATACCTATATCTATTAATCTGAGCAATAGATTTGATGATAGAAACAGCTAACATATCAATCATTATTAATCAGCTATTCTTGTTCTGGAAATCTATAGTGTATGTATTGTTGTATATTACCCTGTTCGTATCACTATATCTGATTTTTGTTCTTGCTTTTGTCTTTTACTTTTCAAAATGAAATAATAAAATTAAATTTAATTAAAAAAATTATGAAAGGTTATTTTAGTGTCCCGTGGCAGCCCCTGCTGCACTGAGGTATGGGGCTTTAGCTCCTGTACGCTAAGATGTGGTCCAATCACACAGGACCTTGGCCGACCTTGGCCGGCTTGGCTTTGGAGATGAGTTTCAGAGGTCATGACCGATGGCCAGGGATCTTCAGAATGGAAATATCAGGATAAAACTGAGAGAAACAACGGTGACAAAGAAATACCTTCTTAGGCAAAATGTGATGGAGAACAGAGTGAAGGTCTACAAAAGTGGCCCAGAGTGGCCTGAGTGTCCATGACCGTGGAAGAAATGGTCTGCAGAGGATGGACTGCCCTAGTCCTTGCTCGTCCTGCACAGGGTCCTGCTTCTCCAGTGACCAAGGGCCTCCTGGACTCAGCCTGGCCTCCTGCCACCTCATCTCTCCTTTTAGGGTGCTGCCCCCAGTCTTTTCTCCTGCTCTCCTGTCCCTCCAGTGTGCAGCAACAGTGACACAGTCCCCAAAGGACATGCTCTTGAAGTTCAGGTGACCACACGACCAAGGGACACAGATCGAAATGCTGGTGGAGTGCAGGACTGTGCCAGAGGAGGCTGGGAGCCTGGCTTGGGTGTGGTTGGGAGAAGGGCCTGCGTGAGGGCAGAGGTGGGGGGCGACAAGCCCTGGCGAGGCGCAAGGACCCAGCCACCTCTCTTTCTTCAGCCCTCAAGGGCTGTGAGGGAACTTCTCTCCTCTGCTGCTTCCCCTGCTGTTTTTCTGCGTCGCCTTGGCCCTAAGCATTCAGGTGACACAGACACAGGTGACACCTGTGGCACAGGAAGCCAAAGTACACCTCTCTGCTTTTCTTTCCTTTTTCTTTCTTTCTTTCTTTTTCTTTTTCTTCTTCTTCTTCTTTTTTTTTTTTTTTTCAGTACCAGGGATTGAACTCAGGCCCAGGCAAATGCTTATTCTACTGAGGCATCTCCCCAGCCCCTGCCTTTCTTTTCAGTGGATGTCCATGGTGTTTTGGCCAGGAATAGAAGGCAGACTGGCCTCTCAGGCATACCCAGTTCTCCTTCCTAGCACCCCAGTGTGTCTACTCATCTCTCCCCATGGCTACACCTCTGCCTCTGCCAGGAGGAAGAGCTCCCAAGGGTGCTGCTCCAACACAAAGCCCAGGCTCCCCAGGACCCCTGTATGTGGCTGCTGGGTCAGAGGAGCAGTTGAGGACAGAGCTCCAGGAGCCGGAGGTTCCAAGGGATCTCCCCAGAATCTTCCAGGACTCTAGCCTCAGAGAAGCAGGGCTCAGCAGCAGGCACCAGAAAGGGATGCAGCGGAAGTCTCTACTAGGATACGCGAAAGCACCCCAAAAATTTTCAAGTTGCAAACTAAAAAAAAAAAAATAGAAATAGAGGTGACAGCTTTGCAAACAGAAAGGGGAACAAGGGACAAAAGGAGGACCTCAGGGAGGGCAGGAAGGAAGGGAAGAAGAACTAAGGTGTGTTGCCTGAGGAATGCTATCACTGAACCACTAACATGAAAACTTCAAAACAAAACAAAACTTTAATACCATGAGATTTTAACTTCCCTCTCAGCTCCTAAGCTAAGAACACAACTAACACTTCTCAACAAAAAAAGCGCAAGAGATTCCTCAGAATCTCTAGTGTCAGTGGTCACACCCTTGCGGAGTCACCCAAATATCATGAGATCAAACAGAACACAAGGGCACCTGCCAGTGACAGGGACCACCAGAGACAAGGGCCCCCCGGGTTAGGGCTGAGCCCACAGCCCAGAAGACCTAAGCGGAGGTCTGGACCTCTGGCGGTGGCCCATCTATCTTCTCATCCAAAGAAGCACCTTTGCATGGTAGCAATTGAGACAAATTATATTAAAATTCTTTGCCAGCCCAGTAAGACTTGTCAGTGAGCAGGATTTGTGATTTAAGAAGAAGCAAAGGACTAAGGTTCTAGCTGGAATTTCAGGGACACCACATTCCTGAAATGCCAGCCCTAGGGAGTACCTGTCCCTGCTCTCCTTGGTGTGAAAGGCAGGAAAGGCCCTCTCTCCCCACTTCCAAGCCAATTTTCCTTTGGCTGCCCGAGTAAAAAGCAGGCTTGCCCTGGCCCAAGGGCCCCTGGATGAAGGCTTGCTGGATGAATTCTCTTTTTACCTCTGCCCGCCGGAATATCTTACAGGAGGACACAGCGGCTCCCAACACCCGGCTTTCTATAACGCTAGGAGAGGTGAGTCAGTACAAATGGAATGAACCTGATTTTTTTTCCTGATCAAAGCAAAACTCTTTTGATGTTTAGCTGTTTGATAGAAAGTGCCTTTTACAGCGAGCTGATATCTGAGTTAATAGGACATAAAGATATTTTATGAAACTGCAAACCATTATTAATATTGCAGTTTTAACTTGAAAGAAATATGTAGAGTGACACCGGAAATTAATTAGATTATTTCATCATTCTTTTACATTGCAAACTTTGATACACTTGCATAGATATATAGGTACATTGATAAAAAGACACGAAGACAAACAGAATTTTAATGAGTGAGGGGCTTTTATCTACTAACACTTTGTGACTTAATTTTTTCTGTTTATTCTGCCTATTGATTCCAGTTGAAACCTGCTGTTTTAATGTTGTTATTGATATTCTCTCTGGGTTTTCTTCTAATTCTGGCATTGATATTACCTTGATCAGATTTAGTTTATTTGAATTGCCTGTAGGTTTTGGTCTCAGGAGTTTTTCACTGCTTATAGACATGCAAAGATAAAACCTCTCTTTTTATCTAAAAATCCTTGAGAGACTCTGAAAGATACAGCCGTTTTCTGAGAACACTAAAAAGCTGGAGATGACAGTCAAAAGGGATCTTCCTCTCACCCGGTTTTTCCAAGACTTCAGTTTCACCCTGACCCCTCCTGACTTCTCCTCTCTTCCATCTTGCAAATGGTGTAGGAGGAGAGGACTTTGTCCCCGTACTGCAGGTGGTTCAAGCTTTAGATCACGGGAATTTTCCTTGGAAAAGGCTAAGTTTGGCAAGAAAATGAGTGTGCTTTTGAGTCTACACAGTGGCAGAATTTCCAGTGCATTCAAGAAATCTGGGCTGGGTGTGGTGGCGCATGTCGGTAATCCCAGCGCTTGGGAGGCTGAGGCAGGAGGAACGTTGTGAGATCAAGCCCAGTCTGAAGAGCAGAGTGAAAACCTGTCTCCAACAGACAAAAATAACAAAGTGCTTTTGAGGAGCCTGTTTATTTTTTTTGCTAAAAACCCATCCTACGTCTTTCAACTTGAATGACAGAAAACTGAATATTTTTTGAAATTAGGATAACTACTTTGAAAGATGGGAAATGAATGATCTTCCAAGCACTTAAGAATAGGAGGCAGCAGGAGTTGAATCACGGACCGAAGTGAGAAGTTCTTGATAAAAGAACCATGGAGCCCACGGTTTCAATGCAGGTTGATTGTGGGTGGTACTCTGGAAACATTCTCCTAGATTAATTATCTTTATGCAAAACATTGCACCTTCCTGAGAAAAGAGCAGCTAACAACCACACAGCCTTATGGTGCTTGCTTATCAATGTCTGGTGGGTTTCGTACCTGGACTCCAGCTTCCCCTGGGGCCTCCCTGATCCCCCATACTGCCTTCTTATTTAGGATGCCAACTCTCCTGTCTGCTCCTGCTCCTTGCACCTTTCTCCAGTGTGATCACTTCGGCCTTAAATAATATCGAGCATGGAAACACTGGGTCTGAAGCTCTAAGCCATGCACGCAGTCCTGCAGAGGGAGCGGGAGTTGTTAATGATTTCTTTCTCTGTTTCCAAAGTCATCGATACATTGGTTTTTGTTTTCTGCATCTATCGGAGGCTTTGAAATCAAGAGCTTTGGCAGCCTAGAGGCTTTGAGGAAGGCATCAGCATTCAGGGGCTGGGGAGGGACTGGGAAGGAAGTGCAGGGAGAGGACAGGAAGGGAGGGGGAGGGTCCACCCGCCCAAGGCCGCCCATCCTGCCCTCCCTAGTCTGCCCAGCCCACCGCCAGCTGCCCATTCCATGAGCAGCGGTTCCCAGGCCAGGGGCCAGTGGGTTCCCCTCCTCCCCTTGCCCCTGCAGGGCAGGAGCTCCGCCTGGCTCTGGCTGCCTACAGAAATCCTGTTCTCATGCACGAGTGAGAGTGTGAGCAAAAATCAGGCCAGTGGAAGAGATTATCTCCTCATTTATTGGACACCTTCTGTTTCCTTAAAAGTACCAAACTGCGCATGACCTATAATTTGTACAGTGAGCTATTCATCCAGAACACTGGGGGTGCTCCGGGCCTGGGCTGGCATGGATGGCACCTTACAGGACTGTGGGTTGAAGCCCTGCGTGGCTGTGCCTTCCCAGGCTTCCAGCAAAACATCCCAGCACTGGGTCATCTCCAACCGAGCTGTTACAGTCAGAGAAATCTGCAGCAGACGCCACGTGTGCACGCGAAGGCCCTGCTGCTGGGCCCCAGGAGCAGCCAAGAAGCAGGCAGTTGTCAAATAGTAAACATTTATATATCTCCTAATTATGATTCATAGTTTAGTAACAATTTTTTTTCTAGTGCTGGAGATTGGACCCTGGGCCTTTGTGCTAAGAGATACATCCCCAGGATTCTTATACTAAAAAAAAATTTGAAACAAAGTCTCTCTAAGTTACTAATTTGACTAGCTTGGTGGGCAACCTGTGACCCTCAGGCGATTGCTTCCGGGAGTGCTGGGATTACAGCTGTGCACCTTCATGCTGCGTCATATCTTAATCTGTAGAGTAGCCACTGTCAGATGATGCACAGGCTAAATCTTCACCCTGGCTCCTGGACACAGCCCCATTGAGAAATCTGTTGTCAGTGTGGGAAAATAGGCGCAGATCTGGCAGGTGCTTGTTGAAGCAGTTGGCCAGACCGTGGTCACCGTACCCTGGGTGTCATGTGGCTGAGTCATTTGCCAGAGACATGAACTGCTTCCTATTCTTTCTGCAGCGTGCTAGGGCATGTCGCAGTTACTAAACTGGGAAAATCCCCAAACTCAGGTGTCTGAGTGCAAAGCCAGGAATAAGGGCCGCCAGACGGGGAGTGGGCTGCTGACCGGGCAGAACCAGGGCAGTGACGCTGGGTGCTCGTGCGCCTGGGCCTCTCCCCGCCCCAGCTGTGAGCAGCAGCTGGCCTCGTGGGACAGCGACAGT
>NW_004524584.1:20322544-20332500 GCF_000260255.1 Octodon degus | reverse complement strand
TTTTTTCTGAGTGTGCACAAAGAGAACTCTGGGACTGCCACAGAGTTTATTTATTTTAAAGAAAATTGCTTTAATCAGCAAAAATAACTTCTCTACACTGGCATAGCTGTCCTAACTTACAGCAATTTTAGAAAAATATAGAGTTTAGAAAAGATACCACAAATGAAAACAAATATCATATTTTATAATGGATAAAAATAGCAATTCCAAGAAAACATTTTTTTTAGAAAAGGTTGTTCACAATATTAAATTTCCTATGGCTTATATCAGAGAAGTCATTTTGTAGAGTGAAACAACAAAATACAATTATATTTATATTATAGTATTAGAAAAGGTTGTTCACAATATTAAATTTCCTATGGCTTATATCAGAGAAGTCATTTTGTAGAGTGAAACAATATAATACAATTATATTTATATTCATTATTTATGTATGGCCTTAAATGTGTACTATTTGTTGTTTAATATTGTTTATTTGGTATAGGGTCTCACTCTGCAGCTCAGACTCATAGTAATCTTCCTGTTTTCAGCCTCCCCAGTGCTGAGATTACAGGTGTGCGCCACTACACCTGGTCTCGGCGGCTAGCTCAGTGCACCTGGGGACGGGGTCAACACGGCATGTGGTGCCAGGGATGGAACCCCCGTCCCTGGGACACTGAGCTATCTCTCTAGCCCTGTTTAATATTGTGAAAGTGTCATGCAAAAACAGTCTCAAACAAAGATGTAGTAAATATATGCAGGAACCTAAAAGTACATTGAGGGACGAGGTGAGCTTCCATGACTAATAGAGCTAAAAGGCACCAAAGGTTTATGCAAGACAGAACTTATGACTGAAAGATACACAGCCAAGAACTGTGGAGGTAACTGAGTGTGAAGTGAGGGACATATTTTGGAGAATACATGACAATGAGTCTTTTACAATAATACATGTTTTATTTTATAGCCACTGTTTTATTGACCACCCTGCATGAGACCACATGGTTTCTGAAGCTGTCATGCACTTGTTCACACTCTTCACACAGTCCGCAAGGAGGTGTCGCCTGTCACTTGTCCTCACTCAGCTGTGCACTCCTGTGAAGTAAATGCAAGCTTCCCAAGGTCTGCAGCATTGTGGGGACCCCTGAGGCAGCCAGCTCTGCCCTGCTGCCCTGGCCTGGCCAGGAGAAGTGGTTCCTTTGCAGTCCAGCTTAACACAAAAGCAAAAGAAAGTGAGATCCTAGCCCCTCAGTCAGCTGACAACCCACAAGGCCTGGCATGAACTCAGTCTCCCTGCCTCTGCCCACTTAGTACACACCCCGCACTCACTGTATGCTTGTGTGGAGAGGAGAACTGGTTGAACACACACAGAGGGCCGTGTGCATCTCTGTGGCCCCTGCTAGAGGCCCAACCTTGGAGCCAATGTGGCACTGTGCAGCCTGACAGGCAGTGTTATCAGCTACTGACCATTGGCTCTATTCAGGGCAGCCCTGCACAGGTCCCCAGCCAAGGGCAGGACTGGACATCTGACTCAGGGAGGTCTGAGTGTGGCAGATACTGCACAGGAGGCTGGAGCACTGCCTGGGACCCAGAGCTCAGCAGGGTGCCAGCTGTGTTCAGAAGCCTGGATGTAGCCAGGTGCACAGAAGCCAGCAGGCCAGGGCCCAGATCCTGAGTGTCCGCCCATGGGCAGCTTGGCAGCAAGGACTCTGGGTTATGGACAAACACTTCCTCAGGGCACAGGAAGAGCTTTAGAAAAGGCAAACCCAGAATCTTGAAAGAAGAGGAAGGAGAAGATGTGCTTGGCCACATTTTCGACGTACTCCTGCAGCCCTCTGCTCCACAAACGCATCACAGGACAGCAGCGTGGGGTGGCAGTTGGGACACCTGGGAGGTCAGCGAGGCACGCGGGTCCTCAGAGAGAAGTGGAGGCTGCCACCCTGATGTGATCCTCTGCAGGGTCCCCTCCCCAGGATCAAGGCTGCAGCTTGGAAAGCTGCTAGGCACCAGGTAGAAAATGTAAGGCATCAGGAAGCCCCTGGAGTCAATGACACTTACAGTGCACAAATTAGTGAGTAATGCTGTGTGGGAGTTAATTTACCTCACATGATCAGGCACTTTACGGCCGCGGAGCTGCTTGCTGGCTGCGGAATCAGCTCCTTATGTTTTTCTAATAAGATCAAGGTGAAAGGATGAGTCGACTGCAGGTAACGAGCGAGACATGCCCCATCTTTCCGTGGATGGGGACCTGTGCAAGGTCACTCTTGGTGTCCAGGAACAGGGGTCTCAGAAGGAAGGAGCTGCAGCTGCTCTGCATGGCGCAGCTGTGGTGTTGGTTCCCATAAATGGCTGAGGCCGCTGATCAGGGGGGCTGCTGAGGAGGTTGCTCTTGAAGGACACAGAAAAGCAATTCAGGACAGAAGTTTTGCCTGGGCCACTTCCTGGCTGAGGGACAGGGTCCTGGAAGAGCACTGTGGCAGTGGATGTCCCTGCAAACTTGACTGCATTGTGGGTGCCCCGGTCATTGGGCATCTGCGCCATGTTTCCGAATGGGCACAGCCAGCAAGGCTGTGCAGTCGAGCAGAGGCTTCTTAGACACCAGGGGCTCCTCCATAAGGGCAGATTTGTAGGGATCAGTTGGCCTCAGTGTGATCGGTTCTACCTGGGGAGAAATGGCGGCAGGAATGAGGAAAAGGTAGACAAGACAAAAGCTGGGGTAAGTGGTGGCTCCTCTGCCTGGTTAACAAGACGACTCCAGTAGCAAAGTGAAATGGATGTTTATTTATACCTTTGTAAAGTTAGTAAGATGTGACAAGGTTGTCTAGTGGCTAATAGCTGACCTTAACCGGACAGGATGTTTATCTTAGGACCCAGGTAGCTTGTTCCCTTTAGGCACTGAGGCCTAGTCCCGCCTACACACATATGACCAGTTTTCCAACTTCCACAGTTCCCAACACAGATTCACTCTCTGCCACTGCTTTAGCACCAACCCACCCTCCCTGGGCCAGCAGCTTTCCTGAGAGCAGCATGCAGTGGGGCGTAGCCTCCAGGACAACAGTTTCCGTGCTAGACCTTCCCCACCAGTAAGTGTTTCCCACACAGGCCTGCCATGCCATTGGACTGTACCTGGCAGTGCTGTATTTCTGGGGAACCTTGTCAGGGTCAGTGTCCTTGTTGCTGAGACAAAATAACTGATGCCCACATCTAAAGGAAAGGTTTATTTTGGCTCATGGTTTGTACAGGTTACAGTCTGAAGTACACTGGCTCCAAGGTGGGCAGCATGGCAGAGGTGCCCGGCAGAGGAGAGTAGCTCAGGCCATGGTCTTGGCGAAGCCAAGTGAAGAGAGCAGCTGGGGAGAGAGACAAAACTTCCAGCCACATGCACCCCCGTGACCACGTCCTCCAACCAGGCTCCACCACCCATCATAACATTCCACATGAACCCCTTGATGGGCTGACCCACGAACTGCGGTCAGCCTGCTGTGGTCCCTCCCATGCACACACTGGCCCTTCTTCTTCCTCCATACATGCTTCCTCATGTATGGTGTGGTGAAGCTGCTAGACAGACAGAGCAGGGCAAGGGCAGCAGAGAGCAGCCTCTCCTCCTGAAGCCAGAGAGCAAAGCGGAAGCTGTATTTCTTGCTCAGGGGTCAGACTGCAACTGGATTGGAATGAGCTTTCTTTTCATGATGAACATTTCAGAAGCCCTAAGAGGAGAAGTTACAGAGTAAAATAGGTAAGTAAGTGAATGGTCCCAAGATGGACACAGAGATCTTTATGATGTAAGTCAGTGCAGGAGAAATAAAGCTACAGGGATGTCTGAGGCCCCAGCCTTGAGTCACCAGCATCAGCCCTTGAGTGCTCAGGCCCTGGGAGATACATAAAAGCCACACCGTGTGACTCCTGCCCACAGTGCTGCTCCCATCTCACGGTAGAGCAAGCTGTCCACCGCACCACAGTAGAGCAGAGTATACAAATGGGAGAAATGCTGTGAGCTTACCTGGCTGGGAAGCTGCAGAGAGCGAGGAGTCGAGAAGGCCACGGAGCCTCTGGGAAATCCTTCCTGAAGGGAAGAGAATGTAGGGGCATCTCTCTAGCCCCTTCAGTTGGGGGATCTTGTGGGATCATGGTGAGTCCTGACAGGGCTACAGATGGGGGCTGCTGAGGCCCTGCAGGTGCTGGGCATGCTCCAGAAAGTCAGTGTAGGTGTTTGTTTGAAAGGCTTCTCTTCACCTAGTTCCCTGGTGCACAGGATTCCAGTTTCCTAGTGCTTCTCACTGGCTCTGGGTGCTGGTTCTCCAGGGCTGTATGAATTTGTGGGTGGCTCCAGATAACAGGACATTTTCAGGATACCAGGAGTCCAAGATGGCAGCAGAGTTAGTCCCATCCTTGGACTCAAGGGAAGGTGTGTCTGGTTTTCCCTGACTTCTGGTGGTGGCTGGGTACACCTGGTGTTCCGGGGCTTGTGGCCACATCACTGAAGTCTCTGCTGTATCCATCTGATGTGACCTTTGTTTCTCTGCATACATCCCTCTCCAGATCTCCTCTCCTCTTCTTTGCAGATTCCGTTACATTAGGTTAGAGCCCATGCTCCCCCAGTAGGATCTCAACTTAGCTTGCATCTCATTTACATCAGCAGAAACCCTGTTTCTAGATAGAGGACATTGATGTATCATTTGAGGGATAAGATTCAGGGCAGTCTTTTATTCTCCCTTCTTAGGCTTCTGGTGGCCTTGTCCACACCCACTGGACACAGATACCCTACGAAGACTTGGGTTGGTGCCCAGCACCATGCTCTGCACCTGCCACTGGGAGGCGCCACCTCAGAAGCTCACAGCTCAGTAGAGAAGCCCTGCTGTCTCTGCCTGGGGCAGTTCCAACGGTGTCATTCCCGCCAGGAGGCTGGCAGAATGTCACCCTCCTCTGGTGTTCTCAACAGTTGGGCAGGGCAGAAACACGCAGTGCAGGGACCCGAAGGCACCAGACGGGGCTCAGGACCTAGTGGCCCGCGAGCATGTGCGCATGCTCAGCTCCATCCCTGCCGCTTCCCGGCAGGCTGCTGGCGCTTTCCGTTTCCCAGCTCTGTGAGGCTTCTGCCGCGCTGCCCCCTCCTCTCTCTCAAATCCCCTTCCTGCAAAGCCAATCCCATTTCTGGAGCAGGATTTTAAGGCACCTGTTTGTTGACCTTGAAAATTGCTGGATTTTATTTCCAGTGGAAGAGGCAAGGACACGTATGGGAGACCAGGGTGGGAAGCCAGGGTGTGTGCAAGGCTGGCAGGGGCCTTGCAGTTTTCTCCCCGTTCTGCTCAGCTTTCCCCACTCGTCCTCCAGGCCCACCATGGCTATCTCATCGTTCCCCCTCAACTGCAAGGTCCCCTGCGTCTGCCCTGCCAGTCTTAGTGGACATATTGGTCCCCCAGTCCATGACAATAATCACCAAACCCCTGTTCCTCTTTTGAGCCATTGGCCACTGCCCTCCCCTGAAGACCGATTACCACAACCACCACCTCATTTCTCTTATAATTTTATCAATGTATAATCGGCAAATAATTCTATGCATTTGTCACGGTTTATATCTTGGTGTCCCTTCTAAGCCTTGTGTGTTCATAGATGGGGCTTTGGGGTTAGCTGAATGATTATGCTAATCCTTATGCTGATGATTATACATTATGCTAATGAACAGATCTGTCTATTCATCTCTCTCCCTCCTGCCTCCATGCCATGGGCTGTTTCTCGTCTATGATGCCTTGGAGCCGGTGGGCTGTGGGCTGAAGCCTTTACAAACTGTGAACCAAAATAAACCTGTAGTCCTTCAACGTGCAGGTATTGGGTGCTTGATCCTCCTGGGCAAAGTCTCTGAGACAGTGATGATCTAACACACGTCGTAAAATGAGTGGCCAAATCAAGTTCCTTTCTGCACGGGTTGCTATCCATAGTGAGCTTTGCGGAGTGCGTTGGGAAGCCATGAGATCCACTCTGAGCCTCGCCCAAGCCTGGGATGCTGCAGTGCCAGTGAGCAGCACCATGCTGTGTCAGCTCCCTGGGACCATGCGCTGCAGAATGTGAGCTTGTGCTTTGTGGCAAGAACTCTCCCCCTCTGGCCCTTGGCTTTGTTGAGAGCACGAGCGGCCTCTGTTCACTCCTCTTGTTAACGGTTGGGTATCGTGGTCCGCACCGAGCCTGCCCTGCTCTGGACATGGACCCTCTACTGCGGTGCCCCAAGCAGCTGGGGTGGAGTGACCCAAGCCCAATTCCCAGAAGGCTGCCAGGACAGGTGCTGACACCAGCGCTGCTGCTTGGCATATTGGTGGCTGCATCTCAAGCAGCCAGGGGAACCAACGCCCTCCCCGTGCGTCTGCCTGGGAGCCAGGCCCATCACTGCTGAGAACTGCAAGTGTGTCAGCAGTGGGAAGGACCCTTGGGATGTGGCAGTTCTTCATGTTGTGCACATTCTCTGTTGCCTTTGTCAATTGAGAGTGTGGCTGGGGACAGCCAGCCCCACTGAACCATCCACAGAGAGCTGGGGATGGGGCAGCCCATGTCCAGACAAGAACAGCTGCCTTATGAAGGGGCAAAACCCTACCCAAGACCTGCCATCTACTTTGCCAGCCCTTCACTTTGGTCCTGGTCTCAGGAGGACATTCTGGGAGGAGGCTGGGGGGCAGTAGGTGCCCCCTCCTGTGTGTGTGTGTGTATGTGTGTGTGTGTGTGTGTGTGCACATATACATGATGCTGTGGCTTCACATCATTCATGGACAAGAATTAAAGGCCAGGCAGCCTGATAGGGCCAGAAGCCCAGCTGGGACTCCAGCTCCTCCTGTCCCCATACCCTGGGCTCCATCCTGAGAGCTGACACTTAGAGGAGGCCTCCTGGCTACTGATCTTTGTGAACCATCTTTGCTTTCCCCAGTTACATTTCACAGTCATGTGTTTTTCATGATGTACTTATACTCAGTAAATCTTTTGTGTGCAGATATCCTTGGTGCATGCGGAAGCCACACAACACCTGCCTTTGGAAACAGAAGCATATTGAGAAGCACAGCTAGCTTGCACTCTGATGGCTCTGTATGTCCGAAGTAACCCCCAGCCCTCATTGCGCATTGCTCAGCACCTTCAGCCAGGAAGGCTGAATGTGGGGTCTCCAGTTATGGGCCTGCACAGACCCCAAGGGTCACTAGGATGGGGGCACTCCTTGAGCTCTGGAGTGACACACTGCCCTCCATGGTGAGGGCAGGCAGGGGCGCGAAGGGGCCTGGGTTGGACTCAGAGGTTCAGCCTGTACATGAAGGCTCCACATACCTGGTGGATTCCATCACTTTCCTCCTACCAGGCAAACACATCTGCGGATGCCTCAGTCAGTAGAGGGAATTGGGAGTGGTGGTCTCCTACAGGAAAGGAGTCCAGGCTTCCTGGGCAGAGGCCTTCTGGCAGGGGCCACTCCTGTGTCCTACAGTCATGACCTTGCTGGGCCCAATGTAGCCGAGCTTCTGCTGCCCAGAGACATCCTGTTATCTTCTCATAGAGACCAGATCTCAGGATAGGTCTCCTGTGTCCCTGCCCTGTGATCCCCATCTCTTGGGGGTGATGGGTGCTCAAGGTGCCTACAGAACGTGAGTGGGCATCCCGTGGACCCTCAATGCTGGGGGAGAACAACACTTCTCTGAAAAGAACATGTGAGGCTGCTGCGGTCCTTGAGGCTGTTGTGAAGGGCTCCATAGTGGTGACAGCCCATGGCATGGTCCCATTGCTCAGCCAGGTCTCAGAGGCCATGTGCACAGCAAGCATGCAGCTCCCAGGGAGGTGGGCTGCAGGCTCAATGTGCTTTCAGTGACAGGTCCGTGAACATGCTCTCCTCCTGGGGCTGAAGTGAACCTGCTGTCATGCTGTAAGGGTTCGGGAGAGTGACCGGGCACCCACACAGTGGCCCCGTTGCTTTCATTTTAGGATATTTTCTTTGGTGAGGCTCCAGGCTCCCGAGGCAGTGAGGGCACTCCTGGCCAGCCTTTCCCATCCCAGGCAGCCCCAGAGGAGGTCATATCTGTTAGTGCTGGAGGTTGTTAAGCCATTATCAGCCCCTGACGCTGCTCCAGCTGCGAGACTAATCTGGATTCAGGGAGGAAACATGGCCTGAACTCCCCCAGCCATTCTGCAGCCTCCCGGCCTTGCACTGCAAGGCTGGGCAGTGGCACTGGGCTGGTCTGCCCGGCTCAGGAGGTGACAGCGGACATGACAGCCGGGCCTGAATCCCATGCCACTGTGCAGAGACAGCAGTGCCTCTATCACTCCATGAAGGATGATGTCCAGGATTCGATTTTAAGTTTATAGTAGATATATATGAATAGTGGCACGGGCCATCTATAATTCACAGCAAAAGGTAAATTATTCCAATTGGCTTTCCTGTTTGATTTGTATTCTACCTATCAATACTGGGAGTGGATGAACAAATGCACAATGCTTTTGATTTTTCAATTTCTTCCTGTATTATTGTGAATGTTTTCCTTCCTGCTCTGTGAGCTCCACGGTGATTAAAAGGCAAATTTCAGATGAGAAATCCAAGGATGCATGTCTGTACCCCCATTCCACCATGGTGTATTTTGAATTTTTTTCTTGTTATTCTTTTCTATGGCAGAAGAGAAGGGGTAAAGGCTGAGTATGCACAGAGAGCAAGCAAGGCAGGCATAGGGATTTCAAAGGCTACCATGTCACCCTGCTGCCCTGGGCACGGCCTTTCTTCTGCATTCTACATGACATTGCCCTTTGAAGAAGGAGCTGGCCATGAAGTCAGAGCCCCAGGAAGTGGACGCTGGGCACAGAGGTGGAAGGGCAGCTGTGAAAAGTGCCCTCCAGGGTTCTGGCCTCACCACAGGGACAGGGAGGAGACTCCACACCCCTGAGCTGCAGGACGGACATGCTCACTAGGCACAGGACTGCAGCTCCAGGGACCTTGCTCTAGTGTCTTCAGGGCAGGACAGACCCCAAACTAGATGTCTGTGCAGTCCCCAGAGATTTTTATACAATTTATACTGGAGAAACCGATGTCTAGACCCATGTGTAGGCCACCGAGACACATCAAATTTTTCATTTGTTACTTTACTGACCTCTGCGGGATAATTATGCCAGACACAATTTTAACACATATTGTATAAAGCTGAGCATAGTGCTACACACCTACATAGTCTTAAGTAATCCTGGCACTTAGGACACTGAGGCAGAAGAATTGCCATGAGTTGGAGGCCAAACTGGGCTACATAGTGAGTTTAAGGCCAGCCTGAATGACATAATGAAAGTTTGTCTCAAACTTACCACACTCTCCACCCCAAAAAAACCCTCAGAATTTGCAGAAGCTTAAAAATCAAGGGTTGTGTAAAGGGGCAAAGATCCCCTTGATGCGTCTGGTCACTGGGGTCTTGGGACCTCCTCTCACCTGGAGGAAGATGAGGAGACCCCAGGACATTCCTGCATTGCCTTGCTGTGTGTGCTCTTCCTTCCCATGCCAGCAGCATTTGGCTTCCTGCATCTCTCTCGATGTTCCTCCGTGCTCCAGTGGCACCTGAAAGCCCCATCCCCACCCCCTCCCCTGCAGTACTCCTGATCAGGCATGGACCACAGCCCAAGAAGCAGCTCACCACACACGTTGAGGAAATTCTTGGACCCCCCAGCACTAGGCAGATGCTGCAGCTCCCTGCCACCCAGAGCAGGTACTGGGCCTGCAGCCCCCTCACTTGGCTACTCCTCTGCCTTACTCTTTGTATCCCCAGCAACTGGGGCCTGTTCAACTCCCCCCACTGGTCTGCTGGGGCACCTGGGCTCCCAGGATGACAGGGAAGCCATTGGGAGCAGCTGAAGTTGGAAATTGGTCATATGTGGAAGGGTAGGACAAGGCCCCCATGCTTAAAGCAATCATGTTACCTCAGTCTTGAGAAAGCATCCTGCTTGGACAATTTCAGTCATCAGTTGTTAGGCAGCCTTGTGTCTCATGA
>NW_004524584.1:20310044-20317544 GCF_000260255.1 Octodon degus | reverse complement strand
CAGTGCAGGATTACAATGACTCTGGCTTGGCCTGTGTGTGTACACAAACCTATCCAAGCCAGTGCGCTACCAGTCCTACATATTTATCTATGATGTGAATGCACTAAATGTGTATACCATACATGGATACATAGTCACCGCACACAAATGTTAAAATGGAATATTTTAGCAGTACTAAGAATATTGCCTTGTGATATGAGTTATCTCCTCACATCTGTGGTGTTTGGTGCAATTTTCTTAACTCTTCCCATACTGGAGACTGTGATGTGCTCTTATAAGAAAGGCTTTTCTTGTCAGGAACCTATAAGGTCATGTGCAAAGGAACACATGGTGTCCTCAACTGGTAGACCAGTAGGCCCTTATCTGGTAGACCAGTTGGTTCTATCTGATAGCTTACATGTCCCCCATCTGACAGATCAGTGTACCCTCATCTGGTACCTCATTTGGCTTTCATCAGGTAGACCAGTTGGCCCTTCTCTGGTAGCTCAGGTGGCCCTCATCAGGTAGACCAGTTGGCCCTCATGTGGTAGTCCAGTTGCCTCTCATCTGCTAGCTCAGTTCACTGGTATCAGAACCTTCTGCAGAACGTTCCCCTTGGTGAGTATGGTTTTGTCATCTGTAGCATAATGGTTCTGATTCCAATGAGATAAATCATTCATGGAAGCAAGATACTTCATCCATCTTTTCAGTGGTTTCTTTATCCTCACGATGGAGTGATAACAGTGTAAATGAACTTGAATGTATAGTAACATTTTATTGTTATGTTGTCAATGCCAGATAAATATTAATTCTTCTTATGCCATGGACAGTTCAGTTGTTAGTAATGGAGTTCTTTGGTGTCCAAAAGGACACACTCAGGGTCTGCCAAAGGATGCATACACCCTCCAGCAGTTCATCGTACTAATAAATGACTGGAAGTGAATAGCCATCACTTCGAGCACCTCTTGTAACTGCAGAGGCCAGAGCTAATTGTATTAATATTGTGATATCTCGATAAATTTAGCACTACCATATTCATACAAGGTTTTCTTTTCATGATGTGTACATTTTCCAGCAGATTCTGTATATACAAAATAAAGAGCAAAACAGAAGATAAAGAGGAAGTAGGGAGAAGTTCAAATTATTCCCCAAATTACCTATTCCATTGTTTCAAAAATATCTTAATATACATGCTAATTTGTTTCATTTATACTGCTTGTTATTCTTAGCTCACTGAAAGAAAGTTTTGTGCTATCGTCTGTCTCTTTTTTGTATGAGAATCTTTCTTGGATTCTGAGTAACTTCTTTAAAGATTATGATACAGTGTATTGACTATTTTTGTTCCCTTATTATTTTATTATGAATTTATGATATTTTATGGCAAGTAAATCAGTGTAAAAGTAGGAAGCACAGTGAAGGAGACGAGACAGAAGACTGAGCTCAGAGGCCTGTTCCATTGGCTCTTCCACACTGGGTGTCCACTAGCATTGGGTAGTTGTGGAAGTCAAGTATCTGGGGAGACTCTGAGTCACAGAAGGCTCCTGAGGGAGGGCATCCATGGCTGGAAAATGGCAGCTGCACCCACAGAGCCGCACTGAGCCCAAAGAGCACTTTGTTGTTAGCATTTTACGGATGAATTGAAGCAACATCCAGGGTTCTCAGTGATGGATTTCTCCACAATCAGAGGTTTAATATCGAAAATATTGTGGGCCACTGTGGTGGTTGCGCAGAAGCCTTTGGGGATGAGCTACGCCTGTGGTGGAGAGGGTGGATGCGGTGATGTCCATAGGATGAGCCGCCCAGCTCTGTGGCAGTGCCCAGCCATCTCTGCTGCTAGGCTGAGTTTCTAATCCGCTTGGCAGTTGAGAACACAATGTATTTTTGACTAAGAATTTGCGAGACATTTTACTTAAAAGAGCAATTTTGATTCCGTGACAGCAAGAATTGCAGGAGATATATTTATGACATGATTTGTTCCATAAGCCACCGGTATATGATACTTCAGTAACTCATTTAGTACATACACAGTCTATTTTATGTCAAAACACATTTTTAGAAACACTTACTGTGTACAATATTGACAATTAGGCCCTAAGTGTCAGTGAGAACAGTGGTTTTCAGTTAATATGCCATATATTAGCTAATATAGTATTTAAATGGGTCCAAATGTGAGTACTTATTGGCCAAATTTTATGTTGCAATAACATGTTCCATAAAATTAGGTATTCCCTGCAGAAAAATGACAGCCTGATTTTTATAGTTGACTATGTACTACAAATGGTCCACGTTCAAATAATCAATAAGGACTTTTATGTTGTTGAATGTAAATCATGTGGGAGATAAATTTCTTATTCTCTTTACTTTAGGAAGCTTAATAACTGCTGGGTAGCCGCAAGATGAGCATTCTATACACAATATATCCTTGTGAAATAGAAGAGCATTCTTTGCTGTTGCTCTGGTGGTACATATATCTTTTACCTTAGATTCCTTATCAAGGTTTAAGGAGAGCACTGCTAGCCAGCTGAGGAAGAACTCATTGAATAGAAAGCTAGTGGCCTGTGAGGAAAGGACCCCGCAGAGTCTGGGCTGGACTGTGAGGCTGGGGGGTCAGAGGCCCTCAGGAAGCATCTGATGAGTGGGTTTTCCTGCAGCTTCTCGGAGCTCCCTGAGCCTCCTCAGGAAAGTGTGTCTCACCTGTTGCCGATTGCTGTAGAAACCCACTCTGTAGACTCTTCCCCAGGAATACTCCATGGCACACACCCCATGACACTTCCACCCTGGGGGTAAAGAAACACCCCAAACAGGCGGCCCTCTCAGCACTCCTCACTCACCTATTCTGTCTTATGGCCAAGTGGTTATCTGATACCCACAAAGTACAGTTACAGAATCAGGATTAATTTGCCTTCATTTGGATATGAAATAAATGTTCCATTAAACATCATTTCTCCTTCAGTTTGGTATAAATGCATACATGCACACACACAACCACTTATGTGGGTACACACACACACACACACACACACACACACACACACAATGTTCACAGGGAGTTTTCCCCCTGTGGTTCACAATAGCTAAACTTCTGCACATAAGTAGCCTCTGGTTTTCTCTGCAAGAAAATGTAGATATCATACTTTCAAATTCACCTTTACTTTCATATTTTGATATTTTGAAGACCAATGATTTTTGAAGCAAACATTACACATTTCTCTGGTTGGTCGCTGAGCCAGCCAGCCTTGTCACTAACGCCCATCTGTATCTTGTAGGTAAAAGCACGCAGTGGGAGCACTTGCCTGGTACTGTTGTCCCTTCAAATGGAGTGACACCGTTTTGCCCCTGAACTTACTCTGCCTGCGTCTGCTCTGGCCTTTCACACTCCTGGCTAAGAGATTGGCAGAGTGTGATTGCCACAGAGAATTGAGGACAGGAAGGACGAGTGAGCAGCCCGTTTGGATATCCCTCGTGGTCACCACAACCACGGATATCCTCTCTGCAGTGCTGGCCGGCTGGCCCATCCAGCCTTCTCCTGCAGGAGGAGGCCCTGGTTTCAGACTCTGTTCTCTCTGGTGCCTTTTCAGAGGAATGCTGTCAGCCCTTAGGTCAGTGGCTTGCTGTCCCCCAGAAGAGCTTTGGCCCCAGATTCTGGAACTGAATCATACGGAGGGCAGAGCGTGCCCTGCAGCCCGGTCTCCAGGCTTGGCTGAGGTTCACAGAAGTGAGAAATGTGCTCAATTAAACTTGCCACAGCCCAGAAAAATAATTAAGGGACACCTTGAAAACTACTCTGTAAGGATTGTCTTTTAATTGCTATCTTGCTGGAAGAGACAAGAACGAATGAAGTTGTCACAGTTTTCCAGTCAGTCTTGCATGTTCTCTTCTGGTACTTATTGCTGCAAGGTCCTCGCTTGATTTTAGGAGACAGACAGCTTCCTCATCCTGGATCCTGGACAGCATCAAGCCTGTTACGGGCATTCAGACTTATCCTTCGAAGAGATCACACAGAGAAATGCAAGTGACTCGAACACAGCCTGCACCAAGGTGGCCCCGGCCAGCCTCACCACACAGTGGACCACAGGGAGCATCTCAAGTGCCACCAAGCAGTGCCCACCTCTTGGCGTGAGAGGAGATGCCTTTTGGTGGCTCTTGGCTCTGCTGAGTGTTCTGGAGTGACCAGAACTTCGCTTCCTCCGCAGGACCCGGGGTCTGGAGGGCACACATTTCAAGCAGGAGTCTCCCTGATCCTCTGCACAGCACTCAACACTCTAGTCCGCAGTGCCCAGGTCTAGGAGGAAGAAGGCAAAGGAGCTGTGGCCTCTGGAGGGTGCCTACACTGAAGGCAGAGTCAGGGAGGAGTGGACGGCAGAGGCCACAAGGACAGACAGGACACAGCCACACAGCAACAGACACAAGGCACAGGTGGCCTCAGAAAGGCCAGTATGTGTCCCACTTCTGTTCTCTAGAGGGAGGCTGGTGACAGGACAGCAGGTAGTACTTTATGAGAGGAAGTGGACATGCGACACAGATAAAGAGATCATCCACTTTGCACAGTTCTGGCTGTGCAGGAAAGGAGAGATGCACAGGTGTGTTTGTATGTGCATGTTTGTGTCTCATGCTCAGACACATGCATGTGATTAATATTGAGCTAGCAGAGAAGGTGGATACCCTGCCCACCCCCACATGCATAGTGCCTCGCACTCTGGACACCAAGGCCACCAAAATGTGACAGGCAGACGGTTCCTGAGGGAGGGCAGCCTGTGAGACAGCTCCCACTGAGGGCAAGGGCCACAGCCCAGGAGATTCAGAGAAACACAGTCTGAAGCTCTCTTCCAGTCCAACATCTAGCACGGGAACAAGGCCACTCGGCTGTTCTTGTGCTTCGCTGTGCTTCATCCTGCGTTGTTCAGGATTAGATCCCAGGCAGTGGCTTCCGTGAGCTTGGTCCCTGAGCCCTCCTTTGCACAGGGACTATAGGCGTGCACCACTACGCCCTGTTTTGGGGCCCACATAGCTTGTGGTACTGAGGCTCGAACTCAGGTCCTTGTACTTGCCAGGCAGATGCGTAGACTGCCGAGCTATCTCTTCAGCCCAGACAAATCATCTTTTGCATTTCATTTCAAACATTAGAAGGATAAATGAAGATAGCATGTTGTATCGTTTTTCAATCTAGGCCTCGCCACACCCCAAGAATTTGTTTCATGTCTCTATAATAGGATAGCTGACACACATGTGAGCAGATCCAAAACCTTGCCTTACGTCTCTGTGTGCGCACACACTGTGTGTGTGTGTATGTCTGTTGTGTGTGTGTATGTCGTGTGTGTGTGTGTGTGTGTGTGTGTGTGTGTCTGTGCATGCCAATGTAGCCAATGTTAACTTTGAAATCTCTTCCAGGTCTTGTTTGAGATGACGACGTAGAAAGCGAATGTCTCCGTGCTTACTGATGGAGTCCTTGTACGTTTAAATCAAGAGCTCTTCTCCAGCATGAGTCATATATTCTGACAGTTACTTCTGAGATTTCATGTGGATTTTTCTGAAGTAACTCAGATCCCATTGCCCTTGACATGAATGAATTCAGAGGACCCAGTGCTGTTTCAAAGTTTTCAGTAATTTCTAAGAGGCTGGAGTTCTACCCAAGAAGAACAGACAAAACACAGAACAATGTGTCAAGAGTGGCCGTGGTGAGGTGAATCTGACTCCGTCTTCTCTCCCATCTGTGTGCTGAGGTCCCCACAGTGCCCCATCCATGTGTAAGCAGGAGACACTGTCATCGAGGCACGCAACCAAGCATGGTCTTTCATCTGTGCTTTCAGCCCTGCCCAGACCTGGGTTTTTCCTCCTCCCTCCAGGATCGGCCTCTGGCTGCTCCCAGTGCCCACCTCTGGCTGGGGTCTGCCTGCCTTCTGCTGGAAAGCATCCTCTTCTACCTTCCAGAACTCGTGCTCTTGGGACCTGCATTGTAAAAAGCCATTTCATTTAATTTATAAGTAATAAAATGCTGCCGTGACTCATCCACATGGCTGACACTGACAAAGGTTCTGCAATCTCAGGATCTCAGAATAAATCCTGAGGGGATTTCACTGACCTTATCAGACCCAAAAGCTAAACTCTTGTTGCAAAGGTCTTGCTTTACCTTGGTCTTAACCATCCAGCAGAAAAGTATAAAAACAAAGTATAAGAAGTAAAGCCATGTTGTTATGTTGAGCTGTAGGGGACTCAGGTCTACAATTTCGGACATTGCCGGTGAAGCGGAAGACCCAATACTATTATGGACTACTGGACTCTTTTAGATTATTTTGCTGAGTTAACACACCTACAATATTAAAATAATAGAATTTAATTTTAAAAAATGGGGGATAAAGATGAATGTCCATTTTGTATCTGTGTATTCAAAGTGGTTAGGATAGATATATAGTTACATTCTCTTAATGAATAGAGGGATTTGTTCTAATGGTGTTTGTAAATAGGATATCATGTCTGCATCTTGTACAGCAATTAGCCACGAGGAAGAATGTATGCAATGTGTTAATTATTGAAACTGTCCTACCAATTTGATTTGAAACTGTCTCATTGCTGTTTATCAATAAAATTATGGGAAAAAAATAATAAAACGCTCACAGGGATTTTGTACACATTTTTATCACACTAAAAATACGTGTACCTGGGAAAGCCACCCTGACCTGTAATTAGGAAGGTTTCCATCACTCCCAGAGCTTTGGCAGCCCCTTCCCGTTCAGTCTGCCTGGGTCAGCTCTGTCCTCCAGCAACTCTGATTGACTCTGCTCCTCCAGGTCATTGTTTTCTTTCCTGAAACTTTGCATAAATGCATTCTGTGATTCTGTAGTTTATTCTTTTGTGCTGAGTAGTGCTTTTCCTATTCATCTGTGTTGTTGTTCATACCAGAGATTCATTTCTTTTACCTGGTAAGTAGTATTTTATTGCACAAATGTGCAATACCATCTACACCAACCTGAAGGGCATAATATCCACGCCCAAGTTTTGTCAATTGCAAATAAGTTTTCTACGAGTGTTTGTGCATACAGCTTTGGGTAAATAACTAGCCACAATATTGCTGAGACACGCATCATAGGGCCTGGGAAACATCAGAACGGATTCCTCATCCCACACATCTGTCGCTTAGGGAGCTGCTCCAATTCCAAAACTGAGAGCAGTATCGTGGGTCTCTTGATTTTGCTGTTTCGGCGCTGGGCAGTGTCTACCCTTGCATCTCAGCATCTCTCCAGGGCTAATGACGTCAGACGTGCCTTCTTGTGTGCAGTGGCTGCGCATGGGTATTTGGTGATGCATCTGTTCAACCTTCAGTCCCCTTCTCTTCCCAAACCTTGGTTTATGTTCTGACACAGACAAAGTGACTTGTGAGCTTTTGGCTATTCAGGATAGAAGTCCTCACCCTCTATGGTTGACTAATTGTTTACTTATCATTGTATTTTAAAGATCATACATTTTTTTCAAGAGGCAAGGACAGGGTTTATTAGAAATATAAGATGCTCTCAAAAGCAGAGGGCA
>NW_004524584.1:20293325-20306104 GCF_000260255.1 Octodon degus | reverse complement strand
GAGATCTCCCCCAGGACAGCTGAGCACTGCAGGCATGGGCTCTGCTACTGTGTGGCCAGCCCAGCCACCCAGGCAGAGTCTTGTGGTAACTGCCAGCCCTCCCTGGGCCCACAGGTTTGACTTCTCCAGGCTCCAGAAGGGAAGGGAGACAGTGATCGATGGCATGCTACAGTGACTTTTGGTCAACACTCTATGCTGTCTGTTTTAAACAGGTGAGCATGCTTTAAATCTTCTCATCCCAGAAGGAAATGATAATCATCTGAGGGACTTGCTATAGCAATCAGCACAATTTTATCACAGTGCACACATGTATTACTGTATCACATTGCGCCCCATAAATATACACAATTATTATTGATCAATTGGAAATAATACTCCGAAAAGTCTGCCTTATTTGAGGTGTGTGTGTGTGTGTGTGTGTGTGTGTGTGTGCATTCTCATGATTAAGATTTATTTTTATTTTTATTTTTGTCTCAGGAATGTATGTGCATTATTGAGTTTTCTTCTGGTTTCTTTGTGGTTTTCACGCTTCTGGCTCACCGATCCCCTTGCAGGGACTCTGTGGACACTACTGCTCTGCCCCCATGCTCCGGCAGTTGGAGCTGTGAGGCTTGGCTCCCCCAGGCCCCCACGGTGACATTTGTCTCACCTTGGAGCACGTCCTACGGGAGTCAGTCGGCTTTTGGCCAAGCTCAAGACCGCCAGGGTGCGGGTGCCTTTGTCCTCCTCCTGTGTATCTTGGGACATTGCTTTCTACTTTGTGGTCCAAAGTGCATCTCCACTTGCAAAGTGGAGACGGCTGACATCACTTGTCTCCCTCTCTCTGGTCCCCAAGGATCACACGTCTGCGATGCCAAACACCTTCCCAAATCTGTAGCGGTGTTCTTTCACATATTTCATTCAATTTTCCAGATATGTAAGTGTGCCATGTTGGAGCTTGCAAACTCTAGCAAATGAGGTTGTTTGGCAGATAAAACAAAAAGTATCGATATTGTTCCCAAGACTTAAGTAGGATGCAAAATTTTATGACATAATATTCGCGATGTCGAGGATGCAATCCAAAATTACTTGGCACCAGAAAAGCCAGCAGAATCTCAATGCTCGTGTGGGAAGACAGACAACAGAACCTGGCGCCAAGATGTTACAGATGTTGGAATTATCTAACAAACACTTGAAAGCAGTTATTATACATATGTTTCACTAAACTACCACGACCCTTCTGGAAACACATGAGAAAATAGAAAGTCTGAACAAATAAGTGGAGAACACAATGAAAAAGAATGAGATTGTAAAACTTAAGCGTACAACAACAAAATCCTCAAGGAGAGCAATTAGTTCACAGGATAACTATAACTCAAGTCTTACGGAATGATGACAAATCCCTGACATTTGTGTCATCGGAGTCCTAAAGGACAGTTTGGTGTTGAAAAAACATTGTGAGTTATTGCAGTAGAAAATGTCCCAAGTTTTCCGAAAAATATAAATGCATCTGCTAGAGAAGTTGAGGGGCTTCTTTGTAATACTCAGCCAAGCAAAAAAATGTACAAAGACAAATAATAATGAGGGTTCTAAAAACTAAAAGCACAAACATTTGAGCACCTTGTGAAAGATGACATTTTGCCCAGAGGGTGATCAGGAGGAAGATGTCGGGAAGACTGGGGAAGAGGGTGAACGCTTCTCTCATGCTGGAGGTAGAGAAGGTTGAGACTTCATCCCAAGCCCAACAGAGATGCCTCCTGAGTAGAGGTGAAACTGGGACATCCTCAGGTGGGCAGACAGGGAGGAAAGTTGCCATGTACAGGCCACATTGAAGGTGCTTCAGGGAAGGTTCTAGCAGAAGGGGACAATACTCGGAGGACCCTGAGCATATGGTGGAGGAGAGAGACAGAACCAGCGAAGGGGTAGGATGGAGAAGAGCGTCCTCTCGCCAGCCTGGAGATGGGGTGATGTCCCAGGCAAAGTGTGACACTTCCCTGCAGGGACAGTCACATGGTCAGCCACCCCATGTAAGGCCACAATAGCAGGCTGGAAAAGGCAGAGCCTGCTGGATTGTGAGGTATGATGCTGACACTCAGCTGCCTGTGCATGTTTTACTCCTTGGAAAAATCCTGAATAGGTTCACACACACAAATATGGGTAGAAGGTATGTGGGTGTGCATATATATGGATACGGCCTATGAACTTGTTAGTGTTTATGTACATAATGTGGATAGAAAAAAGAGAAAATTGCAATAGTGATGTAAAATGAAATAAGAAATACGTTTGAATAATTCAATGGAGCAGGAAAGGTGAAACTGAGGAACAGCAGCGGAACAAAGAGAAAACAAATTATGTAATAGTAGACTTTCATACAAATGTGTCAGTAATTACAGGTAAAGCAAACAGTCCCAACAGAATAGTACGAGAGACAATGCCACTGCAATAGATTTAGAAGACCAATCTGCCTCCGTATAAGCTGCGACGCGGCAAACCACTCAGAGCCAATGGATGAAAAAAGCCCAAGCAGCCACCATGCAAGGACAGCGGGACATCAGCTCTCACGTCTGAAGATGCCCATCTCAGGGCAGAGCCCGTCACCCCCAAGAGCTACAGGACAATGAGTGGGTCACTTCGCTAGGAAGGTCAAGCAGTGTGAGTCATGCCTGCACCTCACAGCAGGAAGCAGACACTGGCGGTCCTCTGGAGGCCGAGGCAGGAGAAATGCAAATTGGAGCCCAATGTGGGCGACTCTCCATTGTCTCAAATTTAAAGCAGACAAACATACAGTCCCAGATGGTCACAGCAGTCTTTTTCTCCACTAGATAAAACCCGTGTGCAGAAAGCCACTGCAAGTAAGAAGCCCAGAACCACACCATCGGCCAATGGCTCTATCAGTGTGTGCATGTGACCTGTCCCCCCCAGTTGCCACAGGCACTCTTGTCATTACATATAGGACATTCCCAGCAGGACCCGCAGCCCAGCCACAAAGCAAACTAACTTAAGAGAACTGAGCTCTCCTCTTAAGCGATAACAGTCAAACTGGAAATCAAGAGCAGATATATTAATAAAATGTCCAAGCTGTTGGAAAAGGACTTATATATTTTTATATAATCTGTGCATAGGAGGGAGAATGTGGAAGGACATAATGTGTTGAATAAAAATAAAGTAAAAATATTCCATATTAAATTGTGAGATGTACTTGAACAAGTTTAGGAAGGGGGAGTTAAGTATTATAGTGTCTATAGAAAGTAAAAAATAAAATAGTACAGCTAAGACACATGGATGCTCTTTAACACCCTACAGAAAGGAACACCACAAACACAAGTTGATTCGTGGCAGAAATATGGAATTTAGAGCAGAAACCTGAGAAAATGGAAACAGGTAAATGACAGGCAAAACGACAAAACACTACAGACTACTTTTTAAATGATCACTAAAAGTGGTCAACTTTTAACTTGAATGAAAAAAAAAAGAGAGAAAAGACAAAATATCAATCAAGAATGGAAGAGGGGATTTCACCTTCTAGACTTCGAAGGGGTGAGGGAAGGGGCTGCAGGTGATCCCACACCAGGGGCGCCTGCTACTCCCTGATGGGGTCGAATACAAAGCCCACTTTATGAAACACTGAAGTAAGGGAGTGACCTGGAGCCCAGCGTGATGGTGCATGCCTGTAATCCCAGTGCTCTGGGAGGCTGAGGCAGGAGAATTACAAATTTGAGCCTAATCTGCATAACTTTGTAATATTCTGTCTCAAATTTTAAAAATAAATAAATAAAATCACAGTGGCAAGGCTCCTGGTTTAATCCTCAATCCTGGAGAAAAGGACAATGACCAAGAAGGACAGATTGAGAAGATATACCTGTCAGTCATGTATCTGACAGCATGTTTGTAGCTGGACCATACCTAAAAGTCTCAAAATGATATTAAAAATCCAACTTAACATGGGCCAAAGTTTTGCACAGGTGTCCCATCGAAACGGATACTGAGAGTCAGTAAGCAAGTGGTGACATGTCCAGGATCGCTCACCAGCAGGAATACCAGGATGAAGCCCAGCTGAGCTGTGGTGACATGGATCCAGTCCCTCAAACGTCCCAGGAACGCTGACCCCACTGCTCTGGAAACTGGTCTGCAGCTCCTCGGGAAGCCAACCACAGATCACAGCAACTCCAGGAACACCCTTGGAGCCGGACCCAGAGGAATGAAAGGTATGCTGACCCAAGAACCCCTTCAGGCTACCTGGCAGCTTGCCCAGTAATGGCACTGGGTCCATCCTGGAGAAATTTGCCAGCTGCAGGGCACCCATTGTATAGAATGCTACCTGGCACTGAAAAGGAGAAGGTTGCTGGACACAGCAGCCTAGAGGCTCCCACAGGCACCCCACTGAGCGGAAGAATAGGCCTCTCGCTGCGCCATCACACCTATGCCTGCGTGAAATCCTCAGACAGACACAGCAGCGCTTGGGCTGCCAAGCCTCCGGGTGCAAAGGAGGCTGAGCTCTTGGGGCAGAGGCTGCAGCGCCTTGGCGTGAGGGAGACTTCTCTGTTCTTACAGCCGGCACATCTGCACACCAACAAACACCAGGCTTGGGCACTGTCACTTAAACACGGAAGTGAAAACTCTAAAGCTTGCAGATGGTTGGGCGACAGTGAGGTCCCTCGCAGCAATGTCACAGGCCAATCCCAATGTGGGGGATGCAGTTGAGTGAAGGGGAACGATGCAAAGAGCAAGGGCCAAACTGCAAAACAGTGGGCTCTCCCTTCACCAGGAATTCCCATTATGATGGAGTAGCACTTCTACCATGCACTGATTTTTGACAAATGTCTTAAATTTTTCTGGTATAGAATACATATTAAGCTTCACATCAAAGTGCAGGAAGACCCTCCCCCACGTGCCGAGCTGGCCCCGCCCCCGGGGTGCTCTGAGCCAGCGAATGAGTCTGGGCATGGTGGCGCACACTAGTAATCCCAGTGCTGGGGAGGCTGAAAACAGGAGGATCACTGTGAGTCCGAACTGTGTAGTGAGACCCTGTACCACATACATAAGTGGAAAAAAGAAATGCATGAAGATATGAAGGGCATCCTATGTTTTTAAAAAAGCGTCCTGCATACATGCGCTGGCTCACTCTTGAGTGTGCCTCCCACGCTTCTGCTTGTCGTGGGTGTGCCGTGATGTCGCCTGCTCCACGATCTTGGGAAGATGCATCTGCAACGAAGTGCGGGACCTGATCTAACGATGCGGCGGCTGTGAGCATTTCGAAGAGAAATTAGTAACAACATCAGGGAAACTCTCATCATTTAGGAGTGTGCTGAGGATTCCGTACGATTCTCAAATTGCACATCTGCGGAGCCCCCTTCCTGTCTTCCTCCCTTGCGTGTTTATTTCTCCTGGCGGGACACACAAGGGCAGAGCCAGGTGGCTCTAGGGTGCTCACTGACTCTGCTCAGGCGCTGTGCCGAAACATTACGCATCCCAGAACATCCCGTCAGCTCTGGAAAATGCTGTGTTATTATTAGTCCTTGGGGTGCAGTACACAGGACAAGACATAGCTAGCCCTGGCCGTGGGGTTCATTTCTTGTCAGAGGAACAGCATAGCTCATCCTGGCCAGAAGGGCTCAAGTTGTGCTTGGAGAGCTACTTGTGTGCGTGTGCACGTGATGTGCACACGGCATGAACACACACGTATAGAGAGCAATGGCACACACACCCAGAATCCCCAGCTCCAGAGCGGGAGAGGATTGCACAGAAACCAATTAATTCAGAGAGGCAGAAACAAAAACAGCTCGGCCAGGCCCCTGCTTAGACTGGAGGCTGCATCTATATAAAGCGAAACAAAACCTCTTGAGCGACCCCCCGCGCCAGAGTCTAAGCACCTTAAGGGATCCCCTCGTGGAGGGCGGGGCCGTGGCTGATTTACAGCACATCTGTGACCTTCCCAGCCTCTTCCTCCCTCGGCTGTGCTGGTGTTCTGTTAACAAGAGCAGCGCTGTGACCCATAATTGCTGCGGATCCGCAGCAGGTCTTAAGGAGCCCTTGAGCGGCTGCCCCTGCCGCCTCCATCTGCTGCGGCCTCCTGTGTCTCCCAGAGGGCAACCTGGCTAATTTTTCAGTCAATTAGCAGAGGGCCGCTTTTGTTCTCCCACGCACCCCCTGGGCTCCGCTTTCACTGGGAGCCTGTGTTCAGATGGGCTGGGTTTGGAGAAGCATATTGTGTTGGTTTTATCTATGACCCTGTGACATTGGTGGGCAAACGTTATCTCAGTAATCTAGGCAATTTGCAGACAGCCTGTGGGGCTGCCTGCCTGTGTGTGTGTGTGTGTGTGTGTGTGTGTGTGTGTGTGTGTGCCTATGCACCTGTGAGTGTGGGAGGCAAGATTGCAGATGAGCTGTTTTAAGTGAACCACCCATTTTGTGACCCTCTGTGTCTTACATGGAGTTTATTCATTTAAAAAGCAAGGTCAGGGGCCTTAACCTGGGTGTGGCTGGTGTTCACCTGATGGAGAGACTGACTTCGGAAAGACCTGATTCATCCAGACTACAAGAGGTGACTCAGAGTCTGTGGGCCTCCTGAGGAGCCAATCCTGCCCGGGATGACACGCAGGCTGCAAATCCTCTGCCCATTCACAACTGTGCCACCGAAAGCAGACCTCAGCTTCCTTGAGCCAAGTGGAAGACCTAGAGCAGGCTGGGCCTGGGGCTGGAGGACCAGGCCTCCTGGCCTTCCGCTCTATCCGAAGCTGCATCCACAAGTCCAGGGCAACCCTTTTCTCTAGCCCTGGGAGCAAGAAACTGCCCTGCCTCGGCCGGCTGCACCACTCACTGGCATTCTGCTGTCTTTTCTCCATGACAATCTTGAAAATCACAGAGATTTTCCAGGGGTGACACTGCCCCTGGGTTTCTGCAGCAAAGAGTATGAAAATCTCTGGTCCTGGTATCTCTATTCACAGGGCGTCCCCTGGCCCCTCCAATCCCTGCACCAGCGTGTGCCCTTGGGCTCCGTCCAGCCTGAGGCTTGGCTCCCATTCTCTCCCTCAGAACCTTTGTGCTTCTTTCTGACTTGATTGCACATGACGGAGTCTCACACGCAGTGAGCCTTCTTATTTTCCAGAGACAGTGCTTTGAGAACCCAGCCCTTCCATCTGCCCTATATCTGAAGGTGATGGCTGCTCTGTGTCCCCAGTGGTCCCAGCTCTGATAGCCAGCAGCTGGGGTATATGCGGTTCTCCCAGAATGCTCCTCACAAATGGCCCATAGCCCTGCTGTCCTCCAAGCCCTGCCCACTGTGGTTGTGCCCAACGTGGGCCTCCTGGGCTCCTAGTGGGAGGCTTCCTCCCTCCCACAGCACCTGGGTCATCCTTGCAGAGCCCCGGGCAGGCCTGGCTTTTGCACCTTTCATCTGCCTGGCCTCTCAGCTGGATCTTCCGTAGTTAATAAATATGCTTTCTCTCCGTGTTGGGCAATAAAATATTCACTGGGTCTGAGCTGGGGTTAACAGAGTTCTGAAAATTTCATGGCGTGACAGCCTGTCCCACATAATCCCCCCAGCTGCCTCGTGTCGGGGGCAGCGGTGATGTTACGTGTCACTCTAATAGTCTAGCATTACTCTTGTCTCTCTGTTGCAGGCATATGGGACTGTGTATACCCCTAGGCCCAGCTCCTCTCTTTCATGGCTTTTAAAATGATAACATTTGGCCAAGCCAGCTCCAACAGAAAGTGCACTCCTTGCCTGGCAGTGACAAAGGGGCCACCAGAGGCCTGACCACAGCGGCCAGTCATGGTGCTCTGTAGCAGGTAATGAGAGTTGTACCCTCACAGCACCCCGCACAGTGGAGACAAGCTACTCACCACTTAATTATACAGCTGCCCTCTCTGGGACTCCTGGGAGAGTTTGTGCCCAGCACGCATCCAGGACAGTCCCTGGAGGGGTCATGGGCAGGTAGCCAAGGACTCCCACTGGCACAGAAGGTGGGCAGAGGGGCTGTGGCACTGAGGCAAAGAGACAGCAGTGGGAATGGGGCAGCATCCTTGTTCCAGGGTTCCGTGAGATTTTCTCTCTGCCAAGAGCCATTTATGTTAACTGGGGTAGTAGATGCAGGTGAAATCTTTTAAAAAATGGTAAATGGCCCCAGACCTAGGAGCCAACACCTGTAATCCCAGGGTGTAGAAGGCTGAGGCTAGACTCAAAGGTTGAGATCAGCCAGGGTAACTTAGCAGCTAGCAACTTAGTGGGACCCTGTCTCAAATATAATGATAATAATAATAATAATAATAATAATAATAATAATAATAATAATAATAATAATAATAATAATAGCTGAGGCTATAGTTCAACCCCAGGACTGGAAAAAAAAGGGGAGCAGGGGAAGCACACATAAATACTAGTAGCACACACAGTTTTCAAAGGAAGGTAAGAAGAAACACTGCTCCAGGCCACAGGCAGCAGATCTGGTTGAGGCTTTCTATTTCCAGTGTCCAGACAGTGCCTCCCTGAGAAACACAGATGCCTGCGAAAACCTATCATGAGATCAGCAAGTCCTCAGCAGCACCCAGCTGCCCCTTGCCAGAAGCAGCCACAGTGTGGCCTGTGGCTCTAGAAACTGTGGTCTGCTATACCCACACAAGCTGTGGACACACTGGGCTCTGCTCACCCTGGCTCCTGACTGGGTCTGGGCCTGTGAGCCCTCAGATCATCTGTTTAGAGCCACTGCTGTCTCTGTTTGCCTGAGTCTGAGAACCCTGCATCTCAGAAAGCTGGGTTCTGGCCCCCAGTGGCTAGCACAAGCCACTGCTGTGTGGACATCAAGGGCTGCCTAGACAAGGACCTGATGTTGGCTCGAGCTCCAGAAAACAGAGATGAAGGGAGCCACACCTATGGGCTGGGGCAGGACAGGGAGGTGTCTGGCCTTCCCATCAGCAAGGTGTCCTCCCTGATTCTACACTCTTTGACCCACACCCTAGGAATTAATGCTATATTAACAGGAATTCAATTAACATTTTTAATGCAAGCAATTCTATGGCATTTAATGTGTCGACAATGCACTTTATCCTACACCTCTATTAAGTTTCCAAACATTTTTCATCATCCCTTAATAAAGCCCTACACCCCTAAAGCAGCTTCTCCACTCTTCTCCTTCCTCCAGTTCCTAGGGACCACCCCTCTGCCCTCTGTTGGATGGAGTCCCCAGTCCTAGAGTTATACAACACGTGGCCTTTGAGTGTGGTTTGTCCAGCTCAGCGTCCTGTGTCTCAACTGTGCTTCTTTTTCTGGCCACATCCTGTCCCACAACACAGGATGTGACACACCTCCCGTAGGTGGACACATGGGTCATGGTAGCTCATGGTGCTGTGAGCATTTGTGCACATACTTGGCTTTGAACTCCTGCTTGGGCCTCTGGCAGTAGAAATTTCAACTCCTGTGTTTTGTTCCACACCTGACATTTTGTGGAACTCAGAATGGCGTTGAGAACCTCCTGTTCTACAGCACTGGGAGGTGAGCTTCCTGGGCAGCTCTTGGTGATTCTGTGTGAGGGAACAACCCCAACTTGTGTGGGCACTGCTGTCAGCTCCCATAGGGTCCTAGTTCCCTCTCATCTTAGCCCATCACTGGACACAGGTCTCAGGGGAGTTGTTTGCAGGTTCTTACTGTCCTAGGCAAAGAAATGAGCAGAACACTCACAAGGAGCAGCAGGAGAGGGATTTATGGAAAGTGACAGAAACGAAGGCTCACCCTTCAGGGTGATTGTATCCAAAGAGAAGAGCTCACAGTCCTGATAGGGACAGGCACTGGGTCTCTGAAAGTTCTTGGGCAATGGGGAATCTATATCTGGAGATAGACAGGAGTTGGACCCAAGGCAGTACCTCCCTCACGTGGCCCACCCATTGGGAGAAGTTTGACTGTGGGAGGTTTTTAGAGGAAGTCTCATGGTGTCCAGGGTCTTGTATTTTTGATTTTGCACAAGCCTGGAGGTCTTGGGATGATTGGCTGGTGTTTAATCTATTGAGTTTGTCTCTTTTCTTAAGTTAGTAAAAGTTTTCAGTCCATAATGAAAGTCATTCTTTGGACTTCTTGCCTCTGAATGGGAGAGGAGCCTGAGCAATGGTCCAGCTGCCTGCCCTTGGGATCTTTCTGAGGATGCGGGGTGCAATGGTCCAGGTGCCTGGGCTCCTAGCTACTCTTCCTGGCTTGCAGGTCACTCAGCACTGGGTGTCTGGGCCTCCGGGTCCCAGAGTAGGAAGCCAGGGAAACCAGAGCAAACTTGCTCCTTCTCAAGTTCAGCTTGTGCATGGTGTCCCCCCGTGGGCCCCAGGGACACTGGGGTGCCAAGCCGACAGGTCACTGCATACAAGGTGATCAGTGCACCCCAAGCCTCCCATGGTTGGGAGGATTTTGTGTAGTGTCTATTAAATTGACTTCCCCCAATGGACAGAATTATACACCTATTTATTCTGAAAATCATAACTCTGGCCAGTTTAACTTTTTAATTTTAATTTTGTAGGCTGTGATTAGATTTTAACAGACATCTGTAACATTGAAACTTTCATGCCTCGGAATGATGCAGATTGAACTACTGTACTCAGCCACTCTATCCAATGGGACGTGGCTCCTGGGCAGCAGCGAAGGGTGTGTGTGCTCAGGTTGGGCCCAGTCCGCAGAGATCAGGGCAGCATTCACAGGCAGAGGAGGAAGGAAGGGTGGAGAACCAAGTGCGTGATGCTGTCTCAGGAGATCAGTAACCGAGGGCCAGAGCTGAGCCTCCAGATGAGCATCGTCTTGCACAGCTTGTCCTTGGATGTCCCCTTCCTTCAGAGGCTCCAGCTCTCCTCTTGTGATCTTCACAGGAGCTATGCAAGCCACCATGTCCTTGTCTCTGGACTGGGAGCTTGGGATGAAGCAGGTAGCCCATCAACACCTGAGGAGTAAATGTGTGAATGCCTGAAGGGATAGTAGGCACTGGTCTGAAGTGAGACGGAGCATATTTAGTGGTTCAGGTGCTTTTCCTTTGACACTGTCCACTTGGTCCCAGCCATACCTTGTCCTTGGGTGATACAAGAGTTCCCAGGACACCCTCAGCCTCAGGTCACACTGCCACACAACACCCAGGCTGATCTGCAGAAGCCTAGGAGCCAAGCACAGGCCCAGGTTTCCTTAGTCAAATGTCAAATTTCACAGTCAGTTTTATGGGATCAGACAATTAAACATAATATGAAGTCAGCTTATGCTACTCAACTTTTTTAATTAATTGGTTTATAAAGAATATAAAAGAATGAAATTCCAAAGGCTCCCGCTGGGATGACTGGGCTCTTCTGGGAAAGCCAGGCGCCATCCTCTCCAGAGCAACGACTTCCACCCCATGCTGCCCTCTTCTCAGTGGAAAGCGCCTGTGCGGTGTGTCCTACAGCCCAAATCACCTGTGCGTAGGAAAAGCTGCCGTGAGAGTCATCTCTGAGGAGCAGAATCTGCTGCCCAGAAATCAACCATCTAAAAATGAAGAAAATGCATTGAAGCCAGCAGCAAGCACACCTGTGGAATGGCCATGGTCCATATGGGGAAAGCCATATTGCAGTGCTGATCTATCATAACATGTGCTATTGTAGGATGACCCAGGGGCTCTACGAAATCAGATGTAGGCTATGAAGATGGTCCGTGCTGGCTCCACTTTTTCTGCTGGCCTTATTCGGGATGTTTTATGGAGACCACTTACTTCATATTTCTGAGCAGAGGCCTGGCTCTGACTGGGGGAATGCCTGCTTCAGCACAAATCCTGCTTGGGCTCTGCCCCTGCTGTGACTACTGAGTGGAGGAATCACAGGTCCGAGGAAAGCGCGCACCAGCTGCTGCCTGGGTGGGTGAGCGACATGCACATCTGCATGGGCGTGTGTGGAGGGGCACAGAAGTGCACGCTGGTGCAGAGGGTGCTGTGCTGTGTAAAGTAATTCCAGTGACAGCACAGACATTGGCGGACGCTGGACCAGGGCTGGGTGGGGAGAATGATAGCAGTATCTGAACTCTGGCCAAGGTCAGGGTCCTCTCACAAGCAGCAGGTTGAGCCCTTACCTCACATCACCGCACCTGGGCCCTTTGGCAGGATACAAAGGCTAAGGAAGACGCAGGATAGCCTAAGCGAGTGAGTCTGGTGTCCTTTTGGGAACAAGATGCAGCACCAGAGCATCCTCTCCCCTGGGAAGGCTCAGCGGGGAGGCCTTCTGCCAGCCAAGAAGAGTGGCTTCCAGGGAACCAGCCCTACTGAGCCCAGGCCTGGGATGCCCGGAGTCCAGAACACTGGGAAGGGAAGCACTGTTTTTTATCCACCTACGCCTCGTGGAGAGGAGCCCTCGCAGGTAGAGGAAGAGAAGGCCGAGTTCCAGGAGCTGCCAGGGCACCGAGGACATTTATGGAGCAAGGGCGTGCAGGTTTAATGTGTGCTCTGCTAGTCAATGTTTGGGTTGTCTCTGTGCTGATTGTTGAAAATACGGCAGGACGTCTATGAGTGTAGTTGCAGGTGTGCGGCACGCGCGCGCACCAATTTCTCATGGGCTCGCAGCTGGGAGAGCGTTCTGTGCTCCCTGCACACTCGCTTGCCTGTGCGAACCCAAGTTGCGCCAACCTGCGTTCCAAAAAGGAAGGTGTCTAAACGTAAGCTGCTCCCTTCTCATCGACACGCGGTGCTTTGGTCCTAATTCTAGTCTTTCCAGTGGAAGTGGATCTGGTAATGTCACATCATGGTTTAATCTGCATATCACTAATGTATAGTGGCAGAGAGGTTTTCACAGCTTGTTTGCCTTTTGGATATTCTTTTATACGA
>NW_004524584.1:20290158-20292790 GCF_000260255.1 Octodon degus | reverse complement strand
GAGACAGAGTGTTTGCTTTTGCATGGGAGGGCCTGGATAAAAATCTTCTGCTCTGTTGCAAATGCTGGGTCCTAGTCAGTGACCTGCCTTTTAATTCTCCCTAGTGGAGATACTTCAATGAAAAGAATTATTTACTTGGATGCATTACACATTAACAATATTGTCTTTTGTTATTATGTTTGGGTCCATTTAAAACAACTTTTTCTTCCAAAGATGTAAACATAATCTCATTTATTTAGCATTTTACTCCTCACTTTTCACTTTATGACTTTAAGAAATAGTGCTCATGTTTGACACATAAGTCTTGCATCCAGCAATCTTGCCAAAATTCACCTATTACTGTCAATCGTTTGTAGATCCCTTTGAATTTTGCCTAGATCCAATCTAGTCAACTGTATCAGTGGCAGAGTTGCTTCTTCCTTTCCTGTATGTATATATTTTAGTTTTATTTTCCCCCATCATTGAGGGGCCAGGGAGATAGCTCAGTGGCTTAAGTACCTGCCTGGCAAGCGCAAGATCCTGAGTTAAATCCCCATACCCACCCCAACAATAAAAAGAAGAAAAAGAAAGAGAAGAAACAATTATAAGCATCATCAACTTGGCTGGGATTTCGGGTACAAAGTTGACTAGAAGGAAGACATAGGGCATCTAAGAGGAGAAGCATTCAACAGTTGCCTTTAAGAAATATATGGGTCGTGCTCAGATTTTGTAGATTCTTTCTACCTACTTGAGGTCATTTCCTCCATTTTTAAGGTGCTAAATGAAGTCTGTCCCAAACTTTTTTCATTACAGTCAATCAATTGTTTTTATTCATTTTGATAAAAAGATAATTTACATAGTTTGATAGCCAACATTACACTGGCCTTATATTCTTGAATAAGTTCTCCTGGTTATGTTGTCACATTCATTTTTGGATGGCAAAGTTCAGTTTTCTACTGTTCTGTTTAGCATTATGGTGCTTGTACTGATAAAAAGTAATTCAGATTTCCTTTTCCTGTGACGTCCTAGCCAACTTTGACATCCTGATTATGCTGGCCTCCGAAATAAGCTTCAGTGTACTCCCTGCTTCCATGTTTGCTAGAATAGTTTGAATAGACTTAGGACCATCTCCTAAAGTAAGTGGAGGAACCCAGCAGTGAGGACAGTACCATTTCTTGTGACGACTCAAACACTGAGAAAAACAGAGGCAGGAACCTGGTGTGGGGGTGCCCACCAGTAATGCCAGCATCAGCAGGCTGAAGGAGGAGGGAGTTCAGTGCCAACCTGGAATACATAATGAGATCTTTTCTCTACATAGATAGATAGATAGGTAGATAGATAGATGATAGATAGATAGATAAATGATAGATAGATAACTAATTAGGGAGTTCAATTTGGTAGCATATTTTAAGGTGCTTGTTCACTTCTACCAAGCTGTCAGATTCAGCATAAATTAGTGGATAGTATCTTTTTATTCTTAGGCCATACTTTCCAAGCCTAAGGGCTTTGTCTTGACCATTCTTTTCATTTTTTATGCTGCTGATTTGATAGATTTCTTTAAAAAAGCCCTCCTTATGAATTATTGATTTTATTAATCATTTTATAGAGGTTCCTTTAGATTGCGTTGTACACTGGTTCTCTTTTTCCTTAGCTTCTGTAAGTATCCTTAATTTAGTCATCTATATTCCTTTAGCCTCCTGAGTTGCTCTCATACATCATTAATTTTGTTTCTTCCCTGCCAACACATGCATCTGAAGCTATCAATTTCTTGGTGCCAGCTTAGTACATCGAAAAGTCTTGATAGTCTTGTGCATTCAAAGCATTTCAGTTCAAATACTTTTTACTTTACCAGTACGATTTCATCTTTTGCACATGGGTTAGAAGAATGCCTCTTGATTCCCAATGAGTTAATGCCTTTGTGGTCTTGCATTGTGTTCTTGCAACCTGGCAAGTGGAGTGGCCTTTGCATTATGGTCCACAGAGTAACTGATTGGGAGACCTCCTGTGCGCACTGTCTTGGATACTTTTCTCACCCCTGAGACAAAATACCCAACTCCCAAAGTTAAGGGGGAAAGACTTGTTTAGCTCACACTTTGTAAGAGTTTCCGTCTGTATTTGGCTGGCTCCAAGGCAGGGTGGCATGGCAGACAGTCATGGCAAGGGAGATGATGGAGAAGGAAAGAGAGGACACTTTTTCTGTGCCTTTTCTTCTGCACAAGATACCTGCCCTAGGGTGGGTGTAGCACTCACACCCTTCAGCCTAGACAGCATGGTGCCAAACCAATCAGTGGGCTGGCTTACTCAGCACACAGCCTATACCGAGCAGCACATGCTCTATACTCAGCTGCCTCTGAAAAGGTCTTATGATTGCGTAAGGCTTTGGAGTGACATCTGGACACAAACCATGGGACACTGAAAAGACTTCCACTTTGAGTTATGTCAACTTAGTTTACTGTTCAATTGAAATCTCTCCTGTACTAACAAGGAACTATGAAGGGTGCTAAATGCTCCCATTAAAGGAATTAATTTATTTTTTTCTCTTTTAAGTGTTATCAATTCCTCCTCCTCCCCTTCCCTTTCCCTCTCCTCTCCCCCTCCCTCCCTCCTCCTCCCCCCTCCTCCTTCTTATCCTTGTCCTTGTCCTCCTCCTTCT
>NW_004524584.1:20288422-20290058 GCF_000260255.1 Octodon degus | reverse complement strand
TCTTCTTCTTCTTCTTCTTCTTCTTCTTCTTCTTCTTCTTCTTCTTCTTCTTCTTCTTCTTCTTCTTCTTCTTCTTCTTCTTTGATAGAGTCTTGCTCTACAATTCAGGCTTTTCTTGAACTCACTGTGTAGCCCACACTGGCCTCAAAATCATGGTACTCCTCTTTCTCAGTCTCTTGAGTGTTGAGGAATACAGGCATGCACCACCACGTTTGGCTAATGCTGTCAATTTTTTTTAATAATTCTATTGAGAAACAAATAACAATGAAACAGTCTTAAAACCAATTAATATGACAGTTTCAATAAGTAATACATTGTATAATGTCTTTGAAGTAGTTATTCATAGTACAAGATGCAGACATGATATCCTGTCCAAAAACTATTAGTAAAAATCTTTCTTCTCATTGAATTAAGAGAAAGCAGCTGTGTATCTATCCTATGTTGAATATACAGATACAAAATGGTCCTTCATTTGTATCCCTTTTTTTTGTTTAGTTTTGTCAGAGAAAGTTACTTCATTGTCATTTAAATATTGTAGACATGTGAATTCAACAAAATATTCCAATATAGTCCAGTAGTACATAATAGTAGTGGGTTATCTGTAAGACTGGCAATGTTAGAAGTTGTTGACTTGAGCCTTTTAGAGCTCAGGATATTAATATGGCTTTACTTGTCATAAATCATGCTTATACTTTTCTGCTGGATGGTTAAGACCAAGATAAAGCAAGACCTATATAACAAGAAATATAACTTTTGCATCTGAAAAGGTCAGTCAAATCCCCTCAGGATTTATCCTGAAACCCTGTATGACAGTTTTTAGATCCTCTGTCAGTGGCAGTCAAGGCCATTGCTTGACCAATTTGCTTTCTGTGAAAGCCTGAGAGAATATTTTCTCTCCGTGTGACTCTCCATAGGCACACTGTACATCGTTGATCACTTTCCTCTATGGTCCCATAATCTCTTTGATCAGAAAATTTGGGATGCAACTGAGTTACATGGTGTTATAGTACAGGTTCTCCTATCTCCTAGGTCTTCAATGACTTTGAAAGGCTAGGGCCAAAATGTTGGTTGTCCTTCCAGCCCTTCTTTTAAACTAATTTTTGGTCTGCAAAATTAGGTTGATAACCCTCCAGTAAAGAAGCTTATTATTATGACCATACAATATAGGCAGTTGAGCTTAACCTCACTAACTGTCTGAATATCAAACATCTTAGACATAACATGGAACAGGAATTTTCCATTAAGTATTGATTTGGTTAACTTTAAGTCCCTACAGAATGAAGAAAAGAATTAAGTATGTAAAAATTATTTTAAAGATTAGGAATAAACACATATTTTTACACAGAAATTTAGAAATCTAACCATATGCAGGATTGTAGCAGGATACTCCTGTGACATTTTTTCTTGTCTCTTTTCATTTATTACCATTTTTTAACAAACATTTACTTGAGAGACAGTATGGCAGTTATTGGTATGACGTGACAAGCAGTACATATTTAGAAGACCAGAATGACAAGCATTCCAAGCATGACCCTACTATTACACATTGTTATCTTCAGTGCAGTTGTTTAGTTCACAGGTACCAGCATATATACTCAGTCAGGTTGAGAATACTACCAATTAACTGCTAGTTTCA
>NW_004524584.1:20280423-20286639 GCF_000260255.1 Octodon degus | reverse complement strand
AATTCCAGTACCTTCTTGGTGGAGTTTTTTGGGTCTTCCAAGTAAAGTATCATGTCCTCTGCAAATAATGATAATTGAACTTCTTCTCTGCCTATTCTTATTCTTTTTCTTTATCTCTCTTGTCTAATGGCTCTCACTAATGATTCCAGAAATATATTGAATAGGATTGGGGATAGAGGACATCCTCATCTTGTAGCAGATCTGAAAGTAAAAGATTTCAGTTTTTCCCCATTTAGAATTATGTTAGCTGTTGGGTTGTCATAGATGGCTTTCATCAGATTGAAGTATAGGCCATCCCAACTTTGTCTAGGACTTTAAACATGAATGAGTGTTGGACTTTGTCAAAAGCCTTTTCTGCATCAATTTAAATGATCATGTGGTTTTTAGATTTTGCTCTATTGATATAGTGTATTACATTTATAGATTTTCGAATATTGAACCATCCTTGCATCTCTGGGATGAATCCTACCTGGTCATGCTGTATAATCTTCTTGATGATTTGCTGTATTCTATTTGCTAGGATTTTGTTGAAGATTTTTGCATTTATGTTCATGAGGAACATTGACCTGTAGTTCTCTTTCTTAGTTGCATCTTTCCCTGGTTTTGAGATCACTATAATACTTGCCTCCAGGAATGATTTTGGGAGGATTGCTTCTTTTTCAAATACATTGACGACTTTGAGGAATATAGGAATTATATGTTCTGTAAATTCCTTGTAGAATTCAGCTGTGAATCCATCCAGACCTGGACTTTTCTTTGTAGGTAGGTTTTTCATTACATGACATATTTCATTGGCTGTTATTGGGTTATTGAGAGTTGTTATGTCCTCTTGATTCAGTTTTGGTAATTCGTACCTTTCTAGGAATCTGTCTATTTCTTCTGTGTCTTCTATTCTGTGAGAGTAAAGATTCTCCAAGTAACTCTTGATAATCTTCTGAATTTCTACTGGGTCTGTGGTAATTACACCCTTTCATTCCTTATTGATTGTATTTGATTTTGTTTTTTGTTTCCTCTTTTTGATGAGGTTACCTAGGGGCTTATCGATTTTATTTAATCTTTCAAAGAACCAGCTTTATGATTCATTAATTCTTTGAACTGTTTTCTTCGTCTTGATCGAATTAATTTCTGCTCTAATCTTTATGATTTCTTCTCCTCTTTGGGTTTTGGGCTTGGTCTGCTCTTCCCTTTCTAGATGTTGGAGGTGCAACATTAGGGTGTTTTTTTTGGTTCTCATTCTGTTTTCCTAATGTGTATGTTTAAAGCTATAAATTTCCCTCTAAGAACTGCTTTCACTACATCCCATAAATTCTGATAAGTTGTGTTTGAATTTTCATTAAGTTGTAGATATTGTTAAATTTCTTGTTTAATTTCATCTGTGACTCATTGGTTGCTGAGTAGGTGTTGTTTAATTTCCATATATTTATGGGGTTTGACTGGTTTCTTATCTTCTTCATTTCCAGTTTCATTGCATTGTTGTCAGATAATATGCATGGGATAATTTCTGTTTTCTTGCATATACATAAACATGACCTATGGACTAGTATGCGGTTTATTTTAGAAAATGATCCATATGCAGGTTGAAAAAATGTGTATTCAGCTATGGTTTGGTAGAACACTCTGAATATGTCCACTAATTCCATTTGTTCCAAGTGCTGGTTCAGTTCTACTACTTCCTTGCTAGTTTTTTTGTCTGGTTGACCTATCTTTTGGCATAAGGGTGTATTAAGGTCTCCTATTAAGATTTTGAAATTGGATATTAGATTTTTCATGTCCATTAAGATTTGTCTTATATAGTTGGGTGGTCCCGTGATTGATGCATACATGTTTATGAGTGTTACCACTTCCTCTTGAACTTTTCCCCTAACTAGTATATAATCGCCTTCTTTATTTTCTTTGATCATTGTTGGTTTGAAGTTGAGACTGTTTGAGAACAGGTCTTCTACCCCTGCTTTTTTCTGAGGTGCTGGGACATGTAGTATTGTTTTCCATCTGTTGACTTTCAGCCCATGCATTTCTGTATGAGTTAAATGTGTTTCTTGTATATAACAAACTGTTGGATTTTGTTTCCTAATCCGCAGAGCCAGTCTGATTATTTAATTGGTGAATTGAGTCCATTCACATTTGGGGTTTTAATTGAGATATACTGACTTATTTTTTCCATAATTTTATTGATAAAGAAATAGCAATGAAACAGTTTCAAATCAATTTGATAGGACCGTTTCAATAATTAACACATTGCATATATCCTCCCAGTGGTTAATTGCTGTACAAGATGCGTGCATGATATCCTATCTAGAAATGCCATTAGAACAAATCACTCTATTCATTAAGACAATGTAACTATATATCTATCCTAAACACTTTGAATACACATACAAAATGGACATTCATCTGTATACCCTTTTTTTTTGTGAAGTTCCGTAATTTGAATATTATAGGTGTGTTAACTCAGCAAAATGTTCTAAAAGAGTTCAGTAGTTCATAATAATATTGGGTCTTCCACTTCACTGGCAATGTCAGAAATTGTTGACCTGAGTATTGAAGTGGATGTCACTTGAACATATATTCATAAGTGAAATAAACCAGACACACATGTGTAAATATCATATAGTTTCCTTAGTATAAGAACTCAAAAGAAGAAATACAAATAGAAAGGTATAATACAAGTAAAAGGAAAGCAGGATCTCAAGGACTAACTAATCAAGAGAGGGAAAGGAGAAGAGGTAGGAAACATGACAATGTCAAGCCATACAGTTATATGTAGAAGATGGGCAAGGCAATGATCCTGAGAATCTTCAGAAGATTTTTGAATCTAGCAGCTAATTGGAAAGATTTTCACCCTGACTAACTACATATACTGATACCTGTGAACTAAGCTACTGCACTGCAGAAGGTAATCTGTAATAGTAGTTTCATGCTTGGAGTGCCTGTCATTCTGGTCTTCTGAATACAGGCTGCTTGTCATGACATGCCAGTTGCTGCTATGATGTCTCTCAGGTAGATGATTGTTCAAGAAGAAGGGGGTGGTGATCTGCTTCTTTTCTCTAGCAGTTTTCAGTACATTGTTTTTGTGCTGGATTTCTGGGATCTTGACTATTACATGTCTCAGTTTGTTTTTAATTGGGTGGATGTTCTTTGGTGTTCTTTATGCTTCTGTTACCTGAATGTCAGATTGTTGCCTTATATTTGGGAAGTTTTCTGCTGTCACTTCTGTCCATGTTCTTTTTATATCATTTGTATTGACTCCTTCTTTCTCATTGATGCCTATTTGTCTCATTGATCTTTGCATCATCTTGCAAGTGATGGATTATTTTTTTCTGCATCCTAGTTGTTCCTAAGAGATCTTTTCTTACTTTTTCACTAGCTGCACCAGCATCTTCAAGATCTGAAACTCTATCTTTGCTTTCACTCAAATGGTTTTGCTAGTATGTGATCGAGAGTTTAAGTTCCTCTATGTCTCTTTCACTCTGCTTCATGCGATCTATTTCATTCTTGTATTGCTCATTCAAAGATTACCTGATTCTTCTAATCTTTATTTTTTAATCAGTGTCTTCTTGAGAAGCAATTGCTAATTCTTTTACTTCAGAGATTATTTCTGATCTGATTTCCTCTATATGTTTCTGCGTTTGATTCTTTACTTCAGATGCTATTAATTTAGAGATTTCTTTTATATCTCAGAGGTTATTTCTGATCTGAATTGCTTTATACCTTTCTGCAGTTGTTCCTTTACTTTAGACCCTATTAATTCAGATGTTTCAGCTGTATGATTCCCAATTTCTTCTGTGTTAGTGTCTTCCACACTTGCTCTGGGTGGCAATGGGGCTTGAGATTGCACTTTGCTCCTTCTATTTTCATTTTGTGTAGCACTGTCCTCTTTCCTTTGGTGTAGAGTTTTGGTGCAGTTATAACCTTAGCACCTACTGAAATTCAGGTGTATGGCCAGGAAGATGGCTCAGTAGAGTAAGTGCTTCCCTGGCAAGTGCAAGGGGCTGAGTCCAATCCCCAGTTCCACAAAAAAAAGAAAAAGAAAAAGAAAAAGAAAGAAAGAAAGAAAGAAAGAAAGAAAGAAAGAAAGAAAGAAAGAAAGAAAGAAGAAAGAAAGAATTTCAGGTGCAGATCTATGACATTTGAGTTCTCCCAGTTGTGCCTGGCTTGGGTCTGGCTGCTCTGCTGAGCTTCTTCCTGCTGTGTAAGTGGGCTTGGTCTGGGCTTGCAGAGGTTCCGAGAGCACGGTGCAAGTTCTCACCCGTAGGGCCTGGGCTGGGTCTGGAGGGGTCCAACAGGTGCAAACTCTCCCACACACTCACTGGGCCTGGGCTTGGACTGGGTCTGGAGGGGTCCTGAGAGTGTGGTGGAAGTTCTCAAGTGCTGGGCCTGGGCTGGGTCCAGAGGACCCTGTTGTCAATTTTTGCATGAATTAGTTAGAAACTTTGCTTTCAGGAGCATCAACACTTGGGATTGTTGTGTTTCTCTGGTGACCTCACTTATCATCATCTTGAAATATCCCTGTCTCAATGAACATTTCAGGTCTTGTAAGTAGCTTTGTCCAATATCATGGTACTATGTGAGTTTATTTTGCTGAATACATGTATTAAGTCCTTTTGAATTCTTCAGTTTTAGAAAACCTATATTACATTTAGTGTGTGTATATGTGTACAAAACGATATATATCTGAATTTTATCTCTCTTTATTAAGTTAGTAATGATTTCTGTCTTTCAAATGGGATTTGATTTCTCATTGTAAATAAATTGGTACAGATAAGTCTCCATCTAATGCATCATGATGTTAGTCCCCTTTACACAGCTGGGTCAGTACCAGACATCCCTGCCTTAAAGAATGAGAGATCCTTTTGAGACCTGATTTTCAGTCCACAGTTGACTGGCTACCTGGCATAAACTGGATTGCAGAGGAGACTGGCAGAGGGATCCAGAACAGCTTGGGAGCAGAGAGAAGGGAGGATCCAGGACAAGAATGCACCCTTTCAGGCTAGGCCCAGTGGCCACTGCCCAGAAGGGCCCCTCATAGATGCACATCAGCCAGGATGCATGTGTGGGTGAGCTCAGCACTTCTGAGCTCAGCACCCCAAGATCCAACCAACTGCACAAACATAAACATTTGGGGACATTTATGTTCAATACGAGAACACTCAATATTTATTTTCCATGCTTGCATCTGTTTGTCCCTTTATCTTGATGCCCTACCAATCTTTTGGAATCAATGTTTTAGTTTCATTTATTCTAGTTTTTCTTAAAGTATCCTGGCTTGCAGAGTTCTATAGACATTTCAATACGCACCCTGTTTTACTATGGCCAAATAGAAATTCATGCCTTTACAATATTCTGCACAAGATGAGAACCCGTCTGATACTGCTTTTCTTCAAAAAAATACTTTTTTCTTTCCCTTGTTCAAGTCTCTCTCTCTCTCTCTCTCTCTCTCTCTCTCTCTCTCTCTCTCTCTCTGGCTCTCTCCCCCCCCCCCCAGGTTAGGTCTGTTAGAGATAAATTCACTCTGTTTTGCTTTCAGTCAAAGTGAAATGACCTTTTTATCTAAACCAAGTGCACTAAGATATACTATAATATCCAATAAAATTCAATTCAAATTGAAGTCATTTTATAGAATGCCTTCTTCAGTCCTCCACAATACTTTCCTGCTTCTTCTAAATCATCGTCTTGCCCAGCATTTGATATCTGCTAATCTGACTTTTGCCAGGCAGCGCAAGTCCGGAATTCAGGACCACAACTCAATCTTCCAGTCACTAGTTAAGTAAGAATATTTGGATTGTTTTCCCTTTTTTAATGCATAAATAAAATGTCCATGAATATTCATGAATAATCTTAGTGAGCAAAGCAAAATGCTTCCCCAAGAGGCCATGTTGTTTCTCCTTCTCTTGAGTCTGAGACGCTTGCTGCTACCCACAGTCCCCTTGGAGCAGCCGTTCGATCTTTAATTTAGCCATTCTAGAGAGCGAGGGGTGCCTTTCACTGTGGTTTGTAATGTGTTTACCTAAGCATTTGTGATTCTCAGCATCTTTTCATGGCATTATTTTGTTTCTTATATCTAATATAGAATCTATCAAACATTTTGCTCTTCTAAAAATTAAATTCTATGTATTATCATTGCACTGTAACAGATTTTAAAAATATCCTGATTATAAGTTCTTTTTCCAGTGTAGGTGTTCTAAGTATTTTCTGCTTTGTGGCTTCTCCTTTCCATTT
>NW_004524584.1:20276706-20279963 GCF_000260255.1 Octodon degus | reverse complement strand
GAGAGAGAGAGAGAGAGAGACAGACAGACAGACAGACAGACAGACAGACGGACAGACAGACAGACAGACAGACATTTGGTACTGGGACTCAAACTCAGGACCTTGTGCTTGCCACGCAGGCACTAGTGCTGCTGAGCTAGATCCCCTGCCAGATCTTTTATTTTCAGTCTCTTAATACAGTTAATGCTTCAACTGAATCTCCAATATTCCTCTCTGAGGTGAATCACAATTGATTCTGAAGCATTATATAGCTCATGTATTTCCAAGTTAAATAGCTATAAGTTTTCATAAGAATTTTACGACATGGTTTTATTTTCCGATGGAGTATTTGACGTTGATGTCGGGGTCATTCCAGCTTCACAAAGGTTCACATACCTGTTCTATTTGCTGGAAGTAAATGTAAGAGTGTAAGAGTATGACTTTTTTTCCCTTTCATTCTTGATGTAAGTCACCACTGAATCAATGGAATTAAATATCAACGAATTTTCTTCATGGGAAGTTTTCAGTTCAATTTCTATAAACATTATTGGGTTATTCTAACTTTTTATTAAGCGTTCATTGGAATGTTATGTGATTCAAAAAAATTCATTTCATTTAGTTGTCAAATTATCAGCTATAAATTGGTGTCCAACGTCCCTTAATATTCTTATGTTTTTCTGTATGACCTATGCTGACACCTTCTCTTCCATTTCTGATATTGGTGATTGTAATCTGCTGGGTTTTTTTTTTTTTCAGTTTGTCTCAAGATTTATCAGCAATTGCATCCATACTTTCAAATAATCAAATTTTATTCCATTGAGGGTTTTCTATTTCATTGAGTTTTGTCTTATTTTGATTATTTTCTTTATTTTGCTTAAACTGAGTTTCATCTGTTCTTTTCTTCAAGATCTCCAAGGTGAGAGTAGGTCCCTGTGTTAGGTGCTGACTACCTATGTACTGGGTGCTACTGAGGTCAAGCTGTAGCAGCTTCAGCACTGTTCTACAGACCTGGGCATACTGCCTTTCCTTTTTAAATCAGTTTAAAATATTCTCTTTCTCTTGTAATTTCCTCCTTGACCTGTATTTATCCTGTTGTGCATTGTTTTATTTACAAGTATTTGTGGGGTTTCCCAGATTTTGGTTGTTTGTTTTCAGTTAATTGTCATTGTGTTTACAGAGTATATGTTTCCTTAATTCCTTTTAAATGCACTGAGCTTTTCTTCTTATGAGAATACAGTCTGTTTTATTGAATGATGTAAAAAGGACCCTTGGAAAAGATATGCACTCTGCTGCTGCTTGGTGAGGTGAGCAGTAAATTCAACTTGTTGGTGCTGGATAACTGTTTTGCAAGGGTCCTGTAGGCTGGCTAAGTCTCTTTCTGAATGTTCTATTTTTTACTGAGAAGGTAGTTTTGAAATTTATCATAATATGCTTGCCATCAATTTTGTTTACATTCTATACTTCTTTATTTCTTTTGGCTTTCTGATATTCATTGGAGTGACATTTAGGATGTGTTGAACATCTTGAAGGATGGACCTCTTTATCATTGCAAGAATTCCTTCATTATCCCTGGTAGTGCTTTTGAAATATATTTTGTTTACATTAATGTAACAAATTTAGTTTATGTCTATATTAGTGTGTGTGTGTGTGTGTGTGTGTGTGTGTGTGTGTATGTGTGTGTATCCTGGGGTATGAATCCAAGCTCTTTGCACTGATATACATCCCATACTTTTCTACTTTGTTTTATTTATTTTTATTTTGAATTGTAGAATTCCAAAGTTGCTGAAACTGGCTTCAAGTTTATGATCCTTTTTCATTGTGCTCCCAAGCAGCTGGGGGTTACAAGCATCCGCCACCTGCAGATCTAGTTTTGACACCTTTGTATCCTTTTCTTTAATGTATTTGGTACAAGGTCTCACTACACAGCTGGGATTCATAGCAATCCTCCTGTTTTCAGCCTCCCAGAGGTGGGCTTACTGGCATGCGCAACACCTTTAGATTCTTAACCTGTTAGTGTGCTTGCAGTTAAAGTACATTTCTCATGGCCACATGCATTTATTTCTTTAGTATTTAAACAACCTAAAAAGTTTTGCCTTTTATTTGCAATGCTGAAATAATTTAATGAAATTATTCATGTGTTGAGATGTAGCATATTTTGTCTTTTTTTTTTTTTTTTTTTTTTTTTTTTTTCGGAACTAGGGATTGAACTCAGACCCTTGCACTTGCTAGGGAAGCACTTATTCCAATGAGCCATCTCCCCGGCCCCTATTTTGTCCTTTTTTAACTGTTCATTCTTCCTTTTCTTTCCTGTTTCTGTGCCTTTTCTGATGTTCAGTGTCTTGTGATTTCATTTTATCTTTACTATTATTGTACTTGTATACAGGGAGCATGGCACTGGTGGACTAACTCCTCCACCTCTCCTTCGGTTTTTGTCTCACTTTACCTCTGCATGTCATAAAGTCGAAAGATATTGCAGACTTTGTCTTCTTTTAGTACAAGACAGTTATTAGGCTCTAAATTTATTAAGATATAGGCAGGAGTGTTGTACATGTTTACCTGTAAGTTTTTCTGGTTACTTGTATAAATCCAAATTTCTATCTAGAATCACTTACCTCCCACCTGAATAAATTCTTTTGATTCCTTATTATGTATATCTGCTGTTCATAAATTTTCCAGCTACTTATTTCATAAGTTTTATGTTTTTATTTATAATGGCAATTTTAACTGGGTAACACATTTTCATTTGCCCTCCCTCCCTCCCTCCCTCCTACCTTCCCTCCCTCTTTCCCTTCCTTCCTTCCTTCCTTCCTTCCTTCCTTCCTTCCTTCCTTCCTGTCCTCTCCCTCCCTTTCCTAAAAGATCCGGTAGCTTTACCATTACTGCTACTAAAGCAATTCTATTTTCCTAAATTGTATCCTCTTTTATATGAAGTGTCTTCTCTCCTTCTAATTTAAAAGTGACATATTAGGTTCCAGAACCTACTGCAATCCACATGAAATGTAATATTTCTGAAATATCCAACTTTGTAGGCAAAAATATGCTTAATACATACACTCTAGAGTAGGTTATTAATTCCACCAGATAAGATTGGTTTTTGCTTTTCACGTCAAAAGAAATTACAAAAAAAGTAAAAAGGCAACCCACAAATTTGGAAAAAATCATGACAAATAAGTACTCAGACAAAGGTCTGCTCTCTAGAATCTATAAAGAACTAAAAAGCACTAGGTCCCCAAAATTTAAAGACCCAATCCAGAAATGGGCATCCGAGATGAACACAC
>NW_004524584.1:20274785-20276606 GCF_000260255.1 Octodon degus | reverse complement strand
TGACTCCTTCTTTCTCATTGATGCCTATTAGTCTCACATTATTCATCTTTGCATCGTCTTGCAGGTGATAGATTATTGTTTCCTCCATCCTCGTTGTTTTGAAGAGATCCTTTCTTACCTTTTCACTAGCTGCACCAGCATCTTCAAGATCTGAATCTCTGCCTTAATTTTCACTTAAACGGTTTTGCATGCTTGTGATTGAGGTTTTAATTTCCTCTATATCTCTTTAACTCTGTTTCATGCGATCTATTTCTTTCCTGAATTACTCATTCAAGGAATCCATCATTTTTATAATCTCTTCAATTTTTTTATCAATGTCTTCTTTAGAAGCAGTAATAAATTCTTTTACTACAGTGTTTTTTTCAACTTGGAATTCCTCCCCATGTTTCTGTAGTTGTTTCTTTACTTCAGATGCTATGAGTTCTGTGAATTCTTTTTTTTATTTCAGAAAAGAGTTGTGCTCTGATTTCCTCTATATCTTTCTGCTGTTGCTTATTTACTATCCACACTCTTAATTCATGCATTTGAGGCGAGCTAGTGTCCTCTGCATTTGTTCTGGGTGGGCACTGGGTTTCCTCCATTTGTTTCTGCATTTGATTCTTTAGTGCAGATGTTATTAATTCAGGGATTTTTTTTTATTTCCAATCTGAGTTCCTTTATACCTTTCTGCAACTGTTTCTTTATTTCAGAAGCCATTGATTCATTACTTTCAGCTGTGTAATTCCCAATTTGTTCTGTGTTAGTGTCCTCTACACTCGTTTTGGGTGGGTTTGGGTTCTGAGGTTTCATTTTGTTCCTTCTTGTCATTTTGTGTAGCACTGTCTTCTGACCTTTGTTGTAGATCTTCGTTGTAGTTATATCCTTTGCACGTACTGAAGTTCAGGTGCAGATCTACAAAGTCTGGATTTATCCAGCTGTGCCTAGCTTGGGTCTGGCTGCTGTGCTGAGCTCCTTCCTGTTTCTGCCCTTGAGGGTGAACCTGTTTTGCCTCTGTGGCAAGATGTTGTGCTGCTGGACTAGGTGGGTGATTCTATCCTCTACCATCTCTGTAGGGATTGCAACTGCAGGGTTCCACCCCAGGCTTGCATGCCAGGCCTGAGCTGAGCATGGAGGGGACAAGTTGGAGTAGGGGGAGAGGCAACTCTCCCACACACTCATTGGGTCTGGGCTAGGCCTGGGTCTTGGTGTTCCTGGAATGTGGCAGAAATTCCTACTCGGAGAACGGGGTGGGGGAGGTGCTGCGGAGTGGTGGGGTCATCCCAGGGGGGTGGAGGATGGTCTCACCCACGCTTCGCCTGAACTGGGACCCAGAGTTGATCCCGCCTGCGCAGGGTAGCCGGAAACTCTCCCACACACTCACGGGTCCTGGGCTAAGAGTGGCTCTGGGTTTTCCTGGAACATGGTAGAAATTCCTACTCAGTGGGTGGGGTGGGGGAGGTGCTGCAGAGTGTTGGGGGTATCCTAAGGGTGTGCAAGATGGTCTCACCCACGCTGTGCCTGGGCTGGGAACCGGAGTTGGTCCCCCTGGTGCAGGGTAGCATTGAAGCTCTCCCACACACTCACCAGAATTGGGCTAAGATTCGTGTCCCATATTTTCTGATCAAGGGGATTATGGGGCCAAAGAGGAAAGTGATCAATGATGTAGAATGTGCCTAAGGAGAGTCACATGGAGAGAAAACATTCTCTCAGGCTTTCACAGAGAGCACGCTGGCCAAGCAATGGCCATTACTCATCCACATGGCTGACACTGACAAACAATCCAAGGTACAGGATCTCAGGATAAATCCTGAGGGGATTTCACTGACCTTATCAGACCCAAAA